>NC_040076.1:128028259-128653259 GCF_003369695.1 Bos indicus x Bos taurus
TAAGTTTGCTAAATAGATGAAGAGTCAGCTACAGGGGTGGCTGAAGAGGCCCAGGCAGGGGAGCCCAGCCAGGGGGTGTCTTGATGGGGCCGGGCAGGAGGCTAGGCTCACCATAAACAGCCCTCCAGAGTCGGTTGAAGGTGCTTAACTAGGTTTTGTGCCTCTGACTAGATTTCTTTCAAGAGGAAATGAAAATAATCCTTGTCCATGTTTCCAAGATTTGGAGGAATTGCTGACTTAAAAATATAAATTGTCAAGAACCTCCATAAAAGGACTATACATAAAACCATTATTACTTCATTGTTACATGCTGTCTCTCAAGGTGGTCAGTCCGGTAGACATTTCAGTTTACAGCTGGCCATATATATGGACTCCAGAAAGATGCTACCAATGGTCCTATGTGCAGGACAGCACAGGAGACATAGACTTAAAGAACAGACTTGAACTCAGTGGGAGAAGGAGAGGGTGGGTGATTTGAGAAAAGAGCATTGAAACATATACATTATTATATGTAAGAGATAGCCAATGGGAGTTTGATGTATGATGCAGGGTGCTCTGTGACAACCTGGAGGGACAGGGTGGAGAGTGAGGTGGGAGGGTGGTCCAGGAGGAAAGGACACGTGTATGCCTGTGGCAGATTCATATTGATGCATGGCAAAAATCATCACAATATTGTAAAGTAATTATCTTTTAATTAAAATTAAAAAAAATAAATAACCCTCCCCAAAAAAGCATCAATATTCACATTATAGGGTCCAAGAAGGAGGAGAGAGAGAGAGAAAAGACCTGAGAAAATACTGAAAGAAAATATAGCCAAAAACTTCCCTAATATGGGACTGGAAACTGTAAGAAAAAAAAAAAGAAAAGAAATAGAGGGATGATGCAGAATGGGAGTGGGGGGCACTTTTGGGGTGAGGTTGGGATGTTTCAGCGGAATCATTTACTTATTTATTTTTAAAGATTTTTCTTTTCTGTTTTGATGTGGACCATTTTAAAAGTCTTTACCGAATTTGTTACAGTAGTGCTTCTGTTTTATATTTTGGCTGCGAGGAAAGTGGATCTTAGGTCCCCAACCAAGGATCGAACCCTTATCCCTTGCATTGGAAGGCAAAGTCTTAACCACTGGTCAACCAAGGAAGTCCCTCTGTGGAATCATTTATACGGAAAAAGGCATCCAGGCTCTCTCCCTTCCTTGTCCATCATGGCCTTTGGGCAGGGAACCTACCTGCTACAGCCTAGAAAGAACAGTCTTGAGTACTACCTGCCACCATCCTGATGGCTGATGTATGTGGGGGTGGGGTAGAGACAGAAGTTGAAAACTTTGCCAAGCTGAACTGCCCAGTCAGAGTGTCTCTTCTGGGTTTTTGGAATTGATTGACAGTGACTGAGTCAGTTCTATGGTAATAGGTTCTGGACTATAAGGCATGCAGACTTGAGCTGGGGGCTGGGGTTGGGCCTTTGGGAAAGCAGATCTGAACTGTTTGAAGAGGACACATGAAAGAGAGGAGCAGAGAGGGAGGAACAAGGGAGTCCAGAATGAGAGCCAGGCGAGAAGATAGCTGTTGATGATAATTTTCCATTTCTAATAAGGCTTGAATATCCTTGCTGCACTTTGTTTCTTTGGTATGAGCCTGTATCCTTTCAATAAGCCTTCTTTGTACTGGAGGCAGCATGAGTGGCTTGTTGTTTCTGACCATTCAAAGTGTCCTTTCTGAGACACTGCACAAACCCTCACATCTGGTTCCTCCAAGACTTTTCTCAAACTTACCGTTTGGTAATTAAAGAGCATACAAGACGTAAAGTAACAGTAGGCTATCAACAAAAGAGATGAATCAAGGCAAAAGCCATTTTAAAACAGCGTGAAAGGCAAATAACAAGGCTAAAATAAAAACGAACAACATAAAGATAAAACTCAAAATAAAAGTTGAATATGATGAGAGAACTGGTAGATAAAATATAAGCCAGGGATAAAAGTATAAGCAAGATAAAAGAAAGTCATTAAATCCTACATCAGTTGAGAACAATTAAAATATAAGAAACTGAAGAGCAAAGTGAAGACGAAGAATATAATCTACAAACTATAAAACTAGGATAATCAGGCAATAAAACAAAATGGATAAGAAGATAGAGCTCATTTGTCTCCAGTGCATATGCCAAAGTCTTGAGTCTCTAAGAACAAAGACCATCAGGGCCTCTCCAGCCACATTAGTCACTGCTGCGGCACAGGTTCCCAAGACTGTTCCCCCACGGCAACCAGCTCCCAAGCAAATTTCTCTGACTAGAGCACCCCAGGATCAGACAGCAGGCCTCTGTCCTCCCCTTTCCCCTTTCTTTCCTCTCTCCCTCAATTTGTGCCTCCTCCCCAGGCTGGCTTCTTTAATGCACCACGGTGAAACCTGTACCAGAGCAGCTGCTGTCCATCGGTCCCTCAGCTGCATTGTGAGCAGTAAGGACTAAGCTCATTCATTCAGTTCACTACATAGTCCAGCTGTCAAGATTCAGAACCACCAGAGACAGGGGAAAGGGAACGGTTGGTGGTCATGTCAACTGGCGCAGCCACTGTGGAAAACAATACGACTATTTACCAAAAACGTAAAATAAAATTTCCATATGGACTAGCAACTTCACTTCTACTTTTCTGAAGGAAACAGAAGCACTCATTTAAAAACAGAAACACTCATTTCTGTTTTCTGTTGAAAAACAGAGACACTGTATCCTTTGCAATATTATTTGTAATATCCAACATATGGAAGCCACCTAAGTATCCATCAATAGATGAATGGATGAAGGCATGTGTGTATATCTACAATGGAATACTACTCAGCCATAAAAAGAATGAAATATTGTCATTTGTGACAACATGGATGAACCTGGATGACGAAATAAGTCAAAGCATGACAAATACCACATGATGTCGCTTGTATATGGAATCTAAGAAGCAAAACAAATGAACAAACATAACAAAGCAGAAACAGACTCATAGATAAGGAAACAGACAGGTGGTTGCCAGAAGGGAAGGAGGCGGGAGGATGAGTGAAAGAAGTGAGGGAGATTAAAAGATACACATTTCCAGTCGCAAAATAAGTGAGTCACAGGGATGAAATGCACAGTGTGGCGAATACAGTCAATAACTGCATAATCTCTTTGTTTGAAAACACATGGTAATCAAACTTATCGTGGGGATAGATCATTTTGTGATGTATAGAAACATTGAATCATTATGTTGTGTACCTGGAGCTAACATAGTGCTGTAAGTCAATTATACTTCAATTAAGAAAAAAAAAACTGATTCAGTATGGTCATCCTGCTCCTACATGGGCAAAGGGAATTGGAAGGCTAAAGGCCTTATCTGAAATTCTGCAAAAGACACAGAAGCTTTACATTGGGCTGGGGTGGCCAGAGGAAACCATCAGAGCAACAGAGTTGTCTGGAAGCAGCTGGCCTTCTCCCATCCCCCCCCGGAATACTGGGAAGGATAGGACGGCCAACCTCAGTCAGGTGATATCAATATACATTCTGATGCAATCAAGAAGTTACCAGGGAGCTGACAGCAAAGCTGGTAGGAAACAGGCATCTGACTATGAAAATTATTGGCTCCACTTATTTAAGAGTTATATGATTATTTTCCATTTATTTTTTTATCAATTAGAAAAGCCATATTAGAAATTTGTTTATGTTGGTTATATTTTCAAATTTATTGTCGTAGTCATTTTTAATACATTGGATTATCATGTACTGTCTGCTGTTCCCTCTTATCTTCTTGCTATAGGTTATGTCTTCTTTTTAACCTGCTCATCATTA
Source organism: Bos indicus x Bos taurus (assembly GCF_003369695.1). Classification (NCBI taxonomy): domain Eukaryota; kingdom Metazoa; phylum Chordata; class Mammalia; order Artiodactyla; family Bovidae; genus Bos; species Bos indicus x Bos taurus. The sequence goes on from NC_040076.1 coordinate 128,032,061, forward strand.
TCAGAGGTTTATCCATTTAATCAGTGTTTTCAAAGAACCAGCAAATCCAAAGAATAGGAATAAAGGAAACAGCAAAGAAACTTACAATAGAGAGGCTTATTTAGGGGGGGGGATGCGGGGGAGGAGATCTATAAAGCACAGTTAACAACACGGAGAGGAAGGCGAATGCTATATGAGTGTTTAGTAATGGGTCCTATAAGAGTTCACTCTAAAGACACACCAGGCAGGATGTGGAACTTTAGGTGGGCTGTGGAGAAGAATAGGATGTGCACAGTCTGAGAGGAGGAGGAAGAGGAGGGGTGGGGGAGGATGAAGAGGAAGAGGAGGAGGGGGAGCAGGGGAAGGCATAGTACAGATAAGTTGACTGACCTGGTTCCTCTGCTAGGATTTAAGGCACAGAATTACACAGCAACTAAAAGCCAGGTCACAAAGGGCTGCGATGTGAGAGCCAGTGGGCAGGGGCTGCAGCACATCCTACAGTTAGCGGGCCTTGAAGGAGTCTGATGGATGAAGGATGTTGCCCTGAAGGACCTCTTTGCAGAGGAGTGGAGGGGCAAGCAGCTGGACAGGGAGGTTGCCAGTGGCACTGAAGGCTGTCCGGGCCCAGGGATGGGGTCCAGCTGCAGGAAGCCTGCAGCGAAGATGGAGAGAAGGGTCTCGAGCCTGAGCAATTGGGAAGGAAAACAGCTGGGGGCATGTAAGATGTCAGGTCCAGAGGGAGGGCTCCAGAGAGTGGCCCATTTAGTGCCCCAGTGCTGACAGGAGCCTCAGCCTCTTCAATTTGACCCCTTTCTCTTGGGCAGATTGGGGAGTGAGGCTCCACTTCACTCTTCAAAGACATGATCACACCCCTACCTTTCCTACTGTCAGAGACCACTCATGACAGTGTGTGTAGGTCAGAGCGACTGCTCCTATTGCCCTAAATAGGCAACAGTTGGCTCCTTCCTGAGCCAACAGTCCTGACTGCCAGCACACCACACACTCAGAGAGCTCTTCCCACTAAAGATGGTTACACACCCTGGATGAGCAGCCCCATGGCTCAAAAGAGAAAAAGCTGGAGAGATTCCCTCTGAGTTGTTGGTCTCTGTCAGTCTCTGAGTCTCCTTTCATTAGACAGCACATAGGGTGCAGAATGGACCTTATGTGGGAGTGCAGTGAAGCAGAAAGCTGATCACTTTCCAAGTGTAGCTGCTCACATTGGGCATGTTTTAATGCCTGGTGGGCACTCACAGAGCAGTCGCAGGGGAAGAGGTCATATTTCCCTATGACTGAGCTGAGCTTCTCCCAAGAATGAAAAACAGTCCTCAACGTTTCAGTGAAATTCTCTCTCATATTATCAATGTTAAAGTAGTCTTATGATCATGTTTGCTAGAATATATTCTGCCTTTTTAAAACGGATATTACACACACTTATAGTTTCCTTTATGCTACGACCTATGGTTGGAAATTGTTGGGTTAAAACAGGTTCTTCACTCCAAGGCTTCTCAGAGACTTTAATATGCTAATTTGTACTGGGGATTTCCAAGAGAAATGGTGTTCCCAAGACTATGCATCCTTGGAACTTTTAATATCGTTTTGTAGAGCATCTCCTGCAGCTAGCACTTCACAGGGTACCTTTAGGGAAGATTGGATTTCATCCTGGAAATTATGAAAATATTATGGCCAGGGACACAGGCATGCATGTTTAAGTGTGGGATTCCAGGAGGAACAGTAGTAAAGTGAGCTCATGTTCCTCCCTCCCCAAGCTGGATTTCCCAGGCTGGGTATATCTCCACCTGATGCACATCTTTCTCCAGATTCATCCTATGCCCTTGCTCTACCCAGATCCCCCAGTTACAAACCCCCTTCCCAGGCAGCTGTTACTGGCTTGGTGTCTCTTGGTCTCTACCCAAGGCCCATTGTGAAGCATCAGTGTATTACAAGTGCTCCAGAAAGGGTGAGATGGACATAGTGGGTGTCCCTCTAGGGTTAGGGTTGATGAGGACAGACTGCCCACTTAGTGGCAGTACTACTGTTTAATGTGAAGTTCCCTGACCACAGATTTGCTGAGCATATGCTACTCAGCCATTTTACCCCAACTGGTTTGATGGAGAAATCCTGAAACTGATGAAAATGTGTGATCCTACCTGAGTCCTATACTTTTCCTGAGATGTAATTGTTAGTTGTTCAGTCGCTAAGTTGTGTCCGACTCTTTGCGACTCCAGGAACTGCAGCACACCAGGCTCCCCTGTCCTCCACTATCTCCCAGAGTTTGCTCAAATTCATGTCCATTGAATCAGTGATGCCATTCAACTATCTCATCCTCTGCCATCCCCTTCTCCTTTTGCCTTCAATCTTGCCCAGCATCAAGGTCTTTTCCAATGAGTCGGCTCATTGCATCAGATGGTCAAAGTATTGGAGCTTCACCTTCAGCGTCAGTCCTTCCAATGAATATTCAGGGTTGATTTCCTTTAGGAATAACTGGTTTGATCTCCTTGATATCCAAGCAACTGTCAAGAGTCTTCTCCAACACCCCAGTTCAAAAACATCAGTTCTTTGGTGCTCAGCCTTCTTTATGGTCCCGTTACTTAGCTGATGTGCAGTTACTCAGCTGAAAGTAAAGATACAAGTTCTTTCTCAGGCTTTCTTTAGGATGGATTATATTGGATGATGGACACTGAGGCTCTAGTCCAAGCTGAGACTGGACTCAATATACCAGGACATAGGTGACTCACTGGAGGGCAGGCATCAGGATGATTTACAGGAAGGTTCCAGGGCAACCACTTGATGTCCCTGATGAAAGCAAGGGTTGGAGAGTGTATTCATTGGGCCAAGTTGCTCCACAAACTGGGTGGCTTCAACAACAAAAATTCATTGCCTCGCAGATCTGGAAGCTGGAAGTCTGAGAGTAAGGTGTTGGCAGAGTTGTTTCTTTCTGAGGGCTGTGAGGGAGAATCTATCCACATCTCTCTTTCTCAGCTTTCTGTGAATTGCTGGCTTCACTCCAATCTCCACTTTCACTTCTGTGTGTCCATGTCCAAATTCCCCTTTTTTATCAGGACAGCAGTCACATTGGACTAGGGGCCTACCTACCCCAGGATGACCTCATCGTACTTAATCATACTGGCAAATATCCTCCTCCCACATAAGGTCACAGTCTGAGGTACTGGGGCATAGGACTTCAGTGAAAGAATTTTGAAGGGACACAATTCAACCCACATCAGGGAGGAATGTGGGATGACCCAGGAAGTTCATATGAGACCTGGAAACTGCAGGACTTTGCATGGTCTGAAGCCTGCATCGTGCCAGTGTCTTGAACAGCCTAAATGTTGTGTTGCTCAAACTTATGTCTATCGAATCGGTGATGCCATCCAACCATCTCATCCTCTGTTGCCACCTTCTCCTCCTACCCTCAATATTTCCCAGCATCAGGATCTTTTCCACTGAGTTGGCTCTTCACATCAGATGGTATGTTGGCAGTATATTATTCGTCACTGGTCTGGAGGCTCCACTGGCACCAAAGACTGGTGCAGTCTGCGAAACTAGCTTGTGCGCAGAATGTCTAGCATGTATCTGGTCTTTAGTCTGCGACAGCTCCTTGTCAGCCACCCCCTAACCCCCTATGTTCCAGCTGAGCATGTTCTCTCCTTAATCCTCTTGTCAATTTTCTTTTTTTGCCACCATTTTCCAGGGCCATGTCTTCCAGGCCCAGCCATTTCTGACTTCAAAGATCAACCTACATGTTTCCTGTGGCTGAGGCTCTCTTCTTCCCAAAGCACTGGCCGACCCCTGGCTCCAGAGGTCCCTGCCAGGACTTGTAGAGGGCACGTCGTACCCGCCCCTTTTGTCTTTTAGCAGCCTCGGCGCCAGGGGAATTGCTGGGTGAAACATGTCACCTCTGAGAAGTGAGAAAATTCCTGCAAAAGGTGTTGTTTTCACTTGCTGCTGCACTTAGCAGGTGTTTAAATTTTTATGAGATGCACAAACTTGTGGAAATTGCAGACTTTCAGCTGGGTGTTTGGTATCAGAGTCACCGTGGTTCCCCAGCCAAGTCCCTGGAGGTGGTGTGGGCTGTGTGTTTGCTTGGGGAAAGGTGGTTCTAGGCTGCTTCTTCTCATGGAAGAAACATCGTGTGCTCATGGATCCAGCATGGTCCCCGTGGAGCTGGGTATCAGAAGAAGTCAGCTCATCTCTAAAACTTGCATTTATTCTTCTGTAAATATGAAGGATTCTCTTTTTTCAACTACATGTCCTTCCCACGTAAGCTTGACTCCAGACTGCCCAGGGAGAGAGCATGAGGAGTAAACACAGTTCTCTCAAGCTAGTGTAGTCATATCGGGGTCTCCTCCTTCCTCCTCAAACCTGACATGACAACCATATTCTAGAACCACAAAATCAGAGCAAAGCTGGATCATAAGCTTCCCATGATGATGCCTTGTTTCCCTCCCTTTCTTTCTTCTTTCCATATGTATAAACTGAGTATCTACCATATGCCAGGCACTGTGCTAGGAGAAGGCTGTAACACCAAGCCATCTTGGGTCTTTGGTCTGGTGGGGCAGGCAAAACCCTCAAGCTTTCAACCAAGGACTGTGTTTCAGTCCCATGCTTACTGACCTTAAGAAGATAAACTTGCTTGGGATCAGAGATTCTCTACCATGACTGCCTATAAGAATCACTGGGGGACTTTTTATCAATACATATGTGGGTCCCAGGCCTCCCCTGAGAGCAGCTGAGTCAGACTGGTCATTCTAATACAGAACCAGGGTGGTGAAGCCTGCCCTGGACCACCCCAGGGCTTCTTTAGACAATCTAAACACATGTCCTTTCCCCTGTTAGTTCAGTTACCCTGGTTAGTTCTCATGATTGATGGGGTGTTTCTAGACAACACATGGAAATCAACCTTCCCTGGAGTAGGGGACTCTCAGACTGAAGACACGTTCTCACAATCCTATGGCAGTGGTCCTTATTCACTTCCAGGATAAATATGTAGTTTCAGCTTTTAACATGCCCTATATGTCTGTAACAAAAAGCAACCCCTAGAAACAACTTACATGGGGCCCTACTTGTAGCTCCCTGTGGTGCTTCCCATGGTGAGGCCTGTGTGTCCATCTCCAGCCTCAATCCTCAACCATCTGCAATTAGGGATTTCAACTCCTGCTGGTAGTAATACAAGGCTGGGTAACAGAAGTGAGTGAGGCAGGCTGAGTTAAGGATAACTACTGGAGGGTTGGCCATAGGAGTGCTGACGCTGGGTCCAAAGTGGTTGGACTGTATTTAGCTCCCATTGGTTCTGGTCAAACAAAAACTGAGATGTCAACTGTAGATGTTGACATCTACAGATGCTTTGCAGATTTTTATAAGACATCTCCTGATTTTCAGACATTAAACACCAATCATTTTTTAAAAAAAAAAATTAAAAACAAACAAGCAGGGGCTTCCTTGCTGGTCAATATATGGCAAAACCAATACAATATTGTAAAGTTAAAAAAAAAAAAAAAAGACCTAAGAAAAAGAATCCATCTGCCAACACTGGAGATGTGGGTTCGACCCTTGGTCTGAGAAGATCCAACACGCCTCAGAGCAACTAAGCCCATGCGCCGTAACAACCGAGCCTGTGCTCTAGAGCCTGTGCTCTGCGACAAGAAAAGCCACCGTAATGAGAAGCCTTCATGCAGCAATGAAGACACAGTGCAGCCAAAATTAATTAGTTTTTTAAAACAAAAAAGCAAAAAACACACTGAGCAATGCAAATCAGACATGTCAACTGATCTGATTCAAGTTCTGGACCAAAAGGATGGAAAGTACATTGGTCAGGCAGGGTTCTAACTATGTACAGATCTTCCATGATGGATCATTGCTGGTGACTTCTGCTGGATCCTAGGGTTAATTAATTGATGTTAGAGGCAGGAAAGACCCATAGCTGGCATTCCTCTGCTGCCTGATGCGAAATGCAAGTATGAAGTTCATAAAGATCTATGACATGGAAATCTCTCTCACTGACTCAGTATTGACTTACAATGGTTACTGATGAATTTTACACAAGACAATTAAATAGGAAGCTGTAACAATGGAAGTGCCTAGAATCCAATTGATGAATTTGGTAATTACTGCTTCTCATCTCAGTGATGGGTCTTAAGTGTTGCTGGGTAACTCTGGAGTCACAATCTAGCCAGAAATTCTTTCATTTATTGAAAAACTACTACTGAACCTCTGCTTAAGGTGGCGGGGGTTGGGGGGGTACTCTGACCCAGATGGGATGGCAAGGTCAACACTCTCCTAGAGGAGAAGAGACAATTGTCAATCAAAATGTCTCAATCGTGCTGTGAGAGGGGCAGGCTAACTCTGGAAATCTATACAATAAATTACATTCTTTTATGGGTCAAGAGGTTGAGTTTGTGGCTTACATTTCTTTTTTTTTATTAATTTATTTTAATTGGAGGATAATTGCTTTATAATATTATGATAGTTTTTGCCATACATCAACATGAATTGGCCACAGGTGTGCAAGTGCCAGCCCCCCATCCTGAATCCCGCTCCTAGCTCCCTCTCCACCCTATCCCTCTGGGTTGTCCCAGGGTATTGGCTTTGGGTGCCCTGCTTCATGCATTGAACTCACATTGGTTATCTGTTTTACATAAAGTAATGTACATGTTTCAATGCTATTCTCTCAAATCATTCCACTCTTGCCTTCTCTACTGAGTCCAAAAGTTTGTTCTTTACATCTGTGCCTCCTTTGCTGCCCTGCAGGTAGGATAGTCAGTATTGTCTTTCTAAATTCCATATATATGCGTTAATCTGCAGTATTTGTCTTTCTCACTTACTTCACTCCATATAACAGGCTCCATGTTCATCTACCTCATTGAACTGACTCAAATGCATTCCTTTTCATAGCTGAGTAATATTCTATTTTGTATATGTACCACAACTATATGTACAAATAGAAAATTTGGAAAACTCAGTAGTGGCCACAGGACTGGAAAAGGTCAGTTTTCATTTCAATCCCAAAGAAAGGCAATGCCAAAGAATGCTCAAACTACTGCACAATTGCACTCATTTCACACACTAGTCAAGTAATGCTCAAAATTCTCCAAGCCAGGCTTCAGCAATATGTAAACCGTGAACTTCCTGATGTTCAAGCTGGTTTTAGAAAAGGCAGAGGAACCAGAGATCAAATTGCCCACATCCGCTGGATCATTGAAAAAGCAAGAGAGTTCCAGAAAAACATCTATTTCTTCTTTATTGACTAAGCCAAAGCCTTTGACTGTGTCGATCACAAGAAACTGGAAAATTCTGAAAGAGATGGGAATACCAGACCACCTGACCTGCCTTTTGAGAAATCTGTATGCAGGTCAGGAAGTAACAGTTAGAACTGGACATGGAACAACAGACTGGTTCCAAATAGGAAAAGGAGTTCGTCAAGGCTGTATATTGTCACCCTGCTTATTTAACTTCTATGCAGAGTACATCATGAGAAACGCTGGACTGGAAGAAACACAAGCTGGAATCAAAATTGCCAGGAGAAATATCAATAACCTCAGATATGCAGATGACACCACCCTTATGGCAGAAAGTGAAGAGGAACTCAAAAGCCTCTTGATGAAAGTGAAAGTGGAGAGTGGAAAATGTTGGCTTAAAGCTCAACATTCAGAAAACGAAGATCATGGCATCCGGTTCCATCACTTCATGGGAAATAGATGAGGAAACAGTGGAAACAGTGTCAGACTTTATTTTTGGGGGCTCCCAAATCACTGCAGATGGTGACTGCAGCCATAAAATTAAAATACGCTTACTCCTTGGAAGGAAAGTTATGACCAACCTAGATAGCATATTCAAAAGCAGAGACATTACTTTGTCAACAAAGGTCCATCTAGTCAAGGCTATGGTTTTTCCAGTGGTCATGTATGGATGTGGGAGTTGGACTGTGAAGAAAGCTGAGTGCCAAAGAATTGATGCTTTTGAAGTGTGGTGTTGAAGAAGACTCTTGAGAGTCCCTTGGACTGCAGGGAGATCCAACCACCATTCTGAAGGAGATCAGCCCTGGGATTTCTTTGGAAGGAATGATGCTAAAGCTGAAACTCCAGTCCTTTGGCCACCTTATGCGAAGAGTTGACTCATTGGAAAAGACTCTGATGCTGGGAGGGATTGGGGGCAGAAGGAGAAGGGGATGACAGAGGATGAGATGGCTGGATGGCATCACTGACTCGATGGACGTGAGTCTGAGTGAACTCTGGGAGTTGGTGATGGACAGGGAGGCCTGGCATGCTGCAGTTCATGGGGTCGCAAAGAGTTGGATATGATTGAGCGACTGAACTGAACTGAACTGAACCACAACTACCTTATCCATTCATCTGCCGATAGACATCTAGTTTGCTCCCATGTCCTAACTATTGCAAATAGTGCTGCAATCAACATTGGAATACATGTATCTCTTTCGATTCTGGCTTCCTCAGGGTGTATTCTCAGCAGTGGGATTACTGGGTCATATGGCAGGTCTATTCCCAGTTATTTAAGGAATCACTAGAAGTAAACGTTGGGTTTTCTAGATTGATCCTCCATGCCATAGAGATTTAATGGACAAAACCAGATCTGGTGCGAGAAATCTGCAACACCTCAGTTGTAAAGAATATATGAATCTTAATTTGTTTTTTAAGGAACTGTAATAAGCATGGAAAATTTAATCTTTTAAATATCTTAAATGTATTTAAGAATATCCAAGTGTTTAAGAAAGGTCATGTTGTACTTCATTTAAAAAAAAAGGAGTCACACACCTTTCTTTCTGCTTTCCAGATTGTTCTTTTCACTTAATGCTTCCATATAACACTGTAAGATACAATGAATGCTAAAGCTATAAAAAATAATTCTTTTTAAAAATTGGGGTATAGTTGCTTTTCAACATAGTATTAGTTTCTGCTGTACAACAAAGTAAATCAGCTTTTGTATACATATATCCCCTTCCGCCTGAACCTCCCTCTGACCCCTCTAGGTCATCACGGAGCACTGAGCTGAGTTTCCTGCTCTGTATGGCAGGTTCCCATTAGCTATCCACTTTACATATAGTAGTGTATATAGATCAATCCCATTCTCCCCATTCACCCTGACCCCCGTCCCCCTCCACATCCACACATCCACTCTCAATGTCTGTGACTCTATTCCTGCCCTGCAGCTGTACCATTTTTCTGAATTTCACATATATGCCATAATATACACTATTTGTTTTTCTCTTTCTGACTTACATCACTCTGCAAGAGTCTCTAGGTCCACTCACATCTCTACAAATGACCCAATAATATTACTTTTCATGCTGAGTAATATTCCATTGTATATATGTACCACATCTTAAATGTTCCCAGTGAATGAATAGCAGGTGGTGGGCACTGTGGAGAAAGATGGCAATTCCTCTGCTCTTTGACTGTAGGTGAGACAGAGGCAGAAGGAGGGTGGAGGTGAAATTTAGTGACCCGAGTCCATGCTGGGTGCTGGAACAGCTTTTTGACAACTAACATGGGTCATCTTGAGGGCCTTCAAGCATAGGTAGAGACAAGCACAGATTGAGAATTAAAGGCCACTTGGAACCAGCAGGAAAGATGAGACTCTGGCTCTGACCCACTGAGTGATGGGGCTTGATTCAGGCCAAAAACTGGATCCTCCAATAGGGTCTGGATAGCTCTGGGTCCCATCGTTCCTTCTGGCAACACTGTCCCCTCCAGCCAGGCTGGCTTGCGTCCTTCTACTGGGTTATTCCCACATTTGAGCCTCTCTTCATGGAAGCACAGAGGCCCTGCCTCTTTCTCTGCACATCCCCCAAAGTCATCTACCTCCAAGGCCAGTTTTAGTCCCATGGAGCCTTCTCCTTCAGGAGCCCTTCCTGTCTACTTCAGTTCCCTGGTGGAAGCTCCTGTACACATGTATTTACTGAGTGTCTACCACATCGAAGGTGCTTTATCTATAAATTAGCCTCTTTCACTCTCACCTGCTTTGGCCACCTGCTGTGAAGAACTGATTCACTTGAAAAGACCCTGATGCCAGAAAAGATTGAAGGCAGGAGGAGAAGGGAACAACAGAGGATGAGATGGTTGGATGGCATCACTGACTCAATGAACATGAGTATGAGTAAACTATAGGAGTTGGTGATGGACAGGGAGGCCTGGTGTGCTGCAATCCATGGGGTCGCAAAGAGTTGAACACAACTGAACTGAACTGAACTCACTCTCACCACCACCAGTACAGAAGGTTCACAGAAGAGAATGTGGAGGGTCAGAGAAGTTCACCACAAGGGATGGGGCCACCCAGCTGCTAAGTGGTATGTATGGAGTTTGACCTCATACTTTTTTCCGTTTTGGGAGAGAAGTCACTCATTTTCTATATGGTGCTCCTTTCAGCCTTTCCTTCAGGAACAACTATACCATGTACAAAAAAAAAAAAAAAAAACCCTCAATTATCTTTTAAAGAATTTTTAAGGTGTTCTCTTTCACTTAAAGCTTCTTTGCGACTTCCCTGGTGGTCCAGTGGTTAAGAGTCTGCGTGCTAAAGCAAGGGGTGCTGGTTTGATCCCTGGTCCAGGAAGATTTTGGGCTTTCCCAGTGACTCAGTGGTAAAGAATCTGCCTGCAGGATCCTCTATGACCCATCCCCCACAGTAATGGAAATAAAAGCAAAAACAAACAAATGGGATGTAATTAAATTTCCTTGCACAATGAAGGAAACTATAAGAAAGGTGGAAAGACAGCCTTCAGAATGGGAGAAAATAATAGCAAATGAAGCAACTGATAAAGAATTAGTATCAAAAATATATAAGCAGCTCATGCAGCTCAATTCCAGAAAAACAAATGACCCAATCAAAAAGTGGGCCAAAGAACTAAATAGACATTTCTCCAAAGAAGACATACAGATGGCTAACAAACACATGAAAAGATGCTCAACATCACTCATTATCAGAGAAATGCAAATCAAAACCACAATGAGGTACCATTTCACACCAGTCAGAATGGCTGCTATCAAAAAGTCTACAAGCAATAAATGCTGGAGAGGGTGCGGAGAAAAGGAAACCCTCTTACACTGTTGGTGGGAATGCAAACTAGTACAGCCATTATGGAGAACAGTGTGGAGATTCCTTAAAAAAAATGGAAACAGAACTGCCATATGACCCTGAAATCCCACCGCTGGGCATATACATAGAGAAAATCAGAATTGAAAGAGATACATGTACCCCAATGTTTACTGCAGCACAGTTTACAATAGCCAGGACATGGAAGCAACCTAGATGTCCATCAGCAGATGAATGGATAAGAAAGCTGTGGTACATATATACAATGGAATATTACTCAGCTATTAAAAAGAACACATTTGAGTCAGTTCTAATGAGGTGGACGAAACTGGAGCCTATTATACAGAGTGAAGTAAGTCAAAGAAAAACACCAATACAGTATATTAACGCATACATATGGAATTTAGAAAGATGGTAACTATGACCCTATATGTGAGACAGCAAAAGAGACACAGATATAAAGAAAAGACTCTTGGATTCTGTGGGAGAAGGTGAGGGTGGGATTATTTGAGAGAATAGCAGAGAATAGCAGTCCAAGTCTGATGCCTGAAACAGGGCACAAAAAGCTGGTACACTGGGACAACCCAGAGGGATGGGATGGGAAGGAGGTGGGAGGGGGGTTCAGGATGGGGGACACATGTACACCCATGGTTGATTGATCTCAGTGTATGGCAAAAACCACTATAATGTTGTAAAGTAATTAGCCCCCAATTAAAATAAATTAATTAATTTAAAATAAAGAATCCGTATGCAATGCAGAAGATGCAAGAGATGTGGGTTTGATCTCTGGGTTGGGAAGATCCTCTGGAGAAGGGAGGAAGGCATGGATACCCACTCCAGTATTCCTGCCTGAAGAATTCCATGGACAGAGGACAATGGCAGGCTTCGGTCCATAGGTTGCCAAGAGTTGACACGACTGAACAATAAACTGTGGAAAATTCTGAAAGAGATGGGAATACCACAGCACCTGACCTACTACCTCTTGAGGAACCTATATGCAGGTCAGGAAGCAACAGTTAGAACTGGACATGGAACAACAGACTGGTTCCAAATAGGAAAAGGAGTACATCAGGCTGCATATTGTCACCCTGCTTATTTAACTTCTATGCAGAGTACATCATGAGAAACACTGGGCTGGAAGAAGCACAAGCTGGAATCAAGATTGCCAGGAGAAATATCAATAACCTCAGATATGAAGATGACACCATCCTTATGGCAGAAAGTGAAGAGGAACTCAAAAGCCTCTTGATGAAAGTGAAAGTGGAGAGTGAAAAAGTTGGTGTAAAACTCAACATTCAGAAAATGAAGATCATGGCATCTGATCCCATCACTTCATGGGAAATAGATGGGGAAACAGTGGAAACAGTGTCAGACTTTATTTTTTTGGGCTCCAAAATCACTGCAGATGGTGACTGCAGCCATGAAATTAAAAGACACTTACTCCTTGGAAGGAAAGTTATGACCAACCTAGATAGCATATTCAAAAGCAGAGACATTACTTTGTCAACAAAGGTCCATCTAGTCAAGGCTATGGTTTTTCCAGTGGTCATGTATGGATGTGAGAATTGGACTGTGAAGAAGGTGGAGCTCCGAAGAATTGATGCTTTTGAAGTGTGGTGTTGGAGAAGACTCTTGAGAGTCCCTTGGACTGCAAGGAGATCCAACCAGTCCATTCTGAAGGAGATCAGCCCTGGGTATTCTTTGGAAGGAATGATGCTGATGCTGAAACTCCAGTACTTTGGCCACCTCATGCAAAGAGTTGACTCATTGGAAAAGACCCTGATGCTGGGAGGGATTGGGGGCAGGAGGAGAAGGGGACGACAGAGGATGAGATGGTTGGATGGCATCACTGACTCGATGGACGTGAGTCTGAGTGAACTCCGGGAGTTGGTGATGGACAGGGAGGCCTGGTGTGCTGCGATTCATGGGATCGCAAAGAGTCAGACACGACTGAGTGACTGATCTGATCTGAAACACCCCTTGGTATCCCTCTTGGGTAACCTGGCCCTGAATGACAGGGCTGGAATCTGGGTGGTGGGCTCAGCAAAAAAGTTCTTAAATACCAGGCCCACTGCCAGGCCATCCTGGCAAGCACTCTTTTGAGTGTAGAGTGACCTAGAATATTTCTTTCTGACTGCATGTGGTCACACCAGTCATGTGGGTTTGGCTTTCCCTGCCCTCCTGCACATGCTGCCCAGCTCCAACACAGTACTGCCTCTGCTCTGGCTTGGTCAGTGTGAGCGCCAGGGTCATTCCTAGCAATCAGGTCATAGCATCTTCCACCGTTTTCAGGTGCCAGCTTGTCCCAGAGGCTGGAAGGGAAAAACTCAAATACGGTAGTCCTCACTTATCCATGGTTTCAGTTACCTGCTGTCAACCATGGCTTGAAAATGTTAGATGGAAAAAATCCAGAAATGAACAATCAAAACATTTAAAATTGTGCACCATTTTGAATAGCATGATAATATCTCATGCATCTCACTCTGTCTTGGATCTCCATTGACATTCTCTGTTCCAGACACCCAACCTTGGACATCATCATGTCTCGATTATTCAGGATCACCCTAAGCAGATAATCCTCTTTCTGATGTAACATCAGAAGGTTAACAGCAGCCTAACACTCCGTCACGGTGCCTACATCATTCACCGTACTTTCTCTTATCATGTGGGCTTTTTATCATATCACATTATCACAAGAAGAGGGAGAGTACACTACAGTAAGATATTTTGAGCAGATTCCCTGGCAGTCCAGTGGTTAGGACTCCCTACTTTCACTGTTTAGGATGTGGGCTCGATTCCTGGTCTAAGAAGTACCAACTGTGTGGGGTGCCCCCCCCCAAAAAAAGAAGATATTTTGAGAGGGACCACGTATATAGTTTTTATTAGAATCAGTTCAGTTCAGTTGCTCAGTTGTGTCCAATGCTTTGTGACCCAATGGACGGCAGCACACCAGGCTTATTCGTCCATCACCAACTCCCAGAGCTTACTCAAACTCATATCCATTGAGTCAGTGATGCCATCCAATCATCTCATCCTTTGTCGTCCCCTATTCCTCCCCACCTTTAATCTTTCCCAGCATCAGGGTCTTTTCCAATGAGTCAGTTTTTGGCATCAGGTGGCCAGAGTATTGGAGTTTCAGCTTCAGCATCAGTTCTTCCAATGATTATTCAGAACTTATTTCCTTTAGGATTGACTGACTGGATCTCCTTGCAGTCCAAGGGACTCTCAAGAGTCTTATCCAACACCACAGTTCAAAAGTGTCAATTCTTCAGCACTCAGCTTTCTTTATAGTCCAACTCTCACATCCACACATGACTACTGGAAAAACCATAGCTTTGACTAGACAGGCCTTTGTTGGCAAAGTAATGTATCTGCTTTTTCATATGCTGTCTAGGTTTGTCATATCTTTTCTTCCAAGGAGCAAACATCTTTTAATTTCATGGCTGCGGTCATCATCTACAATGATTTTGGAGCCCAAGGAAATAATGTCTCTCACTGTTTTCATTGTTTTCCCATCTATTTCCCATGAAGTGATGGGACCAGATGCCATGATCTTAGTTTTCTGAATGTTGAGCTTTAAGCCAACTTTTTCACTCTCCTCTTTCACTTTCATCAAGAGACTCTTTAGTTCTTCTTCACTTTCTGCCATAAGGGTGGTGTCATCTGCATATCTGAGGTTATAGATACTTTTCCCAGGAATCCTGATTCCAGCTAGTGCTTAATTCAGCCTGGCATTTCTCATGATGTACTCTGCATATAAGTTAAATAAGCAATATACAGCCTGGAAGTACTCCTTTCCCGATTTGGAACTAGTCTTTTGTTCCATGTCCAGTTCTAACTGTTGCTTCCTGACCTGCATAAAGGTTTCTCAGGAGGCAGGTCAGGTGGTCTGGTATTCCCATCTCTTTCAGAATTTTACATAGTTTGTTGTGATCCACACAAAGGCTTTGGTGTTGTCAATAAAGCAGAAGTAGATGTTTCTCTGGAATTCTCTTGCTTTTTTGATGATCCAGTGGATATTGGCAATTTGATCTCTGGTTCCTATGCCTTTGCTAAATCCAGCTTGAACATCTGGAGTTCACGGTTCATGTACTGTTGAAGCCTGGCTTGGAGAATTTTGAGCATTACTTTGCTAGTGTGTGAGATGAGTGCAGTTGTGCGGTGGTTTGAGCATTTTTTGGCATTGCCTCTCTTTGGGATTGGAATGAAAACGGACCTTTTCCAGTCCTGTGACCACTGCTGAGTTTTCCAAATTTGCTGGCATATTGAGTGCAGCACTTTCACAGCATCATCTTTTAGGATTTGAAAAAGCTCAACTGGAATTCCATCACCTCCACTAGCTTTATGCATTGTGATGCTTCCTAAGACCTACTTGACTTCTCATTCCAGGGTGTCTGGCTCTAGGTGAGTGATTACACCATCGTGGTTATCTGGGTCATGAAGATCTTTTTTGTATAGTTCTATGTATTCTTGCCTCCTTTCCTTAACATCTTCTGTTTCTGTTAGATCCGTACCATTTCTGTCCTTTATTGTGCCCATCTTTGGATGAAATGTTCCCTTGATATCTCTAATTTTCTTGAAGAGATCTCTAGTCTTTCCCATTCTGTTATTTTCCTCTATTTCTTTTCCTTGATCACTGAGGAAGGCTTTCATATCTCTCCTTGCTATTCTTTGGAACTCTGCATTCAGATAGATATATCTTTCCTTTTATCCTTTGCCTTTAGCTTCTCTTCTATCCTCAGCTACTTGTAAGTCCTCCTCAGACAACCATTTTGCCTTTTTGCATTTCTTTTTCTTGGGGATGGTTTTGATCACCACCTCCTGTACAATGTTATGAATCTCCATCCATAGTTCTTCAGGTACTCTGCCTATCAGATCTAATCCCTTGAATCTATTTACCACTTCCACTGTATAATCTTAAGGGATTTGATTTAGCTCATACCTGAATGGTCTAGTGGTTTCCCCTACTTTCTTCAATTTAAGTCTGAATGATCTGAGCCATAGTCAGCTCCTGGTCTTGTTTTTGCTGACTGTATAGAGTTTCTCCATCTTTGGCTGCAAAGAATACAATCAATCTGATTTTGGTATTGACCATCTAGTGATGTCCATGTGTACAGTCTTCTCTTATGTTGTTGGAAGAAGGTGTTTGCTCTGACCAGTGCATTTTCTTGGCAAAACTCTGTTAGCCTTTGACCTGCTTTGTTTTGTACTCCAAGACCAAATTTGCCGGTTAATCCAGGTATATCTTCACTTCCTAGTTTTGTATTCCAGCCCCCTATAATGAAAAGGACATGTTTTTTGGGTATTAGTTCTAAAAGGTCTTGTAGGTCTTCATAGAACCATTCAACTTCAGCTTCTTCAGCATTACTGGTCGGGTCATAGACTTGGATTACTGTCATATTGAATGGTTTGCCTTGGAAATGAACAGAGGTTATTCCACTGTTGTTTTTTTTGTGTGTGTGATTTCCTTTTATCAAATATTTATTACATTTGTGTTTATTTTTTTTAATTTTTAATAATTATTTTTTTTAATTTTATTTTATTTTTAAACTTTACAATATTGTATTAGTTTTGCCAAATATCGAAATGAATCCACCACAAGTATACATGTGTTCCCCATCCTGAACTCTCCTCCCTCTTCCCTCCCCATATCCTCCCTCTGGGTCGTCCCAGTGCACCAGCCCCAAGCATCCAGTATCGTGCATCAAACCTGGACTGGCGACTCGTTTCATATATGATATTATACATGTTTCAATGCCATTCTGAGATTGCATCCAAGTACTGCATTTTGGACTCTTTTGTTGACTGTGATGGCCGCTCCATTTCTTCTAAGGCATTCTTGCCCACAGTAGTAGATATAATGGTCATCTGAGTTAAATTAACCCATTCCAGTCCATTTTAGGAATCACTGATTGCTAAAATGTCAATGTTCACTCTTGCCATCTCCTGTTTGGCCACTTCCAATTTGCCTTGATTCATGGACCTAATATTCCAGGTTCCTATGCAATATTGCTCTTTACAGCATTGGATTTTACTTCCATCACCAGTCACATCCACAACTGGGTGTTGTTTTTGCTTTGGCTCCATCTCTTCATTCTTTCTGGAGTTATTTCTCCACTGATCTCCAGTAGCATATTGGGTACCTACTGACCTGGGCAGTTCATCTTTCAGTGTCCTATCTTTTGGCCTTTTCATGCTGTTCATGGGGTTCTCAAGGCAAGAATACTGAAATGGTTTGCCATTCCCTTCTCCAGTGGACCACATTTTGTCAGAAACCTGCACCAAGTCCTGTCTAACTTGGGTGGCCCTAAACAGCGTGGCTCATAGTTTCATTGAGTTATACAAGGCTGTGGTCCATGTGATCAGTTTGGTTAGTTTTCTGTGATTGTGGTTTTCATTCTGTCTGCCCTAATTACCCTATTTTATTATTAGTTATTGTTGTTAATCTCTTACTATGCCAACTCATAAATCAAATTTTATATATTCTGCATTCCAATCCTTTATCGCATATATGATTTGCAAAATTTTTTTCCAAGTCTATGGCTTATCTTTTCATATTCTTTGTAGTGTCCCATGAAGCACAAAATTTTTAAAATTTTGATAAAGTCCAATTTATCTATGTTTTTATGGGTCATACCTTTGGTGTCATATCTCAGAACTCCTTGCCTAATTTAAGATCATGAGATTTATAGTAAGTTTTGAAGTCATAAAGTCTAACGCTCCCAACGTTGTTTGTCCTTTTCAAAGTTGTTTTGGCTATTCTGAGTCCTTTGATCAGCTTGCCAATTTCTGCAAAAAGAAGCCTGTGAGATTCTGATGGGGATTGCATTGAATATACAGATTCATTCATGGAGAACTGCCACTGTAGTTGGACTTCCCAGGTGGTGCTAGTGGCAAAGAACATGCCTACTAATGCGAGAGACGTACGAGATGTGGGTTTGACCCCTGTGTTGAGAAGATCCCCTGGAGGAGGGCATGGAAACTCCAGTATCATCTGGAGAATCCCATGGACAGAGCCGCCTGTTGGGCTGCAATCCATAGTGTCACAGAGTCAGACATGACTGAAGCGACTTAGCGCACACACGCCACGTAATAATAGTTAATCTCCCAATTCATCAACTTGGAATATCTCTCCCTTATTTTTCTCATCAATTTAAAAAATAATTTTCAGTGTGCAAGTCTTACACTTCTTTTGTTAAATTTGCTCCTAGATATTTTGATATTTTATCAATTTTGATGCTATTTTGAATGGAATCATTTTCTTATTTTCACTTTTGTAGTGTTCATCATTGGTATATAAAAATACAATTGATTTTTTAATACTGATCTTGTATCTGTGACCTGCTAAACTTATTCATTAGTTCTAGTAGAATTTTATTGATTTTGTAGGATTTTCTACATCCAGGTTCATATTGTTTGTGAATAGGGACAATTTTTAGTTCTTCCTTTCCAATCTGAATGTCTTTAATATCTTTTGTTTTATTGTTGTCTTATTTCACTGACTTAGAAACATCAGTTCAATGCTGAATATTAATATATGTGTTCAGAGTAGACATTCTTACCTTGTTTCCACGTTGTGGGAAAAGCTTTCAATCCTTCATCATAAAATATAACAATAGTTGTAATGTTTTGTAAATTCTCTTTATTAGGTTAAAGAAGTTTCTCTATTTTTAGTTTGAGTGGATGTTGAATTTTTTCACATGCTTTTTTTCTATCTATTGAGATCATCATGTGGCCTTTGTCCTTGCCATTTTTTCCTGTTCTAGTAAAATGATGTAGTATATTAATTGCATTGGTTTTTGAACACTAACTCAGCCTTTGATTCTCAGGATAAATTCCACATAGTCATGATGTATAATGTTTTTTATGTGTTGCTGGATTTGATTTGTCGTATTTTGAGAATGTTTGCATCTATGTTTTGGGAACCCATTCCAGCATTCTTGCCTGGAGAATTTCATGGACAGAGGAGCCTGGTGGGCTACAGTCCATGGGGTTGCAAAGAGTCAGACAGGACTGAGTGAGTAACACTTACTTATGTTCATGAGAGATATTGGTCTGTGGTTTTCTTATGTCTTTGTCTTGCTCTGGGCCAATAAAATGAGGTGAGAAGTGCTTCCTCGTCCCTTAGTTCCTGAAGCGTTTGTGAAGGTCTGGTGTTATCTTCTTTAAATATGTGATGGGATTCACCAGTGAAATCAGCTGGGCCTGGGCTTTCTTCGTGGGAAGATATTTCATTACTGCTAATGCTGCTAGGTCGCTTCAGTCGTGTCCGACTCTATGTGACGCCATGGACGGCAGCCCACCAGGCTCCCCCGTCCCTGGGATTCTCCAGGCAAGAACATTGGAGTGGGTTGCCATTTCCTTCTCCAATGCATGAAAGTGAAAGTGAAGCCGCTCAGTCGTGTCCGACTCTTCGCGACCCCATGGACTGCAGGCTCCTCCATCCATGGGATTTTCCAGGCAAAAGTACTGGAGTGGGGTGCCATCGCCTTCTCCATTTCATTACTAACTCAATATATTTGCTTGCTAGAGGTTTATTAAGATTTTATATTTCTTTTTGAGTCCGTTTTAATTATTTGTGTCTTTTTAGAGATTTTTCCATCACTGAAGTTATCTAACTTATTGACATAAATTCTTCGTGATAGTTCCCCAGCCTTTTGTTTGCCTTTGGTCAATTTCTAGAGTCCAGAAATGGTTGTTATTTATAATTTTTTTAGTTTTATTGTCTTTAACATTTTTAATCATTTTTACTTTTTAAATTAAAACTTTTTATTATTATTTTTCTTATACTCCTTTTTGAGAAGAGTGAGGGTATTTGCCAAGCTCCTCACTCCACCAGTCCAAAAGTCACACCCTTATTTTCTGGCTCTGATACCATATCTTCATTTCTCAGTGAAGTATTTAGTGTGGATGACTAGTCAGATGTTTGGGTTTCTGTTCAAATGACAACTCCTCTGAGAGGCATTTCTTGGTCACTCTCCTCTCAAAAGCCTCACTTCTTTCTTTCCAGGTACTTATGATCACATCAGTCAATTGTAATGTATCATAGCACTGATCACTAGTGGAATTTACTCAATTTAGTCAGTCAGTTTTTCACTTATTTTCTTTAAACTTTTTATTTTACATTGGAGTATAGCCTATTATCTTTGAATATTCATTGGAAGGACTGGTGCTGAAGCTGAAGCTCCAATAATTTGGCCACCTGATGCTGGGTGTTCATTGGAAGAACTGATGCTGAAGCTGAAACTCCAATACTTTGGCCACCTCATGTGAAGAGTTGACTCATTGGAAAAGACCCTGATGCTCGGAGGGATTGGGGGCAGGAGGAGAAGGGGACGACAGAGGATGAGATGGCTGGATGGCATCACCAACTCGATGGACATGAGTTTGAGTAGACTCCGTGAGTTGGTGATGGACAGGGAGGCCTGGCGTGCTGCAATTCATGGGGTCGCAAAGAGTCGGACACAACTGAGCGACTAAACTGAACTGAACTGATGCGAAGAGCCAACTCATTGGAAAAGACTGATGCTGGGAAAGATTGAGATCAAGAGGAAAAGAGGACAACAGAGGATGAGATGGTTGGATGGCATCATTGACTAAATGGCTATAAGTTTGAGCAAGCTCCAGGAGATAGTGGAGGACAGGGAAGCCCACTGTGCTGCAGTCCATGGGGTCACAAAGGACTTTGACCCAACTTAGCAACTGAAAAACAACAATAGCCTATTAACAATGTTGTGACGGTTTCAGGTAGACAGTAAAGGGACTCGGCCATACATATACATGCATCTATTCTGGTTTTTCACTTGTTTGTCTGTTTCTTGCTCCATGCCTCCCTTAAGCCTCTCTGCCAGAATATTAGTGCCACGAAGGCAGGGGCTGCCTTCAACTCTATTTACAGCTGCCTGGTACCTTGAAGGGCCAGATAAATATTTTCTGAAGAATGAGGGAATGGAGGAAAAAAGAAGGGAAAGGTTATAGGAGGAGTGAGGCCTTGATTTCCAGATTAGTGGTTTTCCCACCCTCTGTTCCTCCTTTCTAAATTATAAATGTGTTCCAGAAGCACAATGAGGGAAAACTAATATACATGGAGCTGTACTGCCCAAAGGTGGTAGTAGACATTTACTGCACATTTCTAAGCCTCCCTTGCTGTTAGGATGGGGCCAAGTGACTGTAGAATTTAACCTGAAGTAAGCCTATTATGTCTTGACTGTCCTAATTCAGCAAGATAGATAATTAGAGATGAAGCTGCTGAGGGTCAGAGGTTAATAAGCAAGATGACCAATCTCACCCAACTGATAAAAGGTGAAGCTAGCCTTCTTTTTAAACCTGATTCAGAAGATTTGTGATCTTTCTGTGTTTTCATTATTCCTGGCAATCTACATGGGAGTAATTATGCCATTAAGTTATTATAAACAATTAACACCATAAATGGTTTATTGCGAGTTAGGCAGGGAATCAAAAACACCATTTCTTTTTCCTTTGCTTTTCTTAATATGAGTACACATAATGTTTAGCATCAGTGCATCCCTGGCTAACTATCAAAATGATTTTTATGCTGACTTAATTAAAATTTAGGACAGAAGAGCTAGTTGAGTGTGGAAATGGTTTCATTATATGATGTTCAAGGTTTAAATTTAAACCTCGTTTTTGAGCACTTCAGATGCTTTTATTCATCCACTTAATCTCTCACTCACTCGCCCACCAAATATTTTTTCTGGTTTGATTTCCTCTGCTGGGGGATGCAGAGATGAGGACATTCAGCCCCTGCCCTGAAGAGCTGAGTCCAGGGGGAGAACAGGACAACAGGCTTTTACCCACAAACACCAGCAAATAAACCACCATCTCCTGCTTTGGCAGTAATTCCCAGAGCAATATTTGTGGCAGATGTTGTTGAAGTGGGTGGTGGTAGGGTGACTGTAGACTTGAAGATGATACATTTGATTGGCAGGATTTCTGCTGCTAGGTGTAGATGCCCGGATGTCAGAGGGTTTGGTTTCTGGCCTGCCTGGGAGGGCTTGTATTTTCTATTTTTTGGCCTCCTGGTGACTGCCTCCTGTGTACCTGTGTAGGGGGTCCCACCGCTCCCAGATTCACTGCATCAGTACCTCCAAAACCAGGGGCTGAACCAAGCCAGGCTTTCCCTCTCCAGGTGCACAACATCTGTGGCATTTAAAAACCACTCATGCTGTTATCCCACCTCCAGACTAATAGGACCAAATGTGAGAGTTGGAGGGTTGGAGTGATGGGATGGGAGGTGGTGGTAGAAGAATGGTACTTTTTAAAAAGCTCCCAAGAGCTGCCAGTTGGGAACTAGAATAACATTAATCTAAAATAATATTCTGAGTACCTTCCAGCTCTGTGCAGAGGTTCAAATATGCAACACATGATCCAAGAAAGGGTCACAGTCTCGAATCATTTCCATGGCCAAAAGGCATTCTTAATGCCTTACTTTTGATATTGGCTTATGCTTTTCTAAGTGCTTTCATATTCATTAAGGGAATCATCTTTAAATACTAATATTACAGCAAGATAGGCTATTTTCACCATTTTATAGGTGACAATTTTTAATAGATGAAAAATCCTCCTCAAAAGGACAATCCAGAGTCTCTCTCAAGGTCACCAACTATTCAGCCACAAACTGGGGCCAGAGTCCAGCCAGGCTGTGGACTTTCAGCCCAGAGCCCCTTCCAGGAGCTCTCACTGCTTCCTAAAGCCAGGAAACTTCTGGGAAGTTTTTCCAAGGGGAGGTGGTATGGGGTTGGCCATGTCTCCTTGATGCTGTGAGAGACCAAGGACCCAGGCTTCACAGAATACTCAGCAGAGGATACCCACTGATGGGCCACCTCCTAACACACAGCATGGGGAGCCCTAGCCTGCCCTTGGTCTGCTGGAGGATCAAAGACGTCTTAGCCCCATGTGGGTGTGGTGAGAGCAGGCCCCCTCAGCATCAGCCCGGCTCATGCTGTAACAGGAAGAGACATTCTCTCGAGGGCACTTCATACTTCACCCCTCGCTGTCGGCTAATGGACTGTCAGAATCCATTAAAAAAGCCTGCATTTCTGCCATGCAATCCAGAAACGCATCATACTTTCCTCCGTATTAGGTTGACAAGACTAGTTGGCTCAGCACTGGATTTAACAGCTCAGATGGAGAAGTCTGAGCCCCCAGAGCACCCTGGTGATCCTTAGCTGGGCTGGAAATGATGGCACCTAGATGTCCCTGAACCACAGTCCTCTGTGTCCTGAGTAAGACAGTCTGAGTCCCAAATATCCCCTTCCCAGAATCTCATCCTAAAGGCACGTGAAGAAAGGACAGGATGAGGTGGACCATCGAATCTCAGGTGAGCTATGACCCCTGCAAGCAGCATCTCCCGCTGCCTCTTCACTGCTCAGGCTCCGCGTCCCTGTCTGTGCTTGCCTCCCTCACATGAAGGGACCATCCTGGGACAACTAGGCAAATGCCAAGTGACAACACTAATAAAAATCTCTGTGCTAAAGAGCCACATACTCAAGGCTCCCAGCCTAGCTTGAGGCCTGGAAGGCTTCCTGGAGGAGGTGTCCAAGCAGCAGGAGGAACACACAACTGGTACTCCATGAGCACTGGTGGGATGTGTGAAAGTGAAAGTCAGTCAGTTGTGTCCGACTCTATGTGACCCCATGGACTGTAGCCCTCTAGGCTCCCCTGTTCCTGGGATTCCCTAGGCAAGAATACTGGAGTGGCTTGCCATTTCCTCCTCCAGGGGATCTTCCTGACCCAGGGATCGAACCTGGATCTCCTATACTTCAGGCAGATTCTTTACAATTTGAGGTGGAGATGGGAGGGGTATTTTCTCATTTTAGCTTCACAACAATCCTCTGTGACCAATATTAATATGCCCATTTTACAGATCAACAAAGAGAGGCCTAAAGAATCAAAACAAGCATGTGAAAAGAGATGAATTCCCTGAGTCAAACTACTTATTCAGGAGAGTGAAGGTTCATATTTAAGTTTAAAGAAAGAAAATAAGAGGTGCCATTTTGAAATAAAAAATGCCATTCTAAGATGGGTAGGTCTTATGTCCACACACAATTGGGTAGTGAAGCCGCTTCTTTCTGTAAAATACCTCAGACATACATGTTAGCTTAGGTGTTCTTCTGATAACACAGTGAGAGGTGTGTGGCCTCTCCTTACTAACTCACTCTGGACCTCACCAGGATTGCTGGGGACCAGGTGTATATAACCTCAGACACCTCAGAGTGAGTATGTAACAGGGTTTAAAGAGATGCCCATGCTGAAGAGCATCTGTCCATAAGCAGTACACCTGTGCAGTGGGCAGCCTCCAACCTGAGGTGCAGCCTAGCAAAGGTAAATGTGAAGATGGAGAGGAAGACATGCAAGGGGAAGTGGGTGAGAAAGCAAAGTCTCTCTTCAAGACTCTCTTGCAGAAGAAAGTTAAAAGGGGTAACTGTATGTACTTGATTCCTCCCAACCATGGGCCACTCCAGATTCACCCCATCCACGTTAAAACACTAAACACCTGGAGCTATAACGCAGGCCGTGGCTGCTTGCTTTGAAAGTGGACCCTCACAGAATCTCAGGAGATGCCCAAGGGGCTGGGGGATGGTGGGGGACTCGGGGAGGATGCAAAGCAGGCAGAAATCCTCTTCCCTCAACAGCACCATCCAAAGTGCTAGAACACTGGGCAGGGTGGGCTGATGTGGGGGCAATCACACATAGGATGACGTGAAAATGAAGTTTACATGTTGTTACAAAGATGGCACTGTGGTGGGTACCATTGACTACAAAGGCTATAAAGTTTCCGTACAATTAAAGGGCATAAAGTGTCTTTAATCACACATGATAAGTAATTTTACAAAGATACACAGGTACCTAGTGTTTGCTAGCTACACAAACACTCCCAGATGAAAGTCCAGTATCCACCTGTGGCTCAAAGTTCTGCCCTGATCCATGGAACTAGGCTGACGCCATGGTCTGGAGACTGGATGCAGTCAGGTATGAGCATCCATTGCCATTTTCAGGGTGGTCTTTCCTAACTGTTTTCAGCCTCACCCTCTCCACCTCCCCTCGCTCCTAGATAGCAAGGCTATGTGCCCAGCTATTCTCCAAATACAAGGAGCCATTTCAAAACAAGCCAGCACACTCCTGAGTGGTCAAGTGTGGTAGATGAATAGGAGGCTGGTGGCCCAGGCTGACCATTCTCTGGTGGGCTCATCCTTAGAACTGCCTTAGGGCCACTCTGTGGCTCAGAGTCTGCAGTCTGATATGGACTCAGCACTGGGGCTGGTCCTCTGCCCTGGATCACTAGGCAGCCTTTGGTTTGAACCCAGGCAAAGATGGACAGCCCTGTGTGGCATTTGTATCATTAGTCTAACAGTGGGGGCTTCCCAGGTGGCACTAGTTGTAAAGAACCCACCTGCCGATGCAGGAGACACAGGAGATGACAGTTCAATCCCTGGGTCAGGAAAATCCCCTGGAGGAGGGCATGGCAACTTACCCCAGTATTCTTGCTTGGAGAATCCCATGGACAGAGGAGCCTGGTGGGCTAAAAGTCGCAAAGAGTCTGACATGATTTAGCGTACACACACACACATTACTACTTAGACATTTCAAAGAAATACATAACTGGTCTGCAGCAAATACTTCATCATCATTTTTTGTTAATATTTCATTGTAGGCATCTGAGTAAGCATTAGAGCTGTAAACAGAGGGCAGATATTACTATCAACCTCAAGACAGAGGTAGTTCCCTGAAAAGATGGGGTGGGGGTGAGGTTGCCAGGAGGTTGGGTGGGGAGACATGAACTCCTCTGCTTTGAAGGAGATAACTGATGTATGGCAAAACCAATACAATATTGTAAAGTAAAAAAAATAATAATAACAAAAATAAATAAATAAATTGTATTTAAAAAAAAAATGAAGGCGATAACTGGTCCCAATTACCAAACAAACAAACAGACAAACAAACAAACTAATAATATGTAGTTTTAAAGAGTGGCTTTGAGTAAGTGCAGGACACTGTTGACAGGGCCAGGAGCAAAAATGGCTGCTATATTTCTAACAGAATCTCTCCGGGCTTTAACAAATGGGTTGGAATCATTTTTAATTAGCACATCCATTGTCTGAATGCAAATACAGCTGCTAATCCAGCAGCGTTGCTCAAAGTATACTCACTGTGCTTGTTTATAAAGTTATTGTCCCCAGAGCGCTGTTGCTTATGAATTGCTAAAAAGGGTGGGGAGGGGGTGTAAAGAGATTCTTTATAGGAATTCCAGGAAAGGGGTATTGAAGGGAGAGACTGAGTTGGTCTTAGGACAAAGCCTCAAACACCATAGACCTTAAATAGCAAGGAAGGGAGCAATAGGACTTTCCATTCCTCCTTCATGAGCCCAGCCCCTATCCTTTTCAACAAATGATTCAACTGTAGCCCTAGGACATCCCTTTGGCTTTGATTAATAAAGAATATCAATAATGATTTTATCATTAAAACCTATCATTTGTTGAGTATTAGGACATGCATTGCTTCTTTTAACTGTCACAGCAACCTCTGGTGGGCCCAATATTATCCTTATTTTTGAAGCAGGAAAACTGAGGTTTAGTAAGATTCACTCAACATTCACAGGTCACTCATTGGGATTAGAACAGGTCTGGCTCTCTTCCTTGCCCAGGTGTATTACTCAGGTACACTTATAACTACAGGTAAAATGATAGCTGATTTTTTCCCCAAATAATCCAGCTTTATTTTTAATATGGCCTTCCCAGGTTGCTCAGAGGTAGAGTCTGCCTGCCAATGCAGAAGACTGGGGTTTGATCCCTGGGTTGGGAAGATCCCCTGGAGAAGGAAATCATAACCCACTCCAGTACTCTTGCCTGGGAAATCCCATGGACAGATGAGCCTGGTGGGCTATAGTCCATGGGGTCGCAAAGAGTTGGATATGACTTAGCGATTAAAACAACAACAATTCCTAATACACCCTATCAATGCTCCAGGAATTTTAACTTGGTCATAGTTCCCATTACAATATGTGATCTCATGCCCTATGCCTTTGCATTTGTTATTTCTTTTGCTTGAAACCTGTTAAGAAAAAAACACCAAAACATCAGTTTTCTGATTGAAAGTAAGTTCATCGAAGATTATGTGATCTTTTAAGGTCATCATGGAGCAGATTCCATGGCTTGTGGGCCAGATCTAGATAACTACTTGGTTTTACAAATAAAATTTTATTGAAATACATCCACGCCCATTTATTTAACTACTGTCTAGTTAAACTATTTATTTAACTATTGTGCTGTGAGAGTAGAACTGAGTAGTTACAATAGTTACAAAGTCTAGAATATCTACTCTCTGGGCCTTTATAAATGTAGTTTGCTAAGATGTTCAAGCTGGTTGTAGAAAAGGCAGAGGAACCAGAGATCAAACTGCCAACATCCGCTGGGTCATGGAAAAAGCAAGAGAGTTCCAGAAAAACATCTATTTCTGCTTTATTGACTATGTCAAAGCCTTTGACTGTGTGGATCACAATTAACTGTGGAAAATTCTGAAAAAGATGGGAATACCAGACCACCTGACCTGCCTCTTGAGAAACCTATATGCAGGTCAGGAAGTAACAGTTAGAACTGGACATGGAACAACAGACTGGTTCCAAATAGGAAAAGGAGTACGTCAAGGCTGTATATTGTCACCCTGCTTATTTAACTTATATGCAGAGTACATCATGAGAGACGCTGGGCTGGAAGAAGCATAAACTGGAATCCAGATTGCCAGGAGAAATATCAATAAGCTCAGATATGCAGATGACACCACCTTTATGGCAGAAAGTGAAGAGCAGCTAAAAAGCCTCTTGATGAAAGTGAAAGTGGAGAGTGAAAAAGTTGGCTTAAAGCTCAACATTTAGAAAACCAAGATCATGGCAGCCAGTCCCATCACTTCATGGGAAATAGATGGGGAAACAGTGGAAACAGTGTCAGACTTCATTTTTGGGGGCTCCAAAATCACTGAAGATGGTGACTGCAGCCATGAAATTAAAAGACACTTACTCTTTGGAAGGAAAGTTATGACCAACCTAGAGAGCATATTCAAAAGCAGAGACATTACTTTGCCAACAAAGGTCTGTGTAGTCAAGGCTATGGTTTTTCCAGTGGTCATGTATGGATGTGAGAGTTGGACTGTGAAGAAAGCTGAGCGCCAAAGAATTGATGCTTTTGAACTGTGGTGTTGGAGAAGACTCTTGAGAGTCCCTTGGACTGCAAGGAGATCCAACCAGTCCATTCTAAAGGGGATCAGTCCTGGGTGTTCATTGGAAGGACTGATGCTAAAGCTGAAACTCCAGTACTTTGGTCACCTCATGTGAAGAGTTGACTCATTGGAAAAGACTCTGATGCTGGGAGGGATTGAGGGCAAGAGGAGAAGGGGATGACAGAGGATGAGATGGATGGATGGCATCACCAACTTGATGGACGTGAGTTTGAGTGAACTCCAGGAGTTGGTGATGAACAGGGATGCCTGGCGTGCTGCGATTCATGGGGTCGCAAAGAGTTGGACACGACTGAGCGACTGAACTGAACTGAACCTTTGCTCTAGGAGGATTTGGCTGTGTTTTTCATACTGGTTACTATTGATTTGGACAGAGTATTTTGTATTCTACAAAGGATAAAGGTTAACATATAAAAAACATTAGTTTTCTGATAAGGTAGAGAGGCTGGTAGAAAAGAAACTGAAAAATTATGTTATAGTTTCATTGCCATGCAGGAATTATCTGGCTTTGCATCTAATTTATCTATCTCTTTTCAGCATTCCTTTTTATTTCACAAGTTATATAAAATCCCAGTTCTCATTTTTCTTTTGTACTGATTTTCTCATCTTGCTGGTTCCCTCTTTGAAAAGTTAAATAAAACTCTGATACATTCTCTCTCTTTCCACCCCTCATATTGAGAAATGCTTTTTGACAAGCTTATCTAGCCTCTTCTAATCATATTTTCATACTTATCTATGTTGCCCCACTCTCTGGGCAGTTTTCCCTTATCCTGGTTACTGGCCCCTCTCTCTGCCCCTGAAGCACCCTGCGAACCCTTTTTCCACCAGCACTAATTCTCTTAGGTTAGGGGTAAAACAAGGGATGCTGGGTCAATAAAGACTAAGCTTTCTGTGGGATCTGAGAAAATAAACTGCTCAAGTGTTGGCAGAAGGTGGGTAGGGATAAGGTAAAGGGTTCAGGGTTTGTCAAACACCTAATCAGCTTTATGATAACTTTACTCAATGATTTTCTCCATCTTGAACAGCCTCACTCTTTAGAACTACCGAGAGCCCCAGGCTTTAATAACCTGGAGTCTAAGGCAGAAAGTCATGGATTACTTAGATGAAGGAAGAAACCAAAATAAGTGCCTCATTCTGTACATACCACTTGCAGAAGGCTAACATGAACTTAAAAGCATCTTGTGAAAACATCTGGGATGAAAGAACCCAAGAACTTGCCAGCAAGCAAGCAGTAAATGAGTAAATGAAACAGAATCATATGGAGCACCCACTGTTAAGACTTTGAGATGGCATTATGTCACCTATACACTCATTACAATGTGTCCTTCAATGTTTTACTTTTGGAAACTTATAGCACAAGAGGGGCTCTCACAAGCTATTCCATCCCTACCCTGTATGCTATTTTCTGCATGGGATCTGGTCCCTCACCACCGGACTTTCAGAAACCCAAAGCCTTTGTGTTGAAGGTGGAAATCTGCAGCTAGCTATGGGGGATCTTAGTTCCCCAACCAAGGATCAACACCGTCTACAGAAGAAGTGCTGTGTCTTAACCACTGGATGGCCTGGGAAGTTCCTGCAAATTCATTTTACATGAGTGACACTTCTCTACCTATTATTACCTTCTGAGATTAATGTGAGTGTTCTTGGCATTATTTAAGAAAGATTTGCTTTTCTTGGATGTGCTCCTTTCAGCTTTCCAAAGTTATTATCTTTTTTCTTAAGCTGCCGCCAAGCCAAGAGGAAGGACCTAACTTGCCTCTGCAGCCAGCTCATTTCCCCCGGGGATGGCAGGGTGCCTGTGTGCAGAAAGAGGTTCATTAGCCCTCAGCCACTGCCTGACTCTTGGCTCTCCTTCCCATACTTCTGGCAAAGTTTCAAAAACTGTCATCAAAACGAACCCCTCAGTTTTATGGGAGATGTCAGGAAAGCGAGAGGCGGGGAGAGTAAGAGAAAGCTTTGGAGAGAGATCCTGGGATGCAGAATGCTTGTCCTCTGTTTGCAAGCCAGCCAGCGGTGCAGAGTGATAGATAGGGATACATGTGGCTGCTCATTCCCCCGAATCTATGTATCTTTAGAGTCTTGCTAGAGAGAGAAACACAGCCATGGAAGGAAAGCTAGCAAGAGTACATGGGTACCCTTCCTGTAATAAGGGTCTTTCATTCCTTACAGAAATTTCAGACTTTATTTTCCGAGAGAAAGAAAAACAGTGAAACTCAAGCTGAGATGTAAATGACTAACAGCACATCCTTTCTTGAGAGCAGACTGGTGCTGAAGCCTGGTTGGCAGGAAAAGTGCCCTGGCTGACAGGGACCCAGACACAGCAAAGTGAGAACGCAAGGCAAGTGAGACGGTCTTCACTGATTGACCCTATGTTGGGGCATGGATACAAAGGCGGTCAGAGAAAGACAATGTCTTTATAACTTGAAACGGATTTAAATTTAATTTTAAGAGTTAAAAAACTTGGTTTGGGGCACCAGGGTTCATTTCATTCAGAAGTTCAGCCTGTCCAGGCTGGTGGGATAAGACTGAATGAATTAGTTTCTATCTGAGAGTTTGAAGCCAAAGAATTACAGTCACATCCCATCTTGGTTACAACCATTTCAAGAGGAAATTTTCCAGGGGCCAAAGCTTGTGAACTTGACCACAACTGGCTAGGTTTGCAAGTCTAAGAGACGACCCAATACCCAATACCCGTGCCATGACTCTCTCTTTCTACCCAGTGACATGTGTACTCAATTGCTCAGTCATGGCCAACTCTTTGTAACCCCATGGACTGTAGCCCAGAGGCTCCTCTGTCCATAGCATTTCCCAGGAAAGAATACTAGAGTGGATTGTCATTTCCTTCTCCAGGAGGTCTTCTTGGCTCAGGGATCGAACCTGTCTAATGCATTAGCAGGTGGATTCTTTACCACTGAGACACCTGGGAAGCCCTCTAAGTGACACAGAACAGTCCAAACTTGGTTAGAACAGTGAGCACCCCTCAAGTCCAAAGTTACTCTAGAGTCCTACATGTATGTAAAAGAGTAAAACAAACAAACAAACAAAACAAAAACAGCAACAATAACCCAGTGATTGTGTAAAGATGAAGGAGAATTTTAATTAATTCAATTCTATCTTCCATAAGACAACTTGTTGAACAACTTTTTATTTGTGTTTAACATTTAAAACTGAAACAGTATGAAGTGAGAATTGTAGTAGGTGCAAATTTTGCTCATAAGTGAAAATTTTCACCCAAGTGACAGTCAATCCCAATTCATTGTAGTATTCTCTGTACTGAGTCAATATTAAGCATCAGATCCTTCTCAACCCACCTCTTTGTGCTGCCAGGATTAGTTGATGGGACTGGGCTCTAGGGTCAAAATCTAATATTTTTTTTCTCCATCAAGTGCAATGAAGAGATTCTACATATACATTCTCCAAAGTTTCCATCTCTATGCTATTTTTCCCTGAAGAAGCAATTCAGGAGAGAGCACCTTAGTAGATATGCAGTAGGTCTATGAGCATTTAATAAAAACTCATATGAAAACAAGCACACGCCACTGACCCTTTTAATAACGATTGCTGAGAGGCAGATTGAAGGAAGCATTACCTGGAGATCATAAAAGTATATGTGCTATGACTGCTAACTCTCTCTTGCTTTGAGAGAAGAAATGATTCATGGAGATCTTATCTACACAGAGCAGCAATAAAGAAGTGCTGTAGTCTGTGTTTTAGTGATTAATCAGATGTTTGCTTCACAAGTGACTCACCTTTGTTTACTCTCTGATTCAGGACAGCAGAAAAATGCCAGGTCACCAACATGGTAGGCTCCGTGGTACCATCCTGTAAATATCTACTGAACAAAGCCACAGTGGACTCAAGATTAAGCGAAACCTGCCTGGGATCTCCAGCTCACTCAGATTTCATGTCATTGTAATGATTCAATCTCTCCTGTTCAACAAGGACAAGTTCAAAAGCAAAATATTTTTGTGTGTTTATTTTAGGTTTGTTTTTTTTTTTTTTTGGTCTATTGGGAGACTTCAAGTAACACATTTTACTCAATGGTACTTTGTGAGAAAAGCATCAAGAAAATGACTCTGTTCAAAATGTGTGTGTCATTCTCAGAAGAAAACAGAATCTGGGCCCCTTGAAAGAAAATAAAGCAAAACTTTGGTAAAGCTGTGAAATCTCTCTCAGGAGAGAAAAGTTATAAAAAAAATGTTATAAAAGATATTCTTTCAGTGTTTACTATTTATGTATTACAAGAAAATAAAAATATGATAACCTAGGGACTAGTACAAGGAAGTCTGATATTAGCTGAGGCACGTTCAGTGGATTGGTAGATAGATAATTCTAACCTTTATTTCAGATTCCAGATAATATAATGAGGGTCGCATGCATTTCACTCTCTATCTATTACCCATAATCCTCACAGCCAGAATGAAGGTTGTCATTCTCCCACTTTTTGCTGGTGAGTACTGTAAAATGCTGGAGGATAAAGTCAGTGGCTAAGAGTCATTAAAGAAAGTGAAAGGCTGACTATACAAACAGATTCAAAGAGTTTTCAACCTCAATTTTAGATAAATAGGATTGAAAACAGCTCAGTTCAGAGTTTCTGCATATTGGACTTTTGTTCCTAAATGTACTCAATTCTCATAATTCAATCCTACACGTTTTTTGAGTAACTTCTCTGTGCAATGCCCTTGGACTAGCAGGGGATGCTGCCCAGAAAATCTGAATGGGCAGAACTGGGAAGGTGGGCAGGTAAAGCACAGCCCAGGGCTGTGGATACAGAGTGAGTCGAACAGGAGCAATGAGCAGAGTGGGTCACTGAAAATGAGATGAAGGTGCCAGACAGGCCCTGTACCTCTATCCCCTATGTTCTTAGAATAGCTCCCTGAGGACTGTTGCTAAATAAGAATACCCAAAAGAACTTGTTTGGGCCATCATATGCAGGGTAGCTGCATGGACTTGGCTACCAAGACATTATAAACTTGAAAAAACAATGCAATATCTGTCTGATGAATTTCATGGCAATTCAACTGGCATGGGAAAAACATCTTTGAGATGGTGAGACTCATATGAACATTTGCAGGCCTAGGGGGATGAAAAGTGACACAAGAAGAGGTGGCAGGGTTTGGGGCTCTGTCATTCCCTCTGATCACTCGTATTCTGTGTATTGATTTGGAAGAGGCTTTTGAATGTCTCCACTCACTTCTTTGGATGAAGACCCAGCCTGGGAAGCCATGCATTGCTTCAGAAAGCTGAGATGATGGGTTATTACATCTAAGAGCACCATATTGAACCGGCAAATGCAGATAATGGAGTTACCTTCAAATTGATCATTCACAGTGAAAGACTTTGGATTTCTTTAAATGAAGAACAGCTGTGACTTTAAAGCACCACCTGGGAAACAGAGATTCCCATTTCCAACCTCATTCTGAAGAAGTTGAAGAGGCTTCAAAGCCTGTAAGTCTGTCCCCTTCACCCTCCTTACTGCCTCTGGAAAGTTCCAAACAGAGATGAGCGGTGGTCACATATGTTACTGCTTTTAACCACATGCACAGCCTTCTGCTCCACACTCCCAGCCCCACAACCTTTACCAACAACAACAAAAATCAACACAGGAACATCAATGGCAAATCGATGACAGATCCTGCATAAAACAGCCTGTATCTACCCAATGCCTCTTGGCCTCAAATTCAAGCCTACTCCTTGGGGAACAAACTGGCAGCTAATCAGACCCGCTCCTCATCTAAGTCAGGATAGGAGGAACAACATTCAAAACAGGCAAGTGAGGATCTAATGCCCTCCAGAACAGAACCTAAGCCACACAATCTACACTGATTTCCCAGTCTCCACACGCCTCCAAAGCAGATGGCATTTGTTGGATAGTTACATGTGCCCAGATAGCTTGGATAGTTCACTCCAAATGGCCCTCCCCCTTGGAAATGTTGAAACCCAGTTCTATCTGTGCTTCTTGCCGAGAGCTGTCAGTATAGAAAGATCACTACCCTTCACCCAATGCCACAGCACAGTGTGCCTTTTCTTTTTAAATCCTTTGAGCTTGGGCTTCCCTGGTGCCTCAGTAGTAAAGGATCAGTCTGCCAATGTAGAAGACATGGATTCAATCCCTGGTTTGGGAATATCCCACTTGCCATGGAGCAACGAAGCCCGTGTCCACAACTACTGAGCCTGCACTCCAGAGCCCAGGAGCTGCAACTACTGAGCCCACGTGCCACAACTACTGAAGCCTGTATGCCCCAGAACCCATGCTCCTCAACGAGAGAAGACACTGCAATGAGAAGCCTGAGTACCACAATGAAAAGTAGCCCCGACTCTCCACAACTAGAAAAAAAGCCCTTGCATCAGTGAAGACCCAACACAGTCAAAAATAAATAAATAAATGAATGACTGCATAAAATTTAAGAACAAACAAAAACAGGAACAACTTCTGAGTCTGTGCTGTATGCTGGGGAAAGAATGGTGACGCAGATGTGGTTTAACACTCACGAATGGAAGGGTGGGGGTGATAGAGACCAACAGATACATCCGCTTGGTTCAGGACATGCAGGATGTGATGGGAACCTGGAGAAGAGTTCAGGAACCCAAGTGTGTTATCAGGGAAGGTGTCCTAGAGGAGGTGGCTCCGGCCTGGAATCTCAAAAGATGAGTCAGGGAATCAGATATTTTGACCTCCAATGGAAGAGTATTCAGGTCCAGGGGATGGCATACTAAGGTCCAGAGGCCAGAAAGAGCATGGCTCTTGTAGAAGAAGTACTGGGTGTGCTAGATTAGATTACTGCTTAATAAATATTCAAGCACTTTCCCCCTGTCTCCTGGGAGGAGTCTACTGGTATGCAACTTGGCTTTGGGCTGAGAATGTGACTTGTTTTGGTCACTGCTAAGTTAGCAGACAGGCTTCCCAGGTGGTACTAGTGATAAAGAACCCACCTGCCCATGTAGGAGACATAAAGATTCAATCCCTGGGTCAGGAAGATATGCTGGAGAGGGCATGGCAATCTACTCCAGTATTCTTGCCTGGAAAATCCCATGGACAGAGGACCCTGGTAGGCTGCCGTCCACAGGGTCACAGAGTTGGACACGAGTGAAGCAACTTAGCACACATACACACAAGTTAGTAGGCACGATATGAGCAGAGGCTTAGAATACATTTGCAGAGTGAGATTTGTATTCTGTGCTCTTGCCTTTGTCATGAGAATATGTCTTAGCTTCAGGCCCAGCCATGACATATGTGTAAAGCAAACTTGAAGTCTATCTTAACTGAACTCAGCTTAAATCAGCCAAACTCCAGGTAATGGTAAATGCTTACTTTTGTAAGCCAACAAGAAGTGAGGTGGCTTGTTATGCAGGATTACCAAAAATATAGCAGACTGATAAACCAGGCAAGGCAAAGAATGGGAATAGAGGAGGCTGGAGAAGGAAGGATATGCTAATCTTAACCAACTGTAAATAAATATAGCAGATAAACAAAGCTAAAAGCAGCCCTAAGACTTGATGTCTGCCTTCTTTTGGATAGCCACCCATGTCTGCCACTTAGAATGAGTCTAAGCACACAGCAGTCAGTAAAGGACAGTTGAACAATCAAACCAGGGAGTCCTCAGCCAGGAATGAACAATGGGCTGCCTGTGCATCAGCAATGCCAGACGATTTTAGCATCAGCTCAAAACTACCACAGGCAAACATTTAGCTATGACCACCTGGCAACTCAGATGGTAAAGAATCCACCTGCAACGCAGGAGACCTGGGTTCAATTCCTGGGTCACGAAAATCCCCTGGAGAAGGGAATGGCTACCCACTCCCGTTTTCTGGCCTGGAGAATCCCATGGGCAGAGGAGCCTGGTGAGCTCATTTGAGTCCATGGGGTCTCAAAGGGTCGAACATGACTAAGTGACTAAGCACAGCACAGCTTAGAAACTCTTTCAAGTTATATTATTTCAGAATGATTATGTGAATTACTCAGTGCAATTAGGATTTGCATGAGGATTAAAGAAAAGTAAAACTTGATATTCTGTTTCTCTTTTGTCTAGATCTTCCAGGCTTAAGGAGAATATCACAAGCCTCTGATATAGACAATACTAAATATAACAAAATGCCTGGTCACTGAGGTCAGAAACAGTTATTCAGTAAACACTAAGAACCCAGTGTGTGCACTGTGCATTGCTGGACTCTGGAAGACATAAGTTCACTCTTTAGAACA
Source organism: Bos indicus x Bos taurus (assembly GCF_003369695.1). Classification (NCBI taxonomy): domain Eukaryota; kingdom Metazoa; phylum Chordata; class Mammalia; order Artiodactyla; family Bovidae; genus Bos; species Bos indicus x Bos taurus. Next base: position 128,068,533 of record NC_040076.1, read on the forward strand.
GTCTCTTAAATGCAAATATTTGTGTGAAATCTTATTTCAAGTACACCAGTCTCATAATTCTTTATTGAGCTAACCTCATAGTAACCAATGCTGTGGCTTTTGCCTTAAAAGGAGCTTTTTCAAGGTGAAATAGAGTTAGCTATTCTTAAGACCTCTAGAATTGAGAATCAAAAGGTTCTTAGAACCACTGGAGATATTGAGAGGGAATAAACCAAACAAAACTCCAATATTAATCCTTTCTAGCTGATCTGGAGGGTAATTTCAACTCAATCTCTTTGGTTATGGGGGAGCCTCTATGATGAAATAAAAGAGAAGAGAAAGCTGGAGAGAAGAGAGTCAGGGCCCACGGGAGAGAAGAGAGTCAGGAGTCAGGGCCCATGGGATGGGGTGAGGGAAACACCCTCTTTTAGGATGATAAAGTCAAGGAGGGAACTTGGGCAGATAGCTATAATAATATTCCCCGACCATATGCTTTTCATACAATGTGACTTTGACACACCTGCAATCTGGGAGTGCTTCTGATCACAGTGAGTTCCCAAAGCCTGGTCATAAAAGGCAAGACAGTTTCCCCCTGCTCCTCTTTTGATAGTCCCTTTTGGAACCCCATGACACCACATGCTTAAGCATCTGAGTGCCCTGAGGCCGCCATGTTGTAAGGAAACCCAGACCACATGGAGAGGTCACAAGTACATAAACAGGCTACAGCCCCAGCTTAGTTCCAGATGACAGCCAGCATCAACTAAAAGTCATGTGAGTGAAGACAGCCTTGGATGATTCTAGGTCCCAGGTGTCAAGCCCCTCATAGCCTTCGAATATTCCTGCTGAAGGCTCCAGACATCAAAAAGTCACCTCCTAAAGACCATAGCATCCAGAAATGGCTACTGTTTTATTGCACTAAGGTTAGGGTGCTTTGTTACATGGCAGTAGCTAACTGGAACAGGAACCATGATGGGGACTACCTTCCTGGTTTCAAACCCTTGTACTTTCTGCAGTTAATGTTAGCAAGTCGTTTGCCCTATACAGGCAAGGAGTACCTGTATCTCCTAGTCCTCAAGCAGAAACACGAGCATAACCAAGAGGTGCAGACGCATTCCACTGTACAGGACCTAGACAGATACGCAGCCCTTTACAATAACGGTTCTTTGTGGAGGGTGATTTCCCCTCAGGGGACATTTGGCCACGTCTGAAGACATTTTTGTTCGTCACAACTTGGGAACTTGGGAAAATGGTGCTACTGTCCTCTTGCGGGTGGCAACCAAGGACGCTGCTACATCCTAAACGCACAGGACAGTCATCTACAACAAAGAACTATTCTGTTCACAGTGTCAGTAGTGCCAAGGTTGAGACCTTCTACGTGAGAAGACAGCAACCACCCAGAGCTGTGAAATTTGCTGAGTATTTTCCATATTCCCAAAGAAACGCTACCTGGTCCAGAAAGACACGCCAGGACAAGGGATGACTGAAGACTCTTTTCTTCTCTTTTAGGTGTTAAATAAACAAAGCTCAGTCCACTGGTCATCCATCCTGGGGAACCCAGCCCCAACAGTGTCCTTTCTGAACCTTGCCTTCTGTATCAGGCTCCTTTTAAAGCAGAGAAATTAGCCACCTGCTCTCAGACTCACTCTGGAGAACTGTTTCCTTCACAAAACAAACAAAAAACAAGAATAGTAAATTTCAGGACAGCATGGCTGCTGCAGGTGGCCAGGAAACTGGTACCATAGGAAAAGCTGTCTCATTTTCATGCATCACTCTTGTTTGCTTCTTTGACAAAAAGCCAGGGATGAGAGAAGGGAAGAAACTGCTACAATTCACTCATTTATCCCACCGAAAATTGAACACAATACACCTGGCCTGGGGCAGGGAATGCGTGTTCTGAAAGGACAGAGAATAGCAGGTTGTCCTCCAAGCTGCTGGGATGTTTTCAGGTGGCTGGATAAGAACGTCTCCTTCAGCAAGATTTACGCCCTGTTTACAGGCAGCAAGGAGAAAGTACAGCTGAAAGTCCCCTTTAATTTTACAGTGAGGGCAAGGTTCCTGGTTGATTTATGGGGCTGCTCACATGGCATCATCAGAAGATACATTACACGATACACTCTCCATGAGGTTATCAGCCAGGGTCAAGGTCAGGGTCATACTCTGGAGGAACTGAGGCTGTGACCAGACCACTCCGTGCAGGGTCTTCTGGAGGAGCCATGAACAATAGTGTGAAAATTAAGCCATAACAATATATAAAGAAAGGATGAAAGTTTGATGAGACTTTGTCATTTATTTTTCCAAAACAAAAATATATTTTTTATCCCAGATTATCAAAGTAATTACTGATATGTTCATTGAAAGAAAAAAACTTCAGAGTATATGGAACAGTAGACAAAAGAGTATAGTATAGAAAGTGGGGGTACAACTGCATTTATGGTGGAGAAACCTGACAAACACCACCTCAGTCTTCAGGTTGACAGAATGTGCCCATGATACAGTGTGATGAAAATGGCTCTGGACCACTGAGATCTTCCTCCACTAAACCCATAGCCTCAGTCTAATCATGAGAAAAACGTGATACAAAGACCCATCAAGGGGCATTCTTCAATAAATCTGATCAGTCTACCTCCAAACTGTCAAGGTCACCAAAAACAAGGACAGTCTGAGAAACTGTCTCAGCCAAGAGGAGCCCGAGGAGACAGGATGACTGAATGTAATGTGATGTGCTGTATGCGATCCTAGAGCAAAAAAGAATATTCAGTAAAAAAAGTAAGAAAATCTGAATAAAGTATGGACTTCAGTTAATAAGAATCTATCAATACCGGTTCATTAATTCTAACAAATGTACCATCTTAATGTAAGATGTTGATAATGAGGCAAACTGAGGGTGGGGTTTATGGGAATCCTCTGTACTATCATGTGAAAATTTTCTGTAAATCTAAAACTACCCTAAAAAATTAAGTTTATCAAAAAGTAAAAAGGAAATGAGAATCCTCTACAATTGCAGCCACCAGGCTACTGTGAATACCATGCTGTACAACCTTCTCTTTGCATATACAATCATTCTATTTGTATACATACTTTTATTATTTTCTTTTTACATTTTTTAAAATTAAAAATTAGGAATATTCTATAAATTTTTAACTTTTAATTCACTCATTTCCAAATCTATTAAGCATAGATTATTACAGTGTGCCACATACAGGGGAAGGTGAAATATGTGTATTATGCATAAGTAAATTAGAGCTCCTGAAAGTCAGGTGTACTTTACAAGGTAGTCTGGACTATGATGAAAAGCATGCTTTAGGAAGACATCTGCTAGGCAAGTACTAGTTTCAACAAGATCTTAAAGGCACACGTTCGAGCCATAACCAGGGGAGTGAGACTTGAATCCTGATGCTGTTTTACACACTACTCACTTCATAACAGCTATGACAAACCTAGACAGTGTATTAAAAAGCAAAGACATCACTTTATGGACAAAGGTCTATATAGTCAAAGCCACGGTCTTTCCAGTCCTAACACATTTGCCCTGAATAATGAGGTTGTAGGGGGTTTGGCGCAGAAGGCAATGGCCCCCCACTCCAGTACTCTTGCCTGGAAAATCCCATGGACAAAGGAGCCTGGTAGGCTGCAGTCCATGGGGTTGTGAAGAGTCGGATATGACTAAGCGACTTCACTTTCACTGTTCACTTTCATGCATTGGAGAAGGAAATGGCAACCCACTCCAGTGTTCTTGCCTGGAGAATCCCAGGGACGGGGGAGCCTGGTGGGCTGCCGTCCATTGGGTCGCACAGAGTCGGACACGACTGAAGATTTCTGATCTGATTTATCCTGTCTTCAACTCTCTTTGAGACTTTGGCTGTCTCAATCAGGGGTAACCAGACAAAGTTTCTTTGTCTTTTAAAGGAAGCTTTTAAAATTATTATTATTATTTGGCCATGCCACATGGCATGTGGGATCTTATTTCCCTGACTAGGGATCAAACCCATGCCCCTTGCACTGGACCACCAGGGCAGTCCCCAGGCTTCTGTATTTGAGCACAGTGGACCCAGGCCTGCAAAAGAAGAGAGGGCCTCAGAACAGGAGAATGCATGGAGTCCTTTAATCATGTCAGAAAAAAAACCCACTTCAAGTCTCCATGGGGCTTTCTTTGTCTTCCTCGTCTTCTGAGCAAGGACACACTGCTCTGAGTTCCCCTGACAACTTCTCCCCACCTGCTACCTGTGGTAATTGATCCTTTCTAAGAATTGGAAGGTTGAGAAGTTTATTCTCTCTTTAACTACCACCAACCTCATAGTAATCGGTCTTTAACAGATGAGTCTTGCTCCATTTCCAGCCATAGCCACCAAATGGGTCACCAGGTCCAAAGGTCCTAGGTGGCCAGAGGCAGGCCGCCTACCCCACACTTGGATTTTAATCAAAACTAGGATGCAAGTTACTACCCACAGGGCAAGACACTCAACAACAGTTCCATACAGAAGGTCTGGGAAGATTCTACTTGCCTCTGGGCAAATAAACCTGTGTGCCACAACTACTGAGCCCACACGTCCTAGAACCCACACTCTGCAACTGGAGAAGTCACAGTGAGAAGTCCACACACCACAACTAGAGAAAGCCTGTGTACAGCAATGAAGACCCAGCACAGCCTAAATAAATAAATAAGTAAATGAAAAAGAAGCTCCTATGGCCACTCCTCTGCTAGCTTTTAATTCCCTCCTGGGTATAAGCAACTTTCCTGGACACCCAGGCCCTGTGCCCACCTGCCCACAAGGTAGTACCAAGTAGTAACAATGATGGCACATCCCTGAAGCTCAGGGGTAAAGGAAAGGTTGACTTCCAGGGTCAGCTGGCAGACTGCTGGCTTGGCTTTACACTTGCATGCTGGTCCATTCCTACACTTTCCCTATACCTTCTGCCTATTGTTGACATTCAGCCCAAACTCAAGGCTCATCTCCCCTGCCACCTGCTGGCTCCCCATCCCCTTCTGCTCATCCATCCTGTAAGGCTCCTCTTAACTTCTATCTCCTCTGTGAGCCTCTCTGGATTCCTCTGGATGATTTAGTGATCCTTCTCTTGGTCTCCCACTCCTTCATACTGTCACTGATCAGAACATATTGCACATGCTTTGGGAGGGCCTCCCCACGTGGCTGGGAGATGGTCTAAGGTAGGACCTTGGCCTTCCATTCATGCCTACACCACCTAGTCCAGGGCCTGGCACATAGCAGCACTTCAGCATATGTTGTGATGCACTCAATGAATGAATGTAGGGTAGTAAATGCATGAGTAACACAGAGCGGAAACTTGCAGGTGGGCAGTGACAAATGAGGCCACCAGCCTGCTTCTGCATCTTAATATTTTAGAGCTGCTATACTTCCTCCATTTATTCAGGACATCCATGAGAATGAGTCATTTCTCAGTGGCTGGGGTGGGTGATGGGTTTTGCTCATTATACAAAACCTTTCTGTAACAGGGGATAAACAGTGACTTCAGATACCATTTGTTCCTCTTTGGGGGTAGCACCAAGGGACCTCTGTGTGCAATGTCTCAATCAGGGCACCCCCGAGAGGTAAGAGCACCTTCACTTTGCAGATGAGGAAACCGAGATCCAAGAAGTTAAGCACTGGGACTCAAGGGCATATGGTGACTTAAGATAAAATTGAAATGAGGCTTCTACCTCTGCCTTCTTCTGTTATGCTGTCCACAACTCCAGTCTGCCCATCCTTGATCAAAGTGACATATCCAGACCTAGAATCCATGTGCGATTTTCATGTCATCTGCTCATAACAGTCTCAACAGCAGGTTGAATGTGGAGTGGTAGGTACTTCTGGGGCCAGTGTTTCTGCCCTAACAACTGTGTAGATGTCCCGGTCTAGTGAACCCAGCAACCATATCTCTAATTATAAGCTCAGACTCTCTTTGTCTTCCCCTCAGTAATATTCAGAATAAAATTCCAAATTAACACAACAGAAAAAAAAATATTGCATGTCTTCTCTCTACTCAATACTGTTAATTGCTGCAATGAAACAGAATGAGTGAGGAGGAAATACCTAGTGTGATAGGGGTCCTAACTGGTAGCAGAGAATTCTACTGGGATGAGAAAGCAAGGGATTGGATAGTGGAAAAGAGAAAACCAGGGATGATATGAGTAAGACTGTAGTCAAACCATGGGGCAAGGGCCCAGGTGAGAGCTCACAGTGTATAGCCATGGAATCATAATGTCATATAATGTTGGAGCTGAGAGGACTCTCAGAAACTATCTGATCCACTCATCCATTCTACAGATGGACATGCTGGGGCCCAGGCAAGAAATGTGGCTTGCCAACAGTCACATGGCAAATTACTAGCAAAAATAGTGCACAATCAGAGCGCTGATTCAGGATATCCTCACTGGTGATGACACAGTTGATTAACCTGTAGAGAGATGAATGAATAGGATGATGCTGACATATCTTGGCATAGAGCTTGTATATTTACAAAGGGAGGGTGAGGGTCTTCCTTGGTGGTCCAGTGGTTAAGACTCTGCACTTCCACTAAGGGGGGCATGGGTTTGATCATTTGCTGGGGAACTAAGATCCTGCATGCTGCTTGATGAATTCAATAAATAAAAAGAAAAGGAGGCTGAGAAAAGTGGAAAGAGATCCCTAAAGGAGGTTGGGTGGAGAGGAAGGAGGCAACATCTAATAAACTTCAACAGGGGTCACCATCAGAACCAGGCTCTGGGCCAGGCACTCTGCTTTGTCCCTTTCATTGTCCAAACAGCCCAGGAAGGCAAAGACCATGAACTCCCTTGAGAAGGAGATCTGAGGTTCGGAGAAGATTGATGACTTGCCTGAGCTTGAATCTGTCTTTGAATAAAGGTAAGACACAATGACCTCATGTTTTTTCAGCTCATCTGAGCCTCCCTACATTTTACAAGGTCATGCTAAGATCTTGAGCAAACAAATAGGAATAGGTCCTCCTCCTCCTAGCCTACTGCTAACCCCCTGCCTGCCTCTCTTCTTGCTCCTGGCTCATGCCTGTGTTCAGGAGGGAAAGGAGTCTCTTCCTATAGACTTTCACAGCAGAAGAGACAATGAGATTCGCCTAGGAGTGTAGACCAGAAAATCCACTGTGTGAAAGGGACAGGGAGCAACAGTGATCATCACAGCCTCCAATCCTCATGACTCAGCATCTTCCAAGTTGAGAAGACTAAGTCCACATCCATGACATTTCTCATCCACTCATTCTGGCCAAGTGTTCATCCCAGTCCAATGAACTCCAACTCTCATGCTTACCATCTAGGAACACAGGTAGATTTGGGAGGAAAATCAATTAAAGTTTTACTATTTGAAATAGAAGCAAGTGTGAAGCTCTTGCTGAGCACCTGGGGTGTCTTCCTATACCTTACAGGGTTGATTACTATAAGCATCTTACTGGGTTTATCCTGTTGGGCAGGACGTTGCTTACCACCTGCACCTACCATCCCCCCACCCCAGTTCAGCCTTATCTTTCTGTTTCCTCTATCTCCAGTTTATACTCCAGCAAAGGCCCTTGTGGACTTTTCTTTTCTCCTTGTCCTTGAACTTGCTATTCTCTCTTAGAATGTTCTCCACATCTCCCACCCTCCACCTCATGTGAGGACAGCTATCAGTCACTGCTCTGCCCCAGACTAGGAAGGGGACTCTCATGCTCACAGAGCCCCTGTGCACTTCTGTCACTGCACTGTCACCTGTTCTGTTTCTGTCTGTCTGTTTGTCTTTCCCCAGAACAGGGGTTAGATTGCTTCATGTCTGCAGACCCAGAGCCAAGTATTTATTAAAAAAGCACTGACTACATTCTTGAAGAATAAACATATGAACAAATGGATGAATCCCAATCAGCACTGTAGTGACCCAAGTCAGCTTGGAAGCTTATAGAACAAGTGGAGACTCAAAGACAAACACTGCAGAACATGGGAGTACCTTTTGGGAGAAGAGTGAGGAAGTCAGTACTAGCCGAGGGTAGATGCAGAAATAAAGTGTCATATGGAACATGGGACAGACTGCCTTGGTTACAGTGTTAGGTGTGTGGATAAAAGTAGTCAGACACAGGGCAGAACCTTGTGTGAAATGGAAAAAGGTACCTTCTTGGTGCAGATGCCAACATGAAGCCACAAGACCTAGAGAGTGAGTGATCAGTACCCTGTTAAGAAACAGCAAACTTTTATTCTGCTGGATGCAGCCCAGCACTCGAGGGTGTGGCCTGGTGAGCAGAACAAGTGCTCACTGGGCTCTGTGAGCAGAGGGTGGGATGGTTGATGCTCACAGAACAAGGGCTCTGTAAGCATGAGGGTCCCTTTCCCAGTCTGGGGCAGAGCAGAACAAGTACCAACTTTCAAATTCCTGTGTTCAGTGCTCTTGTGCAATACCCAACCTGCACAATTGTGGCCTGACCTTGACTGTCTGGGGAAGATGTATAGAGAACAAGATGCACAACTGAAGCCCAGTTCTTTTCATAGACACTGACTTTTAGAGATATTTGTTTTTTTTTTTTTTTTTCAGCTCCTAAGCCTCAAAGTTCACTTCTTCCATAAATCCCCCTCATATTGTGTCCTGAATGGGTCCCCCGAAAGCAGAACCTGAGACAAGGACTTGGACCGAGTAATTTACCTGGGAGGTGTCCAAGGAAGGTGGAGTGATGGGGCAAGGAAAACAAGATAAGGAACCTTGGAAAGGGTCAGAACTGGGCAAGTTACTGTTGTGGCCAAAATAAGACTCAGTCCTTTGGACACCCTTTGAGAATCATGTAGAATGCACATCGATATTGTCCCTCGAAAGGAGGAGCGGCTGAGATGTTAATCAACCATCCCACCCTCTGCTCCATTAGTGGGGAGTTGTTACTGGGAACAGGGCCTTTCCCCCACTTCTGGGCTGTGTCTGAGCATGAGGTGGGCGCTCCAGTGGATGTAGGGATTCTGACAGTGTGCACCAACCTGTCCCTTGTGGTTGCAATGAGATCAGGCAGGTTGATGGGGCAGGATTTGGGGGTGCAAAGAGCATATGACACAGCCTATCCTTAGGTCTCATCAGACACGGAACCTTCTTTTTAGTTGAAGAGTTCAGGAAGAGGAGCAACTCCTTTGGCTCTTTCTCCCAGAAGCCAAAAATATTGGGTGCAGACCTGGCTGTCTATCAATCGTTTCCTGCAGCACCAAGCATTATGGGACCCTAAGAAAGGCAGCTTCTAGCTGTGGACAGTAAAGGTGCAGGAATTCACCAGTATTTGGGAGCCAGGCGGGGTACTCAGGGCCATTCCTCCCTGAACAGGGGAAGGAAAATGCTCCAGCTTGGCTTTGGCCTCTGGGTAACATTGAATTACTTACATTTAATATTTTATGGTAGGTGTAATGATATAAACTTCATTCTTCAGCATCCATTAGAAATGAAGGAACATTTATATTTTAGTGGCATCCAGCCATAGATTTCCCCATGCCGGCTTTTCTGGGGCCATGCCTTGAATACAGGAAGCAGATGAGAAACCATCGATCAGAGCTTGGATTTTAACCCCATAAATATGACCTGAAGTGCTTATGCCTATGAAATCAAAGGAAGAGGCTGATTTTTTATGAGATCGGGCTCAATCTCTTTTTTTAATTCAAGGTGTGTCACGTATATTTATAAGCTCCAATCACAATCCTTTCAGGGAAGATTGGGAGGTTGCTCTGTGAATACAGAGTACCTAGCATAGGAAACTGACATGGGAAGAAGGACCCAAGCAATGTGCTGGGCAGCGGAGCCTGCAACCAGTCCATTTCTGCCATATCAAGCAGAAAGGCACAGAGTCAGAAGATATAGACACCTCACACTCTTTAGGGTAGCCACTTAAAAAAAAAAACCCTAACCCAGAAAATAACAAATGCTTTGAGGAGGTGAAGAAATTGGAACTCTCAAGTACTGTTTTGTGGTAATATAAAATGGTACAGTTGCTAGTGAAAACAATATTGTGGGTCCTCAAAAAACTAAAAATAGAATTACCATATGATCCAGCAGTTGCATTTTTGGGTATATGCCAAAAATTACTGAAAGTTGGAAATCAAAGAGATAATTATGCATTAATGTCCACTGTAGCATTATTCACAGGTAGCCAAAATGTGAAAGTAACCCAAATGTTTATCAGTGAATGAATGGATAAACAAAATGTGGTGCATACACACAGTGGAATATTATGCAGCTTTAAATGAGAAGAAAATTTTGACATGTGATACAATGTGGATTAACCTTCAGTTCAGTTTAGTCGCTCAATCGTGTCCGACTCTTTGTGACTCCATGAACTGCATCATGCCAGGCCTCCCTGTCCATCACCAACTCCCGGAGTCCACCCAAACCCATGTCCATTGTATAGGACTATTAAATAAAGTAAGCTAATCAGAAAAAAACAAATATTGTATTATTACACATACATGCGATATCTAGAGTATTTAAATTCCTAGATTCAAGAAAGTAGAATGGTGGTTACTCAGGCCTGGTAGAAGTAGGGAATGAGGAATAATTGATCAATGGCAACAGAGTTTCAATTTTTTTAAGATTTAGAATTTTGGAGATGGATGGTGCGATGGCTGTAAACAATGAGAATGTTAATGCCGCTGTGCTGTGTACTTAAAATGGTTAAGATGGTAAATATTATGTTACATATGTCTGACCATAGTTAAAATTTTTAAAAAGATAGATATAGGCGGGGAGGTCAACACAACCAAGAAGGAGGATGCAGACAAAGCTCACCTTCTTGCATGAATACATCTAAAATACATATACAAGTGGAGCAATTCTTATAGAAAACAAACTTGAGACTGTCAGAAAGTCTCCTCTACAACTAAGACTTTATTGAAAGATCTATAGGGAGCTGGGTACTAAGGGAGAACTGGTCATGTCAGGACCTGGGGCTCCTAGCAGGGGACACAGAGGGGACGGAGGGATATCACAGACTTGGAGATCCTCCTCGGAGAGTGAGAAGTTCAAACCATATATTTGGAACCCCAGCCCTGGGTCTTACACTGGGAAGATAAGTCCCTTTTGCTAGTTTGAAAACCAGTGGGTCTTACTGGACAGCTGTAAGAAGCCAAGACTCTGCTTATGAAGAATATGTATACACTCTAGTTTATTCTTGGAAGTAAGGTGGAGGAAGCAGATTAAAAATGGCTTGGGGTTCTGGTTAGTCTGAAACATCAACAGCATGCACCCCAGACAGCACTAAGTTCCCGCTCCAGCCCCTATTGCTTTGGTTCAGTGCCACACGAATGGAGAAGACTGCCACTGCCAAGGAGAGTACGCACTTGGGGGGTCAGAGCTGGCTTGGACTTGGCCCTGCATCTGAATGGGGTGAGGGCAGCTGTTTCTGGCAAGTACACAGAAGCAGAGAACTGGAAACAGCCTGGGGCTCTGGCTGGCTCTCTAGGACCATGCCAGCCAACACTTCAGCATGCACTAGGTGCCCACTCCAGCTCCTCTTGCTCTGGCACTGATCTCCACTAGATTGGAGGTGCCATTTCTGGCGGTAGTGGGAGAGTACAGTTAGAAGGAATGGAACCACCTTGGATCTGACCCTCAGGGCATCTGCTCCAGCACTTTGGATGCTGCCCCTGCCCCCAGTAGAGCAGTGGCAGTCACTGAGCATAGAAGCCCTGGCTTACACCTCGTACTGGCTCTAGCCCTTCCATCTCTAGTCCTACTTCCTACCTAGGTGGTAGCTGCCAGCACACTCAAAGGGAAGATGTGACACATGCTCACTTCAGATCGAGCTCTTCCAGCAAAGCTACTGGGCACATATATACTGCATATTGATAATCCCCATAAGGATACACCTTCAAGACCAAGATAGGTAACTATTTCACCTAAATTCATAAAGACAGAGAAAGTCAAACAAAATGAGAAGAGTTTGTTTCAAATGAAAGAACAAGAAAAACCCTGAAAAAACAACAAGTGAAACAGAGATAAATAATTTAACAGGTAAAGAATTCAAACATTAGTAATAAGAATGCTAACTGAACTTTGGAAAAGAATAAATGAACACAGCAAAAATTTTAACAAGGAACTAGAAAATACAAAAAGAATCAGTCAGAAATGAAGAATACAATAACTGAAATGAAAACATATTAGAAGGAATCATCAGGAGAATGACTGATAAAATAGAATGCATAAGAAATATGCAAGATAGAATAATGGAAATCACCCACTCAGAACGGCAGAAAGGAAAACAAATTATAAAAGAAAGAACAGTTTAAGGGACCTCTGGGATAACATCAAGCATACTAATATTTTCATTGTAGGGTTCCTGGAGAGAGAAGAGAGAGAAAGGAGTAGAAAATGTATTTGATGAAACTATGGCTGGAAAATTCCTGAACCTGAAGAAAAAGCAGATTTCCACATTCAGAACGCAGAAAGTCTCAAATAAGATTAATCCAAGAAACTCACACCAAGACATATAAATAGAATGGCAAATATAAAGAGTAAGAGAGAATTGTAAAGTAGCAAGAGAAAAACAGAGTCATACACAAAGGACCCCCATAGGGCTATCAACTGATTCTTCTGGAGAAACTGCACACCATAAGGGAGTGGAATATATATTTAAAGTGCTGAAGGGGAAAAGCTACAACTTAGGATACTCTGTACAGCAAGGTTAGCATTCAGAATTTAAGGAGACAAAAAGAACTTCTCTGATAAAGAAAATCTGAAAGTGTATATCAATACTAAACTGACCTTAAAAAAAGAGTTAAAGGGTCTTCTCTAAGTGGAAAAGAAAAAGGCTACAACAAGAAGTAAAAATCTATACAAATTTGCCACGAGTAAAGGCAAATATATAGGAAAGGCTATGGATTAACCACTTAAATAGGCAAGTATAAAGATTAAAAAACAAAAAATATAAAATGAATTATAAAGCACCACAAACAGTTAAGGGCCAGATAAGCTGTAAAACATTTCATTAAAAACATAAAAGGTGGACAAGAGGAATAAAACATGTGTATCTTATGTACATCTTCTAGAATGTGTTTGAACTTAAAATGACTATTGGTTTAAAACAAGTAGATACAGTTATAGCTCAACTTTTATGTCCATGGACTTCTCCAGGCAAGAATACTGGAGTGGGTTGCTATTTCCATCTCCAGGGTATCTTCCCAACCCAGGGAGTGAACCCAGATGTCCTGCATTACAGGCACATTCTTTACTGTCTGAGCTACCAGGGCAGCCCATATCTGAACACCTCACCCCGCCGCCCATTAGTAGCCACAAGTCAAAAACATACAATATAAACACAAACCAGAGAGAAACACACACAAGCATACCACTAAAAAAAATCATCAAATCACAAAACTAAAAGAAGAAAAGAACAGAGAAGAACTAGAAAACACCCCAAAAATAAGAAACAAAAGCAATAACTACATACCTTTCAATAATCACTTTACATGTCAATGGACTAAATGCTTCAACCAAAATCATAGGGTGAGTGATTGAATTAAAAAACCAAAACCAATGTATATGCTGCCTACAACAGACTCAGTTTATATTTAAAGAGGCACACAAGCTGAAAATGAAGGGACTAAAAAAGATATTTCCTGCAAACAGAAATGAAAAGAAAACTGATCTAGCAATACTCATATCAGATAGACTTTAAACTGTCTATACTGAAATATAAAGAAGAGTATTATATAATGGTAAAGGGATCAATACAAGAAGAGGATGTAACACTCATTAAAATATATGCACCCAATATAGGAGCACCTAAATATATAAAGCAAATATTCATAGACATAAATGGAGAAATTGACCATAATACAATAATAGTAGGGAACTTTTAACACTTACATCAATGGACAAATGATCCTTACAGAAATTAAGGAAACAGTGGCCTTAGACGACATTTTAGACCAGGTGGACTTAGAGATATCCTTAGATATCTATAGGACATTCCATTCCAGAAAAGCAGAACACACATTTTCTTCAAGTGCACATGGAACGTTCTCCAGGATAGATCAGATTCTAGGCCACAAAGCAAGTCTCAACATATTTAGAAGGACAAAAATCATGTCAACCATTTTTTTTCTGACTACAACATTATGAAACTAGAAATAAATTATAGGAAGAAAAATTGGAAAACACTGGAGACTACACAGCATGCTACTTTAAAAAAAAGGCCAATGAATAAATTAAGGGAGAATTAAAAAATACCTTGAAACAAGTGAAAATAAAAACACAACTTTCCAAGGTCTATGGGACATAGCAAAAGCAGTTTTAAGAGTAAAGTTTATAGTGATACAGGTCTACTTTTTCTTATTTGAGATAAGAAAAATCTCAAATAACAACCTTACCTACCATCTAAAGGATTTAGAAAAAGAATAAATAAAGCCCCAAATCAGCAGGAAAAAAAAAGTAATAAATATCATAGAGGAAATAAATAATAGACCACAAAATAATAGAAAAGTTCAAAAAAACTAAGATCTTTCAAGGTATCCCATGGTCATGGATTGGAAGAATTAATATTGTTAAAATGTCCATGCTACTCAAAGAAATCTATATATTTAATAAAATCTCTATCAAAATACTCATGACATATAGTCCTAAAATTTGTACAAAAGCACAAGAGATATGAAGAGCAGTCTTGGAAAAAAAAAAAAGAACAAAGCTGGAGTTACCATGCTCCCTGACTTCAAGACTACATTACAAAGCTATAGTCATCAAACTAGTATGGTGCTGAAATAAAAACAGGCACATAGATCAATAGAACAGAATAAAGAACCCAGAAATAAACCCATATCAGTTCAGTTCAGTCACTCAGTCGTGTCCGACTCTTTGCAACTCCATGAATTGCAGCATGCCAGGCCTCCCTATCTATCACCAACTCCCGGAATTCACTCAAACTCACGTCCATCGAGTCAGTGATGCCATCCAAACATCTCATCCTCTGTCGTCCCCTTCTCCTCCTGCCCCAATCCCTCCCAGCATCAGAGTCTTTTCCAATGAGTCAGCTCTTCACATGAGGTGGGCAAAGAACTGGAGTTTCAGCTTTAGCATCAGTCCTTCCAAAGAACAACCAGGACTGATCTCCTTTAGAATGGACTGGTTGGATCTCCTTGCAGTCCAAGGGACTCTCAAGAGTCTTCTCCAACACCACAGTTCAAAACAACTCTTTGGTGCTCAACTTTCTTCACAGTCCAACTCTCACATCCATACATGACCACAGGAAAAACCATAGCCTTGACTAGACAGATTTTTGTTGGCAAAGTAATGTCTCTGCTTTTCAATATGCTCTCTAGGTTGGTCATAACTTTTCTTCCAAGGAGTAAGTATCTTTTAATTTCATGGCTGCAGTCACCATCTGCAGTGATTTGGGAGCCCAGAAAAATAAAGTCTGACACTGTTTCTACTGTTTCCCCATTTATTTCCCATGAAGTGATGGGACCAGATGCCATGATCTTCGTTTTCTGAATGTTGAGCTTTAAGCCAACTTTTTCACTCTCCTCTTTCACTTTCATCAAGAGGCTTTTCAGTTCCTCTTCACTTTCTGCCATAAGAGTGGTGTCATTTGCATATCTGAGGTTATTGACATGTCTCCCGGCAATCTTGATTCCAGCTTGTGCTTCTTCCAGCCCATCATTTCTCATGATGTACTCTGCATAGAAGTTAAATAAGCAGGGTGAAAATGTACAGCCTTGATGTACTCCTTTTCCTATTTGGAACCAGTCTGTTGTTCCATGTCCAGTTCTAACTGTTGCTTCCTGACCTGCATACAGATTTCTCAAGAGGCAGGTCAGGTGGTCTGGTATTACCATCTCTTTCAGAATTTTCCACAGTTTCTTGTGATCCACACAGTCAAAGGTTTTGGCATAGTCAATAAAGCAGAAATAGATGTTTTTCTGGAACTCTCTTGCTTTTTCCATGATCCAGCGGATGTTGGCAATTTGGTCTCTGGTTCCTCTGCCTTTTCTAAAACCAGCTTGAACATCTAGAAGTTCACGGTTCATGTATTGCTGAAGCCTGGCTTGGAGAATTTTGAGCATTACTTTACTGGCATGTGCTGCTAAGGTGCTTCAGTCGTGTCCGACTCTATGTGACCCCATGGATGGCAGCTCACCAGGCTCCCTGGTCCCTGGGATTCTCCAGGCAAGAACACTGGAGTGGGTTGCCATTTCCTTCTCCAATGCATGATAGTGAAAAGTGAAAGTGAAGTCACTCAGTCGTGTCCCACTCTTCACGACCCCATGGACTGCAGCCTACCAGGCTCCTCCGTCCATGGGATTTTCCAGGCAAGAGTACTGGAGTGGGGTGCCATTGCCTTCTCTGATGAGTGCAATTGTGCAGTAGTTTGAGCATTTACACATGGTCAAATAAAGTATGACAAAGAGGCAAGTATATACAATGGTGAATAGATAGTCTCTTCAATAAGTGATGCTGGGAAAACTGGGCAGTTAAATGTAAAAGAATTAAATTAGAATATTTTCTCACTCCATATACAAAAATAAGCCAAAAGTGGATTTAAGGCCTAAATGTAAGGCTGGAAACTATAAACTTGTAGAAGAAAATACAGGCAGTACACTCTTTCACATAAGTTGTAGCAATATTTTTTTAGATCAGTCTCTTGAGACAAAGGAAACAAAAGCAAAGATAAACAAATGGGATCTAATTGAAATTAAAAGCTTTTGCACAGCAAAGAAAACCATTGATAAAATGAAAATACAGCCTACTGCATATGAGAAAATATTTGCAAATTATATGTCCTATGAATCCAAAATATGTAAACAGCTCATACAAATAAATATAAAAAGAAACCCAAGCAACCCAACTGAAAAATAAGCAGAATACATGAATAGATATTTTTCCAAATAAGACATAAATTGTCAATAGGCACATGAACAGATGCTCAACATTACTAATCACTAGAGAAATTAAAATCAAAACCATTATGAGATATCATCTCACACCTGTCAGAATAGCTATTCTCAAAAAGACCACAAATAACAAATGTTGGCAAGGACACAGGGAAATGGAATACTAGTACACTATTGGTGAGAATATAAACTGGTGCAGCATCATGACAAACGGTATGGAAGTTCCTCTAAAAGCAAAAGTAGGACTATTACTTTGCTGACAAAGGTCCGTATAGTCAAAGCTATGGTTTTTCCAGTAGTCATGTATGGATGTGAGAGTTGGACCATAAAGAAGGCTGAACGCTGAAGAATTGATGCTTTTGAGCTGCGGTGTTGGAGAAGACTCTTGAGTCCTTGGACTGCAAGGAGATCAAACCAGTCAATCCTGATGGAAATCAATCCTGAATAGTCATTAGAAGGACTGATGCTGAAGCTGAAGCTCCAATACTTTAGCCACCTGATGTGAAGAGCTGACTCATTAGAAAAGATGCTGATGCTGGGAAAGAGTGAAGGCAGGAGGAGAAGGGGATGAAAGAGGATGAGAGGGTTGGATGGCATCACTGACTCAATGGACATGAGTCTTATCAAGCTCTGGGAGATGGTGAAGGACAGGGAAGCCTGGCGTGCTGCAGTCCGTGGGATCGCAAAGAGTTGGACGTGACTGTGCAGCTGAACAACAACAACACGATCTAGCAATTGTACTCCTGGATATGTATTTGATGAAAACAAAAACAATAACTCATAAAGATATATGAACCCCAATGCTCATAGCTTATTTAGCTTATTTAAATAAAGCTAAAATGTGGAAGCTAGCTGAGTGTTCATAAATAGATGAATAGATCACAAGGTTATGATATATATAGATATCAGAGAAGATAAATGCTGTATAATACCACTTATAGGTGGAATCTAGAAAACAAAACAAATGAATAAATATAACAAAACAGATACAGACTCATAGATATAGGGAACAAACTAGTGGTTACAAGTGGGGAGGGAGTGAGGAGAAAGGGAAAGACGGGGATACAGGATTAAGAAGTACCAACTACTACTATGTATAAAATAAATAAGATATAAAGATTTATTATACATCACAGAGCCAATATTTTATAATAATTTTAAGTGGGGTATAATCTACAAAAATATTCAATCACTGTGTTGTATTCCTGAAACATACAATACTATAAATCAATTTTACTTTAACAAAAACATAAATAAATAAAAGATATAGATGACAGGAGGCCTTATAGATGATCTTCTTCAACCCACTGATAATATAATTGTGAGAAAGGCCCAAAAAGCAATGGTAGCTTGACTAAAATCACACATCAAGTGAATGGGAGACTTAAGACTAGAACATAGCTCCTGACTCTCAGTCCAGTGTTCTTTTGTAATCTCATACTAACTCATTTCATTATAAAACACTGTGCAAAATGTCAGTGAGAAGTTTATGGAACGCTTAATGCACGCAAGGCAGTGTTTTGAGGTCTTTACATATACTAATGTATTGATTGCTCATAATGACCTTGTGAGGAAAGAACTATTGATACTATTATTTCAATTTTATACATGAGGAAACTGATGCAGGGAGGTGTTAGATAATTTGTGCCAAGCCACCCAGTGACAGAGCCAGAGGCTGAACCTAGAGAATTCAACTCCAGAGTCCACTGTCTTAACCAATCCACTGTTCTGTTTTCTAAACAGAATTCCTAGCATCCCATGTTTCAGGGGAGTCTTCCCAAATACAAACAATACAATGAACAGTCCTGTGAGGAACCGTCTTAGCTTTCTTCTGTCATCGTATATATACTGAGCTCCCTAGGGCTTTCTTCTAGTGTAGGAAAAATGAAAAATAGAGGAGTTGAGAACTGTGGAGAAACAGCCAAAGATATGATGTCCCCCAAATCCCAGATGTTTTACAATCCAGTGAGAAGCTCACTGAAAGAAGAGCCTGTGCTGGGAAGCTCAGTGAAACTTCTCTTTGGAGGATCAATCTGCCCTGGGTTTTGAAGAATGAACAGGACTTGGTTTAAAGGTATGGCCTATGCCCTGAATATGGGATGTGCAGCCCCATCCTGGGAACTGTGCAGAAGATCAAAATACAGATGCCATTTATTTACTTTCCAGGAAGCTAGGAAAAGTCTGTCTGCAGTCATTTGGTTGGAAATAGGGTCCACCTCCTGGAACTTTCTAGTTTAGAGCTAAAAACTATAGAAGACACCTAGTTTCTTTCTGAAGAATCTAAACCAGTCACAAGGCCAATATGGGTGGAAAGAAGGCACAATGAATACCCAGAACAATTGATAAACCATCCTTCAGAAGCCTATGATTCCCACAGACTTGTGGGATCATCTCAGAAAACTGAGATTGAGGTACAATTGGCCTGAGGTGCTGGAACTCCAGGTCTCCCACCCAGACAGTTTCACTAAACAAACAGGCCTGTGACTAAATATGTCTGAAAACTATAGCAAGAAGTTAACATGCTACACTGAATTCTCAGATCACATAGTTTTCTGTGGAATGGCAAGTAAACCAACATTTATTGAGTGCATGATTACTAATTTCTACTAATCCCCACAGAAACACTAGATGGTAGGATTTACAGTTATGTCCACTTTGTAGATTAGAAATCTGAAGTGAATGAAGGTAGAGTGATTTGCCAAAGATGGCACAGCTGTTTGTCAGTGGAGCCAGAACACGAACAGAAATCTGTTAGAGTCAGAAATCCATATTATCTTGAGTACACCAAGCAGACTCCATCTTCTAAAACTGGGGAGAAGCATGAGGGAGGTTTGGCAACAGAAGACCTACACCCCAAATTTGAGGCCAGCAATGCACGGATCCTACATGAGTTTAAAGAGGCTTTCAGTTCTTCTGCATGAAGGCATTTCATAAGTTGCACCTGTTGCCCCAGCAACAGGGGCAGGTTGTGAACGTCTGAAGTTACCATGCCTGTTATTGTCCCTCTGGAGGGCAGAATGATGGCTATGTTGTGAAGAGCAAAAAGAGCCTTTGTTACCACAGTGAACCATAGAGCATCAGATTTTGACTGGGTACCAGTTAGCCTGACTTCAATTCTAATGATTTTCAGTTTTTCCCATAAGAATGAGTCCTGGCTCATTCAGGAATGAGACAAGATAAACTCATCCTCTTTGCTGTCTGCTTTCTGGCATTGCTTTAATGATACTGACTTGTTTGCCAAGAGCTATATACACTGTCTCTTTAATGAAGTGTTATTTTTTCTATGCAATAGATAATCTTATTTGACTGTATTTTTAGTTACTCTTCAGGGCAAACACTCTGTATTAATAGCAATGACAGATAAAAGGTCACATATAAAATATTTCACATCCAAAAAGTCAACCTTTCCCTCTTTAAATTGATGTCTAAAGCAAATGTGGTTGGAGAGAGCACTTCGGGAAAATGTCACAACAAATTGCACAGGTCGAAGAGAGAGTTTTGTCTGAAGGTGCAGAGGCAAAAAGAAAGCTACTGTCCTTCTAAGGAGGACCAAAATTTTGGTTCCTTTGGTGCCTCATAATTGGCGTCAAGTCACAGCATTCAGTACCATGGCCAGCACCACAGCAAGACTTGTCTGGATAAAACCGGCAACTGGTCAGTCTGGTGGTAACTTTGGAGAAATCTGTCTCCCAGGTTCTCGAGTTCTTGCCAAAATCGGCTATGTATTAACATGAAAACTTCTAAGTTCTTTAACTAATTAGAGCTGATTTTATTCTGACGATGAAGAAACGCTGGGATGATGCAACGATACATGGGAAATGCTCAACATACAAAGTTCCCTGTTCCTCAGTTTCATGGAAGATTTAGGTAGTTCACAGCAACAATCAACAATGAGAACACAATAATCAATCAACACAATAATTGTTGTGATTATCAATCACAACAATCAATGAGAACACAATATTTGGATGCCTCAGGCACAAGACATGCAATGTTGTGACGATCTTGCCTTTTGGGGCCTACTTCCTCCTCTTGTTTTGCCTCTCCAACTTCATATCTAGATGCTTTCCTTATTGATTATTGTTGTTACTGATGGTCAGCTCCTAATCTACGAGCTGCTCTGATAGCCACATAAAGCTTTACATCCCAGAAGGACAGCATTGTTTGAGGAATCTTAAGAAATGAGTGGTTATTCAAGGGTCAAAGAGTAAAGCAATAATGGTGGCGTTTCAGGTATAATGCCAAGCAGCACGGGAGAGTTTGGATATGAAACATGCAGGGTGAAATTCTGGCACACACAGAGTTTCTTACAATGCATTAAAAGGGTACTTCTTTCTGTGGCTAACATGTCATTGTGGGGTAGGACTGTAAGGAGTAAAAGTACACATTTGGCTTCTTAAAAACTGATTCAGTAATAAGCTATAGATGAGGCATTTGGAGAAGGGAGGGGGTCTTTCATGAACAATTCATCCATTGTGAAGTGAACTGCACTGTCCATTTAGACATCAAACTGGTTGTCTGGAAACCTCATCTCATGCTTTCTGATCCATCTCATCAAACTTCTTGTCTTGGAGGCAGTCTCAGTTCTTTAATCTCTTTGTAATCGAAATAAATGTCTTAATAAAGATGCATGTCAATCCTCTTTAATTTGTCACAGATAATAACTGTGGTTTCCCAAGTTTTCAGCATTTTAATGACATGTTTGAAGTCTCAGAAGGGTCTCCTAACATACATTTCTGTGGTCATTGTCACCACAATATCACTTCTAGTTTATATAACCTGTTCTCAGGGCAAAGAGGTCCTCTCCCTCATCTCTCACTTGTTTCAATAAATCTGTTAAAAATGCATGAGATGCAGAGACTTTCCCACATAGTCTGAGTTGCCTTTTCACATTGATTTTGACAGAATAGAGAGATGTAAATATATACGCAGATCCATGTTAAGAAGGCATTCTCTGTGGTCAGGCTAAGCACCATTATTTTTTTAAATTATTTTTCTCCCTGTTAAAAGAGTAAAGACATGAATTATAGAAATTTTGAACATTGTAGGGAAAAAAGAAAACCAGTCCATCAGGTTCCCATATGCTATAAAAATCACTGCCAATATTTTGGTCTGATTTCTTTAGTGGAGTTTGTTTTTTCCTATACATACTTTTATTTTACAACTATGTTTGTTTCCTTAGTGGAAACAATGTTGTGTATATGCATTTTTATTTACTCACTATACATTATAGGGGCTTCCCTGGAGGCTCAGATGTAGGTCTGCCTACAATGCAGGAGACCTGGGTTTGATCCCTGGGTCGGGAATATCCTCTGGAGAAGGAAATGGCAACCCACTCCAGTACTCTTGCCTGGACAATCCCATGGATGGAGGAGCCTGGTGGACTACAGTCCATGGGGTAGCAAAGAGTCGACATGACTGAGCGACTTCACTTTCACTTTTTTACATTATAGAGAATTTTTATATGTTATCTAAAATCATTCTTAATACTTCAGAATTAGAGGGGTGCATTATTGATTATCAAACCATTCCTCTATTGTTAAACAATTAACTTGTTTCCTTTTATTTCTTGCTTTTAGAAATTATAACATAGTTGAAAGCTTTCTACATAAAGAATAAATACAGCAAGCATGATAGTTTTTAAATAATGGAGTGTTTCATTAATTGTTTTTAATTAGAAGCAACACTTTAGCGAAGACCTAATGTGTGCACTGTTCTTCTCTAAGAAGTATGAGGGAGATTTGAAGTCTATTAGATCATATCTTTAGCCTTGAGCCTTATTCAAGAGGGTAGGGCACAGGATCTTATCTGGTTGTTTCTTAGAGATCCACCTATTTTCCTTATTGGTAGATTTCCTAGTCTATTGATATCAGGAGGACATCCACTTCTGGGTATGGCCTGTGAACACTGTTGAGTGGGCATGTGATTCTGGGAACCGTTGCAGGCATCTTTGAAGAAAAGCAAGGGACCAGCCTTAGGAAGCCAACATTGGAATTTGGATCTTCAGTGATGTCACTGAGTCGATACTCAATTCATCCTGGTTATGTCCTGACGCCAGACTTCTTATTACATGAGAAATACATTTTTCTCCTTCTAGTTTTTTTTTTTTTCCAGTTGAGTTGGGTTTCTTTATTATTTGCTGAAAGTATCCTAATAGAGTAAAATCCACATGTCATAATGATGACTATCATTTATAAACCTATTTTACAGACTTTATCTTTTTTTGTCTTTAAAATGTATGATTTAGTTTAAAAGTTATTCCTTTTAAAAAATATTTATTTTTATTTATTCACTTATTTGTCTGAACCAGGTCTTAGTTGTAGCTTGCAAACTCTTGAGTTGCAGCATGTGGGAGCTAGTTCCCCAGTTCAGTTCAGTTCAGTTGCTTAGTTGTGTCTGAGTCTTTGCGACCCCATGAAACGCAGCACGTCAGGCCTCCCTGTCCATCACCAACTCCTGGAATTCACTCAAACTCATGTCCATCGAGTCAGTGATGCCATCCAGCCATCTCATCTTCTGTCGTCCCCTTCTCCTCCTGCCCCCAATCCCTCCCAGCATCAGAGTCTTTTCCAATGAGTCAACTCTTCACATGAGGTGGCCAAAGTACTGGGGTTTCAGCTTTAGCATAATTCCTTCCAAAAAAATCCCAGGGCTGATCTCCTGCAGAATGGACTGGTTGGATCTCCTTGCAGTCCAAGGGACTCTCAAGAGTCTTCTCCAACACCACAGTTCAAAAGCATCAACTCTTCGGCACTCAGCCTTCTTCACAGTCCAACTCTCACATCCATACATGACCACTGGAAAAACCATAGCCTTGACTAGACGGACCTTTGTTGGCAAAGTAATGTCTCTGCTTTTGAATATGCTATCTAGGTTGGTCATAACTTTCCTTCCAAGGAGTAAGCGTCTTTTAATTTCATGGCTGCAATCACCATCTGCAGTGATTTTGGAGCCCCCAAAAATAAAGTCTGATAATGCTTCCACTGTTTCCCCATCTATTTCCCATGAAATGATGGGACCGGATGCCATGATCTTTGTTTTCTGAATGTTGAGCTTTAAGCCAACTTTTTCACTCTCCTCTTTCACTTTCATCAAAAGACTTTTTAGTTGCTCTTCACTTTCTGCCATAAGGGTGGTGTCATCTGCATATCTGAGGTTATTGATATTTCTCCCGGCAATCTTGATTCCAGCTTGTGTTTCTTCCAGCCCAGCGTTTCTCATGATGTACTCTGCATATAAATTAAATAAGCAGGGTGACAATATACAGCCTTGACGTACTCCTTTTCCTATTTGGAACCAGTCTGTTGTTCCATGTCCAGTTCTAACTGTTGCTTCGTGACCTGCATACAGATTTCTCAAGAGGCAGGTCAGGTGGTCTGGTATTCCTATCTCTTTCAGAATTTTCCCAACCAGGCATCAAACCGGGGCCACATGCATTGGGAGCACAGAGTCTCAGCCATTGGACCACCAGAGAAGTCCTGAAAAGCTAGTCTTACCAAATATAATCACATCCATGGAGAGTTTAAGCTTTGGAAAAAAGCTTCCTGCTAACTTTGTTTCTACTAGTCAGTCTTTGTTGTCAGAAGATCATCATCCAGCAACCATGATCACCCTGCATTGCTGGATGCTTGAGTGAGTTTTATTGCGTTCATATGTGTTTTTAAACAGAGGGAATTCATTTATTCTCCAGGTTCTTATTTTAGGTTCCATGAAGAACATTCTTGTGTGTATCTTCTGGAACAAATATTGAATGAGTGCAGTACAGTGTACTCAGATTAACACTTCAGTTTTGTCACTGGGCACATCAACATGTGCTGACATGACTCCTGTCTTGCTTGAGAAAGAGTCATTCCTGATTCCTTTTCTTTCCTCTTTCTCATCTTTTGGCCTTCTTCCTTAGGTGTCATGAGTCTTTAGAGGTCTACCTTTGAGTGCATAACTGCCACTTTGTACTCTCCATTTCTGGTTTCATTCTACAGACTATCTTTAATTGGACAGTGATTCTCTTTATTGAACAGATAAAGGGATTGAATATAAGAGAAGTCAAGCAACTTGCCCCAAATCACGGATCTGGGATTTGAATCCATATTTGTTGGAGCCTTGTTGATGGGGAGATCAGAGAGAGAACAGTGTTGAGAATATTATTCATGAGGGTGAAGAGGAAGTGGACAGCTTTCTTAGCATCTGTGCCCTTTGTTGAAATATGCATGTGTGGAACCCACTGCTTTCTGAAATCTTTTGACATCTACTAGTCTATTATAGTCTCCCCAAAACATCTTGTTGAAGAGGAGACAGGGCAACCATAGAGGTTTAAATGCTCCTATCCCCCGGCACAGTGCTGACTGCCATCAGAACTGGAAACTAAGTTCCCCGACCAGTGGTCCAGACTTTCCTCCACTAGAGCCGACTGCTGGGGAAGTCTGCTCAAGAGAAGATTCCCATCCTCCTTCCTGGTTTTCTCTCTTTAGTCCCACCATTCAATATTCCTATTTTTTCAAGCGCAGCATCTACCCTGTGGTGATGTTAACAAATATAATACATCAGATAAAAAATTACAAATATTTATATCTGCAATAACTTCCCACTCCAAAAGGGGCAGGGATCAGATTATTAGAGAAAATCAACCCAGCATGAAGTGTGCTTTTTATTTCTCCCTTCAATTTTAATTCACATAATGTACATGGTTTTCTGAGAGTGAGAAACTTTGGCTCTGGGAAACAGGACTTTGCATGACAGGGATACTCGTTTGCAAATAAGGGATTTAGTTTTGATTCACTGATTGCACTGGAACTTTGTAACCCAGACATCCCTTAGCGGTTTTCCACCTGGGACTTAGAGATTCCAAGAGTGATGAGAGCATCCTGGTGGGTGTGAGTCAGACACACCTCACCTTCTCTCGCACTCACTCTGAGTCTTTCAAAATCTGCACCTGGACAAATCTTCTTGTTGACTTATTTTTAATAAAAAAAATTGTTTAAGGTTCAACAAGAAATAACAAGTGTTCCCTTTAAAAGACAAGATTTGGTTTACTGCCATCTGCTCTAGAAAATTCCCCTGACTCCCTCCACCCTCATGCTGGCTTGGGGCTTCTCCTCTACATTTCTACAGTCCCTGGAGATGATCTTGGCATTTATCACTCTGCATCTCACTGACTGTTTTCTTGTTCATGTCCTCCACTAGACTCAAGTTCTTTAATCAGAAACCATACTATGCTTTCATCTGTATTTCCAACCCTTAGCATGGAGCTTGCCATGGGGAGAAGTGCTCAGCATGTTCTTCATTCCATCATTCCTAAGTGGTACACAGAACACGACTTAGTGCGTGTTCATATCTCAGTATTTGGCTGAGAATTTGTAGCTAGGCTATTTCAGCCTGATGGAAACCAGCAATGTAAAACAGACCAAAGGAAGTCCCACCTCTACCCAGCATTGAATTTCTGTCTCTTTCTCTTCAATAATGAAGTCCCTGTTCTGGGAACTTATTTATGACTAAGACATTACCCTGTGAATTATCCCTGTCCCAGTGCTTCCTTTCTCCTGGAGTGGGGGCGGTGCTGCAGCCTGGAGAGATAGATGCACAGAAGCTGATGGAAGGTGCTGGCCAGGGCCCTCGGGTCTGCTCTAGAGTTAGATGCTAGTTGAGCCCCTCTGCTAGTAAAGTAATGCTCAAAATTCTCCAAGCCAGGCTTCAGCAATATGTGAACCATGAACTTCCAGATGTTCAAGCTGGTTTTAGAAAAGGCAGAGGAACCAGAGATCAAATTGCCAACATCCACTGGATCATGGAAAAAGCAAGGGAGTTCCAGAAAAACATCTATTTCTGCTTTATTGACTATGCCAAAGCCTTTGACTGTGTGGATCACAAGAAACTGTGGAAAATTCTGAAAGAGATAGGAATACCAGACCACCTGACCTGCCTCTTGAGAAACCTGTATGCAGGTCACGAAGCAACAGTTAGAACTGGACATGGAACAACAGACTGGTTCCAAATAGGAAAAGGAGTATGTCAAGGCTGTACATTTTCACCTTGCTTATTTAACTTCTATGCAGAGTACATCATGAGAAACGCTGGGCTGGAAGAAGCAAAAGCTGGAATCAACATTGCCGGGAGAAATATCAATAACCTCAGATATGCAGATGACACCACCCTTATGGCAGAAAGTGAAGAGGAACTAAAAAGCCTTTTGATGAAAGTGAAAGTGGAGAGTGAAAAAGTTGGCTTAAAGCTCAACATTCAGAAAACGAAGATCATGGCATCTGGTCCCATCACTTCATGGGAAATAAATGGGGAAATAGTAGAAACTGGCTGACTTTATTTTTCTGGGCTCCCAAATCACTGCAGATGGTGATTGCAGCCATGAAATTAAAAGACACTTACTCCTTGGAAGGAAAGTTATGATCAACCCAAATAGCATATTCAAAAGCAGAGACATTACTTTGTCAACAAAGGTCCGTCTAGTCAAGGCTATGGTTTTTCCAGTGGTCATGTATGGATGTGAGAGTTGGACTGTGAAGAAAGCTGAGCACCAAAGAATTGATGCTTTTGAACTGTGGTGTTGGAGAAGACTCTTGAGAGTCCCTTGGACTGCAAGGAGATCCAACCAGTCCATCCTAAAGGAGATCAGCCCTGGGATTTCTTTGGAAGGAATGATGCTAAAGCTGAAACTCCAGTACTTTGGCCACCTCATGCGAAGTACTGATTCATTGGAAAAGACTGATGCTGGGAGGGATTGGGGGCAGGAGGAGAAGGGGATGACAGAGGATGAGATTGCTGGATGGCATCACTGACTCGATGGAGGTGAGTCTGAGTGAACTCTGGGAGTTGGTGATGGACAGGGAGGCCTGGCATGCTGCAATTCATGGTATCGCAAACAGTCGGACATGACTGAGCTACTGAACTGAACTGAACTGAGCCCCTCTGCTCCAGGTGCTGATCCTGTCCTGGACAAGCCTGCAGCTCCTGCATAATCCCTAGATTCCCCCCAGAAGCTGGGAGCAGTAATGGCCCCTTGAAAGCAAATTTGAATTGGATACTGAAGTAGCAGAAGTGGGAAAAATTTCCCAGAACTCTTTCCAGGGAGAACAACCTGATCAGCTCTGGGGATGGTATGCAGCTGAGGGAGCACCAGTATCTGCTAACCACCTTCTTGGAAGGAAGTGCTGATTATCTGAAGGCTCTCGTTATCTGAAGGTTCTGGTTATCTGAGGCCTCAGTTTCTCTCGGGGATGTGCATCTCTCCCACAGCCTCACTCTTTATTAATAGTGCAGCATTTTAAGGAGTATTGGTTTGAAGGGATGCTAAGTTACTAGCTTCTAGGGTCCCCAGAGGTCCTGAGTGCAGTCCACACCTGAGGTGTAGGAAGCCAGCACCGAGGAGGTGGCACAGGCTGGATGGCACAGGCCACTGGTGGGAGCTGCCTAGGTCCAGAGAGAAGGAAGGGGAGGCAAGCTTGGGGCTGAGGTACACATGATCACCAACTGGCTGGGCCAGACCTCCCCCTCCCCGCCCCTGGCTTTGCAGGTAATTATGTAGGAGGTTGACCTCACTGGGTAACAGGTGTCAAAGGTATTGGCAGAGAGGAGACAGGCAGGATGTGGAGGCTTGAGCATGAGTCTGGGCTGACCTTGGGTCCAAGGCTATGGAGGTTCTCAGGATATGTCCTTTCTAGACTCATCTTGAAGACCCCAAGGCCCCCATTCCAGGAATTAGCTGTGCTCTGCCCAAGGTATACCATACAGTCAGGGAAGCCAGGCTTTCCCATAATCATTCACCACAATCACTCACCATCAGTCATCTAGACCCCCTTGCCCTTTACCTGTTTTAACTAAGCCCATTAATTTCAGCTTCACAGCCCGCAGAAGATAAGGGGACAACCTGCAATTTCCCAGCATCCTTTGTATGGGGCTATTTGGTGAAGCCTTGCTCTTGGCATTCAGTAGATATGATTTCTCCATTGCCCCTGCTAACCTCGCATCAAACAGAAAAACAAACGTAAGCAACTCCGTTTCTTAGTGACTGCATTTACCTTCTGTTTCTGCCTTCTTGCATGCCTGCCATCTATTCTTGCATTTCTGAAGTGACTTAAGGCTACAATTGCATCCCCCCAAATGGCTTTTTCCTACTTGACCTGGTTCAGAGCTCCAGCTAATAATGAGATGCTCCTGAATCTGGTATAATCTAGAAGATACATAAATTGAGTCCTCTCAAATAAAAATGAAGTATGGGTATTACTTATATGGAAGTAGGGGCTGGTGGGCACCCAGCTCTCTTAGGACCACTGCCAGCCTGACTTTGCATGGTTAGGCCTGAGGTGTCTACTCAGTGCTGACAGTGTACCCTGAAGCATGTGATGCCTACATCTAAAATTATCAAATTAAGACCATGTCATTTATCACGCCATCATTTTCCAGCAACTCTATCATACCCTCTTTCCTTTGAAAGAAGACAATGGGGCCATCACTTTCAGTTTGAACCCGTGTCTGGGACTCCCTTTTCTGTGTTTCCTCTTATCTGATTTCCCTACCCCTACCTGAAAACTATAAATGGGAGTGAGTTCTGACAAGGTCCCCAATCTGTGATGCACTCCCAGTGAGAGCTTGTCCTGGTAACCCTGTTCCTCTACCCGTCCTTGGGATCTCCTGGCTGGCTTGCAACATGCAGAGCTCCTGCAGGGAACCCAATGACAAGGGCTGTCAGAGCAGCTGGGCTGAGGGAAGATGCAACGCATGGTTGCCTGTGGTCAGACCCTGGACGTACATCACAGCCTGAGATGACACTTCACGTGAGAAGGCATCTCACGGCAGGACAAGGACGCCTGTTTAGGACACTAGAGCACAGCATTCAGAGACTGTTGGGAATGCACTTGCAATAAAGTATAAAAGCCATAAAGCAGCTACAAAGTGTTTGCAGTGAGAATGGCCTTTTTCTCTGAGGGGCAGTGGCTCAGATGCCACTTCTCCAAAGCATCAGCATAGTGCTATGCCTGGGGCGTGTTTCAAAAGAGCAAAGTGATTATTACTTGAAGAGGAGACAGAAATTCCTAGAAGAGTTTGCTCCTGTGCTTATTATTAAAGTGATCTACAATCACGCTAAGGTGCAAGCTCAGAACTTTTCACGTGTCATCCCTTTATTCTTTGTGACAAACCTCAGTCACAGTACTTGTGCTGGACACTGTTGTTGGCTGCCTTCCCAGTATCCATCTCCCCACTCTTCTTCCTAATTAGATCACGATTTGATGTACAGCCAGCCCAGCCCCAGCCCCACAGGGGCAGCCTAGTGACTTAAATAAATCAGTGTATGGCATTTCTCTGGCCATTGTAGCTTGACTAGGAGGGGACTCAAGACCATGGGCCTGAGGATAAAGACACATGTGGCATGACTGGGGACCTGATTCTCTCTCCCACTCTCCCCTGGCATGAGAAGAGAGTAGCACACAGACCCAAGTGCCACCAGGGGCCACCTTGGGATCTCAGCAAACTGCCCTTAGCCTAGTACCCATGCTGAGGACAGCAGAGCAGAGGGACAGGTTCAAATTGTCCACTTTACTTTTTCTTTCATTTCCTCCTCAGCTAGGTGCAGAGTAGACACTCAATCTGTTTTTATTAAATGACATGCCTCAGCTCCCCAAGCAGGGAACGGTGGCTCTGAGGAGGGGCCTCGCCTCAGGTCCTTGGACTCTTTTTTGCATCACAATATTTCTCTGGAACTCCATCACATGAAGACGGCCATGCCAGCATGAAGAAAATAATCAGCCTTCAGCAGTAGCAAAGTTTTTACAATTAATCACTTTCAGGTCACAGCCTGGGACCTAAGAGGCCGTTGCTAATACCCTAGGAATGAGCATCCCAGAGGGGTTCTTCAGTAACTGCTCTGCCCTGCTGGGTACCATGAGTCAGCTTCTGCAGAAACCTAGCATCCTGACCCCATCCTTTGTTAGGAAATGGGATTCCTGATGCACCTGCTTTGTCTTTGCTAAAGCTTGACTCTGCCCTCTGCTCTATCACCGTTGTGGTTCCTCTCACCACTTAGCCTCCTAAGCACCCTCCTTACCCCTTTTTTCTATCAAATGGCATCAGCTGGTCATTGGACCAAATGTATGTCTCTGCCCAAGGCACCTGAGATTTGCCAGGATAGCACTATTCCTGTGAGATTTCCTGAGTGATGTCATAGCATAGGTGCTAAGAGCATGGCCTCCAGAGCCAGTGCACAAAGCTCCATCACTCACAAGG
Organism: Bos indicus x Bos taurus; assembly: GCF_003369695.1. NCBI lineage: Eukaryota > Metazoa > Chordata > Mammalia > Artiodactyla > Bovidae > Bos > Bos indicus x Bos taurus. Next base: position 128,099,575 of record NC_040076.1, read on the forward strand.
TGAGTGATTTTGGAGAGATCACTTCATTTTCTGGTGCCTCCTGGTCCTCATCTAACACAGAGGCTGCAACAGTCCTTGCCCTCTGTTGCTAATATTCATTGCCACACAGTCGCAGAGTAATGAGCTGCACAGCCCTGGAGGGTGAGTGCACATTGTGTGCAAACTCTGCACATCAAGGTGGCCCTGAATTGCATATAGTAAGCAATGAATCCATATTTCATGTTAGGCATTATTATTGTTATTATTATTACTTTTCCTGACTAAATTCCCTGGGATCCTCCCAGCCATCTATGCCATCCCAGCTGGCCTCTAGCTATTATGTCCTTACAGAAGGGGACCAAGTGGGTTAGACTCCCTCAGTGCTATGTTTGGAATGAATACTACTATAGCTGGGGTGGGGTGAAGTTGCAGTTGCAGTTTCTAGGAGCCTTAATAACAAGAAGTACAAAACCATGAGGCTTCCTAGGAAACTAACAAGCCTGCCATGAAATGTGAGGGAAGGCCTAGCTGCATCTTTAATATGAATTTTGGTGTTTCCCACTTCTCTAACAACTGGAAAATGAGTCGGGTAACCTTGCTGCTACTGCTGCTAAGTCGCTTCAGTCGTTTCCGACTCTGTGCGACCCCATAGACGGTAGCCCACCAGGCTTCACGGTGCCTGGGATTCTCCAGGCAAGAACACTGGAGTGGGTTGCCATTTCCTTCTCCAATGCATGAAAGTGAAAAGTGAAAGTGAAGTCGCTCAGTCGTGTCTGACTCTTAGCAACCCCATGGACTGCAGCCTACCAGGCTTCTCCATCCATGAGATTTTCCAGGCAAGAGTACTAGAGTGGGGTGCCATTGCCTTCTCCAAGGTAACCTTAACAAGCTCTTATTTATTCATTTAATAGAAGTGTAGTTGATTCATAATATGTGTTAATTTCAGGTATATAGCAAGCAAGGTGATACAGCTATATCACCATGTGTGATATATACAAGGTGTGTATATATATGTATATGCAAGAATGTACAGTGGAAGTGAGAAATAGATTTAAGAGACTAGATCTGATAGACAGAGTGCCTAATGAACTATGGATGGAGGTTTGTGACACTGTACAGGAGACAGGAATCAAGACCATCCTCAAGAAAAAGAAATGCAAAAAAGCAAAATGGCTGTCTGAGGCCTTACAAATAGCTGTGAAAAGAAGAGAAGTGAAAAGCAAAGGAGAAAAGGAAAGATATACCCATCTGAATGCAGAGCTCCAAAGAATAGCAAGGAGAGATAAGAAAGCCTTCCTCAGGGATCAATGTAAAGAAATAGAGGAAAACAATAGAATGGGAAAGACTAGAGATCTCTTCAAGAAAATTAGAGATACCAAGGGAACATTTCATGCAATGATGGGCCCAATAAAGGACAGAAATGGTATGGAACTAGCAGAAGCACAAGACATTAAGAAGAGGTGGCAAGAATACACAGAAGAACTGTACAAAAAAGATCTTCATGACCCAGATAATCACAATGGTGTGATCACTCACCTAGAGCCAGACATCCTGGAATGTGAAGTCAAGTGGGCCTTAGAAAGCATCACTACGAACAAAGCTAGTGGAGGTGATGGAATTCCAGTTGAGCTATTTCAAATCCTGAAACATGATGCTGTGAAAGTGCTGCATTCAATATGCCAGCAAATTTGGAGAACTCAGCAGTGGCCACAGGACTGGAAAAGGTCAGTTTTCATTCCAATCCCAAAGAAAGGCAATGCCAAAGAATGCTCAAACTACTGCACAATTGCACTCATCTCACACGCTAGTAAAGTAACGCTCAAAATTCTCCAAGCCAGGCTTCAGCAATACGTGAACTGTGAACTTTCAGATATTCAAGGTGGTTTTAGAAAAGGCAGAGGAACCAGAGATCAAATTGCCAACATCTGCTGCATCATCAAAAAAGCAAGAGTTCCAGAAAAACATCTATTTATGCTTTATTGACTATGCCAAAGCTTCTGACTGTGTGGATCACAATCAACTGTGGAAAATTCTGAAAGAGATGGGAATACCAGACCACCTGACCTGCCTCTTGAGAAACCTGTATGCAGGTCAGGAAACAACAGTTAGAACTGGACATGGAACAGCAGACTGGTTCCAAATAGGAAAAGGAGTTCGTCAAGGCTGTATATTGTCACCCTGCTTATTTAACTTATATGCAGAGTACATCATGAGAAACACTGGGCTGTATGAAGCACAAGCTGGAATCAAGATTACAGAGAGAAATATCAACAACCTCAGATATGCAGATGACACCACCCTTATGGCAGAAAATGAAGAAGAACTAAAGAGCCTCTTGATGAAAGTGAAAGAGGAGAGTGAAAAAGTTGGCTTAAAGCTCAACATTCAGAAAACGAAGATCATAGTATCTGGTCCCATCACTTCATGGCAAATAGATGGGGGAACATTGGAATCAGTGTCAGACTATTTTTTGGGGCACCAAAATTACTGAAGATGGTGATTGCAGTCATGAAATTAAAAGACGCTTACTCCTTGGAAGGAAAGTTATGACCAACCTAGATAGCATATTCAAAAGCAGAGACATTACTTTATCAACAAAGGTCCGTCTAGTCAAGGTTATGGTTTTTCCAGTGGTCATGTATGGATGTGAGAGTTGGACTCTACCTGTGGTGGATTCGTTTTAATATTTGGCAAAACTAATACAATTATGTAAAGTTTAAAAATAAAATAAAATTAAAAAAAATAAAATAATCACACACACACACAAAAGAAAGCTGAGTGCAGAAGAATTGATGCTTTTGAACTGTGGTGCTGGAGAAGACTCTTGGGAGTGCCTTGGACAGCAAGGAGATCCAACCAGTCCATCCTAAAGGAGATCAGTCCTGGATGTTCATTAGAAGGACTGATGTTGAAGCTGAAACTCCAAAATTTTGGCCACCTGATGTGAAGAGCTGACTCATTAGAAAGGACCCTGATGCTGGGAAAGATTGAGGGCAGGAGGAGAAGGGGACGACAGAGGATGAGATGGTTGGATGGCATCACTGACTCAATGGACACCAGTTTGGGTGAACTCCGGAAGTTGGTGATCAACAGGGAGGCCTGGCATGCTGAGGTTGATGGGGTCACAAAGAGTTCGTCACGACTGAGCGACTGAACTGATTCACTGAAGAATACATATATTCTTTTTCATATTCTTTTCCACTATGGTTTATGATATGACACTGACCATTTCTCTGTGCTACATGGTAGGGCCATGTTGTTTAATCATTTTTTTTGTATTGGTATCTCATTGTGGGTTTTTTTTAAATTTTATTTTATTTTTAAACTTTACATAATTGTATTAGTTTTGCCAAATATCAAAATGAATCGGCCACAGGTATACATGTGTTCCCCATCCTGAACCCTCCTCCCTCCTCCCTCCCCATACCATCCCTCTGAGTCATCCCAGTGCACCAGCCCCAAGCATCCAGTATTGTGCATCGAACCTGGACTGGCATCTCATTTCATACATGATATTTTACATGTTTCAATGCCATAATTTGTATCTGCTAATCCCAAAGTCCTAATTTATCCCACCCCCACTTTCTCTCCTCTTTGGTAAGCATGAGTTTGTTTTCTATGTCTGCAAGTCTATTTCTGTTTTGTAAATAAGTTCTTTCTTAACAAGCCGTTTGAGTATTGAGAGACTTAGTTCCCAAGGTGTCACCTGCAACTGTCTCAGGTGAACCTCCTTTTGTCCTTGAGAGAAAATCAGAGCATAGAGATTCCATATTTTGATGTGAGGAAAAGAAAAACTCTGAAGAAGTGGTGACTCCTGACACAGAGAGGCACTTGTAAGTCTGATACTTGAACTGGGGGCCTGAGGCCACTGGCTGCAGGGCAGGCCTGGATGCGGATGTGCCAGCAGGGGTCTCTGGCCTCTGATGCCTCACCTCTTAGTTTGGGTTGCATCATTGTTGTTTAGTTGGTCAGTCATATCGGACTCTCTTGAGACTCCATGGATGGTAGCCCGCCAGGGTCCTCTGTCAATGGGATTTCCCAGGCAAGAACACTGGAGTGTATTGCCATTTTCTCCTCCAGGGGATCTTCCTGACCCAGTGATCTAACCTGTGTCTCCTGCACTGGTGGGTGGATTCTTTACTACCGAGCTACCTGGGAAGCCCAGTTGCATCAGAAAGCCATAAAACTTCTGCTTCCAAACACTGAGGTGACTTATTAGATGTGCCCTCCCAGAAGATTCCTTAAACTTTACCACCTGCACTTTCCAAGGATGATGCAAAAAGCAACAATCTTGTTGGTAATTGAGCCATCTGGTCCACTCACCACTTCTTGGATATAATTCATGGAGATTGTTTTCTTTGTTTGTTTGTTTATTTTTTAAAGGCTCAGCTTCATTACAAGGATGCATTCTTCCCAGAGGATCCACTAATCCGGGAAATCATCGAAACTCTCAAATGGAAATGCCTCTAATAATTCACTTTATTATGACTCTGACTAGCACTAAGAACTTATTTTCTTGATTTCCTCAAGTTATCCCCAAAGTGAAACAATTTTCCCATCATCATGCTGACAGCCTACTCTGCATTTTTCCATGGAAGTCTTTATTTGCATTCACAGGGAGTTTAAAACTTGGAGCAGTTTGATGAGATTAATATGAGGTGTCTCTTCAAAAGTTGAGTGGTATAACAATTTCACGATGCCTCCACTAACTATGTGAAATGAAATATTAGCTTCACAAATACAGTGACAGATTAGAATATCATTTGCCTTCAAGGCAATTATGACTTCTGATCACATGTCACCACCACCCCAGGGAAATGTGTGAGCCCCTGTCAATCACTCCCCAGCTGGCATTCAGTGAACACCTGCTTTTGTCCCATGCAGCTCTGGGAGACCTGAGATATAGTCCCTGGCATCAGGGAGCTGACATACCAGTGGAACTAACCAATGATTAAAATGGCATGTGATCGAGAGGCAAAATGGGTGACACAGACACCAGGAGATGTTGAGAGGAGAAGACAGTGCAGGTTGAAGAAGTGGATCCACAGAAAAGACATTAAAAAATTGTAAAAGTACAGGCACCATTTCACAAATGCTACTTGCGCCAACACCGTGCTTGGCATCTGACATATGCTGCTGAATTCAGACTTGATCACAATTCTATGAGTCTGAAGCTCTTCCAAGCTCAAACAGCTATCATCATTGCAACTGGCAGGGCTGGTTCTCCTTTAGGACCTAAGATCTGGGGTCATGAATAAGGCCAGGTGAGATCCCATTCCCTGTGCTGTCTTCTAGAAAGGGCTTCCCTCCTTGACACTACTGCTCGCACGGAATTGTAATCATATGTTAATTTGTCTACTCCCAGACCAGGCTGTGAAGCTCATAGCTGGGTTTCATTTATTAATACTATCACACTGGTGACAACTCAACAGAGCCTGACACACAGCTGGAACATAGCAAATGCCCATGAAATGACTGAGCCTAAAAACTTCTAATTCCTCCAGGGCTGGGGTAGTTGCACGCTCCTTTGCAAGGCCAACCTACCTCTTTCTCCCTCTGCCAAGCTCCCCTCCTACATCTCAGTGAGACAGAAGTCATCATGGAGGTAGTGACCAAACATTCTCTACTTTTTATCCTCTCTAACTTCTACCCCAGACTCTGTACCACGCTGAGCCCATTGCACAGACTTGGGAAACTGACCTGGGTTGTGACCTTGATGAAAGACGTCAGCTCTGACTTGAGACTTTTGCTCAGACAGATGTGGTCCCTGGGTCCCTCAGAAGGCAAGCTGCAAGGAGGATGCTTCATTTTCAGGAAACGACCACTCCCTGGAGTACCCCCCAGGGCATTGGAACTTTTTAATTGCCCTTTACTAATTGAAAACCAGTTTAATAACTAAAGGACTTGAGCAAGGGAACAATGGACGGTCTCACATTTGGCACATGGGGAAGGCAAAAAAGCCCCAGCAGTGAGGGATAACAGCATCTACATGAACAAATAAACATTTTCATAATTTGCCTACTAATTAAAATAGCAAATACAATCAAATCCAATTAACGTGGATTGGTCTATGGGGCTTTAAATCAGAGGAGCCTGGTTGATGACTCTAGAGTCATTAATTAGGTCTGACGTGATTTCTTCCAAGCAAATCCTGTTGGTGTACACCTTTTCCAATAATGGGGTTCATGATCAGCTGAGAAATCACAGGTGTCATTCAGAACTGGACTCTGGAAGGGGCCTGTTTCAAGGCTTTCATTTGTTTCATTCAGGGAAGGCTTTCCATATTTCTGAACTTGGTTGGTGCAACTGGTGGTTCCTGGAGTTCAAGGCAGGATCGGGGATGTGCGTAAAGGCTGGTCCCCTAGGTCTTCACCCCTTCTCTTATCAGCAGTGCTCTCTGCTCTCCACATCCTGCCCTCACCAGGAAGCAGCCACAACTTCTGGGTCACTGTACTACTAGTTCCTTGCCTGAGGCTAGAGAGTGACAGAATGCTCTCATCTGACTGAGACAAAGAGAAGCTTGGTTCAAGCTCAGTTTCCCTGAAGGATATTTCTTGGTGCTGGTTTTGTGCTAGAGAGTGTCCATGAGTGAGCAGAGGTCTTGCCCTAAGGAACACAGATGTATTTCCTTTGGGAAGACAGACATTTTACAGAGATATTAATAGTTATTCCAATGTCCCCAAGGGCCAGGCCTGGCACAAAACCAGAAAAGCAGGCCTCATGTAAGAAAAACAGGGAGAGGTGGGACTAAATGGGAGACTGTAAGCTCCTTCCTAAGAAGGTGGCCATTACTAACTCACCATGATGGTTTCCTGTCGGGAATCCATGCCCCAGTTCCTAGAAGTTCTAGGTTTACCCAAAGGTTAGAAATCCAGATTTTTATAGAAAAAGCCCCATTTTTTGTTGTTGCTCATTTAGTTTTTCTAAACTGGCTTATTAAAAAAAGCAACAATACAGGAACTTGGAAATATGGATAGCCCTCTGAGATCTCCAGGGGAACAGCTGTAAGGATTAGGCTTAACAACAGACAATTCTCCTCCAAATTAAGGAGATAAGGACATGTAGGAGGCATAAGAAAGAATATGTGCAAAGTCATGGTTCCAAGGGATAACCTGACCTCTTCCCCATCCCAGGAGTCTTGCAGGTGAACAGCCATCCTATGAGGGATGCCAGGGAAGCAGCTAAGGGAACCTCCATGTCAGGAAGCCCAGGGTTTTTCATGTATCATGAATAATTTAGGGGCTTTGAATTAACATCATAAGATTTCCTTCTTACCCAAATTCTTCCTAAAAGCTTAGCCTTGAGGATAGCTATTTAATTTAAAGGGAAGATGGAAGCAAGGAAAAAAAAATCTCACTTCGTGATGTGGTTGTAAGGATCCCATACTCAGGATCATATGAGACCATACTCGGGAAATGTCCAGAGCCTGTCACTTGCCGACATGATGCGTGCCCTACAGGTCACAGTGTGGCCCAAAGCATTCCCTTCTCTTGAACCAGGTTGTCTGTACTGCGTTCTCTAGTTCCTTGGTCCTGTGGTCACCCAAGGACTGGGATGGAGGTAGATCGAAGGAACCAACCTCAGAAGGCAGGGCCTGTTTCTATTCCCTCTTTGAGCTGCTCTTGCCATTCCCAAACTGGAAGAGGCAACTTCCCAAAGGGCTGACGACCTTACCGAGGAAGCGGCTGGTGTATTTGCTGGGATCTGGAGATGGGGGCATTGTGCTTTGTATCACAAAGCCATTTTGAGATCTAGACTCTTCACCAATGACATACTTCACATTGTGAGTATATAGAGAGTCCCTGAGTAGCTGGTACTGATGCATCTGAAAACTGTGAAAGCTACCCTGTCAATCTCTGAGTTGTCCCACTCCTGGAATCATTATGCCCCTTTGCTACAACTTTATAACCCATTTGTGCTTCTTCTAAAGCGCTGACCACAGCTGCTGCCTCCTCCAGGCGTTCTCCGCTGCTCGCCTCTGCTCTCAGCCTTTCTCAGCAGTAATTTGTCATATAATTCAAAGTGACACTCTGCTCCACTGAACTGCCATCTCTTCTATGGAGTTTTCAGGAGGACCCTCCACTGACAAAGATGTGTCCTCCCCTTAGAGCATGGAGTCTACACTGGAATGAGGAAAGAGCAATGGACCTTAGAAAGCCCTGCATTCGGTAACCCTGGCGACCTCTCCGAGCCCTGGTCTACTTAGTTGTAAAAAGAACAAGTATCCTTCATTTTCAGGGTGATCATGAAGATCAAGCGATGAGACATGCACAACACACAGCATCTGACACACAAAGGGATTCAATGAAGAGCCATAAAATGACATGTTGCACTTGTTTTTCTGTCTCTTCTGCTAAAGAGCCAGTTTCCAGATGGTGATGGTATCTGATTCATCCACCTTCATAACCCCAGCACCTAGCATCACAATTAGCACGTTGTTTCATTCATTCAATGTAATTGCCTCCACCCCTACTACCACCAGAGGCCTTGCATTACTTCTTTCCAATGTTTATGTTAAAAAAATTAACACACAAACCAATAACACGAAATAGAAATTGCCCAGGATTAGGGTGGAGACCTTTGGAGACAAGCTAACAAAGAATCCAATTGCTGAAAATGTCACCCTTTAAGAGGTTTTGCTCTCAATTTTTAAAACAAATGCAAATTCCCAGCTCTATTTCTCTCACATACTTGTTGTCAGGCTCTAAAACCAAGGCAAACCAAACAGCGTTCCTCTGAAACAATGCCCACACCCTCAGTCCGTTTTCCCTTGACCTCAATTAATTACAATTTCATTGTGGTTTTAAAGGTGACTTCACTGCAGACTGCAACTGGCTGGCTTGTCCTGACTCTTGACAAGGCCCATCTTAGAGGAGATGGGACCCAAAGGTGGTCAGTTTCCATAGATCTTCTTATTTTAAAAGAGGGCTTAGGGTTGGCTTGCACGTTCCCAAGGCTAAGTGATAGCCTCAAACCAGCTCACAGTTCAAACCCAGAAAGCACTGCAGACTGAAAGGGATAGCATGGCTGTCAAAACAGTGTGTCTATTTCCCCCAGGGAGAAAGACTTTAAAGACAAATAAAGAGAAGGAAAGTCAAACTCCTCACACGCGACAATGAAAGAGCAGGCCAGGGGCCCAGTGCTGGGGTGAATCACTGAGTGATGGCTCCTCAGGCAGCCTGTTGGAGGAAGGCCACCACACAGAGCACGTGGCCCCGCCGGAAGCAGGAAATCATTTATTTCTGGGTAACTGGGATCCCAATTTGTAAAGTAATGCCCACCTAGCGATCTGAAACCAATTACTTGTTAGCAAAACTAGCACAGAGCAAACAGCGACCAGGAGGAGAGCTCAGATTCATGTCCTAATGAAACTCTTGGCCCCCTCATTAAAAATAAATGTCTACCTTGCTTCTTAGCATTTGGAGACTGACAGGCACAGACTGCAGGGGAGAAAGGAAAGCCCTGTGGGTCCAGATAAACCACAGAAAGCAGAACCAGGCTTAATTGGATTACTGCTAATTAGGTGCCGCTAATGAGAACGGAGAACATTAGATGCACACGTAGAGAAATAACTGGAATAATCTTTAGTATTAGAGACGCAACTTTAGATAAGGCTTTTCGTTTCCTGGATGGTTTGTTAGTACAAGCTTGCTGCTCCATCTTCCTGTCCACAGAGCCCAGGGTCTGAGTCCTGTGCCTGGGTAGAAATCCTGGCCCACTCTCACTAGCTGTGGGACTCGGGCAAGTCACTGAACTCTGTCTCTGTCTCCCCTCATCCGCTGAACACAAATGATTAAAATAGCACTTACTTCATAGGGGTCTAGTGGGGATTGTATGTGTTATTACATTCAAAGCCCTTAGGACAGTATCTAGAACATAGTATGTATTCATGCACTTTAAATGTTATCATCTATTTACTCAAACAATTTTGTTAGGTATTTTCAAGGTCCCTAGTTCTGAGATACAGAGAAGGCAATGGCACCCCACTCCAGTACTCTTGCCTGGAAAATTCCATGGACGGAGGAGCCTGGTAGGCTGCAATCCATGGGGTCGCTAGGAGTCGGACACGACTGAAAGACTTCACTTTCACTTTTCACTTTCATGTATTGGAGAAGGAAATGGCAACCCACTCCAGTGTTCTTGCCTGGAGAATCCCAGGGACGGGGGAGCCTGGTGAGCTGCCGTCTATGGGGTTGCACAGTCGGACACGACTGAAGCGACTTAGCAGCAGCAGCAGCAGTTCTGAGATAAGCAAGTCTGGTCACACCAACCCTAACTAAACAGTTTCCCACTAATTTTTTTTTTTTTTAATTGAAGTATAGTGGATTTCACAAGTGGAGCTGTTGGTAAAGAATCTGCCTGCCAGTGCAGGAGATGCAAGAGGTGTGGGTTTGATCCCTGGGTGGGGAAGATTCCCTGGAGTAGGGAATGGCAATACTCCAGTATTCTTGCCTGGAAAATTCCATGGACAGAGGAGCCTGGTGGAGGTTACAGTTCATGGAGTCACGAAGAGTCAGACACAACTGAGCACATACTGGCTGGCTATGGAGCTCCTTTCTACCTATAGTGGATTTACAATGTTGTGTTAGCTTCAGATGCACAGTAATTCTACATAAATATATGAATATACATGTTTGTATTCATATATGTATTTTGGATTCTTTTTCATTATATGTTATCACAAGATATTGAATATAGTTCTCTGTGCTATGCTGTAGGTTCTTGTTATCTATTTTATATATAGTAGTGTATATATGTTAATCCCAAACTCCTAATTTATCCCTCTGTCTCACCTTTCCCCTTTGATAACTGTTAGTTTGGGCTTTCCTGGTAGGTCAAATGGTAAAGAATCTGCCTGCAATGCGGGAGACCTGGGTTCTTGCCCTGGGTTGGGAAGATCCCCAAAGAAGAACACGGCAATGCACTCCAGTGTGCTTGTCTGGAGAATCCCCATGGACAGAGGAGCCTGCCGGGCTACAGTCCACGGGCTCACAAAGAGTCGGACACAACTGATCGACTAAGCACAGCACATCTGTGTTTGTCTTCTGTGTCTGTGAATCTGTTTCTGTTTTGTAAATAAGTTTATTTGTATTTTTTTTTTTAGATTCCATATATGTGATATGATTTTATATTTGTCTTTGACTTATCTTATTTCATTCTTTTTATGACTGAATATATATGCATCTTCTTTATCCATTCATCTGTTGATAGATACTTAGGACACTTCCATGTCTTGGCTATTCTGAATAGTACTGCTATGAACATTGGGGTGCAGGCATCTTTTTGAATTAGGGTTTTCATCTTTTCCAGATATATGCCCAGGGATGGGATTGCTGGGTCATATGGTAACTCTATTTTTAAAATGAAGACTCTTGACCTGTGGCCACATCTCGCTCACCTGTTCCTTCCCATCTGTGCTCTGGCAGGACGGGCCTCCCTCCAAGCTCTGATCAGCCACGGTCCCTGCTCCCGAGAGCCATTGCTCAGACTCTTCTCTCAGCCTGGGATGCTTCAGGAAGGCAGAGTCTCTATCTGTTTTGTTTCTTCCTGAATCCATAGTAACTAACACAGAGGCTGGTTTGTACCAGGTGCTCAATTAACAGTCATTAAACTAATGGATGAATGAATTAAAGACTAAAAAACAGTACATAAGAGTGCTAAGACATGATGTACTAGCTCACATTTATTTAGTGCTTGCTCTGTGAAAGACAATGTTCTAAATGCTTTTCTTATATAATCTCATATCCACTGCAGCTTGAATAGCAGGTAATAGACTAGTTGGAGAACAAAGTACAGGAATAGCACTGGGCAGGAGAGGATATCCCAGGCTAAGCCAATAAGGGAAGGACAGCTGGAGAAAGACCACTGGAATCAGTGAGTTCACCCCACAGTTAGGGAGGGCAGAGAGCATGGCAGCAGCCCAGAAATGACCCCTCAATTGTGTCTGCAGACACTGAGGACGATCTCACAGAGGGGACCAAATCCTGAAAAGAGTGCTGAAGGACAAGCAGGGGAGCCTGCTTCTACAGGAAGTAGGTGGGTTCTTTCCAGAAAGAAGAACAGCAGCTACAGTAGCATGAAGGCTCACCAGAGCCTGGGAAACTAACCAGTGTATGAAACAAGGCGTGGTAGTTCCAGGGAGGGTGGAAAGGGGCTCTGGAGCTGGGGGCCAGCCAGACCTGCCCAGGCCTACAGGCCAGCCCGAGCGTTCACAGAAGTCTTTAAGGGTGAGCGACCAAACATAAACACATCTCTGGCCGCAGGACTGAATTTAGATGGGATGGGACCAAGCAGGAGAGAGGTGAAGAGTGGGGAGACCCCTCTAGTAGCTCAGGGGACAGATGTTCGGACCTGAGCTTCTGCAGCTGTAGCAGTAAGGGGAGGAAGGCCAAGTTGGAAGGAGATGAAGGTGGAGCAGGAGGAGGAGGGGGAGAGAGCATGGAGGTTTAGAGCCCCAAGGCTAGACCTTCCCTGGAGGTGATAACGGCAAGTTAGGGCTGAGGGGCCCAGCAAAATGACCATGCCACAAAAAGCAACACTCAGAGGCATCAGTCCTACTCCAACAGCCAGACGTGTGTCCTGGGAGAATTGGGCATGTGTGTTTGCATATGTATGGTGGGAGGGGCAAGGGGGCAGAACCCAGGCCTAAAGAAGTGGGAGGACAGGGCCAAGTGCCAGGGCATGGTGCAGACATTCAAGGGACAGGGAAGGAGCACAGGGGCTGAGGAAAGACTTAGTCCCCGGGGGATAATTTCTGGCTAGGCCTGGGGGGAGATTCTTGTGGCTGCCAGCTCTTATAGCTGTGACTTGAAATCCTTGACTGAATGCCCTGATCACAGAGGGATCCTACTATGCCCAACAGGTCTGTTGGCGTGTCCAGGTCCTGCATCCTCTGCCTGTCTACCTTAACACCGGCTATGTCCTACTCAGAAGAGCAGCCCTCCAGAGTACTGTGACATCTAGGGTAACTAGCACCCAGAGCTCCCCATCATCCGACTCCATCCCTGAGCCATCTGGACCACTTGCCTCCTCGCCCTCTTCAGACGCCCAGGGTCTTTCCCACCTTCTCCTGTCTCAGCACCAGAAGTAATCCACCAGTGCACACCACAGTCCTGCTCAGGGCCTGCCAGGCCTGAGTATCCTGAGGCCACCTCTCCCTAGCCTCACCTGGCACCACTACCCATGGGAGCAGCAGGTGCCCAGACACCTTCTCAGCACCCATGTGTCCTAAGCATCTCATTGCCTCTGACCCTTCACAGGTATGTTCATGGCCACTTTCCCCCACCTCCTATTTAACCTTCAGTTTGGGCCTAAGCAGGCCTCCCTCAGAAAAGCCTTCCCTTGGAGCCCCAGTTAGGCAATCCCTGTACCCACTACTTCTGCTTTGCCTCACTTGTCAAGATGACAATTCAAATAACCAGCTCCTTAATCATGTATCTAGTGTCTGACTCTCTCATCTGACTCTAAGTTCTGTGAGGGCAGGGGCCAGGCTGATCTATCCACCGCTCTGTCCCAAGTACTTGAAATAGCCAAATACATAGCATGTGCTTAATTAATATTTACTGAATATACATGAATGAATACCAAACGCAACCATGGCTCAAAGATCACATAGCCAGTAAAAGTTAAATCAGGATGCAAATCGCCTATTCTGCATAGGCTTTGGGCCAATTCAGTTAAGAACCAATTTTTCGCAGAGAGTTCGCTTTTACATCATGATAGGGTGGTGCTTAGGGAAGCAGCGAGATCAGGGAGGGAGAGAAGGGATATGACATGCATATTGATTTTCTGAGAATCCTGAATGGCTTAGCACAAAACTGGAGTGAGGGTTATGCTTCTGAAATGTTAAACACTGTTTAATGATTTGGCGCCATATGATGAGAGGTTTCTGTCAACACGGAACACGTGGCACTCTGGCTGGCTGAGAAATGAGCAGGGTGGTTTAGAAAAATTCACCAGTTCCCTTGGGAAAGGCCGACTAATCTGATTTTAGCACCTCGCACAATGATTTGGATTGCGTTCATTCACTGCAAAAATGTGCTTGCCAAAATTAACTAGGTAAGCTCTCCCAGAGCAGATGCAGGGTCCTCCATAAGGACCACATTCATCTATCAGGATGCGGCGTGCACTCCAGGAGGGCCTGCAAAGGATTGATAACCATAGGGTCATATATGACAAGCCTACTATGAGTCAGCCCGGCGTGGCCTCGCCCATGTTGACCAGCTGTCTCTGAGTGGGTGATTCTTACACCTGTGCTGTAGTGAATGACTTGTCTGGGTCCTGACACCTACCCGAGCAGAGCAGGCCTGGGCACCTGAGGCCCTCTGGCCCTGAAGCCTGTGCTCATCCACCAGTTCTATCTTGTTGGTTCCTGGGTTGGTATTGGTACCATCAGTGTTCCAGAACTGAGGGTTCTGTAGCCTTTCAGTGATGCCAGGTGGCTCAAAATGGAGTTGACAGGCTCAAAGTTTAGCCAAGTGTGGGAGGGGAGGTTTATGATGGGCCATGCAAGGGGGTCCTTTGGTCCACTCCTCACCTTCAAGAAGAGCCTCATAAAGAGACTTGATGTCTGGTCTGCATGGTTATACCTGTGGACCATGTTAAAGGGACACCTTGAGAGACTGCATAGGAAGCAGTCACTACATAACTCTGATTGTTCAATGTAATCTTTGACGGTGGACTTCCCAGGAGGCACTAGTGGTAAAGACCCTGCCTCCAATGCAGGAGATTTAAGAGATGAGGGTTCAATCCCTGGACTGGGAAAATCCTCTGGGGAAGGAAACGGCAACCCACTCCAGTTTTCTTACCTAGAATATCCCATAGACAGAGGAGTCTGGCGGATTACAGTCCATGGGGTCTCAAAGAGTCAGACCCGACTGAAGTGACTTAGCACATAGCACTATGCCAGACAGCATTGTATCATGGGGTTTCTAATGGGTTTGTCATTGCTCTAGTTTTCAATATACCAGAAGCTTCACAAAGTAGAAATGGCTGAGACACCTTTGCTCCCATGAGTGATGGAGGAAAGCATAACATTCCCAAACTAGGGTCTGGCCATTTTAGAGAAGTTGGTTTCAATAAGACAGGGAATACTGGGAAGGATGAAGGAGCAAGACACAATGAACCCATTTAAAAAAACAAATATTCAGTCAACAAACATTTAATGGATACTCACTCCATGCTTTTCCCTGAATCAGGCATGGTTCCATGGACGTGACTAAGCAGAGGTGAGCACTTACTGTATAACTTCACACTTCTATGCCTAGTCCTGAGGGGACTCTTTAGAGATGATCAGCCTCACCCTTCTGTTTGCATAGGACTGAGAAGTGAGGCACGGATGTGGGGTTGTCAGAGCCACAGTCTATATGCCCTGCTGAAGGGATCAGGGAAACACAGGAGCCAGGAGTCCCCAGAAAGAAGAGCAACGAGGGCGAGAGGGAAGATGTAATGGATCCTGTGGGGAGGTTCACACTGGCTTGTTGGAGAAGACTGGGGAGATGTCCCGCAGAATGAGGGACTCTGAGTACTCAGTGTTGCTCATGTACAAACACCAATGAGAAAATACATTCTTAAAAAAAGAAAAACAAAAATAGATCCCAAAGCACCAGAAATCTGGTGGGGGTAAAACTGATTTGAATAGGCAGAAAACCAATTCTGCAACAGAGACATCAATTTGCTGGAAGAGCCGCTTTCTGTGGGTGCTGAGACCAGAGGCCAAGTGGCAACAGGGCTGTGGGTCTGGAGCAGGCGAAGAAACGGGGGTAAGCCGTCAATCCAGGCAAAGCACATGGGGGTGGGAGACAAAAATGTGTGGGGCTGGCGTGCTCTCATAACATCAGTTTTCTCTCAGTCTCAAGTCCTGCAAATCAGACTGTATTATGCTTCCACTTGACAGAGGTGGAAACAGAGACTCAGGAGTTTCAGCAATTTGCCCAAGACCACAAAGAACCAGGATGAGCGGTCAATGTAGCCACGAGTCCATGGTATTAAAGCATGAACATGCTGCCATCCTCTTAGAGGGATGATGCTGTGGGGAAGAAGATATCTTCTAATTGGAGAGGTCATGGTGAGTGTTTGTAACAAAGGGAAACAATTAGAACAGGAGAGATTCTCCATGGCAGGTGGGTCATTGATTGAGAGTATTGATGAGCACTGGCTGGGTGCTAAGTGTCCTGGGCACTTTGCGTTGATCCTGAACACACTGGGATGCCTGTGAAATCAAGGCGGTGCACAGATGCCCTGCTGTGAGTCTATTCGGCAAGGGCAGTCTGGCGGAGACTGGGTGAAAGATGAATAGGCCCTGGATTTGCGTAAAAAGGAGAACTTTCTGTAGTAGGGAGGGGCACAGCATGAGTCACCAGTGGGAGCAGGGATGACTACTGTCTACACCACCCGCTCTAGTCAAAGCCAAGAGATGGATGCTTCAAAGCACCATTCCCTGCCTGATTGTAAAAGTAACATATGCTCACTGCAAATATCCTTGGAAAGACAGAAAAGTATAAAGGAATAACTAAAAAGTCATCCATCAGTCTATGGTGTCTATCCTGGCAGGCTTTGTTCTGTGCATTAAAAAAAAAAACAAAAGAAAAAACTAATCCATGATCAGACTATACAGACATTTCTCTGGCTTGCTTTGTTTTTTTTTTTTTTTAACTTATCAAAATATTGGAAGCATTTCATTCTCCTAAAATATTTTTCAAGAATCTGGTAGCCATGGCTGCATGGGCTTGGTTGAAAGCCTGCCAAGTTCTTCTTTGGCCCTGAGAGTGTTACCCTGCACCGGCTGATACACATGTGGCTTTCTGGAACGGTGAGGCTGGTTCACCAAGGCCCTCTTGGCCTCCTCTGGGCACTGCTTGAGGGCCCATTCATCTCTTCCCGTGCCCTGACTGTACTGTGCTCCCCTCCCCCTGTCCTCCCACGGCATCTGGCCAAGCTTGGGCTGATGTAAAGCAGGGGTCCCCAACCTCTGGAATCTAATGTCCAATTATCTGAGGTGGCGTTGATGTAAAGGTAATAGAAACAAAGGGCACAGTAAATGTACTAACACCTGAATCACGCGGAAACCCACCCACACCCCCTGGTCTGTGGAAAAATTTTCTCTCACGAAACCTGTCCCTGGTGCCAAAAAGGTTGGGGACCACTGATGTAAAGGAAACAGGAGGAACAGTCTACTTCCTCTTTGGGAGCAAGGGTCCCAAAATGCCTTCACTTCACCACACTTGCAAACACAGCGACTAAAGGATTTTATTTTTGTTTTTTTGATATTTAAAATAATTTTTTTGGAGTATAGTTGATTTACAATGTTGAGTTGGTTTTAGTTGTATATTTTCTAGAGACAACACAGTTTAAAGGAACCTGTGTCCAAAACAGACTCACAGACTTAGAGAACGAACCTAGGGTTGCCGGGGTGGGGAAGGATATGGAGAAGGGGTAGTTATGGAGTTTCGGATGGACACGTACACACACACTGCTGTATTTAAAATGGATAACCAACAAGGACTTACTGCATAGCACAGGGACCTCTGCTCAAAGTTATGTGGCAGCTGGGATGGGAGGGGAGTTTGGGGGAAAATGGATACCTGTATATGTATGGCTGGGTCACTTTGCTGTCCACCCGAAACTATCACAACATTGTTAATTGACTACACTCCAATATAAAATAAAAAGTTTAAAAAATAAACCTGTTTCAGGTTTCTGTAAGTAATAAGAGATGTGATTTCTAATTCAACTCCTGTTGGAAATGAGGGTAACAAGCTATTACTATACACATGAAGCCCCTTCTGACCCTGGTTTTTGTGATGACAGCTTGGATCTGTCTATAGGGCTCTCAGCACAGAACAGAGGCTGCCCCTTGATCGGCATCAGAAATGGGGAGGGAGGGAGCATTGCACACAATGTGGGGCACCAGGCACTTGATAGAGATAATTTTCCCTTGGATTTATAACAATAGGCATGAAAAGAACATTGCCAGTTCTTCTTACCTGAGGAAATAGGGAGGTTAGCCTCTTGCCCACATACATAGATGACACAGCTACCAAGTGGTGGGTTTGGGATGAGGATTTGGGTCTGCCTGGACGCAAAGTTGGCTTTCTTCCCACACCACCCACTACCATCCCCTACCCCTGCGCTGGCTCAAGGAGATTCGAGGCATCCTGTGTCTCCATCACCATGGCCACATAGAGCCAGTGGTAGCAGCCAGACTCAACTGCAGCTCAAGTCAGAGTCCCACTGTCAGCAAAGGACTCCGTTTGGAACTGAACTTGGCATTTTGGAAGATTATTAGGGATGAAGGAAGAAGCATGAAGGGCTTTGAGGTTGGCCACAGTTATCAGAAAATTCAAAGAAAATTGAAGTTTTATGTAGTTACAGTCGGGAGCCATTTAATCTTCTCACTGTCAATTTCCAAGGTAACCACTTAGTTTGCATATATCCTTTTCTGAATTTTACATATATTGGCCATTTAGTCCACACAATTCCCCTAATGAGGAGCGTTTCTGATCATTTCAAAGATAAAGAAAAGGAAACTCAGAGAAAGAAGTAACTCATTTAAAATCAAAGAGAAAGAGTAGCATGCACTGCTATGGACTTTATTTTCCTCCAGATTGTGGATTCTCAGTGCCAGGGCCACAAGCCCTGCCCTGTGACAGTGACCTCATGTAAGGCCAGCGTGGGGGTCTTCATGGTGGCTGGTCTCCCCACACATCCAGCCAGAGACGGCTGACACTTCTAGCACACAGGTCAGTGTTCCCTCCTTTGGAACATTGAAGATATGTTCTAAATATGGCCCAGGGCCATTGTAAGATAGTTACAGGTTACAATGACCCAGGGCCAGGCTGGGACACTGATTGGTCCCTTCAGGCTCGAGTTTGCTCTGATGGCTTTTGCAGAGATCCCTGGACACCTACCTTGTCTGCACCAATTGACGTTCAACTCGATTCACTCTAAAATTTGCAAGGTGATTCCCTGGCAATCCAATGGTTAGGATTCTGTGCTTCCATTGCAGGGGCCCAGGTTCAATTCCTAGCTGGGGAACTAGGATCCTATAAGCTGTGTGGCACAGCCAAAATAAATAAGTAAGTGCTTATTCTCAGAAAAAAAAATTTTTTTTAAACCACAAATTTATGCCATTATAAAAAAAATTTGGAAGTAAGCGTGTTTTGTAAACTGCAGGAAGCTCTATGCTTGGAGGATGTTATTAATCTTACACGTGGGAAAAATCCTGGAAGGATTGTTTATAGAGATTATCCCTCTTTTATAAATGGAAAATTGTCCAAAGGAGCTAAATGACTTGTTAAAGATGGCGAGGTTGGGCAATGGGATAGCTGAGACCGGAGCCTGACCTTTCTTTTGGATTGAGGTCAGTGAAATACTAATTGAACACCTACTGTTTACCCAGCATCCTCCTAGGCACATAGGAGAAGAAGATGTCTGTCCCTGAAGAAGGTGGAGCACAGGTAATCTCTTCTGGTTCCCCCAAGCCTAGCGGTAGGCTGGGCACCAACTATGCACTCAAGAGCTAGTGGTAAAGAACTCCCCTGTGAATGAAGGAGACATAAGAGACCTGGGTTCAATCCCTGGGTTGGGAAGATCCCCTGGAGGAGGGCATGGCAACCAACTCCAGTACTCTTGCCTGGAGAATGCCATGGACAGAGGAGCCTGGCAGGCTACAGTCCACTGGGTCTCAGAGAGTTGGATACAACTGAAGCAACTTAGCACACCACATGCATGCACTCAAGAAATACTGCCATATGAATGGCTGAACTCATACACACTCACACTTTTTAAAAAATATTCATTTATTTTTATTTATTTATTTGTCTGTACCTGGACCTAGCCATGGTGTGTGGGATCTAATCCCCTGACCAGGGATTGAATCAGGGCCTCTGTACTGGGAGCACAGAGTCTTAGCCACTGGGAAGTCCTATGCATGATCACACTCTTGTTTCCTCTTATGAACACTTAGAGCATAAACTGCCTACCTGAGGCCTGAATTCATCCAAGAAGGCCCCAGGCTTTCCTGTCCTCGTGTTCCCTGTGCTCTTCAGTAGCCTCAACAAGATCACATACTGTTTGATGATAGAGACCTTCCTCTTGCTTCAGCCTCCCCTGCTGTGTGCCTCACAGGCCTGGACAAAGGCTGGGGACTCAGCAGCAGCCAAGGAATTACAATCCTATATCACTTCTGAGACTGACAACCTCATTAAGGCAGGCACACCCTTGGCCCATGCCAGAATGCTGGCATCCTCATTTGGCACCTTAGCCCTCCTGGTTCCACACTGGGCCCAAACCATCCTCCCTTAAGTCACCATTCCCACCCCACCCCACCACCCAGCCTCCCGAAGAGGAACCCTCCCTTGTCTGCTCTGCACCCCTGCCTCACCCCCCATCTGGACTGTGGGGCACTCTTTCTATATCTATGACCACCTCAACACCTAGATCTGCAACCACCCCAACACCTAGACCAGGGTTTTTCACATGGCAGGTACTCCAGAAGTTTGTGTTAAACACAGAAAACATTTTAGCCACACGTGTTTGGCTTGTTTTCAGTGAAGGTTTGTTGGCCTTTGAGGGTAAATGCTTTGAAGACCGTATTTTTCAAAGAGCTCCTATGCGAAGCCAGAATTAATAAGCATCTAAATTACAAACCTCACCATGTAGAACAAATTGGATTTCTTTTCATTAATAGCAAGGAAGCAGAAAACAAGCCCAATCCCAAGGGAGCCAAATGAATACAGTTATTCACCATTTTCACTGGCGTTCTTTTTTTCCATCTCTAAACTCATCTTTATTCAATTATGTAGCTTATAAATATGGCCCCCGTATGTCAGCACAGCTAACAAGTGGTCTCCAATGTCAGGGGCCTTCTGACAGCTCACACAGCCTTGCAATAAGAGTCATGGCTGTAAGTATGGGAGTCTTTTTCTCTTTTTGCTTTCAGAGAGGGAAAAAAAAAAACTACAAAAGCTAGCAAAAACCAACCAAGCCTTAAATGATCACAATGTTCCAAATATTAAGATGTGGGCCTACTGGCTTTTTAATCAAATAAACGTTAATGCTGTTCTCTATAATAGCATAGAAACTCTGTTGTTGATGGAAAACAAAGGCCAGTCCACGCACGAAGTATTTCACATATTCCTTCTTAAAAATGTATTTGCCTTTTTTTTTTTTTGTATTCGCTTTTAAAACAGACCTCTTTTGCAGGAATCTGAGAACACTGATAGCAAAGGCTCTATGCCAAAACAACCCCTATAAGAGCTGGAGGAAATTCCACCTCTGTACTGGGACTGTATCTATACATTCCCCATTTATCCTGTAGGCCAGAGGGTAGGGGGTATCCTCCAGGAAAAGGAGTAGGTCCCCTGCTTGCAGAACAGAAGTCCAACACCTAGCAAGTTAGCCAGTCCCACATCCTTGACCTTCTTGTCTCCAAAAGAGAAATTCTCCAAGTGCAATCCAGGGCCCTAGGTTTGCCTGTGGCCCCTTGGAGGAAGAACCCGTGAATTCAAAACTGTTTTCATAATGTCATGAAGACGTTTTTGTCTTTTTTACTTTTTGTAACTCATGAATATACAGTATTGTGTCCAACTCTTTGTGACCCCATGGACTGTAGCCTACCAGGCTCCTCCGTCCATGGGATTTTCCAGGTAAGAGTACTGGAGTGGGGTGCCATTGCCTTCTCCAGGGGAAATTCCCGACCCAGGGATGGAACCCAGGGCATTGTAGGCAGACGCTTTACCATCTGAGCCACCAGGGAAGCCCCTTTACAAAAGCTACACAAGATATAATATTATAACACATCAAATAGAAAAGCAGCAGCGAGAATTCTGCTGCCTTCTACTAAGCTAGATCTTAAATAGATTCACCATCAGCTAAATCAAAATCAATGCCACTCTTCTCACTGAATTCACTTTGTTTGGGATCATATAGTTAGTTTTCAGGAAAGATGCTAATTATGTTCACATCTAATGGGTTGATTATTGATGAATGAATAAATATGCTCAGTTGCCCAGTCATGTCCAACTCTTTCAGACCCCAAGGGCTCCTCTGTCCGTGGGATTCTCCAGGCAAGGATATTGGCATTGGTTGCCAATTCCTCCTTCAAGGGATCTTCCCAACCCAGAGATCAAACCCATGTCTCCTGCATCTCCTGCATTGTAGGCAGAATCTTTACCATTGAGCCACTGGGAATGAATAAATAAGTATAACTAAAATAGGTCAATTTTCATTCTAATAATGTAAGTGCTAATAAATAGAACCTACATAAATAAGTGATTCGTGGTCCTCAATAATTTTTAAAGAATGTAAAGAGGTCCAGAAAACAAAGAGCATGTGGGGTCCTGTCCAAGGATACCCCTCAGCTCTGCCTTTGACAGTACGTGAACCAAGAATTTCCAGATGTTCAAGCCAGATTTAGAAAAGGCAGAGGAACCAGAGATCAAATTGCCAACATCTGCTGGATTATCGAAAAAGCAAGAGAGTTCCAGCAAAACATCTACTTCTGCTCTACTGACTATGCCAAAGCCGTTGACTATGTGGATCACAACAAACTGTGGAAAATTCTTTAAGAGATGGGAATACCAGACCACCTTAACTGCCTCCTGAGGAATCTGTGTGCAGATCAAGAAGCAACAGTTAGAACTGGACATGGAACAAAGGATTAATTCCAAATTGGGAAAGCAGGATGTCAAGGCTATATCAGAGAAGGCAACGGCACCCCACTCCAGTACTCTTGCCTGGAAAATCCCATGGACGGAGAAGCCTGGTAGGCTGCAATCCATGGGGTCGATAAGAGTCAGACACGACTGAGCGACTTCACTTTCACTTTTCACTTTCATGCATTGGAGAATGAAATGGCAACCCACTCCAGTGTTCTTGCCTGGAGAATCCCAGGGACGGGGGAGCCTTGTGGGCTGCCGTCTATGGGGTCACGCAGAGTTGGACACGACTGAAGCAACTTAGCAGCAGCAGCAGCAAGGCTATATATTGTCATCCTGTTTATTTAACTTATATGCAGAGTACATCATGCGAAATGCTGGACTGGATGAAGCACAAGATGAAATCAAGATTGCCAGGAGAAATATCAATAACCTCAGATACACGGATGACACCACCCTTATGGCAGAAAGAGAACTCAAGCGCCTCTTGATGAAACTGAAAGAGGAGATTGAAAAAGCGGGCTTAAAACTCAACATTCAAAAAACTAAGATCATGGCATCTGGTCCCATCACTTCATGGCAAATATATAGGGAAACAATGGAAACAGTGACAGACTTTATTTTCGTGGGCTCCAAAATCACTGCGGACAGTGACTGCAGCCATGAAATTAAAAGACACTTGCTCCTTGGAAGAAAGGCTATGACCAATCTAGATAGCTTATTAAAAAGCAGAGACATTATTTTGCCCACAAAGGTCCATCTGGTCAAAGCTATTGTTTTTCCAGTAGTCATGTATGGATGTGAGAGCTGGACCATAAAGAAAGCTGAGCGCTGAAGAATTGGTGCTTTTGAACTGTTGTGTTGGAGAAGACTCTTGAGAGTCCCTTGGACTGCAAGGAGATCAAACCAGTTAATTCTAAAGGAAATCAGTCCTGAATATTAATTGGGAGGACTGATGCTGAACCTGAAGCTCCAATACCTTGGCTACCTAGTGCAAGGAACTGACTCATTGGGAAAGACCCTGATGCTGGGAAAGACTGGAGGTAGGAGGAGAAGGGGGATGACAGAGGATGAGATGGTTGGATGGCATCACTGACCCAATGGACATGAGGCTTAGCAAATTCCAGGAGTTGGTGATGGATAGGAAGGCCTTTCGTGCTGCAATACATGGGGTTTCAAAGAGTCAGACACGACTGAGTAACTGAACTGAGCTGAACTGACTTGATGGCTCAGATGGCAAAGAATCTGCCCGAAATGCTGGAGACCCAGGTTTGATTCCTGGGTTGGAAAAATCCCCTGGAGAAGGGAATGGTTACCCCCTCCAGTATTCTTGCCTGGAGAATTCCATGGAGGAGTTCCACAGAGAGGATTCCACAGAGGAGCCTAGTGGGCTAGAGTCCAAAACTACATAAAAAATATACTCAGTTTAGCCTAGCTTTCATGCCTACGCTTCTACCCTATTCCGAACCAACTCCTCTAGGTAATTATTTTCATTAATTGCTAGTTTATCTTTCCTGTGTTTCTTTTTAAAAAATAAATGAGTATGTATAGAGGTGTAAAAAAATAAAATAAAATCTCACAGATATCACATAGTGTGGCCAAAAAAGCCAGATCTTTATATCACTTTTCAAATCAAAATAAATTTCAGATAGATCAAAGATTTATATGGAAATAACACAAGTACCTAAATATTGGACAAAAACAAGGGTAAATCCTTTTATAATTTTTTTGCAACTCTTTCTGTAAAGGAACAACTATGCTAAACAAAGTTAAAAGATAAATTTAAAAGATTGGGGAAATATTTTAACATATGTGATTGATAAAACGCTAAAATCCTAATATACAAACTGATTCCAAATTCATAAAGAAATGTTCAATATCCTTCTCCCTAAATGGACAAAGAAAAGAAATAGGCAATTTATAGTAGAACTATAAACAGTCAATAAACATATGTACATCTTTGCTTATGACAAAATAAATATAAAGAAAAACAAGGTATATTGTTTTTCTAGAAAACTGGCAAAATCATACATATAAAGCTATGTGTTGATATAAAGTTTCAGAGAGAATGAGGGAAGGAGAGAGAAAATGAAAGCTCATTGATGATAGGGTTTGATACACTCACACATCGTGGGTGGGGATGAAAATTGGTCCCCAGACTCATGTCCCTCCTTCCCCATCAGCTAAAAATGAAAATGACAATAGCTACCTGCAAGCTCTGTTACTAGTTGAAATACTTAGCACTGAAAGTAGCCTATAATTGTATAAAGCATAGTCGCACAGCTTACCGTGTGCAGCTCTGTCAGCAAAACTGCGAGTGATATATCGTTATCCTCACCTTCATTTGGCAGATGATGAAATTGAACCTGAGAGAGGTTAAGTAACTTGCTTAATGTCACTTGACTAATAAAGGTTGGGGAATGAATTTATACTGTACACCCAAGTCTTTGGACTCTGCATCCCGTATGACTCTCTTTTCTGTGTAGCGCTTGTTCTCATCGGCACTCGGGAATGCTGGGGTAAGTTGAGACAGATGCTGTAGCAGGTGGGCAGGGTTGTTAATTGGTTTATTCTTAAAAAGACATGTGAAGGAGTTAGTGCATAGCCAGCGTGATGTAAGATGCTCAGGACACAGCTGTGTTCAACGCAGATATTGTTCTTCATGTTGTGTGTGGGGCTGTATTTTAGTAGGGCATATAGAAAAGAAATGAACATCAATGGCACGGCTAACTAGGTGTATCACCTAGAAGGCTTAACTGAGGAAGAGATATTTGGGCTAAGATGCTCATAACAGGAAGGAAGCAGCTGAGAGCTGATGAAACAGAGAAACAGCATCCCGGGGAGGGAGCAGCAAGACCAAAGACCCCATGTTGGAGGGACAGAGAGAGGCCACGGGGCCTGAGTGTTCTGAGTGAGGGCAAAATCAGCAGGAGAAGGGCATGGGAGGCAGGACTCTGGCAGTCCCTGGGGGCTTTGCAGGCCGTAGGAGAAGGGATGGTTTTTATCTTCAGGGCACTGGAAAGTCTTTGAGTTGAACTAAACAAGAGAGAAACATGATCTGGAATTTGCTTTAAGAAGACCACCCCACCACCCCCCAGCTTTGAAAGAAGGATGTACTGAGGAGGGACGAGCACTAGAGCAGAGAGACCAGTGGGGAGGTTCATGGGGTCCTCCCAGTGGGGTCGATGTGGCCATGGATGCGGATGGGCATGGAGGACTCGGCCATGGCTGTGAGTCTGAGTGGCTGGAGCTTGTGTTTGAGATGGAGAGGATGGAGGGATGACTGTCTGAGGCAGGGGGCCGGCAGAGCTCTGCTTTTGACAGGGGATTCAAGGTGACTGGGACACAGAGGAGCAGAGACCAGTGAGCAGGGGACTATGTGGATCTAGAGTTCATGAGAGGTATGACCTGGAGAGGGTGGACAGGTCAAAACAGTATGTCAAAGACTCAAATGTTTGTCTACCTAGTGAAAGGAGGCAGCAAAGCAAGGAGCAAGAGCTTCCAGCAGAGCCATGGAGTCCCAAAGTCCAAGGGAGAAGTGTTTCCAGCAGGAGAGAGCAGTAGGCATTGTGGAATAATGTGGGGTCCAACAGGGAGCAGACAGGGGGTGGTCATATGATTGAGCTTCACCTCATCTACTGGTGACCTTGGCAAAAGCGACTTCAGCTGCACATTAGGAGGGGAGGGCGGATGGGAGGGGAGTGAAGACTAATAAAATGAAGAGGTCAATAAATTAGTACAGGCAACTTGTTGGAGATTAATAACTGTTAACAGTGAAAGCTCATCCCAGGCTGGGCCCTTTCTATATACTTCATGTGGATTTACTGATTTAATGTTTGTGACCCTTTGGGATGATTATGATAGCCTCTTTTTACAGATGAGGAAACTGGGGTGCAGAGAAATGAGCAGTACTTTCCTGGGGAGGGTAGCAGAGATCTTTGGATGTAGCTGAAGGTGAAGAAAAAAGAAGGATTTAATTTTTTCCTTTAATATCAGATACTTGAGCCTGTTTGTATGCTGATGGTAGTGGTACCTTACTGACAGGTATGAAAAAGGGTATCCTTGCAGGTCAGGTGATGGAATGACCCCAAGAGGAGGAAGGACTTGCCTCCATTGAAGGGTAGGAAAATGTGGAAGCTATCTTCCAATGGCTTCTATTTCACAGTAAGGTATGGAGTGGGGGTCATCAGCTAGAGGAGTAGAAGCTAAAGGTGGTTTGATGACAGGGGAGGAAGTGTGAATCACACTCCTTATGACTACACATTGCATTATCCATATCACACTCTCAAGTAGGAGGGGAGCCAGGAAGCCAGGACCCTGCCAGAATCTCAATCAGGGAAGAACCTTCCCTGTGTTATCTGTCCGTTGCACTATGGTTGGTTGCATTAGGGTCTGTCTTCCCCAGTGGACCATGAATTTCTCAAAAGACATGGGGATGCCCCTCTCTTTTCTTCTTTTTCTCTTCATTTGCAACAATCTCTCCACGTGTCCCTCAACCTTACCTGGAAGACCACCCCTCTGAGAGGACTGAACTGGGTCTTCTGTGTCTACACCAAAGAACACTCTCCAGAGAGACACCTTGTAGTCTCCTCCTGCTATATTAATGCTCCCTCCCAGTGACAGGAAGCTCCCTGAGGGCAGGACTCTGTTCTCTTAGCTGCCTCTAAAGCTCACTCTATGACCAGCTCCCCAACTCCCCCACCACCCCTACCCTCAATCCCCACCCAGGACTGACTGCAGTGCCTGACTCATGGGAATGGCTCTGTAAATGACTGCAAGATGAACTCAACCCCACACCAAACCAGGCTCAAAAAAATTCATAAAATGGGAGTTTGTAGCCAATTCCAGAATCCTTCATTATCTTAAACATGCAAAAAGATAATGAAAGTCTTTTCTGATGCCTATTAGCAAAATTAGAGCACTAAAGGGACTTTTGATCTTTATTTCTCCACCTTTTACATAAAGTCTGGTTTTAAAAGCCTTAAAAATGTCTGTTCAGCATCTAGTAGTCTGGTCAAAGAGGCTTCAGAGACTACTTTACATGCCTCTCAAGCCCTGTTTCCACCTGAAAACACAATTTTGCCTGACTCAATATGAAAATTTGTCATCAT
Source organism: Bos indicus x Bos taurus (assembly GCF_003369695.1). Lineage (NCBI taxonomy): Eukaryota > Metazoa > Chordata > Mammalia > Artiodactyla > Bovidae > Bos > Bos indicus x Bos taurus. The sequence goes on from NC_040076.1 coordinate 128,127,323, forward strand.
TTAGCATATATGAGATCCTGATAAAATCCTATGCTTTAGATCCTTAAATCTTGTCTGATGTGTAAGAAACATATATTGAGACAATTGACAGGGTTATATTTTCAGTTCAAGAGCAAGTTAGCAGGGCTGTGTTTTCCAGTACTTTGGCCACCTCATGCGAAGAGCTGACTCATTGGAAAAGACTCTGATGCTGGGAGGGATTAGGGGCAGGAGGAGAAGGGGACGACAGAGGATAAGATGGCTGGATGGCATCACTGACTTGATGGACGTGAGTCTGAGTGAACTCCGGGAGTTGGTGATGGACAGGGAGGCCTGGCGTGCTGCGATTCATGGGGTCTCAAAGAGTCGGATACAACTGAGCAACTGAACTGAACTGAACTGATTTTAGAAAGTCAACAATTGCTAAATTCTGTCCTTATATGGGTATATGTTTTGGTGCATGCATGTGCCCCTTTCTTCATTCATTCATTCAACAAATGTCAATTAAGTCACTTATGATGTGCCAGTCATTGAAGAGAGGGTACAGGTTTACTCAAGTGTTTGACCTTGACTCTGAAGACCATGAGGAAAGGGCCTGAAACAGGATAGAGGTCTGGTTGGCCACAGCTGGGACTGAGCTATAGAATTAGGTTATGGCCCCCATAGGTGCCATTCCTTCAGCTTAAGTTTTTGGTCCAGATATTAACTATTAATATGTACCTGAAAAAAAGATCTCAGTTTCTAAAAATACAAGTCAAGGTATGCCAACAAACTTTTTGAAAATGGATTCTATAGAAGACTCCCTGGGTTTGGACCCCAGCACCTCTGTTTCCTAGCTGCATGACTCTCGACAAGTAACTGAATTGTTCTGTGCCTCAGTTCACCTGCCACTATATCTGTGCTGCTGTTTAGTCGCTCAGTCGTGTCCAACTCTTTACAACCCCATGGACTGTAGCCTGCCAGGCTCCTCTGTCCCACGGGAATTCTCCAGCAAGAATATTGGAATGGGCTGTCATTTGCTTCTCCAGGGGATATTCCTGACCCAGGGATTGAACCTGTGTCTCCTGCTTGGCAGGCGGATTCTTTACCACTGAGCCACCTGGGAAGCTCCATATACACAATACTATGTATAAAGTAATAATACTACAACTCATCTCATAGAATTCTGAAGATTAGAGGACTGGATACAGGTAAAATCCTTGCGACCTACCTGGCCCACAGTAAACACTCATACTGACTATCTTGGGGCTACTTTTCCTTGGGTCCTGTGGATACAAAGGAAGTAACTATGGTCTTTCTCAAGAAGCAACCAGTGGAGATTCCAGAGGACTTCAGCACAGTGTGCGCAGGGCAGTAATGCAGTAGCAGCAGCATTGACCCAAGTGAGGAAGAACAGGGTTGGGGAGGAGAAGGGTCTGGGGAGGCTGTCAGGGTTGGGGGAGGTGGGTATGAAGGATGGATGGAAAGAATCCAGCTCATTCAGGGGGCTGTGGAGAATGCTCCTACCTGCTCAGAAGAGATTGGGGTTTCCTCACTAATAGATTAATTCATTAGTGTCCAAGTCTGGTTCACAGTCATTTTCATGTAAATCCCTCAGAAGGTGCTAATGGGACCTTCCACGGCATCAGTGATGGCATTGTAAGCACAAATTAGTTAGTGGTGTTGGTGTAAGCATGGGCTGCTAACTGGAGCACAGTGAGAAAGAAAATCAAAACAATCGATCAGCATTTCCTCAATCCAATATACAAACCTCAGAAATTATGTCCTGGACTGAGGAGGCTGAATGCCATGGAAAAAAAAAAAAAAAAAACTCAGGGAATCAAAGGGTCCCAACCAGCTGCATTTTTTTTTTCTTAGGCACCATTGAAGACTCTTCCCTAAGCATCCAGGAAACGGTGTTCAGTGATTACAATGGAATTTTTCTCCACAGACCTGGGTCTCTGAGGATCCAAGGGAGTTGGTGTGATCATCACTTCTTAGTGCCAAGCATCTTGGGTGAGAGCAGAAGGGCCAGAATGAGTTGACTATGCACTGATCTAGACGTACGTCCCCAAGTAGAGAACTCTTCCTCCATCTCTTCCTCCTCTTCTCTCTCCCTCCTTCCTTCTTCCTTCTGCATTTCTTTCTACTCCCCTTTCTCACTTTCCTCCACATTTCACTTCTATTTTTATATGATACACGTTCATGATTAATCATGCAAAGATTACAGTGGGGTTATATCTGAAATGAAAGTGGCCCACACCCATCTCTGACTCTCTTTGTTTCTGTTATGCTGATTGCTTTTCACATGAAGGCTATGCCTTGTCTATTTAGAAGAGGAAATGACTAGCAATCAGTGGTTGGGTTAAAAATTTGAGCTAAAATCACTGTGATAATCATTATGTAAGATTCCCCCACCCCCAAACCAAACCCATTCTGAAAGATGAGATGCAGTGTCCTCAGAGGTTTTGGAAGCGCTGTTTGATTCATCAGTTCATCCCTCTCCTCCTGAGCACTGGGGAAGCTTTCAGATGGAGAATCAGTTTGAGAGGCACAGATACAGTACATGGCATAGTGATCTGGAGATCAGATAGACCTGTGTTGGAATTCTGGCTCCGCCCATTACTCACAAGCTGTGTGACCTTGAGTAAGTCACTGAACATCTCTGTGCCTCAGTTCAGAATTTGTGAAATGAGAATTTAATATCTACATCACTGGGTTGCTTGAGAGAATTGCAAGAATTGACATATATAAAGTATTCCATTTTACTTAAGAAATTATACTATGTTTTCTCCACTTACACTATTGTGGTGGATACTATTTAAAAAAAAACTCAGTGAAACATAATTGAAGTGCAAGAAACTGCACACATTTAAAGTGTATGTGTATACACTGTGAAACCATCATTGCAATCAAGATAACAAGCATTTCATCAGCTTTCCACATTTCTTCATGTCCCTTTGTAATTAACCCAGCCCTCTGCTCCCATCCCAGGCAAATTCTGATCTGCTTCCTGTCCTGTGAGATTAGTTTTCGTTTTCTAGAATTTTGTATAAATGATATAAATGGAATCTTACAGGATGCCTTCCTCTTTTTTTATGGCCTAGCTTCTTTGACTCAGTATATCAATGATTTTGAGATCCATCCATGTTGTTGGGTCTATCAATGACTCACTGCTTTGGAGACTTCATGTGGTCCAGTGGTTAAGAATCCCCCCTTGCATGCAAGGGATGCAGGTTCGATCCCTGGTTGGAGAACTAAGATCCCACATGCTGTGTAGCAACTAAGCTCATGGGCTGCCACTACTGAGCCCAAGCCCACACACTACACCTGCTGAGCCTGAGAGAGAACTAGAAAGTCCATGTGCCACAGTGAAAGACCCTGCGTGACACAGTGAAGATTCCAAGTGCTACAGCTAAGACCTGACATGGCCAACTAAATCAGTAAATATTAAAAATCAATTCACTGCTTTGTCCTGCTGAGTAATGTTTCATTAACGGTACTATTTAGCTACTAAGGCCACCTTAACAAATCACACAACATCCTGGAAAAATCAGGAAGTCAGAAAGATTGTACTGTTCTTAATTCTCAGAAAACTTTGCTTACTATTATATTTCAGTTGAATACATGATATAACAGCCACTTCTCAGCTGGGCTCTTAAGGCCCTTCATTATCTGCTCCTTGGATTGGGCCAATCTCTTTCCACTCTGCTGACCAGTCTGATCCCTCACTCCAGCCAGGCTGGGCCCCTCCGTGTCACCCATACTTTCTAGGGTCTCTCCAGTGTCTGTGCCCTGATGATGCTGTTTAACAGCCAAGGGCAGTCTCTCACCCACTTGCCTCTAAAACACCTACCCTTCCCAATGCTCCAGGGCCTGCCTCACCTCTTCCTGGCCCCTACAGCCTCCCTGGCTACCATTCAGTCCCTCTTCTGGCTGAGCAGGCTTCTCCTTCCTCCAGCAAACAGCCTCCAATTGGCAGCTCCCTGTTAGGCTCTGAGCTGAGCCTGGGAATCTGGGAGAGAGGTAAGATGGTCCCTGCCCTCATGGTGCTCACAGTCTATGGCTGGGCAGAGAGGCAGACAAACGCTCCATCAGGCCCAAGGGTATACAGAATATAGAATAAGAGGGAGAGGTGGTGCATACATCTGTCTGTCTGTGATTGGGAACTGGGAATGTGTGTCTTCAAACCATTCTTTCCTTGCCAATTGGTAAGGGACATCCTAGAGCAGGGAGCAAGCTTTGCTGATCCTCTTCACCCCCTTCCAATCAAACATCTATACAGGACTGAACAGAGATGACAATTAATATTTAATTGATTTGGAAGGAGGAAGGGTCCAGAGAGTCTCCCCTTGAAAACATCACACCTAACAAGGAAATAAACCGACCACCAGGTGGGAATCAAAGGCTCTGAGCAGAGCTCCCCCTTCTAGTTCATCCCACAGGCTTCCAGCCTTACCCAGGAGAATCAGGACCTAGACAGTGGGGCTCATTTCTTTGCCAGGGCTACACTTCTGGATGTTGCTCACAGGCTGGGGATCAGATCAAGTCTCTTGCTCTAGAGGCTCCCTGCATCCTCTGCCATTGGAGAAGCAGCATATCTTAAAGCCCAATGCTACAATTTCGCAGGCATCACACACCACAGCCGCCCTGAGAGGCAAGCAGGATTGGGTTTAAACTTCCCACTTGGCAAAGTCACTGAGGAACAGGTGGCCAAGTGCCAAGACACCTCCAATGAGGGTTATCACCCTGTCTGGCTTCTCTAGGACTGTTCTGATTTGAACACTAAAAGTCTCATGTTTGTGGTGCCAGGCCAACCGGGTGGCTGGTCACCTCAGTTCCAACTCTGGTCCACCTTTGACTTGAGCCCCGGAATCTGGTAATGTGGTCACCTGGCCAGCAGCATGGGTATCAGAAGCCCCCAGGCTGGCCACCAGCAATCTGTTTTAACAAGCCTTCCTGGAGCTCCTGGTGCTCAAGCTGATTTGAAAACGACTGCTGTAGTTACTGCGTTTTCTTTGTGGCTCAGATGGTAAAGAATCTGCCTATAATGCAGGAGATCCAAGTTTGATCCTTGGGTCAGGAAGATCCCCTGGAGAAGGAAATGGCAACCCACTTCAGTATTCTTGCCTGGAGAATTCCATGGACAGAGGAGCCTGGCAGTCTACAGTCCATCGGTCTGTTGTAAATAGCCTCAAGCAGCTCCTGCCTCAGCTACACTGGCCAGAGCCCCTCCTTTGTAGCTCCGGCTCTTCTGATGGAGCAGTAGTGCTGGGCGGGCAGTGGAGGGGTTCCTGTGTTGGCAGGCAGATTCTTTACCACTGAGCCACCACATAATCAATAATAAAAATTAAATAAAAGAAATAAAAGTTAAAAAAGTCCGTTTCTCAATCTCATGGGCCAGATTTCAGGTGCTCACCAGTTACATGTGCTAGTGGATGCAATACTGGACAATATGAGAACATACTCAATATCACAGAAGTATCCCTGGGCTCCAGTTTGCACACAGCGGTGACCATCTGGAGGGTGTTCCTTTGTATGGACTTTTCTTCCCTTCCCTCTTGCACTCCACTCAGCCCCCATCTTGTCACCTGGAATCAGCAAACCTTTGTCTCACTCGGCTTTCTCCAGGAAAGGAGGGAGGTGGGGGTGGCCGGTCAGGATTGGCAGCTTCGAGGACAAAGCTCGTCCTGCTTTCACCTTCTGCTGGTCCCCAGCTCTGTCCATCCCTCTGTCCTGGATGTCAGCCTGAGCCAGCTGAGCTTGGACAGGTTCTGCCACCAGCCCAGCAAACATAGGCTTTTGACAGAGGTATCTCTACACTGAGAAATGGGACCTGCAGCTTACTGGAGAACAAAGCCTTCGGCATGAACTGTTTTGGGCAGAGGTTTAAAGGAGATCAGTCCTGGGTGTTCATTGGAAGGACTGATGCTAAAGCTGAAACTCCAGTACTTTGGCCACCTCATGCGAAGAGTTGATTCATTGGAAAACACTCTGATGCTGGGAGCGATTGAGGGCAGGAGGAGAAGGGGACGACAGAGGATGAGATGGCTGGATGGTATCACCGACTCGATGGACATGAGTTTGAGTGAACTCTGGGAGTTGGTGATGGACTGGGAGGCCTGGTGTGCTGCGATTCATGGGGTAGCAAAGAGTTGGACACAACTGAGCAACTGAACTGAACTGAGCTTGCACTGGCTTCAAGAGGACTTGTGCTGCTGGAGCCTGTCTTTGCACAGAAAGTGTGCAGGTTCGCCTGCACTGAGGCAGGTGCAGCCAAGGCAAAGTGACTCCTGAGGTAAGAAATCCACAGTTGGTAACACGTACCCCTGATTTGATAACTTGATCCCCACAGACCCCTGCAGTGTATAAATAATGTGATTTTCTTAGGGAAAAAAAATCACTCGTATTTTCTTTAGGACTCCATTAATATTATATAGGAGGAATAGGCCTACAATTTCTGTTATCTTAAAAGGCTGGTTAAGGGTAATTGTGTCTTGAGGTCTTTTCAATTCAGTTCAACTTGACAAGCATTTACTGAGTAATTATGGTGGGCCCAGTATGGTGCTTTTTAGCCCAACAATAAATTAGAAGCCCAATCTATTCTTTCACTTAAAGAAATCTAATAGCATTTAAATTTTAAAATATATGTAACTCATTTTGACAAAAGCCTACCTGGTTTTTATCTGTCATTACTGCATCTTTGGTAAAACCTTGATTTCAATAATAAATATCTCACTGCTTTCTCTTTTAAAGCAAAAAAAGATATGTTCTTTTGGATGACAATTTTATTTGATCAATAATTGCATCAATTCCTGCCAAAAGCACAGACGAGCTGCCCAAGGTGAAATTTACCAGCTTCCAATTTTTAATTAGCCTGTATCTCTTTTACAGTTGGAGCTTCTCACAGAGAATTAGAGCAAAGCAAACTCACTGAAGAAAGGCAAGTTGTGTAGCAAATGCCAATATCAATTTCCTAAATAAGTCATAACTTAATGCAACTCATCCAGCTCCCAGCTCTAAGGTTTAAAAAAGGGAGTAATCAAAGGAACTGATTGGGCAGGGAACATTATCGATTAATGAGAGGAGTTCAAAGGGAAAACGAATGTACTACATAAATTGGAAAGACAAATTTCAACTGAGGTTTGCTATTTTCAGTTGGTGGAGAAATGACTTTTCTGTGCGGACTCGTCCAACTTTGCCTGTGACTAAGTGACCCAGGGCAAGGCAGAGACCCTGCTGTGGGGGCTAGAGTTGGGGGATGCCCTAGAGCTAGGCAGAGGAAGCCCAGGTACAAGTCTAGTTGTGCCATCTGTGAGCTCCTGCCCATCTCCTACCCCCTCTTGAAGTCCTTATTTTTCCTCCAAAAAGTGAGGGTAATTCAATCTGCCCACTAACCCCACAGGCTCACTGAAGAGACCAGATAAGACTTGAGGCAGAAAGTGAAGCATGAATCTTCTGTGAGGGAAAGTGGAAACTCTATAGTGGGTGTGGGTGCATGCACACATGTGTATATATATGGTATACACGTGTGAGTGTACACGTGTACCATTATCTGCATAAACATGTGTGTAACCTAAAAACATACATAGGCTTTGGCTCTCAGAAAGAGGAGGATGCATGGAAATGATAAACACCGACTTTCTGCTGACTAAATCTGAAAGATTTGGTCAGAGAGAGGCACATAGGGCTTCACCTGAATTGGTGATGTTTTATTTCTTAAGTTGGTTAGTAGGAAAACAGGGTTTAGCTGAATTAGTCTTTAGAACCTTCTGTATTTTGAAATCTATCTATTTAGATCTATCTTTCTACTCTGTATCCGTACCTATCTATCCATCTCTCTATCTATCATCTGTCTATCTAAAGAACAAAGGGATAAGTATCCACTTGATAGGAAAGTCAGAGGTCTGACATCATTACTTCAGGACTGTACCTCATCCCCAGCTGAGTGTCTCTTTACGTCATTTCTCTGGGGGATGACAGCTCAGTTTTAGCAGGGAAGCCATTTTGAGGAGTGATCATCACTTCCTCTCTGGAAACAGCAGCTCAGAGAGTTGCAATGGAACCCATCCTTGGCTTGGTGAGGATGGGCTGCAAATGATAAAAGTCAAGATGCCTGACACTTTAAAGCAATGCATACACTGTACAAACAGCACAGTGAAAGAAGTGTCACTCAGTTCAAGCACTCAGTCGTGTCCGACTCTTTGCAACACTACAGACCGCAACATGCCAGGCCTCCCTGTTCATCACCAACTCCAGGAGCTTGCTCAAACTCATGTCCATTGAGTCAGTGATGCCATCCAACCGTCTCAACCTCTGTCATCCCTTTCTCCTCCTGCCTTCAATCTTTCCCAGCATCAGGGTCTTTTCCAACAAGTCAATTCTTGCATCAGGTAGCCAAATTATTGGACTTTCAGTTTCAGTATCAGTCCTTCCAATGAATATTCAGGACTGATTTCCTTTAGGATTGACTTGCTTGATCTCCTTGCTGTCCAAGGGACTCTCAAGAGTCTTCTCCAACACCACAGTTCAAAAGCATCAATTCTTTGGCAGTGAGCTTTCTTTATGGTCAAATTCTCATATCTATACATGACTACTGGAAAAACCATAGCTTTGACTATACGGACCTTTGTCAGTAAAGTAACATCTCTGCTTTTTAATATGCTGTCTAGGTTTGTCATAGCTTTCCTTCAAAGGAGCAAACGTCTTCTAATTTCATGATTGCAGTCACCATCTGCAGTGATTTTGGAGCCCAAGAAAATAAAGTAAACCCCTTTTAACACAGACCTAGTTGCAATTTTTGGTTCCTCTGCCCACCAGCTCTGGGAACTTCAGCAAATCACCCCACCACTCTATAAGTTGGTTTCCTTAGTATACACAGAATAATACCCCTCCAAGAATATGGAGATCACACATGGGGAAGGAGATGGGGGAGAAGGAATTTGGAAAAAAAGAAAACAAAAGGTCACAGGCAAGGTTCTTTGGTCCGTGTTCTTGTTGTTTGGTTGCTAAGTCACATCTAACTCTTTGTGACCCCGTGGACTATAGCCCACCAGGCTCCTATGTCCATGGTATTTCCCAGGCTCACAAGAATACTGGAGTGGGTTGCTATTCCCTTCTCATTGGTCCATAGAGTGCATTTAAAAAACTGAATTAGCGGCTAATATTTTAAACTTGGGAGACTTCCCAAGAAGCCCTGATGTCCGGCTTCTTGGAGAATCAAGGATCTTCCTCCCCTAGCCCTCCTCCTCATCAAAAGGAAATCTGCAGTCCTGTGGGCACCACATGCTCTCTGGCCCACCCAGACCCTGTGGGACCACTGCTGCCCACTTGGGGGCAAGGTCCTCTCCATGATGCTTGGGGGAATGTATATGAAGGATCTAACTTAGCATTGCATCTCCATCATCCCTTGTCAACTAGGATATAGTTTCTGGCTGGTGTGCTTACTGCCTAAATAATGCCACTGTTGAGATTGACGTGGTCAGTTGCTCGCCTCTGGTAAGAAGCATCCCTGTCCTCATGCCCATGTCCTCCTTGGACCAGTTAGCCAATCTGATGCAGCAGTGTATGCCTGGAGGGCTGGTGGTTGAGAGGAGTGGGCGATTCCCCAAAGGTTGGGCTTTCATTTGGTTTCATGTCCTCTTTTCTGCTTGTGGTTCCCAGGCTTGTCTCTGGTTGTCTCTTTTGAGTTTCTTTTCTTACCTTGATCAGAGGGCTCCCTCTAAAATTCTCCACTGCTTACTCCCAACCTCAAAACTTGTGCTTCTAATCAGTTGTGGGTTGAGGAATCAGACTGTCAAGATTTTAAAATCAAAGATCTTTTCCCCATAAAAGCTCGATGAGTGGAATGTGAATGGGAGTATTTCTCAGAACAAACTAAGCAGGTAACAGGATATCTCCCCATGTTTCTGGAATTAGAGATATGGACAGAAAAGAGTGATGATCACAGAACCCCAAACCTGCTCCACCTGCAGTGAGCAGCTACCAAGATACATTTTCTCAGCAGCAGCTGCCCTGCGGCTGATGTGATCAAGGTAAGCTTCACGTTTGTTTTATGTTTTCATTTCTGAAAGGTCGTCAAAGTCTAAGAGCTCGCTGCGGGCAGGAACACTCTCCTTTCTGCTATCTTTCACTGTACCTGACACTTTATTGGCACCAAATCAATATTTGTTAAAATGAAAAGAATTTTTTCCTACTATGTTCTAATATTTGAGGCACCCAGAGTTTCCAGGTGGCTCACTGGTAAAGAAGCTGCCTACCAATGCAGGAGAAATGGGCTCAATCCTTGGGTTGGGACGATCCCCTGGAGAAGGAAATGGTAACCCACTCCAGTATTCTTGCCTGGAGAATCCCATGGACAGTGGAGTCTGACTGTTCATGGGGTTGAAAAGAGTCAGACGCAACTTAGCGACTAAATAGCAACAACATTCCAGGCACCCACATACATTTAAGAATTCACTCAAAAGCATTTACAGAATTCCTACTGCATACAACAGACTCGTTGAATGAGATTTCAAATATTTCATGACACCTCCCCACCCCTTGTGAGGTTATATCCACCGCACATGAACTTACACTCACAATTTGACCTTGAGCCTTAGGGAAACTCTAAACCCAGGCCACTGTGCTCTCCATGGCATTCAGGACAGATGCTAGTCAATTATGTCAGTCATGGCACTCCTTATTACTGAGCTCAGTTCTGCGTCAAAATCCTCCATACATTCCCCAGAGGACTCCACCAATTAAGCCTAACTGGCTTTTGAATGCATGAAAGTTATTTACCATCACAAATCAAGTTCAATGTACCAAAGCCCTCATTTTCATGAAGACTGGGGCCAACCCTGGACATGTTCAGTCACTAGCAACCATTCTCAAAGTCCCTCGATGTAACCCAGGCTCTCCTGACTCCTGGTGCACCTCAGCTATGATCTCCAGGTATGTCATTTCTACATAAAGCCACCTGCTCCCCCCATTGCCACCCCCGCCCCTGGCGCACATTGTATCATGGTGCACTGGAAGATGCCCTAGTTCTATACCTAGAAAAACTGAACAGAAAAGCAAGTCTCTTCTGAGCTGTCTCAGAAGTCATCCAAGGAGAGTTCCTCCATAACGCACAGCAAAACATTCTGAACATTCTCCTTCTCAGCTCCTCACAGACATGGCAGGCACTTCCTAGTTACTTTTCTCACCCTCCTAACTCCCCAATTCTCCTCTCAGTTGCCCCCTATCTCTGGCTGTCCCTTTTTCTTATAACTTTCTTATAACTTATAACTTTCTTATAACTTATAACTTATAACTTTATAAGTAGGAGTAGGTATCTCCTACTCATTCCACCATTCATTTTATGCCTCTGTCATTGCAAATAAATCTAGTCCTTCAATTTTCCCGCTTACCTATTATTGTGATTCTGTACAAAAAAGCTCAGGATCTGCTGAAATGATAATATTTATTTCTTTTTGCACATATATGATTATGTAAGATTCTGGAATCTCAGAATGTCACCTAGTTTGGAAATGCCTTCTTCCTTGCTAAAACTTCCTTTTATTTAAGAGAAGACATGAATATTTTAGTTTGAGGCTCACACAATTTCCTGAGCTCCCTTCTCTGGCCTGACCCTGTGCTGGGGCTGCAGGCACAGAGATGAATAGAGCAGGATCATGGCTCTGGGAGAAAACAGACTACCTGGGGGCTGACACGAATGTGGAGCAAGGCTGGCGCTGGGTTCACTGTCAGGTCATGGCCTTCATTGCTCTAGAAAGGCCTGCTCACCTCTGGAACAGGGCAAGAAGGCTTGATGGGTGTGGATCCCCCATGGCAGTGTGAGGAGGGAGGACTGGTCATCACCTCGAAGTAGGATGGTCTGTCTATATCCCGCTCCTTTGGTCCTTTGGCACCAATGTTAACTGAGCACATGCCGTGTACCAGGCATCTGCCAGGCGCTGGGGACACAGAGACAAATAAGGCAGTCTGCTGGCTTTGAGAGGCTCATGTCCACTTCAGATAAGCAGCTGGTCACCTGCTTTCCCAAATTCACTCAGCCGGACCTGAGTGAAGACAGTTGCTTTGCTACAGTGAACAGGAAGGCAGGTTCCCTCAGAGGCAGTGATCTGATCGGCAGAGCAAATCAGAGGTTTCCTGAGGGCACAGCTGTCTGCCCATATTCATCACGATGGTTCCATCCTCCTGTTTATCTCCCTGCCCAGCTCCTGAGAGGATACACTGAACAGCCTCTTCCCAAAGAGTCAGGGCCTATGGCAGCTTCAGCCCACAGGCTGGTCACCCAGTAGTGAACTGGCCACTGTCCCCATACCCTGAGCTCTGGTGCTGTGCCCACAGCAGCTAGTGGGAGTTCTGTCTGCAGCCCTGGGCTTGTCCCTGTCTTCCACCATCAGGGGTCCCCAGCAGGATCAAACAGGGAAGCCCTGCAGGGGATGAGCTCAGGGTACACTAAATGCCATCAAGATGAGCCTCACAGACATAACGGAGGAAAAGAAGCCAGACACAAGAGTCTCTGCTGTGTGATTCTGCTTCTATAAAGGCTGCAACAGGCAAAGCTGATCAGTGGTGATAAAGTTACAAGCATGGTTACCCTAGGGTGGGAGGCAAGAGGGGGCTTTCTGGGGTGCTAGAAGGGTTCCATACCTTTATCTGTACAGTGGCTACATGCTGGCATAGACATGGAAAACATAATCCTTCTGTGTCTGCAAGATTAGTGAACTTTATATAAATTATACCTCCATTGGGAGTGGGGGAGAACCACTTTTGGAGGCACTGGCAAAGAGGTCATTGTAAATATGCACAGATAAGCTCCCTGGAGCCAGCAGGCTGCTCCTGGGCACTGCACTGGGGCCCAGTATGGCAGTGAAGAGGCCTAGGGCTGATGCTCACAAAGTTCACGGACTGACTGGAGGACAGCCATGGGCCATGCAGAGAGGAGGCAGCTGCAGGCCAGGCCTGGAGGGTGAGCAGCCGCAGGTCCGGATGCGGTGGAGGCAGGCTTCCTGGATGAGGAGCGGCTTAGAGAAGCCACTGGGAGCAGCGGCGTTTGCATGAATGCCAGGAGGGCAGGGAGAGCAGGGCCAGACTTCAGGGTAATGTCTAAGAGTACCTGGGGCCGCTCCCACTCATCTCACCTCATTATTCAGGCCAAGACCCTCCAGGGATCTCAAGGATGACTTATTATAATCCAATTTAGAGCTACCCATCTTGAATACCAAGTAGATGCAGGAGCTCAGTGAAGGGCCATCTCAGATCACCCAGATCATGCCCTCCGCCTTATTTCAGCCTCTGCCTTATTTCAGCCAGCCACAGACTGGTCAGGGGGGCCTGGTTTCTAGGGGGTAGGCCTCAGACATGATATTTTACTAGCACCTTAAGAGAGAGGCTCAGCTGCTTAAGATGCAGGTTCATTCTTCCTCTGCAAGCATCGTTGTCACGGCCAGCAAAGAATTATTCCTTGTCTACATGTATTGTTTATTTCCTCTTTCAATAAAGCCTCATGGAACACGGATATTCTTTCATTTCCATTTTTATTAATTGCCATGTCTTTGAGGTGAATAAAAAGGCTGGGCAATCAATAGTAATGATGGAACCACTGAACACAAACAATATCTCCTCCACCATCTCTCCCCCAGCATCTATCTGCTTTATTAAGTGGCAAAGTATATTAGTTAAAAAAAGTGTGTTGGTAAGGGAAACAAATCTACAAATAATTATTAAAAAAATTAATCGGTGGTATAATTCAATTATGCAGCATGCAATGCAGAAAAGTTCTCTTAATTACAACAGAATTAAATAGAGCATTCTTCAGCCTTAACCTTGTTATTTTTCAAGGTGAGTTATTACTAACTCAATTCTAGGATGGCATTCAGTAGCCTCTCTTTGTAGCAGCTGTCTGCAGAGCTATTTAGAAGGGATGTATCTCAGGCTAGATGCAGCTGGAGATGGATGGAGTATAACTAGATGATTGGAAACCACAGGTGAAAGGCAAGGTGAGTAGGCTCTGAGGTTGGACACCTCTCGCCACTGGAACAAAGCCAGTGACCTCAGGGGAAGCAACTTAACTCCTCAGACCTGCAAGTTACCTCATTGCTCCTACCTTGCAGAGTCCCACACCTAAGATCACAGGTACTGGTAACTGACTTTACTGATGCTTCCACCCACATCCTCCTGGCCCACATCTGAATTCACCTGCAGCTCCATGGACTGTTCAGTGTATGCAGATGGCTTCTTACCTCAGCAGCCTGCATCTCCCAGCTTCTCTGCCTGAGGGATTTCTCCAGTGTTTGCTCAATTGCTTATGTGGGGCAGCCCAGAAGTGCCTATCCCCAAAGGCAATGGTCAACCAGGGAGGGACTTGTGTCAATAAATGCTTCAATCTCTGCATTCCTCGGTGCGTATTCCCACGATATCAGTGGCCATCCTGGTCTGCAAGATGCTGAGGAGATTCTAGGGATGTTCGACTTTCAGTGCTAACACTGGGTCAGTCTGGCAGACTTGGGTGGTTGGTCATTCTCATTATATTGGGTTGGCCAAAGAGTTTGTTCAGAGATGTTATGGGAAAACCTGAATAAATTTTTTGGCCAAATCAGTATCTATGAGGGTCACCAGGGGGGTTAGAACCTGCCACAGGAGCCTGTGTGCTATGCTCCATTCACTGGCTGTCTGCCCTTTGTCCTAGGTCCCCTACTCCTGAACTTGAGCTTCCTGGGGTAACCTCCCCCTCAATAAACCACCTCCATCCTTGTCTCAGGGGAAGCTCAGACTGAGGTAGCACTCAGCTACGAGGTGGTTCTCTTCCCACTCCTGGTCTTTGCCCCACTGCAGACCCTGCTCATACCTAGGCTGAGTGTGGGCTGGAGAGGTGAGCAGGACCATGAAGGGAAGGCTGCCTGCTGGAAGTCAAGGGGAGTTCAGAGCCTTCGCATGGGGCAGGCTGAGGGGACATGCATAGCACCTCATCCTCAGACGCCTGTGAGTGATTAAGGTGCTGCCAGCTGGCTCGTCCTCCAGATACTAGGACCAGCTTGGACCTTCTCCACTATTCCCACACCCATGGTGAGGGCTACCTGGGTGAGGAAGAGAGAGGTGCATTCTTTGCTTTCCAGGTAGAATAAGAAAGGCAGGTCTCTGGTTTGTATCTAGGTTCTCTACCCAACCCACATGAGAGCCTAGACAACTGAGCTTCTTTTCTCTTCAGTCTCTAGACCCCCAGTGTTGGCAGCCGCCTCAGCATCTTTGCTCATGAGTCCCCCTGCTCACATCCTCCCATGGCCTCTCTAACCCCTACCCTTCAAGACTGTGTCAGCCCATATCATCCAGGAAGTTCCCCTCAAATGATCACAATCCACCTTGACCATTATCTTTCTACAAACCTGTACCACTTAGTAGGTACTCATTGAGTCTTGTGGGCTACTCTGCTGCACCCCCTGCTGGAAGTGATTGCCATCACGGACACGAGTCAGATACCTCCTAAGGGGGCTCCTGAGAAGCAGATCCTGAGACAGAGGTTCTTGTGTAAGCAGCTTATTAAGAAATCCTCCCAAGGGATACCTACAAGAAAGTGGGCTGGCTGGCAGGGAAAGGAGGAAATCAGATGAGGATGTGATTTCAGGCAGAGTCCCATGGAGGGTGACTTCACTCGGATCTGGCAGGGGTCTCTGGAGTATATGATATAGCTCAGAATTGTCCTGACCTGAAGCAAGGGGGCTGGACTTTCATACTTCTCTAGACAGTCACTGGTACAGGGTTCCCTGAGGGGAGATGCACAGATTTCCAGGCACCTCCATCTCTCTATCAATAGGCAAAGCACTTCCAGGAGCCCAAAGGCAGTCCTCCCCAGAAGAGACTCAGCTGCTGGCCACGGAGAGACAAAGCCAAGGAAGGTACCTGCTGCCCGCTCTGGCTACCTGGGCACACCAACCTCCACGCTCTACAAAAGTCGCTGCCTCATAAAGGCAAGTATCTGAAACTTCCCATTTCCAGCCTAAATTCTGACTCACCTCCCCTAGCTTATCTTACCCTCTGTTTTGCTATCCACACCTGTCCTTTGCCCCCTGATCCCCAACAACTTTGCCTCGTTCCCCAGATCTGATGAGACCACTGTCTCACAGGCCCGAATCTCTGACTTGCCTCCTTAAAGAGGGCCACACTCACCCTCTGAATGGGTTACTTCCAGTGGTCCTGGGAACCACCCACACTGCATCCCATCCCAGAATCTGGGGCAGACATGCCTGACAGACCTGTCCTGTCTCAACTCTCCCAACATCCTGGCCATCCAGGTGTTTCAGAGCCTGTGAATACAATTGTCTGCCTTTCTCTCCTATTACTGTATGAAGATGTGGCCCATGCTTGGTAATTTTACAGAGTAAGTCCTAATAAGGCAATTTACATGAATGATTACTATTGAAATTGGCTGAATGGACAGTGCTGGGGTAGCATCAGGCAGACCCTGGGAGACTGTCCCAGCCTCTCTGATGAGCCGCAGGGTCTGGGTCTAAGTTGCACTCGGTCAGAGTTTTCATTGCTCAGGAGAGGCAGGACCAAGGCCCCCTATTCCCTGACATTGCTTATCTAGGAAGAGAGCCCATATTAACCTGCATGGCCTCTCCTTGGTGCATGCGTGGTGCATTCCTCTGTGGGAGGGGCCTAAAGGCCCTCAAGCCCTGAGTGTTCAGCTCAGTGTCAATGAGCAAGTGCCAACAGGACAGAGGTCTCCAAGGGGAAGTGTGCAGACTTCTGCTGGCTATGCCCCGGAAGTGGGCGGGGCTGCACTGTAACCTTTGCTTAACACCTGTCCCCTGAGCATGCTGCATGGCCATGGCATTGTGAGTTCAACTGTCAGACATCCTTTGAGTCTTCGTGAGCTGCTCTAGCTCTGCCTCCCTTTTGGAATTAATTCAGACATACCCCTACCCCCTATCCAAGTCACGGATGTTGCAAGGAGAGAGTGAGGTGACTATATATCTACAAAACATCTTCCTAATGGAAAAGAATACAAAAAAGAATGTATATATGCATAACTGAATCACTGCTGCACAATAGAATTTAACACAACACTGTAAATCAGCTATAATTTAATAAAATAAATTAAAAAGTAAAACACCTTCCTACAAGTAAATTATCAATATTTCAACATTTGTTCAGAGCCAGTGCTCTGACTCCACCACCAGGAGTCAGTAGAGCAGGTGAGTTATCCAGAGGGATCGCTGCTGGGGCTTTGTGAGGAGGGCCCAGCCTGGCGGTATGGGAAGCCAAGAGTGAGCATCTATTAGGAACTGACTTTGTACCAGCCCCAGAGCTCTGAAACGGCAGCTGTTTTACATTCTCCCCACAGCCTGCACAGATTTTTCCTCTGCACCTTGATATTGCTAGCCCTACAATTTTTATAAATGTATAAAAATATTATCCTTTTTCTATGTGCTATGGGAAATATGGACTTCCTAGGTGGTGTTAGTGGTAAAGAACTGGAGTGCCGATGCAGGAGACATAAGAGACGTGGGTTTGATCCCTGGGTTGGGAAGATTCCCTGGGTTGGGAAGATGCCCTGGAGAAGGAAATGGCGACTCACTCCAGTATTCTTGCCTGGAGAATCCCATGGACAGAGGAGCCTGGCAGGCTATAGTCTATAGGTCTGCAAAGAGTTAAACATGACTGAAGCGACTTAGCACAGGAAAAATATGCATTTAGGAGTCATCCTGAGGTTACATATACCTGTGAGGCTTCAGCTGCCTTAGCTGTGACACTGTTGTGAAGATTACGTGAATGAACACAAGTTGCAGCATCATAGATGATCAAGATTTTTAAGAAAAAGAGAGAAGTGAGTATATTCTCCAACCAGAAGGAATTCAAAGATCAGAAGTCTGATTTCAGTGGTGTAGTCATTTTACAGGAAGTTTGCCCTCAAAATGTGAGCTTATTTCTTCATCGTGAGTGCTTTCTATCTTTTCCTGAATATGCCATTCATGACAGGGCAGTGAGAGATGCAAGGGGGGCAAGGGGTGGGGTCTGAACCCCAAAATAACTGGGCCCATGTGTATAAGAGCTTTTCCTTCAAGGTTTTCAAATGAACCAAGACAGAAAGGAACGCTGCCAATCACAACCTTCCTTAAACATTCTATGATTTTCCCATCTGGCGATCAATACAATGAAACGCAAAATGCAGAATATTACATTTTAAATAGTCGTGCCAATTATACTAATCGTACTGAGTGGCTCTCGTGTTCTGGACACTGTGCACACCCTTTCAGGATTTTCTTTCTTGTCACACACCCTGTGAGGTCTTAATTGCTGACCTTTTACATGTCCTACGCATATTGATTAAATTGTCACTCTGTCTCCTAAGGAAGGAGAAGAAACTGAAGCCAGCAACATGAAATAACTTTCCCAAGATCTCTCAGCTAGACTTGGGGGAGCTGGGTTGTGGCTCGGGGTTTAACTTGTTCAAAAACCTCTTAAGTTTTCTTATCCTACATCACTCCACAGGCTTTTATGGATCAAGGTGTAAGTAAAACCAAAGCAGGGTGGCTGCATTAAACGCCGTGCTATTATCATGACAAGCAGGAAAGGAGACTGCAGAATGCAGAGTTGGTTTCTGTGTGTACTTTGATTCTAGAAGCTAAGGGTTCACTGGTTTGAGTAAACATGTCTTGCCTCAGCTGGGAACCCACACACATTTGTGAGTCTGTATTACATCAGCACATTAGTTCCAATGTCAAGAGATTTTCTTTTGAAATAAGTCAGACCTAGTGAGCAGCTTCACACACTATAAAACTGGCAGATCCTTTGGTGAAATCAATGGGCTGTCTGGAAGGGAGGTGAGCAGAGAGAAGCACCCCGACTATCCTGCCACTTGCCTTTCCCTGCTTGGACTTAGCTGGCACTGGGGCTTATGCTTTTTTGGGTGTCAGGGCCCTCATGAGCGGAGGTGACCTCCAAGAGATTCGGGGGTAAATGATTACAGAATGCAAAGGCACTCTAAATCCATATGATTGGCAGCAATGATGCACCGAGCCATTGGCTGTTTGGTGAGCCAGTACAAAGTGATTATGCTGCTCCCTGGGAAGGAAATCACCCAGAGATGCTGGGAAAGAATTATCTGGCATGAGGATATCAGGGAGTCATTTCTCTTAAATTATGACTTTGTTGCAAGGGTGCTAAATTTTCTCTGTGCTAGGATGAGAGGTCAAAGGCAGATGTCTTATTGGGTCTATTGGAGATGAGTAATGTTGGGGAAGGAGCTGTAAGCCCTCGCTTGGGACCACTCAGAACTGCAGGTTCTAGAATTCTGCTAGCAGCAGCCAGATAATGAATGTGCTTTTCTTTCCTTTTTTTTTTTTTTAATATTCATTTATTTAGCTGTTCCAAGTTGCAGTGCTTGGATTTTTTTTTTTTTCTTTTTAGTTCCAGCAAGTGGGATTTAGTTTCCTGACCAGGGATCGAACCTGGACCCCTTACATTGGGAGCGTGGAATCTTAGCCACTGGACCACATGAATGTGCTTTTCAAGTAAAATGAAGATTTTGTGTAGGCTATAATAAAATCATCTGGAAATGCTGGGTCCCTGTAGCACTTGCCACCTTCTGGAGCAGGATTTCCAACCACAGACACTCAAGGTGGACCAGGTGGATCCCTGCACCCCAGTACCTCTGTCCCGTCTGCACGCACACAGCCTGGCCTCACAGTAGAGGATCCTGTTCTTCATATTCCAGAGTGTGCATTGCTCAGGTGGGGGGAACAGGGGTTGACATGAAACGTAGTGGGTCACACACGTTCTTTCCGTTCTCTGATTTTGAATTCCATCCTCACAACCAGACCACGGACACATCCCAAGCAAGGATCCTGTCTCATTTTGTCACAAAGGCAGCTGACACAGAAGGTGGGTGCCAGTCATCTTCCCTTCAGCCTCCTCCCTTCTGTGGACACCCCCTTGCAGAGGGGACCCGGCTACCTTTGGGCGCGAGTCCAGCTCTGGCACAAACTCTTACCTGACCTTCTTGAGTCTCCATCTTACCTGTGTCAGAAGGTCCCAAGTACTATAAGTAAAGGATCCAGGCAATGAATGAACAGTGCCTTGTAGAGAACATGTGGTCAGTCCTCTCAGTAAATGGGAGCCAACAATCCTCATTCACTAGGGCATGCAGGAAGTTCTGGTGTTCACTATTTTCCAGTTTCCTTGGCATGTTCATCAGTGAAGATGGGCTTAATAACACGTACTTCATATATCGGCTTTGAGGTTAAACATGCCCCTGTCCATAAAGCTCAGGGTCTGGTAATGAGCACTTGCTTAAGAAATCATCCAGCACTTCCTCCCCTTTATGTTCCATCTTTCTATCTTCACCACTTTGAACTCGTCAAATCCTCACAAAACCTGTCTGACACATGTATAATTACTATTATCATTACTATTACCATTTTACAAATGAGGAAACAGAGAAGTTAAGTAATTTTCCTGGGATCACACAGCTGGGATTTGAACTCAGGAGTAAACCCCTTCTCTTAATACTACCCCAAGTTCCTATGGGGCCAGAAGCACACTGGTGATACAGGTCAGAAACTGCTTGTCAGCAGGTCTCAATTTCCTACAACACCTGGTTTGATTCCCTATTGGTAAGAAAACTGTGCTTTGTGCAGTGTTGAACTCAATAACAATGAAAGCTTTTCCTTCTAGAAGGGTCCACTGTTTAATTACCTCCATGTGTGTGAACACACTGCAGGCTTGGGCCACTCTGCCCCACAAGAGTGTCCATCGTTAGATTCCCGTTAATTAGTACAGAGTTTAATCTTCTTTGATTACAAACATTGATTATTGCTGATCTTTCAGCATCCCTGCCAGCGGGTATGTATCTGAGTTCCAAAACACTCTGGCACCATCATGCCAGGAGAAAGGTGAAATAAAACATTAAGCTGGGTTTATGGTCAATTTAATTAATGCAAATGTGCAGCTCGGTTCATTTGTCCCAATAATGCTTTCCAATCTCACTATTGGAAACCAACCCTTCCTGACTGTTTATTTTGTATGTCCTCTTAAAAAATTCTTTCTGTAAAAACTAAGGAAGCTAGGGACTGAAGGACATTGTTAAGTTGTATGCAGCTCTATGACTCCATAGAAAACCTACCTTTTGACTGAAACTCTGAAAACAAAGATATGGGTCTCTCAGCAAGCAGACAGTAAGCCTGTGAATTTGCAGAACTGATGGTGGGAGGTAGGTGTGAGTGTGAGGGAGAGACAGAGATAGGGGCCGGGAAAGAGAGAGGAGAGAAACAAGAAGAGGTAGTGAATGTAAGGTTTATCCACCAGCAGATTTAGTAAAGATTTCCCTGGTCCATTAATCAGTAGGCACATCTCAACTGATTAATAATATTTAACATCTGGGTAGAGCCTTCCAGGGCCCAGAGCACCAGCATATATACTAATATACACACAGTAATCAAGGTAGCTGCATATTACGGTTTCCATTCTGCGCTCACAGACAAGGAGACTTTGAGAGCTCAAGTGTGCTGCTTAGGGTTACACAACATCAAGTCAAGACATAAGCAGTGGCTTCTAGCCCACTGCCCCCGGGACACTATATACAGTTGCACAGGTTGCACACTGCACAAAGAGTGCCTGAGTGCTCCCATGGTTCACAGGCTAAGTCAACACTATGGCTGGGTACAGAGTCAGTCAGAAGACTGGGGCTCTTCCTAATTTTCACAATGAAGCTTCTGCTAGTCAAGCCACATGCCTGTGGGTGACGTCTGTCCAGAAGAGGTGCCATTCTCCAGTGTGCCCCGAAGTGCCTCCTGGAGCGGCCAGTCCAGCCTGCCCACCTTCCGGCCCATCAGATCCACCCTAGCCCCATAACACTATCATGTGCCTGACTACATGCACTCCCTGACCTCCCCGATGGGGAGAACTGACCTCTGTTCATCTCTGTGACCCCAATGCCCATGGGTTTTCTAAACCCCATGAATGAAAGGTTGGTTAAAGGGCTGAGGAATAAATGCATAAAAGCATAACCAGTGCTCCTTTCACTGTACATTCTTGGCCCAGCCCTCTGCTGGGTGAGACTCCCTCCTCTGAAGACCCAGAGACCTCAGTCCCTCCCAGCTGGGTCTCAGGTCATTGTGCTCTTATTGGACAGTAAGCTACTTCAGAGGGCTTCCCTGGAAGGCATTCACAGGGCATGCCAGTGAACCTTTACACCACCAAGTTCAAAGCTTGAATCACATATCACATATCACTTCCCTCTCCTTCCCTCTGCCTCCAGTTCATTCCCCATTTTTATGTTGTATGTTTCTCAAGGACAAATGATTTGCGTATATGACAGGAGCTAATGGATGTCAGTTTGGTGTAATTTCACTTCACAGAATCAATCAGAGTCCAAGAAAAACTATACCTTCCAGAAATCCTGTCTTCTCTGCTGTTTTCCAAAGCCTTTATCCACACCATATGGTTCCTATGCTGGGGCTTCTGAGCCAAACCAGAATTCCCATGCCTCCAAAGCTCAGTGCAGTATGAAGCTGAGGTACCAAAAAGATGGCAACGACTTCCCTCAGACCAAGCAAGTTAGCAATCACTGAAGCTTTCCCTTGTACGTTCACAGGCTTACGTGTCTGCTAGCCTGGGGTGTGGCAGACCATCTGGTCTTCTATCAGAAGGAGGCGGCATAGTGATTTTAAGCAGCTTGAACCTGGAGAATGTAGGTATGCTCCTATGGATCAAAGGATGCATCCACACACTCTCAGCTTCTTTAGGTGATTGTCATTGCTTGACTCTCTCTGCTTCAGCCAGGTTCACCTTTTCTCCCTGACCTACAGCTTCCTCAATACCCATAGGCTTTTGTCTTGTTCTGAAATACAGACATGTGCGGCAGACCTGGGGATTGCAACCTATGGACAGAGACGCTTAGGCCAGGGCAGAGGCATTCTATAACATCAGAAAATACTTTCACCGAGGAGCAACATGGAGCTGGGTATGCTCCAAATCTTATTTATCTATATTTGCTCCTTAGGCTGTATTCTCATCCTCCTTGCTAATGAAGCATCAGAGACTTCTGGAGACTGACAGATGCTCAGAAGAGCCTTGGAATCTTGAAAAGGGGATCCCAGTGTTGTAACAGACAAAAAAATACACAATCTCCTCCCTACTCAATTTGTTGCCCTGAGAGGTAACTGGTCGATCTTCCATCCCCTAGGATTTCCTGTTACAGTTGGTTTCAAATGTTGCTGCTCTAATCCAGGGATGCAAAACATGGGTGTCTGTTGTCCTAGTTCTCTCTACATGCATTCATGGTAAACATCACTAATTGATCATGGTACTGCTCCCTGCTGAGCCAGTTTCAGACTTGGAATTCTTTCCAGCACAATGATCCGGACAATAACTAACAATCAGAGATGGCACGTAAAAAGCCACGGTTCTCTTCCATAGAGCTAAAGACAAATCACTGTTTTTTTAATTAATTAATTTTAATTGGAGGATAATTACAATATTGTGATGGTTTTTGCCGTACATCAACATGAATCGGCCACAGCATCCACAGTTACACGGACCACCAGTGGACCTGGGAAATGGGTCTATTTAAACTTACTCTGAATGCCAAAGAATGCTCAAACTACCGCACAATTGCACTCATCTCACATGCTAGTAAAGTAATGCTCAAAATTCTCCAAGCCAGGCTTCAGCAATATGTAAACCGTGAACTTCCTGATATTCAAGCTGGTTTTAGAAAAGGTAGAGGAACCAGAGATCAAATTGCCAACATCTGCTGGATCATGCAAAAAGCAAGAGAGTTCCAGAAAAACATCTATTTCTGCTTTATTGACTATGCCAAAGCCTTTGACTGTGTGGATCACAATAAACTGTGGAAAATTCTGAAAGAGATAGGAATACCAGACCACCTGATCTGCTTCTTGAGAAATCTGTATGCAGGTCAGGAAGCAACAGTTAGAACTGGACATGGAACAACAGACTGGTTCCAAATAGGAAAAGGAGTATGTCAAGGCTGTATATTGTCACCCTGTTTATTTAACTTATATGCAGAGTACATCATGAGAAACGCTGGACTGGAAGAAGCACAAGCTGGAATCAAGATTGCCGGGAGAAATATCAGTAACCTCAGATATGCAGATGACACCATCCTTATGGCAGAAAGTGAAGAGGAACTGAAAAGCCTCTTGATGAAAGTGAAAGTGGAGAGTGAAAAAGTTGGCTTAAAGCTCAACATTCAGAAAACGAAGATCATGGCATTCGGTCCCGTCACTTCATGGGAAATAGATGGGGAAACAGTGGAAACAGTGTCAGACTTTATTTTTCTGGGCTCCAAGATCACTGCAGATGGTGACTGCAGCCATGAAATTAAAATACGCTTACTCGTTGAAAGGAAAGTTATGACCAACCTAGATAGCATATTCAAAAGCAGAGACATTACTTTGCCAACAAAGGTTCGTCTGGTCAAGGCTATGGTTTTTCCTGTGGTCACGTATGGATGTGAGAGTTGGACTGTGAAGAAGGCTGAGTGCCAAAGAATTGATGCTTTTGAACTGTGGTGTTGGAGAAGACTCTTGGGAGTCCCTTGGATTGCAAGGAGATCCAACCAGTCCATTCTGAAGGAGATCAGCCCTGGGAGTTCTTTGGAAGGAATGATGCTAAAGCTGAAACTCCAGTCCTTTGGCCACCTCATGTGAAGAGTTGACTCATTGGAAAAGACTCTGATGCTGGGAGTGATTGGGGGCAGGAGGAGAAGGGGACGACAGAGGATAAGATGGCTGGATGGTGTCACTGACTCGATGGATGTGAGTCTGAGTGAACTCTGGGAGTTGGTGATGGACAGGGAGGCCTGGCATGCTGCGATTCATGGGGTCGCAAAGAGTCAGACACGACTGAGTGACTGAACTGAACTGATCTGATGAAGGATGCTCACTTGTTAGACTAATAAACATCCTATATGGTGACCATCAGCCCCACAAAAAACTGTCAGACCTTCAGTGCCAGCACAAACAAGATAGTGAAACAAAAACTGAGCCATGGATTTTCAGACGCATTTTCATTTATTCAGCCTCTACTCGAAGCAGAACAACCTACTTAAATCAAATGATGGGTTTAAGCAACCAGTATGTAAACAGGAGGGAGAAGGAAATGGCAACCCACTCCAGTATTCTTGCCTAGAGAATCCTGTGGACAAAGGAGCCTGGTGGGCTGCTGTCCATGGGGTCACACAGAGTTGGACATGACTGAAGCGACTTAGCATGTGTTCATGCATTGGAGAAGGGAATGGCAACCTAATCCAGTATTCTTGCCTGGAGAATCCCAGGGACAGAGGAGCCTGGTGGGCTGCCGTCTACGGGGTCGCACAGAGTCGGACACGACTGAAGCAACTTAGCAGCAGCAGCAGCAGCAGCAGCAGCAGCAGCAGCAGCATGTAAACAGGATACCAATGGATACATCTTCAAATTGTCCTCTAGGAGCTGTGAATAGGAATTGTTCTTTAGGCATGCATGTGTGGGTGAAGGCAATCATGTCTTATACTTTAAGTGGAAGAAATTTGAAAGGTCCTCTCTTTGTTTTATAAGAACATCAAAACTACTTCATAAACACACTTAATACTTTTTCAAGTTTTTTGTGGTTATTTTGGATCTCACTGTTGGGGCATGATTTCTAGTGCTTTTCCTTTACATGTCTTATTGGTTCCATTTGTTTACAAGATTAAAAGTTGAGGAGCATCTACTCAGGGAACCATATCTTCTGTGTGTTCCCTCTGGAAACTGGGAAAATGAAAGGTCAAAAGGTTTGTGGGGTCAGCAAGCCAACACTGAGTGCAGAGAGAGTGAACAGACAGTCGGGTGATGGCTTAAGTCACCCTCGGAAGTCCAGTGCCCCTGTTTCTGGCATTAGGCTGTTGAAGGGTGTCAGGTGCAGCACTGGAAGATCTGCCAGGAACACCCATGAGTCAAGGGGATCTGTTGCAGATGGCTGAGCAGAGGCAATGCAATATTGGTATCTGTGCCAGCTACGCCCACCTAGCCAGGGGCCTGAGACCCCTAGAGCCTAGCTGCTTTCCTGCTGCAGGAGAGCTCTCTGAATTTACCGCTGAGGCTCACAGGAGAGAAGACCTGCACAGATGCCTCTATCTGCCTAATTTTCCAGGGCCTCTAGCCCTGACCGTCTCTTTGATGTGTAACAATCTTGCTGACTTACTTCCCTCTTCAGGAGCTCTGTGTGGGAGTGGGAAGAAGGAAGAAAATCTGGCCCTTATGGAAGAAAACTAAAAGCATTGATGGCTTTCTTTTTCTTCCAGATAAAACCAGCTTTTATTTCCTATCTGCAGCAGGAGAATCGCTCTTAAAAGTCAATGTCGATGGAAAGTGCATTCAAACGGCACTTAATCACACTCAGTGGAGATGGGTTAGCCAGAGTGATTGCCTCTTTTTTGATGAAAGCTTGTTTTCTTGCAGGCTGGCCTCAAGGAGCCTCGGACAGCGTGGTTTCGAGTTTGACCTCATGGAGGCTGTGCAGTGGCACTGAGTCTGAGCCCTCCCTGCTCTGTTGAGAGGTTGTGAGTTCACACTTACCTTATTACTAGCTGAGACTCTGGAGGTAACACTGGCTTAGGGTTCCTTCAGCCCCTGGGAGGACTCCCAGTAGGGAGCACCTTTACCTGGAACTGTTTTTGTTTCCACATCTATCCCCTAAGCAGGAAGGGTAGTGCAGACCAGCATTTGAAGACCCGGGTGTCTGCAGCTCCACTGTTTGGACCCAATTCCTGGCGTGGTCATGTACTGTGTAAATTCAGGCAAGTTCCATCCATATCTCTACAAATGACCCAACTTCATTCCTTTTTATGGCTGAACCTGGTGGGCTGCCATCTCTGGGGTCGCACAGAGTGGGACACGACTGAAGTGACTTAGCAGCAGCAGCAGCAGTATTAAATTGGGCTTCCTCTGGTGGCTCAGTGGTAATCCTCCTGCCAATGCGGGAGATGTAAGTTCGATCCCTGGGTTAGGAAGATCCCTTGGCGAAGGCAATCCACTGTAGTATTCTTGCCTGGACAACTCTGGACAAAGGAGCCTGGTGGGCTACTGTTAAGGAGGTTGCAAAGAACCAAACATGACTTAGTGACTAAACAGCAAACAGCAACTGTATTACATTGTATGTTTGCACCACATCCTCTTTATTCATTCCTCTGTTGATGGACATTTAGGTTGGGTCCACATTCTGGCTATTGTAAATGTTGCTACAATGAACAATGGGGTACATGTGTCTTTTTGAATTATGTTTTTCTCTCGATGTATGCCCAGCAGTGGGATTGCTGGGCCATATGGTAGTTCTATCTTTAGTTTTTTAAGGAAGCTCCATACTAGAGACTGTCATACAGAGTGTAGTAAATCAGAAAGAGAAAAACAAATATTGTATATTAATGCATATATGTGGAATCTATAAAGATGGCATAGATGATCTTATTTGCAAAGCAGAAATAGAGACAGAGACATAAAGAACAAGATGGATATCAAGGGAGAAGAGGGGAGTAGGATAAATTGGGAGATTGGGATAGACATACAAACACAACTGATACTGTATATAAAATAGGTAACTAATGAGAACCTACTGTATAGCATAGGAAACTCTACTCAGTGCTCGGTGGTGACCTATATGGGAAAGAAATCCAGGGAAAAAAAGGGGATATATGTATACATATAGCTGATTCACTTTGCTCTACAGTAGAAACCACACAACATTATAAAGCAACTATGAAAAGTTAAAGTGTCAGTCACCTAGCTGTGTCCGACTCTTTGTGACCCTCTGGACTGTGGCCCGCCAGGTTCCTCTGTCTATGAGATTCCCCAGGCAAGAAAACTGGAGTGGATCTTTCTGATCCAGGGATCAAATCCAGGTCTCCTACATTGTACGCAGTTTCTTTACTATCTATAATCCAATAAAATTAATTAAAAAACACTTAGGCAAGTTATCTGACCTCAGGTACCCACTCTAAAAAGTGAGAGTAGTATTAAATAATAGTATCTCCTCATACAGTTATGGTGGAGATAAAGATTCAATGGACTACAATAGTGATGGATTACATGGCAGGTCAGCACACACCCCCAGTTCTTTGATCAGTGTTGGGATGGAGAGGTTGGGACCAAAGATAGTCAGCTCCTCAGGAGCAGGGCTCTAAGTCACCTCTGTCATCTCAGCATCTGGTCTGACATAGAGAGGGCTTCCCACAAATGCATGTGGAAGCTGGCCTGTTCACTTGGATCTCCCCTACTGGCTTAGTTCCCAAGTAATAGCCATTGTTCAAGGAGAACTGCCAGGTTCCTAGGTGCCTAGAAACCCCTGAGCAGTTCTCACTTTCTTCTCCCTCTGTCCGAGGCTCCTGGGGCACTTCCCTCACAGGCTAGAGATGATAGATCTCTTGCTGGCAGGTCAGGGGAAGGCAGTGCAAGGGGATAACCCTCAAGGGGAATCATCACCAACCATAGTTGATTCTTGTCATCTGCAGTATTTTTACAGCCCATGAAGCCACCAAATATGCTGAAGCAGTGAATACTGAATCATTGCCCTAGGGGAGAAATACAGGATTAGGTTCCTGAGATCCTCTGGTCATAACATTTTCAACTGCTAAACATGTAAACTTATTTTAAACTGTTTCTGTTTAAAGATACTCTATTTAATATATATCATTGATTCATTAACACTGAACTCATGACCAGCAGCCCTAGAACTCACGTCTGAATGAAGCTCATCTAACCCAAGTATATTTTCTCCATAAAGCACACCACTGACGCTTTGTACTCAGGGACACTAGACGGCATTTCAACACTATGGAAGAGGCCATTTTAGTTGTTTTTTTTTTTGGCCATGCTTCACTGCATGTGGGATCTTAGTTCCCCCACCAGGGATTGAACCCATGCCCCCTGCAGTAGAAGCACAGAGTCTTAACCAGTGGACTACCAGGGAAGTCCCAGAGGCCATTTTAAATAGCAAAACTACCAACAAAAAAGCACAAAAATGCAATAACACTCAGCACTAAATCGACCATGGAAAGGACATTTGTTAACAAGATGAGCTGAAACACACAGGGAAAAGAGTCATGCTGTTCCGCCTCAGCTGAAACCGGTGCACTGGGCAACTCAAGTGTTTGCCACTTTGCACATAACCACAAATGACTTTAGAGGCATTGTGACTACTGCTTATTGGGATTACAATAATTTTTAGCAAGTAGGTGAACTTGCAGATATGGAATCCATAAAAGATGAATACGGAGTATGTATGAGCATGAAATATGGAAGGAAAATACTCAGTGTGGCATTTGTAATGAATGCCTGTAAACTGCAGCATTGAATGTTCTCAGACTATCGAGTTAAGCTTTAAACTTTCCTTCAGGTAAGTTTCTCCGTCTTGGAACCATCAATGAATAGTTCATCTAAATGTCTCATTGTCCGAAAGAGGGATGGAAAGATGTGTCTTTCTTCCTCTCAAAGACTAGCCTCAACACTCACAGGCTGAATCCGATCACCATTTGCCTTCATCCCAGCCATCAGCCCCTCTTAATGCCACACTACATTTTTCATAGTCTACTGCATCATTTCCAAGCACATACACATACAAACACATTTTTCATACTTTGCTGGATCTTTTTCATCTGCAAATAAACATGCACAGAAACACAGTATATATAAACACAATTATCCTGCAAAATTTTTACTCTAATCTCTTTTTTCAAAACCATGCCTCAGAGAGGTTAAGACACTTACCGAGGTCACACAGCTTATCAGGCAGAACAGAGCAACTCTAAAATCTATAATTTTTATAGCATTATCCTAATTAGCTCGGGTATATGGTTGATCTTGAGATAACCTCCAATACCAATGATAACTAGCAAAGCAAGCTCTGAAGACATTCCATTGGCTAAGGTAAGCTATAAAGATACATGGAGCTATTACACAATTACCAAAGGGACTGACCCAAATGTGTGTCAGTAGTATGATATAGACATCACATGTGTGAGGTTATCCATTACTGCCAAAGACACGTCCACAGCGGCTTACATCTCCCTACACAGACAGTCATGACATTATATACATATCATGATTTTCATCAATGAGAAAGCTGATATTGTGGACCGGTTATAGCAACCCACTCCAGTACCTTTGCCTGGAAAATCCTATGGACGGAGAAGCCTGGTAGGCTACAGTCCATGGGGTCGCAAAGAGTTGGACATGACTGAGTGACTTCACTTTCTTTCTTTCGAAAAGAAAGATAATTAGTTATACAGAACACCCTTCTTTTTTGTTAGTTTTAAAAAATTTTATCTATATTTTAATTGAAATATAGTTGATTTATAATGTTGTATCAATCTCTGCTATATAGCAAAGTGACTCAGTTATACACATATAGACATTCTTTTTAAAATATTCTTTTGCATTATGGCCTATCACAGGATACTGAATATAGTTCCCTGTGCTCTACAGTAGGACCTTACGTAAACTATGATATATTGGACGGATAAACAACAGAAGACCTTTCTTAAGCACTCCTTGTCATCAGACAGCCTCTGGTAATCACATGGCAAATGTCAGAAGAATGGAAATTTCCAATATTTTGTTAAAACCCAAAGAGGTCTTGCACCCCATAGAAAACTCAAAGCTCAAAGATATTAAGATGGAAGTTTCCACAAAAGACATTAAAGGAAGAAAAAAAAGATGAATAGGGAGGAAGTAATAGAATTTAATAAGTAGAAAAATTCATCCTCACTTCTAGTTTGAAAAGAACACATATCTCAGCAGCAAATGGGAAATGACAAAACTTCCCATCAGAAACATGACTTTTCATTCTCATTGTGGGCATTTACAGCTTTTCCAAGGATTTGACTAAAGAGAGCCAGAAGAAGAAAAAAGGAAAAGACAAATGAATTGGAAATGACCTCATCTATTAATATTATCTATGGCCACATGGAAGAAATCATGCTTTCCCAAAGCTGAGCCATGGATTAGCTGTCGAATAAAAACCTTATGTATAAATACTTGACCTAAGCACAAAGCATTGAAATAATAATTTCAGCTACAAACATCAGTGAGGAAGTCACTACCAGGTGAAATTAGCAAGTGGGTAGATAAAGGTCTCCACACTGGGCTTTCTTTTCCTAGTCTCAAGGTTTGTTTAAATAACTTTACTAAAGCCAGCCTAACACAAAGGCATAACACAATGAAAAGTTACAAACAGAGCATGTGTAAAAGAGGAAATTAAAAATGTGATTAAGCATTGGGGAAAGTGCTCAATCAATAATGAAAGAAAAACAAATTAAAGATGAGATCATTTTGTGATCAACATAGGAAAAATATATATAATAATAGTCAGTGCTGGCAGAATCTATGAAAGGGAGAACACCTGGATATTATTAGTGGAAAAATAAAATAACAAACCTGAAAAGAATAGATGCGGAGAGTTTTAGAAACATTTATGACGTTTGACCTAGCCATTTGTCTATGGGGACTTCATCTTAAGGAAAGAATCTGAAATAAAGAGTGATATTTTGGCACAAGAGTGATGACTGCAAAGCTTTTTAAAATATTTATGTTTCTATCTGCAAAGATTTGGAAACAATCTACATGCCCAGGAGCAGGAGAATTGTTAATTACATTGTGACACATCTATATGTCAGAACAGTTTGCAGCCATTTAAAAACATATTTTCAAGACATTTTTAATGCCGTGGGAATATTTAATATACAGAAAAATAATTGTACATAGAATGTGATCTTATAACAAACACATACATAGGCACTGCTACACACAGAGCACTGAAAAAGCCTGGGATACCAACAATACTTGCCATCCCTTGCCAATGGGACTACCAGTTATTTTAATTGTCTTCTTTATAAACAACTGCGTAATAACAAAGTTAAAATACAAGAAGTTACTATCATGACACTTATGATCTACCATAAATCCTTCTCATCTTTTCTCCAAGTAAACAAGACCTTCCTCATTACACAGGCAGACTGTGTTACTGTTGACTATGTCTTGACCACCAGATCATGGTTTTCTACTTATCACTTAACACTTTCCCTTATTAAATCATTTTAATCTCTTAAGTGATCCCCAGAGACTTTCCCGCTTGCAACTGTGCATGAGGGCTATTTATGGAGCACACACTCAGTTCTTATGGAGCCTTTCCTTAGTCTGATGGATGTTCTCTTTCAAAGTTTGAAACTGATCCTCTACACGCTTCTTCAACAGTTCCAGTGAACACAGAATTCCATTTCATGAATACATTCGTTTTTTAAGCATCCACTATATGCCTTTCTACACTACATATATTACTCTCCAAAGCCCCCTGTGCATCAAGCTTGTCACCCCAGCCACACCGGGGAGTGTGATGTCCAACTTCCAGTAGGCAGCATGGAGTTACACATCTGGTGTGGCCTTGCTTGGAAAGACAACCACTTCTCACATCAGAATGCAAATTAAAACCAAACAAGCAGCGCATTACAAATGTCATGCAATACTGCTGATGATATTTTATTCATATTTCTTTGGCTTCCTGTTGGACTGAATCACATGGAAGTCTCAAACGAGTAGAAAAAGTAATAATGAAAATAATGACAAGTCAATGACTTCTAAAACAAACGCAATAGAGGAAAAAAAAACTCTAAAGCATTGAGAGGAAATAAAATTCTGATTAAATCGAGAAATATCATCTTTATTAATGATTAAAACATTTTAATGAGTTCATTTCCATCCAGAGGAAGTGATTAAATGTAATAAAGTTAGAACAATAGTATAATTTGGGGGAAGTAGAGATTTTGATTCTCAATCCACAAGAAAAGGAATTTATTCAAAGAGAAATAAGAACTTTTATTGGGTGGGAAAACATGAGAGGGATATGGAAAAAAAGCAATATACTAAAACATTCTTAAAAGTCATTACTGGAAAATATCTCATCAAAGTGAATATTGATATAGTCTCAAGAAAAAAATTCCACTTTTATTTGGAAACAGACTAGTTGATAAAGTTGCCATTTTAATTAAGTTGGAAAATTACAATTTGAAAGAAGAAGAAAATATAATTATTGTTATATTGGCTACTTTCTAACATTCAGAAAAAAAATCTATAAATATAAAAAGAAAAAAGAAAAATTTAACCTGAGGAAAATCAAGTTGAAAAGAAAAGTACTCAAAGCCTGGAGAAACACGCCTTTCTTAGGATGTGAGGTCCAGCATATGCTCTTCTAGATGTCAAGCAGGGAAGACAGAGAATGGAACTACCCACCTGAAGCTTGTTCTGAAGAATGCCAGTGCAAATGACCACTACTCAGAGTGATGGCATGCTCTCATTTCATGTCGTTCAGTCTGTACAAATAACCCGGGGAGACTGATGTGATGATAGTTATCCCGTAGAGCTTGGAAAGGTGCAGTATCAGATTTCCATTCACATACTGGAACAGGTTGCAACCATTCAAATACACATTTTCCTCTAGGAATTAGTTTGCTCGTGAATTTAAAATACAGCATTCTTTTTTTTTTAATTGAAGTCTAGTTGATTTACAATGTTGTGTTAATTACTGCTGTATAGCAAAGTGATTCAGTTACACGTATATAATGATATTTTTCATACTCAGGTTTACCACAGGATATTGAATATAGTTCCCTGTGCCATACAGTAGGACCTGGCTGTTTATCCATTCTCTATTTAAAAGCTTATGTCTGCTGACCCCAGCCTCCCACTCCATCTCTCCCCTAACCCCCTCCCTCTGAGCAGCCACTAATCTGTTCTCTATGTCCAAAAACAAAGTATGCTTAAGGTTGCTTTTTGGAGAAGTGTGGCTCAAAATGAACTTTAATGTTCACCTGCAGCAAAAGAGAGGTAAGCATCTACATTTTGAGATAAGAGTCCCAACACCCAGCAGAGGACTGTGGCAAGGAGACTTTTGTGGACATTTTGGCGGGAAGGTCTCTCTTATCTTAGGTGTTATACCCACGGTTAACTATGACCTAGAAAAAGCTTTGTCGTTGCACATAACCTCATATCAGCAAAATGTGGGGAAAGGGAATATCTGGATTGGCAGAGATCCGACTTGAACACACAGTTTTTCAGACTTTAACAATCTTAAGTTTCCAAATGTCCAAGTGTCCTGAGTTATTTGGAGTCTATAATTTCTGTTCTTAAAGTTTATGCTGGAGTTGAAGGAATAGGAGTCAGAACTTTGGTTATGTGTACAGTTTCCAAAAACCAAGAGGCTTATGGTCAGTGAGCACTGAACATCTCTATGCCTCAGTTTCCTCATGATAAGCTGAAGATAATGGTCTCCACTCTGCGTCATTCACAAGGATGGCATGAGGCCCACATGGACCATATTTGAAGGATTTTCTTAAACTAAAAAAAAAAAAAACCAAAAAACTCTAGGTTCTTAAGCTACTTTAAATCATAGCCTTTACAATTTTATGAATTGCCTGATCTGATTCTCATAAAGATATACAAATGCACACATACAAAAATTGTACCCACAATTATTTCAGACAGTTCATGGAATTCCTGAAGCCACAGTAAGTCCTAGATTGAGAAACTCTCTTATAAATTAGTTATGGGAAACTCATAAAATTCCTCCCCATGGGGCCAAAGACCTCCTCACTCCTATATACAATAATTTTTCCTTCTTGCAGGAAGCCAAGAAGATTATTTCCATCTCTTGCATAAGGTTTGCAAGGATGTGCATCTCTTCTTAGATCTGTCACGAATTTGCAATGAGAGGTGAGAACATAGGAAGTCTGCAAATATCTTGTAAAGAACCCTTCCTTACCTATTTTATGATTTTTAGAGAGGACTGGGGAGAGATGTGCCCAAATGAAGTACGAGACCCACAATTTCTGCCCCAAGGATAGTTCCAAAGGAGGCAGAATGTGGCTTCCTGATGGCGGTGAAGAATTACCCAACTGCCTCCAACAAAGGCCTGCTCATAGCTCTGAGCAGAACTGATAGCCCCTGCCTCC
Source organism: Bos indicus x Bos taurus (assembly GCF_003369695.1). Taxonomy (NCBI): domain Eukaryota; kingdom Metazoa; phylum Chordata; class Mammalia; order Artiodactyla; family Bovidae; genus Bos; species Bos indicus x Bos taurus. The sequence goes on from NC_040076.1 coordinate 128,162,247, forward strand.
TGTGATCAAGCATGGGGATTCCAATTCCAGGAGTCATTCAATCAAAAACTCCCACATCTGTCAGGGGGTGATGGCAAAGGTCATGTCTGGAGGATGCGAGAAAAAAAGCAAAGACTGAAACTCTTGGTGGGACCCTGTCTCCTGGGATCCTGAACATCCTGTCTCCTTGTAATGAAAAGAATTCAACTAAGGTCTGTCCCTGAGAAAGGAGCCATCCCTGATTCTGGTAGATCTGGAAACAGCCCTTCTGCTTCCTGTTCCTCCTGTGTTCTCTCTCAGAGCACACACCTTGCCCTGGGAGGAAAGACAGGAATGCCAACCTATCAGACACCCCTGCTCATCCTCTCCCTCCCTGCACTGTGCTGCTTTGAATTTTTTAAGTGAGTTATAAAAGAGCAATTACATAAATTTGATTATGTAATGTCATAAACAAATTAGTGATGCCAATCATTGCCACTAATTAGGGGCATCAACTCCTTGGGTACCACGTGGATGGTGCCCTTGAGCTCAGAGCAGCTGAAGATAGCTTTCCTGGGTATGGAGACAGCTCCAGAAAGTCCCCATGGAGGTAACTCCCATGTGGCATGCTCCCAGCCAATGAAGGGCCTGGCAGTGACCTTGGCAGAGCTCAAGTGCTAACTCTGACGAGCTCCCTTCTTACACCTACATCTTGCCCATGCCCAAGATTCGCTGATTCTGTCTTTGCAACTGTAACTCTGTGATCTCAAAATGGCCTTTTGCTCTCCATCCATCCCTCTGCCTTGACCTAGGGTAGGGTTTCCCCTGTCCCTTGCCTGATGTACCTGGACTACACCAGGAGTCAGAAGAATCCTGGTGATCAGACTCACACACATGAAAACAGTCTTAGGTGGGAACACACATTTGGTGGACAACGAGATAGTTTAGCAGAGACATCATTTTGACAACAAAGGTCTGTCTAGTCAAAGCTATGGTTTTTCCAGTAGTCATATATAGATGTGAGAGTTGGACCATAAAGAAGTCTGAGTGCTGAAGAATTGATGCTTTTGAACTGTGGTGTTGGAGAAGACTCTTGAGACTCCCTTGGACTGCAAGGAGATCAAACCAGTCAATCCTAAAGGAAATCAACCCTGAATATTCATTGGAAGGACTGTTGCTGAAGCTGAAGTTCCAATACTTTGGCCACCTAAGGCAAAGAACCAAATCACTGGAAAAAGACCTTGATGCTGGGAAAGACTGAAGGCAGGAAAAGAAGGGGATGACAGAGGATGAGATAGTTGGATGGCATCACCAATTCAATGGACATGAGTTTGGGCAAACTCTGGGAGATAGTGAAAGACAGGGAAGCCTGGCGTGCTGCAGGGCATGGGGTTAACAGAGTTGGACATGACTGAGTGACTGAACAACAAGAACAAGAGAGTTTAGTCTGGGGGTGGGGGAGATCCAGGGATTGATGTTAGCATGCTGGCTGGATCTCCCTGGCCTCTGGAGACACACAGGCCAGCAGATTCAGCCATTAGTGGCTTTCATAAAATGGCCTAGATCAAGTCTGACCCTCCCTCAGCTGCCCACGTATCTTTTCAAGTCTCTGAGCCTAAGCTGCTACTTCCCTGAACAACATAATCAGCTCTACAGGGCACATCTGTACACCATACTTTGCTAAATGCCCGCGCCTTACAGAGTTGCGCTCCTCCTTCCCACGATCCTCTGCACACATGAATCTCCAGCTTTCACACAACCCTGATGACCCAGAGAGCTTGAAAATGCAGAATTGGTGGGGACTGAGGTCCCCCACTGGAGGCCCATGCTGGTGGTCTGTGGACCATGCTTCAAGCAGTGAGGGTCTCTGAGTGCTACCACAGGACCTCTGACAAGGGTAGACGTGTGAGCTCACATCTTCACATGGGATTGGATTTCAAACCTTGGGCTTTATTCTAGAATCTACTCCTTCTTTTCCCCTCACTGTCCACTGAACCTGACTCTTAATCTCATCTCTGCTCGACCCTCACCTGTCCCTGCTCCTCTCAGGTCTGTTTCCAAGGTCTTCTCTACAAATAAAACCCATGTCTCATTGTGTCACTCCCTTGGTCAATATTCTTCAGTGCCTCTCCACGGTGCTTAGGTGTGAATGTCTTCATGTGGCATCTGTAACTAGTTAGAACCTAGCCCTGTCTCCCCACTGCTGTCTTCACACCTTGAGCAGATGCCAAAGCAAGCGCATTGCAGCCCCAGGTGTGCCATGGCTGTCTGCCTCTAGGCTTGGAGTGTGGTGCCCTGCGCTGAAACCACCTCCCCCTTCTCCACCAGGGCAACTCTTACTCCTTCTCCCAGGCATGGCATAGATGCCACTGCCTCCAGGTACCAGGCTCATGACTTTGTGCTGTTGGTTTACTTCTTTGTTTTCCTCACTTGACAGAGCTTTGTGAAGGTGGGAGCTGGAAGCTTTTCATTGTATATACAGTGTACTGTTGACAGCACAGATCAGGGGCTTGGCTCAGGGAGGGTGCTCAGTAACTCTTGAGGGAGGAGGGAAGGAGGAGAGGGGGATAGCGGCGAAGGAAGGAGGGATAGAGGTGGGGGAAGAAAGGAGAGAGGGAGAGAGGGAGGGAGAGGGGGCCGGAGATGCGGAGGGAGTCAGCAGCTGCTCTTGGTGACTTTCCTCTCCCCTTGCCACCCTAGTCAAAGAACCAGGTATCCAGCACCAAGCTAGTGTAAAGATGTCTCCAAATTCCATGAAACATTTTTAGCTTTACCTGCCAACATTTTGAAGAAAGCAAATTAGCTCTTCAGACTCTTAGTCACAAAACATTCATTTAATAACTTGGCAAACTAAAAAAAGTATAGAAACAGATGCTGAATAAATAACATAGGCCAGAGCAAATTTTAATGGAAGAAGGTACTTATAATGATTCTTGCTCAAAAAATTTTATAAATGTCAAACTCAATGGCCTTGCCCCAAAGGAGATGCCCAATTTTAGTACTGACAACAATGAAGTTACCTTTTGGTAATGTCACTCTCCTTCCTTCTTCCTTCTTTCCCTTCCCTCCCTTCCTGCCTTCTTTCCTTCCCTCCCTCCTTCCCTTCCCTCCTTCCACAGACAGTGCCTGAATGCCCAGCAGGCAGGTCTCAGAGAAAGCCAGCCAGGAAGGGTGTGGTACTGGCACTCATAGAGGGGACCGAGCACCCAGGCGTCCACACACGTGTGCAGCCCGCAGGTGTTATAGTCAACATATGCTTGACACAGTGTCACAGCGTGAACACACCTGCCACACAAAGAACCAAGCCCGTGGGAGAAAAGGCTCTTCTTGGAATTCTTAAGAAATCTTTTATAATTCCGTATCGTCAGCTCTGGATTTATTAAAGGGCACCCGAAAGCAATATTCTTTTCCACTGAAAAACCAGGCTTTGAATTAAGGCCTGCCTAAAACCACATTTCACATTAATGAAGACTATATTATGAAAATGGATTTTAATTTTAGTGTTTTACTCACAAGTTTGGGGAAAAGAGTAATTAATTAAAGAGACGGCTTTCCTTTCTTTTCTCCCCCTGGGTGGGTTTTCACAACCATTTGGCCTAATTATACCTGGCCAGGGGCCCATCCCATTGCAGCTGAGGGCAGCCTGGCTCTACCCACCCCTCCCCAGCACAGAACAAAGTCTGGCCACAATCCTAGGGGCTGAGTCCCTTACAGGGACAGCAGCTCCCATGCCACTCCAGGGAAGCCTGAAACAAACGATATTACATCAAATGGTTATGTCAATTTGACTTCTAAAATGTAATTAAAATAGATTTTTCTCGTTTTTTTTTCCTCTATGAAAACTTCATGGAGCCTAAGTCCCAGCTGCCCAGAAAGGCGCAGCCAAGTAGTTGTGACTCTCAGTTGAAACCTTCTGACGTGGAAATCTCTAGTATATTCTCCAATGATAGGCCACCCTTCCACTGTCAGTTTGCCGCATTCTTTGGAGGGCCCTGGAGGAGTGTGGGCTTCTGGAAAGACAAAGCAGATCCAGCTCTCTCAGTGTTCCAAGATCCTGGTATAGGGCAGGCACCAGTGAACTGCGCTGAGAGAATACGGGATGGTCAGACAGGCTTCCCTGGTGGTTCAAGACAGTAAAGGATCCGCCTGCAATGCGGGAGACCTGGTTTGATACCTAGGTTGAGAAGATCCCTTGGAGGAGGGCATGGTAACCCCCTCCAGTATTCTTGCCTGGAGAATCCCCATGGACAGAGAAGCCTGGTGGGCTACAGTCCAGGGGGTCACAAAGAGTTGGACATGACTGAGAGACTAAGCACACAGCACAGACAGGCTTGCTGCTGGCCCTGAGTGTTTGCTTCTTGAATAATGTCTGTCTTCCCAGTATGTTGTCAGTCTTATTTTAATATATCCTACCACAACACAGATTAGTTTCAAGTTTTCAATAAAAAATAAACCAGACTCTTTGTGTTAGCCAACTGAGTTGATTTCTGAAACTGGATTGGTATTCACTTAATCCAGAACATCTTACAAAATCATGTCAATCAAGAGATTCAAATTTTTATGTCCACTTTATGAAAACCCATGTGACTGCCCAGGCCATTAGGTTTGCATATCCAATAAGCCATCAAGTATCTATAAGATGTCACTTTACAGGAGCAATGGATGCTATTCTATCCTTACAATGGTGGATCTGGCAGATATGTCTAGGTGAAACAATGGGGTCAGACACAGGGTCAGTGGCCCCAAAAGAGTGCTCTTTGCTGCACAAGCTTAAAAGTACAAAGAGTGATGATAAACTTAAAGGTTTGGAGGTAGATTCTCTGGTCACTGAGAACATTCAGGCGACCGAACCTACCATATCTGTAAAACTCATGGTTTGATTAGCTCTACATGAGCTCTGCCACCACACTGAGATGCTCTTTATTAAAGAAGAACAGATTGTCCCTAAACCTCAAGAGGAGGCTGCATGGAAGAAAAAATACCTTGGGACTTTCCTAGCAGTCCAGTGGTTAAGACTCAGCTTCCAACGCAGGAAGTGCAGGTTCTGTCTCTGGTTGGGGAACTAAGATCCCACATGCAGTGTGACACAGCCAAACAAAAAGTAATATGAAAAAGATACCCCAAAAGAGGGCTTCCCTCATTGTTCAGTGGTAAAGAATCCATCTGCCAGTGCAGAAGATGAGAGTTCAGTCCCTGGGTTGGGACGATCCCCTGGAGAAGAAAATGGCAACCCACTCTAGTATTCTTGCTTGGAAAATCCCATGGACAGAGGAGCCTGTCCAGCTAAAGTTCATGGGGTCACAAAAGAGTCGGACACAACTTAGCAAATAAATGACAACAACAACCCCAAAAGAACGTGCAGAAAGAAAAACTTATGGCTCAGGAATAAATTCAGCATAAAATACAAGCAAATAAAAGGTTTTTTTTTGTTTTTTTTTTGTTTTTTGTTTTGTTTTGTTTTTTAAATTAAGCAGGCACCTTTTGAAAGGAGTTCTTGCTATTTCTTAAACTGACCTGATTCTCGGCTAGCGTCTGAGGCCACACTGCTATTGTTCTGGGCTCTCCCTGCCAGCCATAAGCTAGGAGCCATGGCTGGGTTGGTACTGATGCTGCTGCCAGCCTGTTGCCCTGCTGGGCGAGGCTCTCTGGTGACTGTCGTAAACTTAGGCCTTTTCACACTCCTCCCTGACATCTCTAACCTCCTGTATTCCCAAGTTATCTTAGCTGGGACGCATGAGTTACAGTAGTTTCCAAGAATGGTGAGTGATAAGCATACCTAGTATTTAGCATGTACGACAGGAAAGAAAATAGGCTTTCATGCCAGACCATTTGGGGCACAAAGTAACTCTCCCTTTAGAAACCCATGGAAACCCACTCCAGTATTCTTGCCTGGAGAATCCCATGGACAGAGAAGCCTAGTAGGCTATAGTCCATGGGGTCACAAGAGTTAGTCAGGACTTAGCAACTAAACCACCAAATCTTAATTTTCTCATCTGTAAAATGGAGATAATAATGTCCTAAGTTTTGGAAGACATTGGAAAAAATCTGCAAAGTACCAGTACTGTACCTGGGACATTACAGGTACCCAATATGGAAATCATGTGCTATTATCTCCCACCAGGTCATGTCAGCTAATTAGACCAGAACACACAGCCCTTGACTCTCTTGATCATTCCTTCCTGAGAATCCCATTCCCCGAAGCAATACGGTGCCTAATAAGCCCTCTGCTCAACCCTCAGCCTTGTCAGACTTCTCAGACTAAAGGCTGGGCACGTCAACTAAAGTTTCTTATGTGAGCTGCAGGGCAATTGCTCTGGCTGGAACATTTGTCTGTGTCAATTTATCTTCACTGGAGCTCAGATTCTCAGCTGGACTTTTTTGAACAAAGAAATAACTTAGGAGGCAGGACAGTCTCTCTCTGTTAAGGTTCTGTCCATGGAAGTGACATCTTAACAGAGGTAGGGCTGGACTTGCACAAGCTGGCTGGTATCTCAGCCCCTCTGTGGCTCCCAGTGTTGTAGGGATGTGCTTAGGAGAGTGGAAGTGGGGGAGGGGGGCGCATGACTGTGGCTGGGAAAGAGGAATTAAAGACCTCATGGGTAATTCCTTCCTCAGGACCTCTCTCTCTTTCCATATTTACTGCATGGTCCATGGTTAATTTCTCTTTTTTGGCCATATTGCCCTGTGGTTTGCGGGATCTTAGTTTCAACCGATTTCCCTTAACTACCAGGGAATTCCCTGTGGTAGTTAATTTCATGTGTCATCTTGATGGGCTATGGGGTACCCAGATTAATTATTTCTGGGTGTTTCTGTGAGCATGTTTTCAGAGGAGATGGTTATTTGAATTGGTGGAGGACTCAGTAAAGTAGATTGCCTTCCCCAAGCCAGGTGGGTCTCACACAACACTTTAGGAGAACTGTTTAGGCCGAAAGGATGAATTCGTCCCTTTTTTCCTGCATCGCTGATTAAGCTGGGACATTTCTTCTCATCCTCTTTGACTCTTGGACTGGGGTTTATACCACCAGCTCCTCTGGTTCTCAGGCCTTCAGACTTGAACTGATTAACCTTCCAGCCTTTCTGAATCTTCAGCTTGAAGACAGCAGATCATAAGACTTCTCAGCCTCCATGACTGCATGAATCAATGCACTCACACACACACACACACACACACACACACACACACCCACACACCCACACCCACACAGGTTCTGTTTCTCTGGACAACCCTGATGAATAGACACTGAGCTAAAAAAAAAAAAAAGCATGAATACTTAAAGAGTCAGTACTAAGCTGTCTCCTAGAAATCATCTGATCCACATCTCTTATTTCAAAATTGGCTCAATAGAGGCCCAGGGAGGGAAAGTGACCTGTCCAGGGTCATACAGTTACTTGGTGGGAGTGGGAAGCCGAAGTTGAAACTTGCCCTCCAAATGTGTGCAACGTAGCTCCTTCTCGCTCCTGTGTGTAGACCAATGATCATAAGCTAATCTTCAAATGCATTTGGAAGCCCTCAGTTGAAGGTTTTCTGTGGACTTCTTTTGTTCATGTGCAGAGCCTACAGGAGTGTGCACAGGTGGAACTGCTATTACCAGATGGGAGTTGAACTGATACCCAAGTGTCCCAGGTGCCTCAGCGCTTCCTTTCCATCCCAGCATTTCAGCTGTCCCTCTTCTGATGGCTGATGGAGGTCTTCTCAAGTACTACTGCTGGAAATTCTTAGAGTGAGCCTCACGTGCGCTGGAGAGCAAGGCCACTTAATGCAGCATTTCAGGAAGATTCTTAGTTTCTTCTATTTCTGCCCAAACTTGCCACCCTCTCCTCCTCTCTGGGCTTGGGTCCACTGCTGCTCTGCAGACCCAGCCATTGCTGCCTGTTACAAGGTGCCTTGTTCTTAACTGGTGGCACTCCCCCACAGAACCCCTGGGCAGTACAGTTTGTGTCTATTTAAAAAAAAAATTATTTGGTTTCATGGGGTCTTAGTTACAGCATGCAGGATCTTTCACTGCAGTGCAGGGACTCTCTAGCTGTGGTGCCAGGCTCTGGAGTACACCATCTCAGTAGTTGCGATGCTTGGACTTAGTTGCCTCGAGGCATGTGGGATCTTTTTTCCCTGACCAGGAATTAAACCCGCATCCCCTACATTGCAAGGCAGATTCTTAACCACTAGACTATCAAGGAAGTCCCCACTTGTGTCTTCACTTCAAAATGGCCCCTTCGGTTTAACATATACCCAAGTTTTCTGTGTATATCAAATTAGATGCTTCATTCTGCCCAGGGAATGGACATCACTGCTTCTCATCTCCTCTCAGACACCCACAGACAGGTCTCTGAGGTTCGCCTCTCACATGACCATCAATTTGTGCCTTAGATGTTTGGAAAGTAGAGGGTCTGAAATGTGCTGATGTCTGGAACCTCCACTGCTCGTACATCCTGTTTGATTAGAAACGTGTCCTGGCAGTACTGGCAACATGTTAGAATCACCTCAGGGGACTTAGAAGGAATCCTGAGGCCTGGCCCAAACTGGGCTGAATTAAAACAGAGTCTCTGTGGGTGTGGCCTAGGAGTATGCATTTGCCAAGCTCTGAATGCAGGGCTGGTGGGTCCTGTGGGGCCTGGCTGGGCTGGAGTGTGGGAAGCCAGCCAGGGTGGTGGGACTGTATGTTCATCTGTCACAGAGGGGGCAAAGGTTTTGTTTGTGGAGGTTTGAAGACAGGAGGTGTCTCGCTGCCCATGTGCCCCATGGCTCTCCACACACTCAAACTCCTGCATTTTCCACTTAAATGATACCCATTCAAAAAAAAAAAAACAAAAAAAAACCCAAAACAGCAAGCACGCCAGAAACCATTAGGAGGGGAGAACAGCAGCAGAGGACATAAATCACATCATTTTGTTTTACTCTTGAGACCCAGGTGTTCTGTGTTCTTGTGCTTGTTTTTTAAATGAAAGAAATCTGTCTAATATACAGGTTTGACACTGATTTTTTAGGTTTGGGAGAAAGGTAGCTTAACACAAGTGTAGTTCTGAGCACTACAAGGATACCAGGGCTTTCCAAAGGTCACCTCTCATCTGTAGGGTGACAAGTAGGGGCATGAGCCATCTAATTTGCCTGGAACTAAATAATTTCTCAGTATGCAGGACTTTTTGTGCTAAAACTGGAAAGTTCAGTTCAGTCGCTCAGTCGTGTCTGACTCTTTGTGACCCCATGGACCACAGCACCCCAGGCCTCCCTGTCCATCGCCAGCTCCTGGAGCTTACTCAAACTCATGTCCATTGAGTCAGTGATGCCATCCAGCCATCTCATCCTCTGTCGTCCCCTTCTCCTCCTGCCTTCAATCTTTCCCAGCATCAGGGTCTTTTCCAATGAGTCAGTTCTTCGCATCAGGTGGCCAAAGTATTGGAGGTTCAGCTTCAGCATCAGATCAGATCAGATTAGTCGCTCAGTCGTGTCTGACTCTTTGCGACCTCATGTATCGCAGCACGCCAGGCATCTCTGTCCATCACCAACTCCCAGAGTTCACTCAGACTCACATCCATCGAGTCAGTGATGCCATCCAGCCATCTCATCCTCTGTCGTCCCCTTCTCCTTCTGCCCCCAATCCCTCCCAGCATCAGAGTCTTTTCCAATGAGTCAACTCTTCACATGAGGTGGCCAAAGTACTGGAGTTTCAGCTTTAGCATCATTCCTTCCAAAGAACACCTAGGGCTGATCTCCTTCAGAATGGACTGGTTGGATCTCCTTGCAGTCCAAGGGACTCTCAAGAGTCTTCTCCAACACCACAGTTCAAAAGCATCAATTCTTTGGCACTCAGCCTTCTTCACAGTCCAACTCTCACATCCATACATGACCACAGGAAAAACCATAGCCTTGACCAAACGAACCTTTGTTGGCAAAGTAATGTCTCTGCTTTTGAATATGCTATCTAGGTTGGTCATAACTTTCCTTCCAAGGAGTAAGCATCTTTTAATTTCATGGCTGCAGTCACCATCTGTAGTGATTTTGGAGCCCAGGAAAATAAAGGCTGACACACTTTCCTCTGTTTCCCCATCTATTTCCCATGAAGTGATGGGACTGGATGCCATGATCTTAGTTTTCTGAATGTTGAGCTTTAAGCCAACTTTTTCACTCTCCACTTTCACTTTCATCAAGAGGCTTTTGAGTTCCTCTTCACTTTCTGCCATAAGGGTGGTGTCATCTGCATATCTGAGGTTATTGATATTTCTCCTGGCAATCTTGATTCCAGCTTCAGCATAAGTCCTTCCAATGAATATTCAGGACTCATTTCCTTTCGGATGGACTGGTTGGATCTCCTTGCAGTCCAAGGGACTCTCAAGAGTCTTTTCCAACACCACAGTTCAAAAGCGTCAATTCTTCGGCCCTCAGCTTTCTTTATAGTTCAACTCTCACATCCATACATGACTACTGGAAAAACTATAGCTTTGACTAGATGGACCTTTGTTGGCAAAGTAACGTCTCTGTTTTTTAATATGCTGTCTAGGTTGGTCATAAATTTTCTCCCAAGGACTAAGCAGGAAACTTACTTACAACTAAGTAAGGAGAAACTGGGAAAGTCCCAAGAAAATCAAATCAGTTGGTCACCCTATTAAGAGTGAAGTCCTAATTGCTGAGTGGCTGGGTTCTCAATATGACCACAAGGGAGACATGTGGTTAAAAATAGGCCCCTGTGGGGCAGCTATCAGGCCTCCCAGGTGGTTTAGTAGGTAAAGAATCACCTGCAATGCAGGAGACGTAAGAGATGTGGGCTCCATCCCTGGGTCAGGAAGATCCCTTGCAGAAGGGCATGGCAACCCACTCCAGTGTCTGGAGAATTCCATAGACAGAGGAGCCTGGTGGGCTATACTCCATGGAGTCGCAAAGAGTCGGACATGGCTAAAGTAACTGAGCATGCACAGAGCAGATATTACTGACAGCCAAGTCACAACCCAAGGTCAGAGTCAAGGTCCTTTCATGATCATCAACTCACTTTTCTCAAAACCAACCAAAATCTCAAGGGCATTCATTCCTGGCTAGAAGGGGAATCTTCAAAAGCCTGTTGTGGTGGATGAGTTCCCCACTCTACATTTCCTGGTATCATTTTATAAGTACAGTCCCAGAGTATTTGACACCAAGAATTTGTTGTTTGTTCTTTTTCTTTTCAGCATCAGACAGCTTGCAGGATCTTAGTTCCCTGACCAGGGACTGAACTCAAGCCCTGGCAGTGAAAGCATGGAATCCTATCCTAACCACCACAAGGGAGCTGTCAGGTGCCAAAAATGTTCATGATGCTTTCATTCATTATTCACAGTCCCTCAGTAACTTGAAATAGCACTATTATTCCCATTTGAATAATAACCCTAGGATTGGATCCCAAGTCTATCTGAATTCACAGCCCATGCCCTGCTTACTACGTTTACTGCCTCTCAGAAACAAGTGAGCGTCCCCCAGGACATAAGCAATCCCCCTGGATGACTGCTAAGGAGCCCAACACCCCCTCCTGGAATTTCCTAAATTCACCATCCTCCCTGCCCTGAGATGCCCCTGTCACTCTCTACCCCCATGGACTGTAGCCCACCAGTCTCCTCTGTCCATGGGATTCTCCAGGCAAGAGTGGGTTTCCATGCCCTCCTTCAGGGGATCTTCCTGACCCAGGGGCTGAACCCGCGTCTCTTGTGTCTCCTGCACTGGCAGGTGTGTTCTTTACCACTAGCACCACCTGGGATGCTCAATAATATGTACAAGACAATATAATATCTATGGGGAAAACAGTGAAAGTGTGAAAGCTCAGTCTTGTCTGACTTGTGACCCCATGGACTGAAGACCACCAGGCTCCTCTGTCCATGGAATTCTCCAGGCAAGAATACTGGAGTTGGTAGCCATCCCTTCTCCAAAGGATCTTCCTGACTCAGGCATCAAACCCAGGTCTCCTGCATTGCAGGTGTATTCTTTACTATACTATAATATGGGGTTTCCCAGGCGGTGCTAGTGGTAAAGAATCCACCTGCCAATGCAGGAGATGTGGGTTCCATAATAATAATAATAATATCATAATTATCATAAGAATACCACGAACACCAGTGTTAAGTGCAATTACTATGTACCAGGCATAGTACAACGCATTTTACAACGCATTTTACAACATGTTTCATGAAATCCTCATCTGGGGACGTGGGTATCATGGCCAATGTTGAGTTGAGGAGACCCAGGCTTAGAAAGATGAAGTAAACCATCAAGGTGTGCACAGCTACCTAATCAAAACCACATAGTTCTGATTCTTCCTTCTGGCTCAGAAAGGCTGTGTTGGGGAAAGGCATCTGGAATGATGCTTTGAACTCATGGCAGTGAAAGTTCCCCTATTAGCAACTGGCCACTCAGAACCATAATTATTTGCAGGGATATCCTCTGATTGAAGGGGCAGGAGGTGAATTCAATTAACATTTCATGCAAAGTCAAAATTCATGACTCTCCTGGGGAAAATAATAGAACGTCATCTTAATCATAATTTAAAATGATACTCAACTTCCATCTGATAGGCATCTAAATCTATTTTAGTGTTATTAGTGTGGAAACAGATTCTCCATCAGGGCTGTTCCTGGCTCATAAATAAACTAAAGTAAAAGCAAAATAAATTTTAAGTTGGAAGTATCAATGTAAATGCATTTTTACACGTTGTCTTATTTACAGTCACAGATTCACAGTTTATTGATTGTAAACTGAAAAAAAAAGATACACATATCTGTACTGCATAATAAGAAGATTTTAAGCAAATAAGCATGTCGTGGATATACATCCCTCAGTAGACGCCATCAGCCACGCGCTAGAGCAGGGCTCACACTCTACATAAGCCTCCCTCAGTCCCAGAAGGACAGCACTTGAGTGGGAGTTCACAAATGGTGAGGCCACTGTTCACAGCCACCACAGATTCCTGGAGTCAGGGAGTGTAGCACCTTCCACAATCAGGGTGAAACCACGTCCCTGCAGAGCTGTACTGCCTCTAGAGAAGCAAGGACGTGCACACTGTGACTGAGGATAATCTCAACCCCAATACCTGTCAGTCATTAGATTTTCCCTTTTGGAAGCCTTGGACCAGCATGGACCCTCTCCCTGCATTACCCACCCCTCTTCTTGTCAACCTGGTAATCTCACTGTTATCCTTCCAAAATCCACTTTAGTCATCATGAAGGTAAAGGGTTGAATATTCCTTTTCCTTTGCAATCTCCAAGCCTCATACATCCATCATGTCCCCCATTTATCCACAGTTGGGTGATTTCTTTATTTAAATGCCTGTCTCTCCTTCAAGGCTCTGAGCTTCTCAGGGACATGGCTGAGTCTCCTTCAGGTTTATACTTACCGTGCCTAGCACCGTGCCTGGCACAGAAGCAGTGACCTGCACATGTGCGCTGCATCTGATTAGAACCACATAATGGAGTATGTTTTACCCTGGAACTTACATCTGTTTGACTTTCTCACAGGCACATTTTTATCAAGTTATTTATTCATTCAATAGACACTCCCTAAATTGGTATACGGAGAAGACAATGGCACCCCACTCCAGTACTTTTGCCTAGAGAATCCCATGGACGGAGGAGCCTGGTGGGCTGCAGTCCATGGGGTTGCTAGAGTCGGACACAACTGAGCGCCTTCACTTTCACTTTTCACTTTCATGCATTGGAGAAGGAAATGGCAACCCACTCCAGTGTTCTTGCCTGGAGAATCCCAGGGACGGGAAGCCTGGTGGGCTGCCGTCTATGGGGTCGCACAGAGTCCGACACGACTAAAGCGACTCAGCAGCAGCAGCAAATTGGTATAAACAATCTTACTTACAAAGCAGAAATAGAGACAGACATATAGAACAAACGTATGGATACCATGGGAGAAAGGGAGAATGGGATGAATTGGGAGATTGGGATTGATATATATACACTATTGATACACATATAAAATAGATAACTAATGAGAACCTACACAGGGAACTCTACTCAGTGCTCTGTGGTTACCTAAATGTGAAGGAAATTCAAAAAAGAGGGGACATGTGTATATGTATAGCTGATTCACTTTTCTGTACAGCAGAAAATAACACAACATTGTTAAGCAACTATACTCTGATAAAAAATTTTTAAAAAAGAAAAGAAAGACCAACAATCCCTAAATACCTACTGTGCCCTCTGCCTTGAGGACTAAAAGCCAAGTACGCAACACTTTTCCACTCCTGTAACGTGTGCTTGTCAAGTTAGGAGACAAATGACATGCATAGTAGGTCAAATAGAGCAGTGCTTCCCAAAGTAGCTGTCGAGAACCCAAGACACTGTGAGGAAGAGGGTCCGCGGTGAGGTCAGTGTGGAGATGCTCCCACCCCTGCTTCCTGGGAGCCCCGCTCAGCAGTCCTGCGGCATGACACGCCATCATGTTTTTGAACTTGATGCTTCAGAATTTACTGGGCTACAGAACTTTTAAAAATATAATATAAAATGAACATTCTATAGGAGTAAGTGTTACAGAGAACCAACTATAATTTACATCAACCTAGAACTGTAAGACTAATGAAACATAAGCACAACTGAAAAAAAAAAAAACTCCCTTCCCTCTCCCAGAGTCTACAGTGCAGTTTCTCAGCACTCCCTGTAAAGGTGGAGACTGTGGAATCTGTGGGGGCTCTGCATGTACACAGTAGAGATTACCTGTGTGTCTCAGCTACACACAACCCATACGGGGCACTTTCACTCTGGACTGACATGGGAAACAAGTAGGTATCCATAGAGCACTTCTTTTCAATCATTCACATGTATGTACACATGCCACAGGTCCTCTGTCTTCTCCACTCCATGTCCACCAAAACCTTCCTCCACTCTTTAATCACAGACACATGAGGGCATCGTAACCCAGGATGTCTTGGGACACTGACACTGTTCATGACCCACTTGTGGGAAGCACAGCACTAGCTGATCATTCACACACCAAGGACTTCCCTCCTAAAGTCTGGATCAAAATATTGTGCCTTTGGTAGTGAGCAATCCCCTCCTGACTTGGGAAGTGAAGGCCAAAGCACACTGCTGTTTCTATCTATTCCCAGTGGGCTTTGTCACATACACCTCATGTGTTGCTGGGTCTGTGCTACAGTCTAGGGTGATGGGGAACAATGGGAATCAAGAATATCTCTGCCCTGAGGGTGTGTTTTGGAAAACATAATCTATGCAATAAGCAAACGTGTGCATTTGAGGATCAAGGAAGGAAAAAGTTCAGTGGGCTGCACTGGCTTGGCAAGGGTTCTAGAAGAATCAGAGCTTAATAATGAGTCAGGGAGAAAAGAAAGAAGTGGGTGTTGATAAAATCAAGCACATAAAAAGTACAGATAACCCTTGCAGTGATTGTGTGTTCCCAAATGCGAGTCCAGAATGAGGGCTACCTGGGTGAGCCCAGGTCTTTCACCCGGGATGAACGTGATAGCACTACAGTGGTCCTCTGGGAGAGAATCATTTGGGAAAAGAGTGTTTTTCCTCCACAGGCTGTTGGGCAGTAAGGACTCCGACAGGCCCCATTGCCCCTGTGAATGCCAGACGTGGCAGCCTGGGGAATGAGAGTCTTGTCCTCTCATAAAGCTCAGGGTCCTGTGAGCATGCACTGCTTGTAAGTTTCCCCGTGGGAAGGTGATGGCTGAGTGTCAAAATCCCTCAAGGTCCATAAAAACCCTTAGTGTCCAGCCAAGTGGGAAGACACGTGGTGGGGGTTGTGTTCCTATATCATGTAGGGAAAAGTTAACTTCTCTGGTCTCCTGGAGGTCAGAGCACAGAGAATGGACATTTGGAATAAGGAACACCAGGCCCAAAATGTAAAGTCAACTTGAATAAAATACTCTCAGAAGTTGGCCCATGATAGCCCCATGGCCACCTTTACCAATACTGTATTTCAAACGTTCTTAATATTTCTGCTCATATGTCTCATAGACAGGTTTTGAAAATATTGAAGATGCATTGAAAAAGGACAACATATTTTTCAAGGAAACTTTCACTGCTTCCTGGAATAGGTCAGGTTCCCCTATTTTTATGTATTCATAATATACTATACAAGTTTCCTACTCTGTAGTACGTAAGAGAGCAGTATTTTGGGGGTAGGGCTGTGCATGGCATGTGGAATCTTAGTTCCCTGACCAGGGATCAAACCCATGCCCCCTTGAAGTGGAAGCTCAGAGTAGTAAGCACTAGACTGTCAGGGAATTCCCAAGGGAGCACTATTAAATAGCATGTGTGCTTGTTGAATGCCTTCTTTCTTACAACAGGATTCCATCTGTCTTATTCACTGATCTATCCCCAGATCCTAGCACAGTAGGATCTGATCACAATAAGCACCCAAACAAAATTTGTTAAATGAATGAATGAAGACATAGTCTAATCACTTGTGCCAGAAGAATCAGGGCAAGATGCCTAGGAACAGTTACAGGACATTAATACCAGGATAAGAATTAAGTGCAGGATTAACTTCTTCCTCAGTTGACTCTTAAATGTTTATTTCAACCTACAGATTTGAACAAGTGGATTAATGGAACACTGACTCCATTCTCCTCTTCCTCATCTATAACAGACACTAAAATTTAAGTCCTTACAGAACATTTACTTGCTGAACATGGACATGGCCTGAGAATATTTTACAACAGAGTACTCCCAGAAGTCACTGCCAATTGCTTGCAGATGACAGTAGGTATAAAACCTACTTACTATCCTGAGTATAGGTGACAGGAACAGGCAGGCACAACTAAACAAAATGGATATAAATCTCAACCATGAGATGGCACTCTTAACATTGCTTTTTAAAAACTACCTTGTTAAAAATATGAGAAACAGAACACAAAAATAATAACTTACAAATCATAATTTCTACAGCTGATTTCATACATTATCATTTTTCATGTTTTGTCACATTGTCAACAGTTACAACTCCCCATCTCCTGGAATATTGGTACATTACACCTGATGCCTGGGGACACATACCACTTCCTCCACTCTGAGGCTCCAAGATGATGGTCAGTATGTCATCTAAGAGGAGGAGGGTTCTCTGTTGGAGAGGGTGAGTATAGAGTAAGGGAACCTTAGTGCTACAAAAGAACTTTGCCCTCCTTGTCTATTCCAGCTTCAAAACAGCCCTTGTGCCCTGTTCAGTCCTATTGCTTCAATCTCTGGAAGCTGGCTCTCTAGCTCTCTATTCTGTTGCTTTTCTAGAAGTGAAGTTAAGAATCATCTACCATCAGCAGTCTTCACCTCTTGATCCACAGGACATGTATAAGTGAGATTCATGTGTGTATCATTTAACATCTCTATCAATGTTATCTTATCTGCATTCTCATCAAACCTGTCAAGTTGGTAATGATAGCACCATCATTTGCAGATGAGGAAATGAGGTTCAAGCAGGATATGTAACTTAGCTAAGGTCTCAGCTGGTAAACATTATAGCTCAGTGGAGCTCAAATCTTGTATTTTTGTTTCTAAACCTCATTCTTTCCCCAAAATGTCATGTATACACTCATGTTTATTTTCTTTGTTTATGACAACTTTCTCTGTAAGTACTACCATAAAAACAGCAAGGTATCCAGATGTAATTATGATAGAACTATGGCTAAAGCTGGGGCCAGGGCTTGGAGAAATGCCAAGGCTAGAGATAAGTGCACAGATGGAGTGTTGGGCCCAGGAAAGAAATAAAGGTGACCTATTCTCTCGTGTGAGATCCTAGAAAACAGGAAATTTTTTGTTTCTTTTATAAATGTTTATATATCTATGTGTGTATTATATATACATAATATATATGTGTATACAGAAATATATGGAGAAGGTGATGGCACCCCACTCCAGTACTCTTGCCTGGCAAATCCCATAGATGGAGGAGCCTGGTAGGCTGCAGTCCATGGGGTCACGAAGAGTTGGACACAACTGAGTGACTTCCCTTTCACTTTTCACTTTCATGCATTGGAGAATGAAATGGCAACCCACTCCAGTGTTCTTGTCTGGAGAATCCCAGGGATTCTCAGGGCAATCCCAGGGATGGGGGAGCCTTGTGGGCTGCCGTCTATAGGGTCATACAGAGTTGGACACGACTGAAGTGACTTAGCAGTAGCAGACAGAAATATATATAAACATATATAGCACTTCATGTTTTCTAGGATGCATAGTTTTTATATTTTATCATCATTGAAATCTCAATGAATTTTAAAATCAGTGAATCAATGGCATCTCACAATTTCTGGCCAGGCTGTAGTAAAGTTGTAGTTTTTATTGCCAGCATATACATATCAAAATTTCCAGAATGGCTTGTAGCACTTGGAGAATGTGCTGGATACAATAACGAGGCACTTTTAAAAAATGCTGAATGAGCAATGCTCTAATGGCATGAAGGATAATATTGTATGGAAAAACTGGATTGGACAACTCTAAATGACATGTCATTAGAAAACTCAGCCTCTACATATGAAGATGATTTGAAGGCTCTTCAATCATTTAATTTTACCTATATTATCATTTTGAAGTATACATAGGATGGATAACAGTCTATTGTTTGTTTTAATAAGTCTTTCAATAAGTATGAAATAAAATATTTTCTAATTTATTAGGAAAATATGTGTCTATTCTCCAACCTTTTACAATATCTGAAAACCACTGAAGCAAAACTGAGTAGCAGGTTTGGGCTAAATCAAAACTGTGAAGTTATCTCATTTTGCTTTTCATGCCACCAACCACCCTACCTCATCCTTACAGTCAGTATTTGAAGAGACTGGCAGCAAAAACTATAATTATTAAGGCATTCCTGCAATCTAAATGTGACAAAGATTGCTGGGATCAATGATGAGAGGCAGAGTACTTTTGAGAATAGTACAGATGTTTTTTCCTACTTTGATTTCACCCCCCCTTAAATGAATGTCTTCAATTCAGCTAGGGAATCTGATTTCCCTTTTAGGTTCACATCCATTGTACTTTACACCATGAATGCTGAATTTAAAATCTGGAATTTAAGTCCTTGCCTTAGTCATTCTATTATTTCAATGCATCACAAATTTCTTTGTAGCTGAATCCAAGGCTCTGAGGCATTCTTGAAATAGTCCTTTTAAAGCTGACATTTTTTAATCACCCCTAACTCAAATTAAAATGGTTTTGACATGGTGTTCTGAGAAGGCACAGTGCTTAACAGCAAACACTTCTCATGTATTAAGCAAGATTAGTCAGCCTAATTCTAAAAAATGTCATAATGAGTATGCTGCAATAGATGTTTTAAAACTTGGGCCAAATTTACTTCTATTTTTTTTCCTTTTAATGTCTTGGAACATGAAGGGAAAGTTGCACTTCTAAAATGAAGAGAAATCTCTTATTACCAATTACAAAACGTGATGCAAGAAAAATGGATGGAGTTCAGACTTATTATTTCTTTTCCCTAGTAGAAGTAAAATACATCAAAAATAGTTGCTTCTGGACAGTACAGACTTTTTTTTTCTACTCTGTGCAGAAAATATTCTTAAAATAGAACACAGCGAACTTTACCTAGCTGAAAACCATGCATAATTCAGCATAGACAGTGAACCATAATCTCTTTACTGTTTGGTTAAATGGTTTGTGCTCTGAAAACAGGAATTTTCCAGATAGCAGTGAAAAGTCAGATTATATTTCTCTTCAATACAAGAATCTGTCACCAGTGGAGGCTCTGGCAATCTATCCTGTGGCCCCAAAGGGTCAAGAGAAATGTCTTCTGTCCACAGAACTGAAACAGGATGCAAATACAGCATTGGGGTTGACGCCTGAAGAAGCACCATGCTTCGTAGCTCTGAGCACAGGGATGAAAAGAATGGGCTGGTCTCTTTGAATGCTGGATGATTTATGTGAAAACACATGCTTATTTCCTTCTTCTGTAATAGGGAAATACAAATTATAATTGGTAAGAATTTTGACTTGATTTACAGAAATACTTTTGAGACAGCAGTGTCTCAGATTTAAGAACATGACTTCAAATCTCTTGTCTACTCCAACTGTTAACCATGCAAGCTTGGGCAAATTACTCAGACTCTTCGTGCCTCAGATTCACCATCCGTAAAACAAGGATAAAAATAGTATCTAATAGAAATTCCACTTCCCACCATGATGGAATAGTAAGAACCTACAGCCTTAAAAAACTAGAACACTTGGAAAAGATATAAAACACAGTGGTTTTCAGATATTGTACAACAGACAACACTGCATAGTGATTTCTGAGGGAAGAGAAGCATGAGAAAACTACCAAGGCTGGGGGGTGGGGAACTACTAAAAAAAAAAAAAAAAAGGCAGACAGAATAATCCTTGGAGCTCAGTGCTAGGAATAGCTTGTGTTCCTACCACCCAGTGAGGGAAAACCTTGTCATGCAAGAGGCATGGAGTAATGCCTCGGTAATGAGGACAAATTATCCCTAGACGAACAGCTGATCTGGTCCCACCTAATGAGGCTGAAAAGCTAGGCTTGAAAAGCTAAAAGTGATTCTGAGAAATTTAACTGCATTCCAGAATGAAGTCTGAATATATTTAAAGGTATCAAAAACATGCCACAGCTCAACACCATAAAATTCACAATGTCCAGTATCCAATAAAAATTTACCAGGCATGCAAAAGAAGCAGAAAAATATATATGGAGAATAATCTGTTGATAGAAACAGAAAATTAATAGTCACAAACATTAAAACAAATATAAATTATGTTTCAGATGTGTAACAAGTAAAGAAAAGAAAGCATGGGCAGATAAGAAAAGAGATGGAAAATTAGGTAGAAGGTAGACAGATAGGTAAGTAGATAGATAGATATTACTCTTCACTGCTATCTCCTCTTCATATCTGTGGCTTTTCTCTAAAAACTCCTTTTCTCAGAATTTTCCCAAGTATTTTATTCTTCTCCACTCCCTTCTTTCCAGCAAGTAAAGTGTCTTCACCTTCTTTAATCACCTAGCTGTAAGCAAGGTTTAAACCTTGGATGAAGACACACCTCCCATTCACTCATAGATTGGGAATGCATTAGTCTACACGTTTAGGAGGAGGCTTAGGAACCCCAAGGATGGTCTGAATCTTCCCCTTGAGGCCTTTACCTCTCCCACCTCTGGAACCTGCTGGCACAGACTAGGTAGGCAGCAGAGACTCCTCACCAGAGTGCAGTGGAAAGGTAAGACTAGCCCTCTGCCAGTCACAGCAGATCAGGAAATTAACTAAAGCCACACAAACCAACAGGTGGGTCCGAAGACCTGCATGGCACTGGACACATCTCAGGTCCTGATTTATTGTTTCTACTGTGTTTACTGAACATGCATTTAAATGTCTCTCCAAACAGAATAATCCATTTCTGCTCCTAGAAGCACTGAGACTCTCCTTTACTACCACCCTTCTTCTTGAGGGTGAGGGTGGGGTTACGTGCTAACCCAGAAAGTCTTTAGGGAAAGGAAAGGGTGGAAAGAACAGATAGGGGACTGTCAGGACCCCCAGCCAGCCCCCTGAGGCCATTCACTGGGAGCAGCACTGCTATCTGGGGCAATTCTTATCAGCCCATGTGCCCAGCTGTGTGCAAAGAGTCATGCGCTAAAAGCATACCATGTACAAGAAACATAAATTATAGTTAATCCTCACAACAAACTTAAAAGATAAATATTCTTCCTATTTCATAGTTGATAAAATTGAGCCTCAGGGATGTTGAATGAGTCATACAGCTAAATAAAGGCTGAGGAGACAGTTCTCACAGACAGAGCAATTGTTTGTCCTGGGGCTGTATGAACTTTGAGAAAGAGGACAACACTCTGGGTGGGGACCACAGTCCTGGATGGCTTCCTGTAGGAAGTGGCATGGCAGCTGGTCTTTGAGAAGCAGGCTGAGAGGTGGGATGAGAGAATGTGAACTTAGGGGAACAGTATGATAAAGCAAAAGAGCAAGAAGGATCAGGGCAGGGAAAAGGCCCATGGCTGGGGACAGAGGCTGAATGACATCAGAATGGATAACGGATGGATGGGCCAGTTTTGATCTTCTCACATGAGCCCTGAGATATATAGCCAATTTCACGCAAACAAGAAAGTTTTAGGAAATCTGCTTGTTCCTAGAGAGCTAAGCTATTCCTTCTGAGGAGGGAAGTCCAATATTCAGGAGATCTGCTTGAAATGTTTTGCTACAGTCCTAGAACACAACCGAAGAAAATCATAACAGTTAACATTTATTAAGCATTTTAAATTAAACAAAACAAAACAAAACACTACAGTAACAAGTTTCCCGCGTCCCATCTACTCTCCACTACAACCTTGGCAATCGATGTTACTTTCATTAAACACATTGCACAGAGGAGGAAACCAAGGCCCAGGGGGTTAAGTACCTTATTTTCTCCAGTTTACACCATTGAATAGTGAGCCAACTGTAGGCACAGGCAGAGACTATGCGCCACCTCCTCACAACTCAAAGTGTGGGCCGCACAGCAGGCACAGGGGCCTCACCTGGGAGCAGTAATACTTGGATTTGAAGATCTTTTCCTCAGTGAATATGAAAGTACTTAGACAAACAAAAAGCTTTATCCTAGGAAAAGTATTAGGAATGCTGCTCAGTCATGGAAATTGGATTTAAGCAAAACTCTAAGGCAAACCATTTTTTTTTGTAAAGGTCCAAGGAGTAAATGTTCTAGACTTTGCAGGCCATATGGTCTCTGTTATGACTACTCAACTCTGCCACAGTGGCATTAAAGCAGTCATAAACAGCACATGAATGAACAAGAGTGGCTGAGTTGCAATAAAACTTTATTTACAAAAACAGGTGGTGAGCTGAATTTGGCCCTCAGGCTATAGCTTGTCCTTCCTATTCTAGAGCACCAAATATTACCCTCTGAAAGAGGGAATGTGGAAGGGAGGGGAAGGTAAGAAAGGATGCTTCAAGCTAATGGACTTTCTACTAGCCACCTGGATGCAGAACATTTTGATGAGGGACAAAAAATCTTTGGATTCTGGGTATCTGGGATGAATATCACAGCTACTAAAAGGGTGAAGAAGAGTTTCAGACTATTTATGGCAGGGAGACTTTTTGCCCTTTCATATCCAACTCTTTGTTAGATGAGCTCTATAAGAGGGAATGTCAACTAACATCTGCCAGTTCTTTTTATTCATTTATCTTTACTGAATGACTACCATATACCATGTAGTATAAATAAACATGGACTTCCCTGTGACTCGGTGGTAAAGAATCTGCCTGCAATGCAGGAGACCTGGGTTTGATTCCTGAGTTGGGGATATTCCCTGGAAGAAGGCATGGCAATCCACTCCAATACTCTTGCCTGGAGATTTCCATAGACAGATGAGGCTGGCAGGCTACAGCCCATAGGGTCGCACAGAGTCAGACATTAGTGAAGTGACTAAGCAGCAGTAGCAATATAAATAAACACAGGATAAATTATGCAGCGTTCCTTTTCTCAGAGAGCTCATAATCCAGTGGGGAGGAAGATGTAAACAGGCAGCCTACCTATATGCATGCTAGCACAGAGATACCATGGGGCATGGTGTGAGCTTGGAGGAGGGCACCTTACACACACCAGGAGAAGGGGGTCAGAGCAACTGTCTGGAAGAAGATAAGCCTCTATTGATGCTTGAAGTCTTGGAGAATGTAGAATCAACAAAGTGAGAGGGGCAGAGTGAACAACGTTCAAAGGTTAGGGGCAGGAAGCTAAAGCAATCTGACTGCCAAACCAAAGAATTAGTCTGAAAAGCAAATGGTAAGTAATGGGTGAGGGAGAATCTGGGGCCAGATTATCAAAGACCTTTGCAACCTCTAAAGGAGGTGGGCTTAATCCTTAGGGCAATGGGTTTCACTGAAGCCTTTTAAATCAGAAAGAAATAATGCATGGATTTTTAAGAATCTAAAGAAATTTTACTAAGGATTCACTATGGAAAATGGATAGACTAGAGATGTGGAGGGTGGGGTGCAATACAAAGGACAGGCCAATCAGGAAGCTCTGGCAGTGACAGTGGTCAGTGAGAGGAGGTAGAATTATAGAAGGAGAGCTGATGGAGCTTGGGGGATGCGGAAATGTCAGTGGTGAGAGAGAGTAAAGACACTCAAGCTTCCAGCTGAGTGATAGGGTGAGTGAGTGTGCCATTTATAGTAACATTCAGGTTTAGTGGAGACAAAGTGAGGTTAGTCTTTGACTCTAAGTGCCTGTGGAATAGACTAGTGAAGATGTTTAGTAGGTAGGTATATGGACTGGAAACTATGGAGAGATCTGGGCAGAAGGTAGGAATTTGGAACATCATCCTGTAGGAAATGTGATCAAAGGGATGGCAGGGAGGAGACCACACACGGGGCGTGCATACAGTAAGAACAGAGGGCTTAGGAAGACTCTAAGGGGAGCGATGGTCAGAGTAGGGAGACTACGAGGGAGAGGGAAAGGGCACCCATGATGAGGGAAGGAGGACCAAGAGAGACTAGCATAATTCTCAAGAATGGCACTTGGATTATCTTCTGTAATATTTCCAACAGCTGTATGGCTAGAGCTGATTATTCTTATTTTACAGATAAGAGAACCAGGAATCAAAAAAGGACAGTAACTTGACTAGGTTTGTAGTGCCAGTAATGTCTGGAGGTGGGATTGAAACGGTCTGTGTATTTCTGTCCCACAAGCTACATCACAACTTTCAATAATAAAATGAATGATATTTGTTTGTAAATATGCACTTGGCTCTAGACACTGTTATAAACACAATATATTCACTCATTCAACTCTCACAGTAATCCAATGATATACTGTACCAATAATCCAGCACCACAATTTTCCTTATCTTTCAAATGAGAAAACCCTGGCACAAAGTTGTTTAAGACCACACAGCTAAAAAAAGGCAGATCTTGGATTGGAACATAGGAAGTCTGACTTTCAAATCTGTGTACCTAACCACTACACTATAGAACTTGAATTAATCCAAAACCTTTCATTCAGCAAAGGCTAATGGGGTGGCTTAGATGGTAACGAATCTGCTTGCAATGTGGGAGACCTGGGTTTGATCCCTGGGTTGGGAAGATCCCCTGGAGAAGAGCATGGAAACCCACTCCAGTATTCTTGCCTAGAGAATCCCCATGGAGAGGAACCTGGTGGGCTACAGTCCATGGAGTTGCAAAGAATCAGACACGATTGAGTGACAAAGCACAACGGAGTGAGAATTACATTCAAGGCAGCATGTCCAAATTAGCAATTCAAAAATGTGCTAAAATGTTAAAATTCCTACTTAAATAGATCTTACAATCCTGTATCTCCTAGAATTGATTCTCAATCATATTTAGAGAAGATAAACAATGAAGAGACAATAGAGTTGAGTGACAGAATGTGGACAAAACTTGAACTTGGGACTGTTGAGAGAAATTCAGGCTTTTATTGAATACCTCAGTGTGCAGTATTTTTCTAGACTTCAGAGGAGCTATCCTGGGTAAACTAGTTTAAGAGCACCATCACTTAAGGATATTTCAGACTTGCCTTGACCTGAATTTTTCTCTCCTTGTGTTTTCCAGTGGATGTGATGGATTGTGATAGTTAACTCACTGTTCATGAGACAACCTGCATCTTTTAAAAAGTGGTGGCTCAGAGGTTAAAGTGTCTGCCTGCAATGCAGGAGACCTGGGTTCGATCCCTGGGTCAGGAAGATCCCCTGGAGAAGGAAATGGCAAACCATTCCAGTATTCTTGCCTGGAGAATCCCATGGATGGAGGAGCCTGGTGGGCTACAGTCCACGGGGTCGCAAAGAATTGGACACAACTGAGCGACTTCACTTTCACTTTCAAACCTTTTTTAATACCCTTTTTATGATGGGAATAGATGTAGATGTTTAGAATTTAGAAAGATGGGATTTATGGAATCATGGAGCCCATCCAGGGCTGAAGGGGATTGGGAGGCTATTAACAACTCTGGAGCCAGGAAGAGGAAGAGTGTCTACTTCAGGTGGGAAGGACTCTTGGGTGATATCACCAGGGACAGTGAGGGTCTCTCCCAAAAGAAGCCAAGATCCTTGTTTTTTGTTAATAATGGTCTCCTCTATCTCTGGATAATAGTTCTTTTCTCCAGTGCTCACCATGGGATTCCATTGTTATGGAGATGAGAAAGGTCTGAATTAGGAAGGATCTAAAATATATATTTTATTGTAGAGAAATAGTATTTGACTTATAAAAAATTAGAAAATGATCCCTCTATTAAAAGCCAAGTTTCAGCTATCTCTTTGCCTTTAGGAACTGCCAGGCTGTCCTGGTAATGAAGTCTCTTGAGAACCCATAAGGCTTTTTGTTCTCATATAAATAGGACAGACCCTGGGGAGACCACAATATCCTAAGGGTGGTTTGGGAGGAGTTCCATCTACAAATGACCAAAGGTGGTTTCTGAAATAGCTGTATTTACTACTTGAGATATAATTTAAGGACTGAACTATTTATTCAGGGTATTATAGCTAAGTCTAAAGTACCCATGGGTTTGTTCTCTTTTTTTGTACTTATGCTTGCTATGTATTAGACCACACAATATTACTGTGTACAACCTTCTCAGCAAATACATTTGCCCCATATCAGTGCTGTCAGGATGTATTGTTCCATACATCAGAAATCAATGTCAAAACTTCCCCTGCCCCTGATCACTGAGGCCTAGTATTTCATCAGTGCCCTGTCCGTCCATCCATCCATCTCATTGATCCAGAAAACACTGGATGAGCATTTAATTTATTGAGCTTTACTATGGGGGCAAGGAGATGAATCAGACACATCCTCCAAGCTGCTCAGAGACTATTAAAGAAGATAGAAAAGCAATAATTTCACTCTAGTGCAATAGATTCTATAATAGCTGTGTATCAAAAACAAACCTAGACAGCATATTAAAAAGTAGTGATATTACTTTGCCAACAAAGGTCCGTCTAGTTAAAGCTATGGTTTTTCCAGTAGTCAAGTATGGATGTGAGAGTTGGACTATAAAGAAAGCTGAGCACCAAAGAATTGATTCTTTTGAACTGTAGTGTTGGAGAAGACTCTTGAGAGTCCCTTGGACTGCAAGGAGATCCAACCAGTCCATCCTAAAGGAGATCAGCCCTCGGTGTTCATTGGAAGGACTGCTGCTGAAGTTCCAATACTTTGGCCACCTGATGTGAAGAGCCAACACATTAAAAAAGACCCTGATGCTGGGAAAGATTGAGGGCAGGAGGAGAAAGGGACGACAGAGAACAAGATGGTTGAATGGCATCACCAACTCAATGGAAAAGAGTTTGGGCAGGCTCCAAGAGATGGTGAAGAGAAGCCTGACACGCTGTAATCCATGGGGCTGCAAAGAGTTGGATACAACTGAGCAACTGAACAACAACAACATCAAAAACAAAAAAATAGGTTGAGCTCCCATCTTACATCCTATTTAGAGTGACAAGCATGGGAGAGGGAACAAGTGTGAGAGAACTCGTCAGCAGAAGTTTCTATGTACACATAGTGCAAAAAAGAAATTCTTCCTTATTAGAGCTTTACCTCTTACAGAGCAAGATCTTAAACTGGGAATAGAACTGCCATACAACCCAGTAATCCCACTGCTGGGCATACACACCAAGGAAACCAGAATTGAAAGAGACACATGCACCCCAATGTTCATCGCAGTACTGTTTATAATAGCCAGGACACGGAAGCAACCTAGATGTCCATCAGCAGATGAATGGATAAGAAAGCTGTGGTACATATACACAATGGAGTATTACTCAGCCATTAAAAAGAATACATTTGAATCAGTTCTAATGAGGTGGATGAAACTGGAGCCTATTATACAGAGTGAAGTCAGCCAGAAAGAAAAACACCAATACAGTATACTAACGCATATATATGGAATTTAGAAAGATGGTAACAATAACCCTGTGTACAAGACAGCAAAAGAGACACTGATGTATAGAACAGTCTTATGGACTCCGTGGGAGAGGGAGAGGGTGGGCTGATTTGGGAGAATGGCATTGAAACATGTATAATATCATATATGAAATGAGTCGCCAGTCCAGGTTCGATGCACAATACTGGATGCTTGGGGCTGGTGCACTGGGATGACCCAGAGGGATGGCACAGGGAAGGAGGAGGGAGGAGGGTTCAGGATGGGGAACATGTGTATACCTGTGGTGGATTCATGTTGATATATGGCAAAACCAATACAATATTGTAAAGTTAAAAAATAAAATTAAATTAAAAAAAAAGATCTTAGTTTGCTTTTGTAAGAGAAGATATTGATAAAGACTAAGCTGGAAAGCTGGGTCTAGATGAGCTCTGGAGGAATTTCTGGAGAAGGCAAAAGTAGCTACAGTATTTTAAGGCTTTCAGAGCGAGCATGGCACTTTCCCCACTTCCTCCTTCGCTTCCTTGTTTACTTACGTCCTTAAACACCTGGACAATTTTTAGTTCTCTTGAATAACCACATAATTAGCATCAGTATGTGTTTTGTGTTATCAAAGGAAAACAACTTAGGATGCTAGGGGAAAAGGCTGTGGAATGGGAACCCGCAGAGCCTCCTTCTCCCATGGAGACACTGACCCAGCAACAATACATGAATGAATCCCCTTTGTGAGAAAACCAGAACCCAGTCAAAAGGATACAGTATCCCAAGTGAGTGCAAAACCAGCTGTTAAGACTATAAAATGTTTTATGTATGACCCATGGTAACAACAAAGAAAAATACCTATAGATGATACACAAAAGAAAATGAGAAAGGAATCAAAGCATGTCTGCAGAAAAAATCAGCAGAATACAAAGGAAGATAGCAAGAGAGGAAAGGGGGGACAAAATTGCTATAAGACAGAAAACAATGCACAAAATGGCAAAGTAAGGACTTCCCTATCGGTAACTACTTAAATATAGTTTAAACTTCTAATCAAAAGACATAGACTGGTTGAATGAATTAAACAAAACAAGATCCAACTACATGCTGTCTACAAGAGATTTACTATAGGATTAAGAACCCATATAATAAAAATGTGGGCTTCCCTGGTGGCTCAGAATCTACCTGCAATGTGAGAGACCCAGGTTCAATCCCTGGATTGGGAAGATACTGTGGAGAAGGGAATGGCTACCCACTCCAGTATTCTAGCCTGGAGAATTCCATGGACAGAGGAGCCTGGCAGGCTACAGTTCACGGGGTCACAAAGAGTCAGACACGACTGAGTGACTAACACTTTCACTTTTCATAATGAAAATAAAAGGAGGTAAAAGACATTTGACAGCAGGGATGGCCATACTTATATCAGACAAAACAGACTTTAAGTCAAAACTGTCACAAGAGATAGAGAAGGATACTATATAAAGATAAAAGGACAATTCATCAAGAAGATATAACAATTATAAATATATATGAACCCAACTCAGAGCACCCAAGTATATGAAATAAACCATGACAGAACTGAAGGAAGAAGTAGATAGTTATCAATAATAGTAGGAGACTTCAATACCCCACTTTTGATAATGGATGGAACATCCAGACAGAAGATCAATAAAAAAACAAAAGACTTGAACAACACTACAGACCAGGTAGACTTAACAGACATATAAAGGATATTTCCCCCAATAGAAGCAAAATACATATCCTTCTCAAGTGCACACTGGACATTCTCCAGGATATACCATTGTTTTAGATCACAAAAAGTCTAATAAATTTAATAAGATTGAAATATTTTCTGACCACAATAGAATAAAACTAGAAATCAAAAGCAGAAAAATTAAAAATTCACAAATATGTGGAAATTAAACAACACACATTTGAACAACCAATGGGTCAGAAAAAAATCAAAAGGGAAATTAGAAAATATCCTGAGACAAATGAAAATAAAAACGCAACATATGAAAACTAAGGAGATGTAGCAGAAGCAGAATTAATAGAGAAGCAACAGGGTTCCAGAAAAACATCTATTTCTGCTTTATTGACTATGCCAAAGCCTTTGACTGTGTGGATCACAATAAACTGTGGAAAATTCTGAAAGAGATAAGAATAACAGACCACCTGACCTTCCTCTTGAGAAACCTATATGCAGGTCAGGAAGCAACAATTAGAACTGGACATGGAACAACAGACTGGTTCCAAATAGGAAAAGGAGTACGTCAAGGCTCTATACTGTCACCCTGCTTATTTAACTTATATGCAAAGTACATTGGAAGAAGCACAAGCTGGAATCAAGATTACAGGGAGAAATATCAATAACCTCAGATATGCAGAGGACACCACCCTTATGGCAGAAAGTGAAGAGGAACTAAAAAGCCTCTTGATGAAATGAAAGAGGAGAGAGAAAAGGTTGGGTTAAAGCTCAACATTCAGAAAACGAAGATCATGGCATCTGGTCCCATCACTTCATGGCAAATAGACGGGGGAAAAAGTAGAAACAGTGTCAGACTTTATTTTTTTGGGCTCCAAAATCACTGCAGAGTGACCACAGCCATGAAATTAAAAGACGCTTACTCTTTGGAAGGAAAGTTATGACCAACCTAGATAGCATAGTGAAAAGCAGAGACATTACTTTGTCAACAAAGGTCCGTCTAGTCAAGGCTATGGTTTTTCCAGTGGTCATGTATGGATGTGAGAGTTGGACTGTGAAGAAGGCTGAGTGCCAAAGAATTGATGCTTTTGAACTGTGGTGTTGGAGAAGACTCTTAAGAATCCCCTGGACTGCAAGGAGGTCCAACCAGTCCATTCTAAAGGAGATCAGCCCTGGATGTTCTTTGAAAGGAATGATGCCAAAGCTGAAACTCCAGTACTTTGGCCACCTCATGTGAAGAGTTGACTCATTGGAAAAGACTCTGATGCTGGGAGGGATTGGGGCAGGAGGAGAAGGGGACGACAGAGGATGAGATGGCTGGATGGCATCACCGACTCAATGGACATGAGTTTGAGTGAACTCCAGGAGTTGGTGATGGACAGGGAGGCCTGGTGTGCTGCGATTCATGGGGTCGCAAAGAGTCAGACATGACTGAGCGATTGAACTGAACTGAAGTGATAAACACCTGTGTTAAAAAATAAGAAAATCTCAACTAAACAACATAAATTTACACTTCAAGAAGCTATAAAAAGGAGAATAAGCCCAAAGTTAGGAGAAATAAAGACATGATAGAGATTAGTATAGAAATAAATGAAATAGAAAATCGAAAGGCAATAGGAAAAAATCAATAAAACTGAGAGTTGGATTTCTAAAAATATCAACAAAATTGATAAATCTTTAGCTAGACTAAGAAGAAAAGACTCAAATAAATAAAATTGGAAAGTGGAGACTTTTCAACTGATGCCACAGAAAGAAAAAACTTACAAAAGACTGCTATGAGCAATTATACAACAAAAAACGGATAGCATATTAAAAATGGACAGATTCATAGAAACATACAATTTACCAAGACTATATTATGAAGAACCTGAAAATATGAACACACCTATGAGTAGTAAGGAGATTGAGCCAGTAATCAAAAACCTCCAACAAAGAAAAGCCCAGGATGTCTTCCCTTGAGAATTCTCCCAAATTTACGCCAATCATTCTCAAATTTTTCCAAAAAATTGATAAAGAGGGAACACTAATATTTTGAGGCCAGCATTATCTTGACACTAAAGCCAGAAAAAGACACTACAAGAAAACTACAGGCTGGTATCTCTGATGAATACAGATGCAAAAATCGTCAACAATATACTAGCAAATTGAGTTCAAAAATATACTAAAAGGATCAAACACCAAGACCAAGAGGGATTTATCCCTGGGATGCAGGGATGCTTCAATATATGAAAAAATCAGTTGAGGTGATGCACCACTTGAACAGAATGAAGAATAAAAATATCACATGATCATCTCCATTGATGTAGGGAATTTTTTTTTAATTCAACACTTCTTCATGATAAAACACAGAACTAGGAATAGAAGGAAATTGCCTCAACATAATAAAGATATGAAAAGACCACAACTGACATTATAATCAAAGGCCAATAAAACACAAAAACAATCTGAAAGCTTCTTTAAGATCAGGAACAAGAAAAGGATATCCACTCTCATCATTTCTATTCAACAGTCTTGGAAGTTTTACCCAGGGCAAATAAGCAAGAAAAACAAATAGATGGATATAAATCAGATGAAAAGAAATAAAACTGTCCCTATTTGCAGACAACATGGTTTTATTTGTAGAAAAGCCTAATTATTCCACGAAAAAAACTGTCAGAATAAACAAATTCAGTAAAGTTGCAGGTTACAAAACCAACATGTAAAAATCATACATGTTTCTGTACACTAACAACAAACTATCTGTAAAGGAAATTAGGAAAACAATTCCATTTACAATAGCACCAAAATAATAAAATGCTTAGGAATTAACTGAGGAGGTGAAAGACTAGTACATGAAATCTGTAAACACTGAGGAGAGAAATTAAAGAAGATACAAACGAATGAGATGTCCTATGTTCATGAACTGGAAGACTTAACATTAAAATGCCCACACTATCCAAAGCAATCTATAGATTCAATGCAATCTCTATTAAAATTTCAATGTTACTTTTTGCAGCAATGGAAAAAAATCCAAAAATGTATATGGAACCACAAAAATACCCCAAATAGCCAAAATAATCTTGAGAAAGAAGAAAAAATCTAGAGGCTTCAAATTTTCTGACTTCAAAACATTATAAAGCTACAGCAATCAAAATAGAATTGTACTGACAATTTACATATATATTTACATACACACACAGCAGTGAACCAAAATAGAGAGCCCAGAACTAATCTATGCACATATAATCAAAAAATCTTTGACAAGGGTGCCAAGAATACACAATAGGGAAAGAATAGTCCCTTGAGCAAATGGTGCTGGGAAAACTGAATATCTACATGCACAAAAATAAAATTGAACCTTTATCTTACACTATAAATAAGAATCAACTCAAAATGGATTGAACTTAAGCATAAGATCTGAAACTTTTAAAATTCCTAGAAAAAAATGTAGGGCAATAGCTTTACAAGACTGGTCTTCACAGTGATTTCTCAGATACAACACCAAAAACATAGACAACAAAAGAAACATCAGACAAGTGAGACTACCTCAAACTAAAACATGTCTAGAAAAGGAGACAGTTGGCAGAGTGAAAAGGTAACCTATGGAATGGGAGTAAGTATCTGCAAATAATATATCTGCTAAGGGGTTAATATCCAAAAAATATAAGGAACTCCAACAACTCAACAGCAAAAATTAAAATAACTTGCAAAGGATATTTCTTCAAAGAATATAAATTGCCAATAAGTATATGAAAAGATGCTCAACATCATTAATCATAAGGGAAATGCAAATCAAAATCATGACAATTATCACTTTATACCTGTTAGGATAGCCACTATCAGAAAAACCAAAACAAACAAACAATCAACAAACAAAATAGTAAGTGTCAGCAAGGATGTAGAGAAATGGGAACACTTGTGCACTGTTAATGAGAATGTAAAATGGTTCAGCTGTTATGGAAAATAGTGTGGAGGCTCCTCAAAACATTAAAAACAGAACTACTATGTGATTTAGCCATTCCACTTCTGGATATTTATTCAAAGAATCGAAATCAGGATCTCCAAGAGTATTTGCCCTCTTACGTTCACTGCTGCACTGTTCACAATGGCTAAGAGGTGGAAGCAACCTACTATCCTCCTTTTCCACTCCCTCCTTAATCTTGCCAACCTCTAAGCTCTTTTCCATTTAAATAACTTTGCAACTCAAAAATATTATGAAATAGGACTTCCCTGGTGGTCCACTGGTTAAGACTCTGAGCTCCCATTGCAGGGGGCCCAGGTGTGACCCCTGGTCAGGGAACTAGATCCCACATGTCACAGCCAAGAATTCACATGCCACAACTAAAGATCCTGCATGCTTCAACCAAGACCCATTGCGGCCAAAATAAATAAATATTCAGCAAAAATGTTACAAAATGGAATCATGCAGTGTAGCCTCTTGGGATGGGCTTTTCCACTTAGCATCATGCTCTGGAGACTCAGGTACATAACAACAGTTCAATCCCAATGTGCTTTCAAATGATTTTTCATACCTAGGGGAACTTCTTCATGAGCTTGTGTCAATGTCAGTTAGTGGAATCCCTTGCGATGTTAAAGAAGGAAACATGTGCTCTAGAGTCTTTCCTTTTTTAAAACACCTTCTGGAGGTTTTGACACTTTGTAGTATTGGTCACAGATGTTTTGAAAAGTTTCCAATATGATTTCTGTGCGTGTGAACTTGAAAAGGGAATAAAAATGTCAGTGGCCATATTCATCTTGCATAAAATATTTGAACTTTACGCTGCACTAAAACAATAAATTCTCTCTGTAATAAGACATGGGCAATTAAACAAGCAAGAGAAACAATTCATGTAGCTTGAGTTGAACAGAAGCAGTGCAACTGAAGTAATGTAATCACACCCTAGGAACTCAAGGAGGGGGGTGTATGCCCAGGAGAGGTGACTGGTTTATGCTTCTTTATATAATGTATAAGGGAAGTGTAATTTAATTTGCAAACAGCAATCTTTAGAAATCAATTAAGAATTTATTCCAAAGAGGGCAAACACTAGTCAAAGATTTACAGACTCCTCTATAAGAGGAGGGTAGTTTAGCATTTAGAGCCAAGTCTTGCCTTATACATCTCCACAGGACTGACTCTGTCAGGGAAGGATATGGTGAGGCCACAAGGAGAGGTGTCCTTTGCAAGTAGCCCCTTGCTTGGGCTTCTTGGTGGAAGAACAAACTCTGTTATTTCTCATTATACGTTAGAGGTGCTTTTTCAGTCATCTCTAGCCAGTATTTTCCTTTTTGTCTTTCTCAGAACATAGAACACAGGCAGTCAGTCTAATAGGAATTAGCAAACAAAGGTTTCGTGGTCATGTGAGTTTGGGGAGTTCAGGTTTAATCAAATTTAAGCAGGCATCTTTATCACAGGACCACTCAGATTCTTTGATAAGAGGCTGTGCATGAGAGATCTGTAGATTACTGTAAGATTATACAGTTACAATGACTGATTATACCATTATAATCAGGATTTTTTGTTTAGTTTTGTTTTGTTTTAGCCTATCGGATCAGGAGACCTCATTTTCTTGTGAATCTTGACCCAGACAAAAGCACTCTGAGACCCACTCTGAGGAAAGCTGACTTCCTTGATTCTTGCCTGGGGGCTTCCCACTATGTTTCCTGATGTATCTCCACCCCCTACATAGTAAGTGCTCACTGAATGTGGGTTGATGACTAAAAATAGTAACTATTATTGCTTGAGGTCTAGGAATGGTGAATATTTTCAGGTATTATCTCATTTAACCCTCAAGACAATACAGAGAACTAGGCTTCATCGTTACTTCCTTCCATAGATAAGAACACTGAGAGTTACCATGGTTTAATAATTTTCCCAAGTTCACCCAGATAGGAAGGGGCAGGTTGATGCTTGAATTCAGATTTATACGATTTTTCAAGCCCAGACTGGTAACTGGTTCTCTATGCTTCTTCTAGGAAGGAAAAGATACGTAGATAGATCAATCCAGAGCCCATGCAGGAATCACTCACAGTAAGGGAACCAGCCCAGGGGGCCCCAGCTAATCACCCCACTGCTCTGAGCTAATGGATCCTTGGACATGACTTTACAGAATGCTCAGGGATAACATACATTTCCAGAACCTTCCTGGCTGCAGAGGCTGGCGGGTGGATAACATACACTTCCAGAACCTTCCTGGCTGCAGAGGCTGGCGGGTCTTTTTCAAAGAATCCACGCTGAACATGGTGGCATTTGGAATAAAACAGCCATAGCAACAGGTGTGACGAGGTAGGGGGATGGGGGCGGGGAATGAAAGCCTTGGAAGCAATCACTAAAGCTTCCGATCAGGAATTGGTGGTGGTTTAGTTGCTAAGTCATGTCCTACTCTTAAGATCCCATGGACTGTAGCCTGCCAGGCTCCTCTGTCCGTGGAATTCTCCAGGCAAGAATACTGGAGTGGGTTGTCATTTCCTTCTCCATGGAATCTTCCTGACTCAGCAATCAAACCCGGGTCTCCTGCATTGCAGGCAGACTCTTTACCAACTGAACTATTAGGGAAGCCCTTCGGGAGTTAGGAACATTTATTTTAGCACAGTAGAAGGAGGTCCAGGAGAGAAGGCATCTCAACCTCTCAGTGTTCCCAGTGAGTCTACATGATGGTTCTACCTGCGCTGTGGTAGACAGGAAATAACACACCTGCCCAGGAAAGAGGATGTCAATAAGGTAAAATGCCCAGTGCAGAGAGACCTTCTGAGGACTCCTCTTTGCAAAGAGGAAGTTTCTCAGAAAGTGATGAGTTAGTGCCCCAACACTCAAGGGTCTCTTGAGTTTTGTCCAAAGACTGGCAAAAGACTCCAGAGGCCAGCTCTGATACTGGGAGCTCACCTTTGCTTCTTCCTATTGATGATTTCTCCATGTATCTAGTGTCAGATCCATATAGAAGTCACCTCTGACCCAGAGTGAATAGGACATTTCTTGGTCAACATGACTACAACTCATCAGAGGACAATGGTTAAGAACAAAGATTTTCAAGTCAGATTGCCTGGGCTTGATTCTTAACCCTTCCACTTTCTAAGTGGGTCTGCTTTGGGCAAGTTATTTTATTTCTCTGGGCCTTAGTGTTCCAATCTACATCATTGGGATAAAAATGACAGCATCTCTTAAGATTATGGCAAGGAGTAAAAGATACAAGAGATGTAAGATATTTGCATGTGGAGGCTCATCTTCTGCATGACTATAAGTCTTGCTGGCCCTCTGGTTTTCAAATCAGCCTTGGTGTGTTTAGGGTAGAGAGGCAGTTTCTTGGTGTTGGATCAGCTCCAGAGCACTGAGAAATTCTGGTTTGGGGAGCTGCAGTGCTGGGGTTCCAGTTCTGGCTGCCTTGTGAGTCTTGTGGACCCTGGATCCTGGGTCTCAACACAGGTGCCAGCCAACCTTCAGCACAGTTTCTTATCAACCCCTGAAGGATATAGTGCATGCTAAGTCACTTCAGTTGTGTCTGATTCTGTGACCCCATGGACTGCAGCCCAGAAGCCTCCTCTGTCCATGAGATTTCCCAGGCAAGAATACTGGAGTGGATTGCCATGCCCTCCTCCAGGTAATTTTTCCCGAGCCAGGGATTGAACCTGGGTCTCTTCTGTCTTCTGCACTTACAGGCAGATTCTTCACCACTAGCACCACCTGGGAAGAATTCCCAAGGTGTGCCGGCATCAGAATGAGACCCTCAGGGGCTACAAATCTAGCCTGTCCTCCTGCCTCCCAACATTCCAGGTCTCAAGCATTTGCCCCGCATTCTGATGAGATGTTTAGTTCTTAGCTGCAGGGGGTTGCGAAGAGTTGGACATGACTGAGCTACTTCACTTTCACTTTTCACTTTCATGCATTGGAGAAGGAAATGGCAACCCACTCCAGTGTTCTTGCCTGGAGAATCCCAGGGATGGCAGAGCCTGGTGGGCTGCCATCTATGGGGTCGCACAGAGTCAGACATGACTGAAGTGACTTAGCAGCAGCAGCAGTACGTATAATCTGAGGAGTGTCTAGAGTAATAATTGAGAGTTAAAGTCATAGGCAAAGACTTGAGGACAGCAATCAGGAGTTTAAATCAGGATAACAATATCCTTCTGAGTATCCTTCATGCTTCAAGCCAGAAGAGCCCCCAAATGATATTGTTAATTCATTCTTTCAATAATATAAAACATTTTCTCAGCAACTGGTAAAGGCCTAACTGGTAAAGAATAGGTTTGGCTCTTGATGTCTGCTTTGATTGGTGGTACATTTGAAGTCAGACCCAGTACGGGACGGGTACTGTGTCTAGAGCCTGGCTAACTCCTTACCTGTCCCCTATGCTCCACCTGCTCTAAATCTGGTTTCCTCACAGTCCCAAACCCATAGTCCCACAGAGCCAGCACCTCAGTTTACTTTCTGCCCTTCCTGGCCTCAGAGGCCTAATCTATTAATGCAGATAATAATATTGACCTCACCAGCTGGTTGTGCGGATCCAAGGACACCATGTAGGTGAATGTGCTGGGCAGGCAGTCCTGGGCACACAGAGGAATCTGTAAATATCATCCTTCTATCTTTCCCTGGATGGAAATTGCCTTGTCTCTATTACAGATCAGCACAAAATGATATTTGGTCTTGTTCTGTTCTTTCTCTCCTATGAGTTCATGCACTGGCTTTTGCTTTTGGATTTTCAATTAGATGGAAAACATTATGGAAGCAGACACCAATTCTGCTCATGTATCTCCGTGATGTATTTCTATTGAAGGCATTTCTACTGAATTGAATGGAAATGGCTCTTGGCAAGTTTGTCTCTGAATGCACCCAGAATCTTCTTCATGAGTGATGGAGTTAATAGTCGTAGACATAGTGGGGAGGGGTACTTGCTATTCCGTCCAGGTAAAGATGCTTGGTTTCAAAGCTAAAGACATCTAGACCAATTTAAGGCTAAAATTGGAAGCTGTCTGTTGACTAACCATGGGGCCCAAGTAAGAAGATAAGAGGCCAAATTCCACCTGTGGTCCTGCTAATGTCCACAATTCTATTCTCCCAGGAAACCTGGACTCCCTGTTCCCTCCAGTATGACAGAGCGGCGACCAAATAACATGATGAGCATAGGAAAATACTTGGAAGGTGAGCCAGCTCCGCCAGAGGGCGCTGTGGGCAGACTAGCCTGCGGGTCTCTGAGGACCCTGCAACAGGTGACACAGCACAGTCTGTGCCCCTTCAGATGCTTAAAGCTGAACTGATACATTTGATTGCTTTCATCTGGGTATTATCTTCTTGATAGCAGGGAAACCATGAGAGGCAGGACAGCATAGCATCTGGAGCCAAACTACCTGACTCTTGACACTTACAGATGTTGACAACATACCTGAGTCCTCATGTCTTCCATCCCCAAACCTATAAAATAAGGTAAATTAAAGTGCCCACTGCCCGAGTTTGCAGTGATGCGGAATGAGTAAATATGGCCAAAGCTCTCAGAACAGCATGGAGCATAAAACCTGCAACTCAATTAAAAAGTGGACAGAAGATCAAAATAGGCATTCCTCTAAAGGAGACATATACATGGTCAAAAGACACGAGACGATGCTCAGTATCACTAATTATTAGAGAAATGCAAATTAAAACTACAATGAGGTGTCATCTCACACCAATCAGAATGGCCATCATCAAAAATGTCTACAAATGAGAAATGCTGGAGAGGATGTGGAGAAAAGGGAACCCTCCTACACTGCTGGTGGGAATGTAAATTGGTACAACCACTATGGAGAACAGTATGGAGGTTCCTTAAAAACTAAAAATAGAGCTACCATATGATCTCACAATCCAACTCTTGGACATATATCCAGAGAAAACCATAATTCAAAAAGATACATGCCCCCCTCCAATGTTCATTGCAGCACTATTTACAATAGCTAGGACATGGAAGCAACCTATCTAGGTCTATCAACAGATGAATGGGTAAAGAAGATGTAGTACATATATACAATGGAATAGTACTCATCCATAAAAGAGAATGAAATAAAGCCTTTTGCAGCAACATGAATGGATGTAGAGATTATCAAAAAGTGAAGTAAGTCAGACAGAAAGACAAATACCATATGATACCACTTATATGTGAATCTAAAAATACGATACAAACGAACTTATTTACAAAACAGAAACAGATTCACAGACTTAGAAAACAAACTTACAATTACCAAAAGGAAAATGCTATGGCAGGGGGCAAGTAGAGAGGGATAAATCAGGAGCTGGGGATGAACAAACACACAATACTATAAGATAGATAAGCAACAAGGACCTACTGTATCGCACAGGGACTCGACTCAATATCCTGTAATAATCTTGTGAAAAAGAATGGATACATGTATATGAATAGCTGAATCACTTTGCTGTATACTTGAAACTAACACAACATTGTAAGTCAACTGTATTCCAATATAAGGTAAAATTTTAAATTAAAAAATAAATAAAAATAAAATTTCTAGAAATGAAAAACAAAACAATGCCATATGTTAGCAGCAGGTGTGACAGTGACAATGCCATATTTCAGAGACAGTCCTGCCTCCCTGGCATAGAACATTCCCAGGTGCCAAGCTCCACCAAAAGCTTTTATAAAGCCAGGTTTCCAGGTATTTTCTTTTGGTGTAATTTAATTTTTAATTGGAGGATAATTACAATATTGTGATGTCTTCTGCTATACATCAACATGAATCAGCCATAGGTATACATATGTTCCCCACTTCCTGACCCTGCCTCCCACCTCCCTCCCCACCCTACTCTCTAGGTTGTCACAGGGCACTGGCTTTGGGTTCCCTGTGTCATACAGCAAATTCCCACTGGCTATCCACTTTACGTACAGTAATATATACGTTTCAATGCTGCTCTCATAAATCATCCCACCTTCTTTCTCCCCGACTGTGTCCAAAACTGGTCTCTATGTCTGCATCTCCACTGCTGCCCTGTAGATAGGTCATCAGTACCATCTTTCTCAATCCCATAACATGAATTAATATACAATATTTGTCTTTCTCCTTCTGACTTACACTTCACTTTGTATAATAGGCTCTAAGTTCATCCACCTCATTAGAACCAACTCAAATGCATTCCTCTTTGAAGCTGAGTAACATTCCACTGTGTATATGTACCACAACTACTTTATCCATTCATTTGTCAATGGACATCCAGCTTGCTTTCATGTCCTAGCTGTTGTAAATAGTGCCGCAGTGAATATTGGGGTACAGGCGTTTTTTCCAATTATGGTTTCCTCAGGGTATATGCCCAGTAGTGGGATTACTGGGTCATATGGTAGTTTTATTCCCAGTTGTTTAAGGAATCTCCATATTGCTCTCCGTAGTAGCTGTATCAATTTGCATTCCCACTGACAGTCAAGCAGGTGAGTCACTTTACCAAGCAGGTGTGCAGGATCCCAGCTGTCCTGATGCCTGAGCTGAATCCACTGGCCAGTCTAGAAGGAGTGGACACTGCCCCTCCATCAAGGCACCATGGACTCCTTCTCACTGTATTTACCAGCATCCAGGGCACCATGAGAAGACTTGCTCTGAGTGAAAAGTGAGCAGCATCCATAAAACATTAAATAAAATACACCAAGAAAAAGAACTCTAGAAACAAGATTGCTCCTAGATAAAAAGCCATCCTATTTTATTCAGGAGCTCAGAATTCTCAGAATGAAGGAACTGTGGTTTGAAAGGTTACCTTCAGGAAACCTGGAGCTTTTAAAGCCCTGAGCTTTAATTAAAGCTCACTCATGCACAACTCATGTGTGAGCCCAGAGGTCCCCTGAGTGCTCTTCTGGAAAGCAGGCCAGATAAGGGCTTTCATGAGATGAGAAACTCATGAGTCCTTGGCACGCACGTGAGACCTGTGTGCCCCTGTTCCCGTTTGCACTCTTTAGGAAAGGCTGCACTCTCCACTCTTCAGAGGTGACTGCACCCGGCCATCCAAGTGTCCCTCATTCCTGCAACTTGTGTATGATGGTTGCTATGGTGCTACCCAAATGGACCACAGTGTGGCTGGAGTTGATGCATAGGTGGTAATTTTTTTAAACTCTCAATTATTAAAATAAAATAAAAAATAGGTTCAGGCACCATCCATGAAAATCCTGTGTGCGAACCAAATGCTGCCAACTGGGGTTTCCTGCTCCACCCAGGTTGGGTCCCCATCTGTCACCACTTTGCCATCGCTGCTCCTGTAGTTCACAGAGATGGTTCAGATGATCGCAACATTTAATCCTGCTGCATATGATCGTGTTGGTGAAGTCTGTTACTATATCCTCATCCACCAAGGGACTCCACATACTCTGTTTTTAGGAGCAAATGCAAGTCATCATTTCCTGCAACAGCTTCACCCCAAATACTGTCTTTGTTGCAGGTGTCATGGGGCTTGGGCTATTGGGTAAAACTGCCACCACCTTGAAAGATTTCCAGGGATAAAGCTCCTGTGGGCTAAATTTGGCCTGAAGACATGCTTGCTTGACCTGCTTGATATTTCAAAAAATGTGAACTACTTGCTGATATGTAAAATTCAGGAAGTTTATATGCATCAACTCAGATTCATCTCAAAAATCAGGAGAGCTAGCAATCTGGGCCAACAAGGCAACAAATGTTGGGTCCACTTTCCCTAAGAGCAGACTGTCTTCAGCTCACCACAGTTGCAGGGCCCCTCTGTCTTACACACTGCTGCCTCACTTGAATTTGCATCCTATTTGGTCTTGGGGTAGGTCTTTCCAACCCCCAAAGTAAGAACTAAATAATGAGCAAACGGACTTCCCTGGTGGTCCAGTGATTAAGAATCCACCCTGCAATGTAAGGTGTGTAGTTCGATCACTGTCTGGGGA
The DNA here is from genome assembly GCF_003369695.1 of Bos indicus x Bos taurus. Classification (NCBI taxonomy): domain Eukaryota; kingdom Metazoa; phylum Chordata; class Mammalia; order Artiodactyla; family Bovidae; genus Bos; species Bos indicus x Bos taurus. The sequence goes on from NC_040076.1 coordinate 128,204,538, forward strand.
AATGAGATTCCACATGCCACGGAGCAACTAAATCTGAGTGCCTCAACTAGAGAGTCTGCGGGCTTCAACAAAAGATTCCCCATGACACAGTGAAAATCCTGTGGGCTACAACTAAGACCCAAAGCAGCCAAGTAAGTAAATAAATATTTTTTAAAAGTTAAAACAATAAATGAGTGAACAAATGTTTATGAATGCCTGGATGGCATCGAGAGCACCACCCCCAGATCCCTAACAGCTTTGCAACTAAGGGGATGTGTGAGGTTGCTTCTTTGCTTACACAGCATGGATGAATGCAGGCAGAGAAATAGCAATTTTAATGATTCCGAAGTGTTTTGTTCCCAAATACTGGAGAGGGTTAGTCGATCAGTCCCATTTGACTCTTTGTGACCCAGTTGACTGTAGCCTGCCAGGTTCCTCTGTCCATGGAATTCTCAGGCAAGAATACAGGAGTAGATAACCATTCCCTTTTCCAGGGGCTCTTCCAGACCCAGGGATTGGACGTGGGTCTCCTGCATTGCAGGTGGATCCTTTACTATCTGAGCCTGGGACGTCCTGGGGGCTCAGATGGTACTGGACTCTCTCAGCTAACAGTGGTGGTCATTTTTCTGACAAGAACTGGGAAATTTCTGCTGATGAGAAAAGTTTAGTTATGCAGACATTCCATTTTTACAGAATAATAACTGTTATGTTTCTTATCAACATTTATTTAGTTTTGTTTTCATTTCCTGAGTTCCAGCTCCTTGATGAGCTCTTGAAAAATGACCACAGGTCCTATAAATGGTCATTTCTCTGCTTGAGGCAGACAGAAAATGGATCAATTCTTCTATGCTGAGTCATTAATTAAGACTTCGAGAAGGGTCTGGTTCATTTCAAGGCCACGTGAGTTGCTAATACGCTTTGGAGCTAAAGCAAAACATGATTTGGTTTCTTCCTTCCTTTCTGCTTTAGAGACATTTAAAATTTAAAGCATAATTTCCAAGCTTCCTCTGTACTTGACATTTCTTAAATAAGTTTCATTTCCTAGCCCAACAAGAGCGTTCTTGCTTTCTAAGGCAAATATGGATTTTTTTTTTATTTGCTTTAGAAAAGCATCTGACTGGGAGAAAAACCAAAGGTGAGGGGAGGCGATTAGAAGAGATGTGCTGCCTTCAAGTCCTAGGACCAAAACCCTCTCTCAAGATGGCAACCATTTCTATTCCTTTCAGATCTTGAAAAGGTACAGAAAATATTGTAGAGCAAGATTTATTTTGCTTTTTGCACTTTACTATTTTTACATTTTTGTCAGGCACAAAGTAATTAACAAAACTGTATTTTAATGGTGACTATTTAATGATGATCAGTTTTTCCTGGATCTCAGCAAACCCTAGGGGAGGTGCCACTGTGGGCTGAATGGGAATGAGTTCTAATAGGAAAAATCAATTCTCAGGGCAAATTATAACTCTGCTCCATGGACAGCTGTCCTGGGACAAAGTGGCTTAGTTTGGCTTGTCAAAGTATTTTTGATCAGAGAAAACATCCCCAACCTTGGTCCCAAATTGCTTTTAGAAGAGCAAAATAACAACCTGTGCTTTAAAAATAACCTTTTCTGTAAGGATACAGAAATCAAACTGGTGCATAATAGACCCTCAGCTCCAACCAAAGCCAGCTCCTGGGTAATTATGAAGTCAGCCAACTCCAACTTGACATCCTCTCCTTTCTCTGTTACCTGGCAGTTAAGAAACTGACCCCTAGAGTCATGTTGTTTAGTTGCTAAGTCATGTCTGACTCTTTGCAATGAACTGTAGCCCTCCAGGCTCCTCTGTCCATGAGATTTCCCGGGCAAGAATACTGGAGTGGGCTGCCATTTCCTTCTCCAGGAGATCGTCCCAGTTGGGATTCAAATCCTATTTACTAGCAATAGGACACTGGGCAAGTTACTTGCTTGCAAGTTACTTCTCTGGACCATAGTTTCTCATTTGTAAAATGTAATAATAGTACCTCCCACATGGGCTTTTGTAGAATGAAGTAACTTAGTGCCTGTAAAGCCTTTACACTAGAGCCTGGCACATGGTAAAGTCTTGAATGTGTCAAATTATCTATGGATATACTTACACTCTACTGTCTGTTGGTTTCCCAGGTTTTCTTATCTGGTCTTGGTCTTATCTGGTCTTGTCAGGGCATATTCCTCCCACTTCACTCCCATTACCATCAAAATCTAATACCTGCTTGGAAGTTTGAAGTTGACAAAAGGCTCTTACACTCTAAACCTCATGTGCTCCTTATATCAACCCTAGGTATCATCCCCATTCTGCCTGAGTAGTATGAACAACTCAACATCACTTTATCTCCTCTGAGTTTTGTCTTGCATCACAGGCCTAGAGTTCTGAGAAGTAGATTTCCTTGAATCTTTACCAGCAGATAACAGATTTCTATCTTTGTAAAAGCCGAGAGGCATATGTTGGAGAATTTGAAGGTAGAGGAGGAGCAGAACCTTATTGCTCCTGAAGCCATGGCGGGTGGGCAGACATATGGGCTTTCCAGGAGAGATGGATGGACTGATGCCAGGAGCACTGGGCATCCTCCTGCAAGTCACCTCTGCTGGTGCTGTAATCCCTGAGTTCCAAAATGCTAGTGGTGGCTTTCCCTTTCTTTCACCTCACAGCTCCTCTAAAGACCTTATATCTTCTAATCCCCTCTATGAAATCCCTTCCTGTTGGAAACACAAGAAGTATTTGCCATTTTCTTGACTAAACCCAGACTGATACACCTACTTTATATTGGGTATTACACATTGTTATAATTCCCATTGTTATATACCGAGCACTGTTTTAAGCTTTTCATACAAAGTACTTATTAAATCTACCAATAATGCAGTTTGAAAAGCAGCACTGTTATCTTGATATTTCAAATTTAAAAAGTGGGGCACAGAGAGGTTATGTTACTTGTGCATGATCATCACTGGACGCTCCTGACTCTTAATTGATGGCGTGTTTGTTCTATGCCTGGCATTGTGCTAAATGCCAACATGAACAATGAGTCTCAGGTTTCCTGAGCTAACACAGGTGGTTAAGAGCCAAGCAAGGAGCCCCATCCCTCCCCAAATCTACATCCAGGGTTTCTTTCTCTCAAACCACTGATACCTCTTGCACAGAGACAACCTTCCTGGGGATGTGTATGTGTGCGTGCTCAGTCATGTCCTACTCTTTGCAGCCCCGTGTACTATAGCCTGCCAGGATCCTCTGTCCATGGAATTTTCTAGGCCAGCATACCAGAGTGGGTAGTCATTTCCTTCTCCAGGGATCTTCCCAACCCAGGGATCAAACCCAAGTCTCTTGCATCTCCTGCATTGGTAGGCAGATTCTTTACCACTAGCACCAGCTGGGAAGCCTATCATGGAGATAAAGACAGTCAAACTGTTATGGTTAAAGGGTGTCTGGCTAAGAACTAGTTGTCTCCTCCTGTTCTGTGTGCTCCTTGATAAAACAGAGGAAACTGTTTTATCCCAAAGAACAAGCCTGTAGTGGTGGGACTTGAGGGCAAGGGAGAGTTTGTGATTGGCATAGAAAGAAGTTGGGGGAAACAGGGAGAGAGAAAGGGAATGAAGAGAACGGGAGGTGAATGGTGTAAGAGGAGTAAAGGAAAGAGTAAAGGAAAAGGATGAGGCCAGAGGAGGAAGAGGGAGGGAGAAGGAAGGCAAAGTGAGGGGCAGCTTTCCTGATCCTCAAAGCTAACAGTGGCACAGAAGAGCGAGGGTGGAAAGAGAATCTTCCTACCTCTTATTTCTACCAGGGGATCCAGGTCCCTGTCATTGCAAAGACTAAGTGCAGTTACTAAAATATTCATCCCTCTGCCCTAGATTTACACCATAATGCACAATCCATAAGCGTTTGTTATTTTGGTTGCTTGATAAAAATTTGATACATTCGGATTAACGCACATAAAATAAATAGTCTAATTTTATTATGCTATATAAAGACTTCCAAAATATATGGTGTCTGTGATTTTCCAAAGTGTAAGAAAACAGATAAGGCTTCAGACAGTCAAAGAAAGATTGCTTTCATTAAATTATGCAGTTATTGAATTTCTCTCCTGTGCTATACTCTCCCTGGTCTCAAAGCTGTCTGCCACATGAGCAATCACTTGGGGTGGGAATTTTCCCTCGATCTCTGGATGGGATCCTTGAAAATAACATTTAAATAATTGGGGAATTCTTTACTGAAGACCTGCAAGCAGTGAGGATGTGTCAGAAAGAGGTCAGACAAGCTGGTAAGTGTTGTGCCCAGGCTATTTGGAAAGGATGCAAGCTCTGACTCTAGCCCTGGGATATCTTGAAGTTAAAGAATGTTGACCACCTACTCTGTGCTGGGCAGTTCGAAAGCCCTTTCAAAGTAGGTGGGCATGTTCATCTCTCCCTTTTTTAAAAAAAATATATAATATATAAGAAAGCTGGGGCTTGGATAACATTATCTAAGATAGGCTTAGAAAGGCTCTCTTGGGATGTCCTATAGTCACTGTTCCTTATTTTAGGTTGGAACTATGAACCAAACTGCCAGGCCAACTGAACTTTCTGGATCACCAAATCTTGAATAGATTGTCTCAAGGATGGGAATTAAATTTGGACCCTCAACCTTCTTTCTGAGAACTCAGGGAGGGTGTGTGAGTTCCTTCTACTCTCATATTCTTCCAGTAAATCCTGCTCTGCTTCAGCCAGCAGGGTCTGTTTCTGTTGCTTGCAACCAAAGTGAGCTGGGTGATAAGAGAGCACAGCTGGATTTGAGATCTGATCTTCATGAAGCCAATACTAACTCTCTGTGAAAGAAATGAGACTCCTCCTCCTGCTAATTCCACCAGGGGCTCTACTTTCACATTACAAGTTCAGACCTTAGACTAGATGTTCTCCTGGACCAAACAGAGAGGAGTAACTGGGCACCAACAGTTACTACCCAGGACAGTGCTCCTGCCTGGTATTCTGGGCATCTCTGGGTACCATGGGGTAGGTGTGCCTCATTTTACTCTGATAAGAATCAATAGGCATCACTACTGCCTTGGAACTGGCTTCCCCCATGGCTCATGCCAAGTACAATGATCTGTGGGAGAGATCATGCTCTCGGTCCCCTTTGCTCACTGGCATTTTCTATAGGCAATCAGCATCTTCCTGTCCCTCCCCACTCCCCCAGGCCTGCATTCCAGGGGAACAGGTCTCACCTAAGGTCATCAGGTACCCATTCCCAAGACCAAATCTGCTTATCCTGCCTCCTCATTCTTTGGGGCCTGAAGCTATGCAGATACCAGTGGACATAACCCAAATCTAGCGGTGAGATGAAGGGAGAGGATAATCCCAAAGAGCTGAGAGCTGGTTTGGCTTTATCTAGCATGCTGCATTCCCTCCTAAGAGTGACACTTTGAGAGAGGATTTTCCAAACTGTCTGCATTCAGGAGGCTGCCTGATGTTCAACGAGTCTAGAAATCAAAGGGCAGAGGATTTGGCAAAAGTCTAAGAAGAATTGTTAGTGGGAGACACATCAGCTCCCATCATACATTCAGAGGGCAAGTATGGTGATGGGGAGGAGGTACCCTTAGTGGTTGAGGTTCCAGAGGACAGAACTGAGAAAGAACGGTGGGGATTACAAGGGGGAAGATCTTTGTTTACTGCAGGAACAAATGTTCTAGTTAGGGTTGCCTTCTCTAGTACCGAGCATTCTGTTTCTTACAGTATCTGAGCAACAGCAGGAGATGTCTGACCAGGGATGCTACTGGAGGGACTCCAGGTTCTAGAGAAGATCTGATCATATGATCCCTGATGTCCCTCTCTCTTAAAGATTCCAGGATTACAACATACTTCGATGTTGATGGACAATAGGGGAGTAACTAAATAAACTTTTCTATCCATGTTGGGAAATCCTGATGGCCTCTAAAATGAATGAATCAGAGCTAAGGGTGCTGAAGCCAAATTTACAACATACTATACATTTCCAAGGGAGAAGGCAATGGCAACCCACTCCAGTTCTCTTGCCTGGAAAATCCCATGGACAGAGGAGCCTGGTAGGCTGCAATCCATGGGGTCGTGAAGAGTCGGACATGACTGAGCAACTTCACTTTTCACTTTCATGCTTTGGAGAAGGAAATGGCAACCCAATCCAGTGTTCTTGCCTGGAGAATCCCAGGGACAGCGGAGCCTGGTGGGCTGCCGTCTATGGGGTCGCACAGAGTCGGACACGACTGAAGCGACTTAGCAGCAGCAGCATACATTTCCAAAAGCAAGCTGCAAAGAGATGTTTCCATTTAATACTGTACATTTTGGAGGGTATGGGGGTGCACAAATACAAACCTGCAAACACACACACACAGGTCAGGAAAAATAATATGAAAAATAGTTGAGGAGCCTGGGACTGGAAATGGTATGTAAGAGGAGTTTAGCCTCATTTGCAATGTTTCTTTTCTTTCTTCTTTTTAGTTTTTTAAAAAGGAGAATATATTAATACACTCTTTCTGGTATTAAAAATGAAAGGAAAATTGCTGATGGCTATCAGGTTATAAAAATGAAAGAAAAAATTTCTTTTCATGCCGATGACTATGAAACTATTTATTCCAGTTAGGGAATTTGAAGTTTAGCCTTGGGTGATGGTTGGTTGGTTGGATGGTTCATTCATTCATCAATAGCCATTGAGTACCCCTGCGCACTGGCAGTGTGGGGAGATAGAGCATGGTGGAAAGACAGACGGGGTTCTACCCTCAAGGAGCTTATAGTAGAGGAACCAGAGACTACAACAGAGAGTGTGGAGAGCACAAAGCCCAGGCAGAAGGCATCAGAACCAGTTTCCCAAAGACTGAGGGCTGAGGTGTGGGGTGGGGGATCAGAGAGTGGTGGACGAGGATCCTTGACGTAAGCAATATTATGTGGCAAGGTCTGGAGTGAACAGAAGGGCAGTCTATTTGCGGATGTGAAATAAGTTTGTTAGGCTGCTGGGAGGTAAGGGGAACAGAGGGAGATGAAGCTAAAGATAGAGAATGCAGATACTAAAAGGACTTATGGGTCATGTTAAAGAGTTTAGACTTCAGCCAAAGTCAGCAGGGATTCACTGAAGAATTATAAGCAGATAAGAGGTGGAACTTCCAGCTAGTTACAGGTGGTTTCCAGGCTGGGTGGTCCTCAGAACACAACACATAAGCTTTCTACTTATATACATCACAGTCTGGATTTCAAAGAGGTACAACCAAATCAACCTGTAATTATCTGTATGCAGATTAATTGCTTTGTAGATTACCAGTGGCAAATGAAAAATGTTAACCTGTAACTCATGTTCCATTCTTGCACAGGACACCGATGGCTGCTTTTCTGTCATTAGTCACCAATTCCCCTAGGCCTGCAAACTCATTTTAATGCTGGATGGAGCTAAACCATATGCAGAAAGAGAATATCTGCTGAAAATGATTAAAATAATGCATAAGAAAGCTAAGCATAACTGACTGATTATTCAGAGGAATGCCCACAGCACACACCCATCACGTTCCTGAGGAGTCCAATGTCCATGGTGGATTCTGCTCAGCCATGCAGAAAGCTGGGGACAGGGAAGGGGTTTCATCATTGGTGTCACTGCACTTGAGTCCTGGCTGCTCACTAGATCCTTAACCCCTGGGCATCAGTCTTTTCATCTGATAGCTAATAAGGGTGATGCAGGGGAAATCTATGCAAATTTAGAGTCAAAAGTCAACAGGCATGCTGAGAACTGAAAATTAAGCACAATCAAAATTACTTGAAAAATAAAACAACAAAACCTTACATCCTCTTTGAATTATGAACATCAGGCACTTGGAAACCCAAAAGATCTCATATTTTTTCTTCTTCTTTTCCCATGTTTTCCTGATTACTGGAGGTGAAGGTCCAGTTTGAAAGGCTGAGGGAGAGCTGGTGAACGGGGTGAGGGGCAGAGGATGTAGAGGTGAGATAAAGGCGGGTTCTGTCTCACAATTCATGTCTGCTTTCATTCAAGTAAATTAAATGTGTATGATGACTCAGCTCCACTGTACCACTGTAGGTATTAAAACAGAAGTTTTTTGTTGTGAGGATTAAAGGATATATATGAATTATCTAGCATATCTTATGTGGTTTGGGATGTCTCCTTTTCTCTACTGGTCATAGATAATTGAGAACAGATTTCTTATCCCTGCAAAACAATCACTCTAGAATGGATCTTAAATAAAAGATCTGGAAGTTTCTTTAAAATAATCTTAACTGAACTGCTGAATTTATAGAGGAGGAAACTGGGGCCAGGCAGAGGGCTGATGTACCAGAGCCACACTGCTGGTGAGTGACAGGCCTGAGATGAGGCCCCGACAGTCAGATTCTGGTTCCACCAGGCAGAGTCTGCACAGGAGCCTGGCTCTGTCTGATCGGGGAATGAGGCAACTGCTTTCAACTCTTCTTAAAAGTTATGCTTATATTGATATGGAGAAGGAAATGGCAACCCACTCCAGTGTTCTTGCCTGGAGAATCCCAGGGATGGCGGAGCCTGGTGGGCTGCCATCCATGGGGTCGCACAGAGTTGGACATGACTGAAGCGACTTAACAGCAGCAGCATATTGATATAGACAGCAGAGGCTCTGGTTACTGTTGATGAAGTACTTGGGAATGGGGGAGGGGAAGGGTATTATGAATTTGGAGACTTGAAGCTTCCTAGGAATGTGGTATTCTTAGCTTCATAGATCCTTAAGTATTTTTTTTTCTCATAAAACCCTCCCTTTTCCACCATTTTCACCCCAATTGTTATATCAATAAATAGGTTTATTCTGCAGATTTCTGTAAATACCTGTCTCCATTGAGCCCACTGCATGGACAGGGCCCATACCAAGACCTACTTGAGAATAAACATCCAGGAAAGTGACACTTTCCCTTGGGAATGGGGCAAAGACAGGTCAGGACATGGATGGCTTCACTGCGATGAATTATCCAGAAGAAAAGCAGCTTGATGTCTTCTAGATCCTCTATGAGCTCAGCTCAGGCTACTGCACAATTTCCCTGAAGATTACAAGAGCAAAACTGAACACTTCTCTCAGACTTCAGGAGTCTATCCTCCAGCCTCTTTCCTGCTGGGGATGTGTCATATCAGCTGACTGGCTCCTTGATGCCTAACACCTGCCTGAGAGTGAGTAGTATTTCCAGATGTTTCTTAGCATCCAGCTGTACGGCATCCTCCAGCTACTGCTGCTTCTATCAATGTGAACATCATGGCTCTGTTTCAAGTCACATCCTTGCAAATATATTCTCATCATTCACAGGATTTCAGGATTGGTGGATTTAGGGAGCATGAGGGAAGGGCTTTAGAGTCAGGCAAATAGAAGGTCAAATCCTGTTTCTCCACTGACACAACCAGCAAGTTCCTTTGTCCCAGGTCTTCATTTGTGAAATGGAGACATGGTAGCAACCTCCTAGAGTCATTACAGAGATGCAGTGGTGATACATGTAAGGCTCCTAATAAAAGAGGATGAGGGACTTCCCCGGTAGTCCAGTGGTTAAGATTCCACCTTGCAATACAGGAGATGCAGGTTCGATCCCTGGTCAGGGAACTAAGATCTCACATGTTGTGGGACAACTAAGCCCGAGTGCCACAACTACAGAAGAAAAGTCCATGTGCTGTAATAAAGACCCAGCACAGCCAAAACAAATTTTAGGAAGAGAGGGTGACATGGTAGGTATGCAGTGAAGGATGGATTTTCTCACAGGAGACAGAGAAGGTTCTGTCTTGTTCACCACTGTATCCCCAGTGCTTAGCACATGGCAGACGCTTAATAAATATGAAAAAGGGAGGAAATGAATGAGTAACTGAATGGCCTCTGATTTGCAGCCCTATGGCTTCCATCTATGGGATAGCACAGAGTCAGACACGACTGAAGCAACTTAGCAGCAGCAGCAGGTTCTTAGAAAACCCTTGAAATCTGTGTGAGAACTCCAATCATTAAGGGTCCAACTTACACTTATAAAGTTAGAACCACTTCAAAGTTGAACCACTGAAGAGCCCTCTTCCTCCACCACTTGAACTAAGAGTCCACTGCCTCTCATCATGCTGGCCTCTTTATGCCACTGCTCCTTTCCAGCTTCTAGCCCCCAGGAGAGAGTGGTGTGCAGGGGCCTGGTCACCTTCTCAGCCACTAAATGCCAGGGTTCTCTGCTAGCTCAGCCTGGGGAGCTTCAGGTTCACACAGCAACACAGATGTTGCTGTACTTCAGGCATCTATCTTCTGGAAGGGTCCCTGATTAGCAGCAGCTGGTGCAGTCTCCCTCGGTACCCCCATGGAAGTGTGTACGAAGACACAGCAAGGACCACTCATTAGTTCAGTTCAGTTGAGTTCAGTCGCTCAGTTGTGTCCAACTCTTTGTGACCCCATGAATTGCAGCACGCCAGGCCTCCCTGTCCATCACCAACTCCTGGAGTTCACTGAGACTCACGTCCATCGAGTCAGTGATGCCATCTAGCCATCTCATCCTCTGTCGTCCCCTTCTCCTCCTGCCCCCAATCCCTCCCAGCATCAGAGTCTTTTCCAATGAGTCAACTCTTTACATGAGGTGGTCAAAGTACTGGAGTTTCAGCTTTAGCATCATTCCTTCCAAAGAAATCCCAGGGCTGATCTCCTTCAGAATGGACTGGTTGGATCTCCTTGCAGTCCAAGGGACTCTCAAGAGTCTTCTCCAACACCACAGTTCAAAAGCATCAATTCTTCAGCGCTCAGCTTTCTTCACAGTCCAACTCTCACATCCATACATGACCACAGGAAAAACCATACCCTTGACTAGATGGACCTTTGTTGGCAAAGTAATGTTTCTGCTTTTGAATATGCTATCTAGGTTGGTCATAATTTCTTTCCAAGGAGTAAGCGTCTTTTAATTTCATGGCTGCAGTCACCATCTGCAGTGATTTTGGAGCCCCCAAAAATAAAGTCTGACACTGTTTCCACTGTTTCCCCATCTAGTTCCCATGAAGTGATGGGACCAGATGCCATGATCTTAGTTTTCTGAATGTTGAGCTTTAAGCCAATTTTTTCACTCTCCACTTTCACTTTCATCAGGTACAATGAATTGAACCCTTTCTGTGTGCCAGGCATGGTTACAACCTCTTTATGAGTACCGATTCATTTTATTCTCCTTATCGTCCACTGAGAAGCAAAGAGAAGTTACGCAGCTCACTTGAAGTCACAAGGTCTTTAGTTGCAGAGCTGGGTTAAAAAATAAATAATGTGAAAACCCAGCAGAGTTCATTAAAACAAGATGAATAAAATATGAAAGAATTGCAACAGAACCTCAAAATGCAGATGACAATGAAAATTTGTATTCATAGCACAGAAAAGCAAAATGAACACTGGAAAACTGTCAGGGATGAAAAACATAAATAAAACAGGAAGATGTCTAAGAAAGCAGATAAATGCCAAAGCAACATAGGACAATATCAGAACACACAACATGCAGAGGGCAGAGGTCCTAAGAATTATCTATATTTGGGAGAAATGGAATCAGTAAACAAACATATTGTAAATTCTTCCTGGCTAAGATGAAAAAAAAAAAAGCTGAAACAAACAAACAAAAAGATTCATCATAGTTGTAAGGTTAAAAGATCTTATTTTATTCCATAATCAGTAAAAAGAAACTTTTTCTGGATACAGCCAGCTAAATTTACTAAGTTGGGGATTAATAACATTATTATTAATAAATAATTAATAAAAATCATTTTTAAGACAGTTAGTACTTTTACCCATAAGAAAATTTTAAATAGTATTTATATATTTATTGGCTGTGTTGGGTCTTATTTGTGACATGGGGATCTTGTAAAGCACGGGCTTCTCTCTAGTTTCTGTGTGCAGACTCAGTAGCTGTGGCATATGGGCTTAGCTGCCTTGCAGCATTTGGGATCTTAGTTCCCTGACCAATGATGGAACCCACATCCCCTGCATTGCAAGGCAGATTCTTAACCACTGGACCACCAGGAAAGTCCCCATTTCATAAAGAATTAAGTTAGAACCTCATCAATCCTACATCAAAACAAATTTCAAATACAGGTATCTCTGCTTTTCAAAAGTTTGCTTTATGCCACTTTGCTTTTTTGAAAGACCTACATTAGTACCTGATTTGCTAACTGAAAGAAATCCAAAGAGGGTTTTAACCTTTGCAACAACAACAACAAAAAAAAAGAGTGAAAAGTGAAAATAGTGTCTAGGGTTTGTTTTGCAGGGAGGCTTTATGCACTTGGACCAGAATGACACCACCAAGCTCTTTCCCATTAAACTAGACTCAGTGCCTCAACATCAAGGCACCATAACTTTGAGCCATGTCAATGAGCATCTGTGCTTCATCTTGATTTATTTTGCACATCTGTTAGCAAGATAAGTCCTAAGAATTGCTCTTTGCATTATGCCATTTTGGCTTATGAAAGTCTTCAAAGAAATGCTCTACCTTCGGATAGTGGGGGAAACCTGTCATCACAGCACTGTTTAGAATAGCCACGACATGGAAGCAACCTAGATGTCCATCAGCAGATGAATGGATAAGAAAGCTGTGGTACATATACACAATGGAGTATTACTCAGCCATTAAAAAGAATACATTTGAATCAGTTCTAATGAGGTGGATGAAACTGGAGCCTATTATACAGAGTGAAGTCAGCCAGAAGGAAAAACATAAATACAGTATACTAACGCATATATATGGAATTTAGAAAGATGGTAACAATAACCCGGTGTACGAGACAGCAAAAGAGACACTGATGTATAGAACAGTCTTATGGACTCTGTGGGAGAGGGAGAGGGTGGGAAGATTTGGGAGAATGGCATTGAAACATGTAAAATATCATGTAAGAAACGAGTTGCCAGTCCAGGTTCGATGCACGATACTGGATGCTTGGGGCTAGTGCACTGAGACGACCCAGAGGGATGGTATGGGGAGGGAGGAGGGAGGAGGGTTCAGGATGGGGAACACATGTATACCTGTGGCGGATTCATTTTGATATTTGGCAAAACTAATACAATTATATAAAGTTTAAAAATAAAATTTAAAAAAAATAAAAATAAAAATGAGCCACGTATGACCTTGGGGGGAAAAATGTATTCGTATTGTTTGGATATCTGGATGAAGAACCTTTTTTTTTTCTTTTTGCTTAGAGCAAAAAGTAATGGGAAAAAAATCACAAAAGCAAACATCAATGGAATTGACTAACACAGTTTAAAATGTATATCCAAAACAAACTAATCAAGATTTAAAAGCACAAAAGAGTAATATTTCCTACAAAAAAGATAGCAGTGGATTACTATTAAAAAGAGGAAATTAGAGCTAGATATTTTGCATTTTAATAGGGAAGCAATAATCACTTCATTTACAAATATATATGAATATAAAACTTATAAGACAAAATAATATACCCATAAACATTTTGTAAATGTTCAAATTCCTCAGTAATCAACAAAATGCAAAACAAAACTGCAGTTTTGCTTATTAAAGGGGCAGAACAGAAGAGACAGTAGTTTGTTTCTTAACTGTTGGTAAGTCAGTTCCTTTCTGGAAGCCACTTCTGCACCAGGGTACCAAGAATACGAACAGTGTACACATTTGACCCACAAATTCGACTCCTAGAAATGTATCCAATGCACCAATAAAACAAGTGCATCAGGACTTCCCTGATGGTCCAGTGGCCAAGACTCTGAGGTCCCAATGCAGGGGGCCTGGGTTTGATCCTTGGTCAGGGAACTAGATCCTACATGCTGCAACTAAGAATTCACACGCTGCAACTAAAGATCCCTCATTCCATAACAAAGATGGAAGGTCCCGAGCGCCACAACTTAGACCCAGTGCAACCAAATAAATAAATAAATATTTAAACAAAAACAAGTGCATCAGGACTTCCCTGGTGGTCCAATGGCTAAGATTCCACGCCACCAATGCAGGAGGCCTGGGTTTGACTCCTGGTCAAGGAATTGGATCCCTAAGAATTTGCATGCTGCAGCTAAAGATCCCACATACCACAACAAAGATTGAAGATCCTGAGTGCCAAAATTAAGACCCGGCACAACCAAACAAATAAATATTTAAACAAAAAGAAGTGCATTAAGGGGTGTCCAGGAGGATTTCTTCAATGTCAGGATGCTTGTTCTAGATTATTTTTAAAACTACCATCAACCTCAGTCCTCACAGGTGTTTTGACCTTCTGAATTTACGGATCATGCTCCCAATGTCATCTTCTTTAATTTTTGAAACAACTCCCCGAGGAAGGCATTATCGTTATCCCCACTTAAAGACAAAAAGGAGAGTTCAATGTAGTCTGAATTAAAGGTCACAAAGTTTTCTCTGCTGGCTGAAATCATGCCACCAAGACATGAAAATATAATGATAGAATGGGAAGCATGGGGACCTAGACCAAATCCTTTCTCTTACAAATTAACAGCTGGCATTTAGAGAGGGGAAGGTTCTTACTGAGATTCACATGGTGATTCTGGAACACTAACTCTTTGAAAAGCACAAACATTCCTGGAGAGGAGGACCTGCTCTCAAACCCTTCTCTTTACTGTTTGCTAGATTATTAGTTAAAATGCAGACATCCGAGAAGTTGTAAATAGGACATGGAGATAAAGGAGGTTAAGGAAGGTCTGAGAAAAGGTCTTGGAATCTCCTAACTTTCCATCTCCACCCGGGAGGGCTCTGGTCACTCAGTGATCCTGGGGATGGATAAAGAAGGAGGAACAGAAGAAAGAGAGAACCAATCTCAGCTGCTCACGGAACAGCTCAGGCCAGGGCAGGTTCTGACATCTCCCAGGACTAGGAATTCCTGCTTCAGGCAGCTGTGTTGTGGTCCCACATCTGCCATTTCAGGCCAACCAGTGCCTGCTGAGCCCTGAGATTTGCCTGGAAGGACCCTGGACAGCGCTCCACCAGCATTCCAAAGAGAAAAACCCATCAGACCCTCCCTGACTGGAGATGCTAACAGGGCAAGTAGGGATGTCTCCTTGGCAAGTCTGTGGGGAGGTTCCCTGAGAGATTTTAAACCTGACCTCAGCCTCTCTCCTGGGCTTCTCAGAATCCACCTGGTAGTACATTTATGGGATCCTTCATTATTTAAAAGAAAAAGCCCTGAAGAATTGGTTTGGGAGCTAATTCGGGTCTGGAAGATGGGTCAGGTTTGGCTTTTACTGTCAGGTGTCCTCCTCTTTGATAAGAGCAGATGGGTATTCACAAAGCCAGACCCCGCCTGGAGTGCTTCAAGCTCATTTCCCGATGGCTGGGGCCACAATTCCTCCAGCAGTTCCTTTAGGGATACTTTGCTGAAATCCCTGCCCTGCCACTCAGCCTTAGCTGAGCCTCTGCTCCCTAGCTGGGGAAGGGTGGCCCCATCCACCAGAGCATGCCCTTCCCTCCAGACTTCCACTCCTGCTGAGCCCAGGTTTCCACCTGGAGAAGGTGTCTTGTGGGTTCCTTCCCTACCTCCCTCAACTCCCCAACTCCACTATGGATAACCCACCCTGCCCCCACCCTTCCTACTCCTGTGAACAGACTAATTTGGAGTTGTTTACAGCTGTGAATCCCAGCAGCAGTATTTCCACAGACAGTGATTTTTTACTAATAAAAGCAAACATTCTTTAGTTTGCAAATGATTTCCTTTCTATTTTTCTTTAAGTAGGAGCAGATTCAAAGTTGTATCGATTATAAAATCTCTTACTCCTGTGCATTCTGGTGCATTTTTTTCCGGGACAGAAGATAGAGCTCCCAGCCCCCAGGGGCAAAGCACACACTCCATCCACCGCCTTGGGCTGACTAGTGAGTACTGCTGGTCTGGAGCTTTGCGAGGCCTGGCTGTTTGCATTGATCGGGGAGTAAGAGCTCATTAGGTCAGGGACCTTGCCTCATTGTTCTCTGGGCTCCAGCCCCAGACACGGTGCCTGCATGCAGTGGGTGCTTAGTCGTCATGGAGTGGCAGAGGCAGTGCTTTGACTGATGAGCTCCTGTACTGACCAAGCCCTGTGTCTGGGCATGCACAGAACACAGCTAGGTGCAGTCAAGTCTGAACAGCAAGGACACCAAATCTTCAGTCTCCCCCCACTCCTTCTGTGAACTTCCTCACCTTATCTGCTTTCCAAACTCAGTTTAATATGGCTCTGATACCCCCACCTTTGTGACCCAGGAGGTACCTATAATGGCCTTTCTCTGAATCTCTGCTTTATGGCTTCCCTAGTGCCTCAGACAATAAAGAATCCACCTGCAATGAAGGAGACCTAGGTTTGATCCCTGGGTTGGGAAGATCCCCTGGAGGAAGGCGTGGCAGCCCATTCCAGTATTCTTGCCTGGAAAATTCTCATGGACAGAGGATCCTGGCGGACTATAGTCCATGGGGTCAAAAATAGTCAGAGACAACTGACTAAGCACACGCACAAAAGTGCACAGCACACACTGCTTTATGGCTTGGCTCGCCTGACCGTGCATCGTGTGCTCAGGGGCTCCCTGAGTACAACCTGCCTTCTTGGCCTACACTTAGCATGCCTCATGGTGGGCATAATGTCTTCTGCACTCACATATGTTCTGCCTTCCAGCATCAAGGACTCAGTGTGAGCTCCATAAGCATTTGAATTGAGTTTAACCACACTGGGGAATAATGAAAAAGAAATTTAAAAAACATAATATTTGGCTGTCAGCAGGCTTGGGTTCAGAGCCCAGAACATACCTTTGGATACTATGTGATCTTGGGCACTTTACAGGCTCTCTGACTTTCATTTTTCTTAACTTTTTTTTTAAGAGCCCAATTTTATTTTATTTATTTATTTGGCTGTGCCAGGTCTTAGTTGCAGCATGTGAGCTTTTCGTGCAGTGCATGGGTTCAGTAGCTGTGGCAGGAAGGCTAAGTTGCCCCGCAGCATGCAGGATCTTAGTTCCTTGACAGGGATCAAACCCAGGTCCCCTGCATTGGAAGGTGGTTTCTTTACCACTAGACCACCAGAGAAGCTCCCACTTTTCTCAGCTTTTAAGATGCACATGATTATGTTTACCCTGTCATGGGCAGGACAGAGGTCACATCTTATAGAAAACCTCTGCCCTTTTCTCACACGCCTCCTGACTCCCCCACCCCTACCATATTTTGAGCCTCCAAGAATCATTGAGTGAGTGAGTGAAGTCGCTCAGTTGTGTCCAACTCTTTGCGACCCCATGGACTGTAGCCTACAAGGCTCCTCTGTCCATGGAATTTTCCAGGCAAGAGTACTGGAGTGGGTTGCCATTTCCTTTTCCAGGGGATCTTCCCGACCCAGGGATTGAACCTGGGTCTCCCGCATTGCAGGCAGACGCTTTACCATCTGAGCCACCAGGGAAGTCCCCAAGAATCATTAGCAGGTCAATAATATCATGATCAATGCACTATCAGTAGGTATTATCAGTCCCTTCCAATGCCTCATAGAGCCAGAACTGGGGACAAGCAGGACTGGCCCATCAGGAACCTACTACAGCGTGGCTATCTGTGGGGCAGTGACGAGGATAATAAGACCCCAGGTGCTGCAATAACCTCATGATTGGTACATGTGGCCCCTCGGATGAGGCGGAGACCCATCCGCATATCTAGTTTCCCCCAGGAAAGAACATTTGGACATACCTCAAGTGACAGGCACTGTTATTCAGAAGTAACAGATCTGCAAGTTTCAGATCCTTTGCCGCATTCCGAGGTTCTGCCCAGGTGCCATGTTAAGCACAACCAACCAGACAAGGAATGTGTCTTTTTCCAAATGAACACAAAACCACACACATGTGCAAATAATTCTAAGAACTAATTCATTAGGAAGGTATGATGCACCAGATACTCTTTTCTATGTATTCACTCATTAATAAACCCCTCCAATCTGGGGCATAGGTGACAACCTCCACATATGGATTAGGAGAGGGATGCACAGAGGGCTCAGTAACCTGGGCAAGGTTGGAGAGAAAGAACAGGATGATAACCCATTAGATTATCTTCTCTGGATCATCACGTAGATCCCCTACTTGTAGATCTCTGCCTCATGCCAGAAGTTATTTTAGATATTACAATCTCCATACTTCAGAAGGGGAAATTGAATATTTGAAAAGTTAAGTGACTTACTCAAGAGCAGACAGGCAGAAAGTGATGAAGCGGGAATTTAAAGTCAAGCCTTTCTAACATGCCACACTGCATCCCGAAGGACACCTTCTTTTGGTAAGTGGAGAGCAATGAGAGACCCATGGAGATTAACCGCAAAAGGAAGTATTCTCTATTCTCATAGGGCAGTCCTGGCTGCCTCCTACTAACCAAGACCCTTCTCACATGTCTTCGTTCCCTCTGCCAGCTTCTACCAGTTAGGCCGAACCTGGGAGCTTATTTCCTTCCCACGTTAAGTTCAGGTTCCATGTTAAGTAAAATCTTTTCATTGTTTCCCTCTTCCTCCTTCTCCCTTCCCCTCCCTCTCCCCCCACCTCCTCCTCTTCCTCCTCCTCCTCTTCATCCTCTGTCTTTGAGCATAATGCTGTTCATTACCATCCCTGGAACCTCTCCAAGATAAGCACTGCCAGGAGAAGCCATTGTCTTGTCAGAAAAGTCCATTAAGGCTGTCAGGTTCCCTAACAAATCAATCAGGCACCACGAGGCCTTTCAAAACGATATCATTTGCTATTCAGGCGGAAACAAATAACTCTCCTAGGTGAGTGGCAGAGGCATGGGCCACGGGCCAAATTGCACCACCGTCTCAGCAAAGAGCTGACATTTTCCACCAACAAATGGCACAGGGTGTGCTTATTTCTCCCATATTAAAACAATCCTTTTCCCGACCCCTCTTTCTCCAACAGAGAGCAGGTCTAGACTCATGGTCATCAATTTTTTTCCTTTTCTTTTCTATTGGACCAACTCCAATCAGACTGTCCTTCACTCTCCCCCTGAGACTACTCTTCTCAAGGTCATCAAAGACCTCCACGTTGCTTCATGGGAGGACCCTTTCTCAGTCCTCACTCATCTTCCTTGACCATGTGATCAGTCTCTGTCTTTTTCAGAGATACTAAATGCTGTAACAACCAATTCCTAAATCTCTGTGGCTAAAACTACAAAGGGTCATTTCTCACCAGTGATAGATCCCAAAGGGTGTGGCTTGTATGTGTACGGGGCTGGGAGTGCTGTTCCACAGAGTCATTGGGGGCCTAGATCCTCCCATCCAGTCTCTATTCTCCCCTCAGGCCATGGTCCTCCGCTGCTCTAAGGGAGCAGGAGATGTTAGTGGCCAGGCCTGGAGGTAGCATACATCACTTCCACCCACATTTTACTATCCAGAACTCAGTCACGTGGGTGCATCTAATTTCAGGGGAGTGTGGGAAATATAATCCCATTCTGTGCCCAGAAACAAAAGGAGGTGGTTTGGGAGCATCTCCCCAGTCTTCGGAGAAGGCAATGACACCCCACAGTACTCTTGCCTGGAAAATCCCATGAACAGAGGAGCCTGGAAGGCTGCAGTCCATGGGGTCACTGAGGGTCGCACACAACTGAGCAACTTCACTTTCACTTTTCACTTTCATGCATTGGAGAAGGAAATGGCAACCCACTCCAGTGTTCTTGCCTGGAGAATCCCAGGGACGGGGGAGCCTGGTGGGCTGCCGTCTATGGGCTTACACAGAGTCGGACACGACTGAAGCGATTTAGCAGCAGCAGCAGCAGCAGCCCCAGTCTTATCCATGTTCCTCCACGCTTTCTTCACTTTATCTCCAGATACTTTTTTCTCTTGGTTTTTTCCTAATGCACTGGCCATTTCTTCTCAGTCTCCTGTGCTTATTCCACTTCTTCTCTTGAACATCTTAATAGCCCATGGCTTAAAAGACTAGCTGTATACCAGCAATTCTTAATTTATTTCCCCAGTGAGACTTTTCTCCCAAACCCCAAATTTGGGTATCCAGTTGCTTACTTCACCTCTCCACTTAGTGGCTAGAAGACATAGCAATGGAATGTTCTAAAGCGTATGCCCAGTATTGCTTCCCGAATCCACTCCACCCACAGTCTTTCCCAGCTCAGGCAATGGCACCTCCATCCTTCCAGTTTGGGCCTGAAAACTTGGTGCCATCTTAGATTCCTTTATTTCTCTCACTTGTCATATATCACATCGGGAAATCCTGTTAGCTCTACATTCAAAGCATACCCACTCTGCAAAAGTAAATCCCACTATTTCTTACCTCCTGTTAGAAGCCACCAACATTCCCAGCTGGATTATAGCAGTGGCCTCCTGCCTGGCCTTCCAGATACTACCCATGTCCTCCTACAATCCATTCTCAATGCAGCAGCCAAAGGGATCTTACCAGAAGGTATATCAGTTCATTCTATTCCTCTGCTCCAAAGCCTGAAATGGCTCCCACTTCACTCAAAAAAAAACAAAAAACAAAAAACAAACAAACAAACAAAAGCCAAAGTTCTCACCACGGTCTACAAGCATGCTTGATCTTCCTCACCCTCATCATCTTTCTGACCTCCAGCCTTTCCTTAAATAGTCAGGCATGCTCCCATCTCCAGGGCTCTGTACTAACAATTCTCTCTGTTTGAAATACACCCCGGTCCATGACACAGGGCATAGCCCCTCCTTCCTTCAATATCACTCTCACAGTGAAGCCACCTGACACTCCCGATCTCCATCTCCCTGCTCTGCTTTCTCAGGATTCTTTCCCTTTTCATTTTTCTATCTAACCTACTGTATAATTTGGGCTTCCCTGGTGACTCAGACAGTAAAGAATCTGCCTGCAATGCAGGAGACGTGAGTTTGATCCCTGGGTTGGGGAGATCCCCTGGAAAGGGGGATATCAATCCACCTCAGTGTTCTTGCCTGGGAAATCCCATGGACAGAGGAGCCTGGTGGGCTTCAGTCCATGGGGTTGCAAAAGAGTTGGACATGACTTAGCAACTAAACAACAACACTATATAATTTACATATTTGCTCTATCTGTTGTTTTTGTCTGTCTTTTTCTTACCTCTGCTACAATGTGAGCTTTACAGGGGCACAGGACTCTTTGTGGTTCAGTAATATGAATCCTGGGCTTCACGGGTGGCTCAGAGGGTAAAGCATCTGCCCACAATGTGGGAGACCTGGGTTCGATCCCTGGGTCGGGAAGATCCCCTGGAGAAGGAAAAGACAACCCACTCCGGTACTCTTGCCTGGGAAAATCCCATGGACGGAGAAGCCTGGTAGTCTACAGTCCATAGGGTTGCAAAGAGTCCTAAGTTTCTAGAACAGAGCTGACTACATAGTAGGAACTTAATAAATAGTTTTTCTGCATAAACAATTAATTTTGCAACACCAAAATGTATAGAGTATTCCCAGCAACTCTTGTAGTAGCCAAGATTTTGACTTCCCAAGCCTCTATTCCAGTCCTGTTAATCAAAAACCTTCCTGGCTCCCCACTGAGTACACACTCCCTGGCTGGCGGAGAATGTGCTCCACGTCTTTGTTCCGTTGTTCTTTCTTGGCTGTGGCTCCCACTTCCGCTGTATGCAAAGCCTGTGCGCCAGGCAAAGTAAAGACCACACATTTCTCCCCCTGTGTCTCTGCTCCTGGCTTCCAGTCTCCTTTTGAATGAGCCTCTGGAACTCAGTTGTTTTTCAATGGCCATTTCAAGAATTACCTTCCATGATAAAGCTGAACTGAGGCCATATCACTCTTTAAAGGCCACAGCAGAATTGAGGGCCTCTCTCATGTCAGCTTTCTCTCTGAGTAAATGTTTAGAGGGCAGGGCTTTTGTTATGCTCACCTCAAGGAACAAGGACAGGACTTTAAACTCATTCATTTCCCTTTGATTTAACAAACATTTTTGCTCTGTGCAGGTACAGGGGACCTAGAGGCAAGCAGGTCGCCCTCCCCGACTTCAGAGTGGTCCCTGTCGGGAGAGGAGAGAACTGGATGAATAAGCAGTTCCAAGGTCATATTGCCAAGGTTCTGTAGAGGAAGTATCAGGTGATGGGGCAATGGGATAGGTGGGGAGGGGCTGGGAAGGCTTAGCAGAGGAGATGATGCTTCAGTTATGGCCTGAAGACAGTACAGGTGCTGAAAAGAAGAGCCAGGTGGTAGAGGAGTGGGCATTCTAGACTAGAGACCAGAGAGGGACTCAATAATATTTGTTCTGGATTTCCTTCTTGGTTCAATGGCTCAGACTCCATGCTCCCAATGCAGGGGACCCAGGTTCAATTCTCAGTCAAGGATCTAGATCCCACGTGCCACAATTAAAACAGCTCGCACGCTACATCTAAAACCCAGTGCAGCCAAATAAATACATAAATAAAAATATTTAAAATAATACTAGTATTTGTTCAATTCAATCTTTGAGAAATGCTCTGTCTTTGATGTGTTTTCAAATGTTTGAACATATTCATACAATGCCTTAATGAGATTGAAGAATAACTCAGTTGCCTTAGAACCAGACACTTTTTTTTAAAGCAAATAACAGGATCTTGCATTTCAAAATAGCCTCTTTAATGCTTCCAGATGCTTTCACATTCATTATACATTTTGATTTTTATTTTTCACTATTATTCTGTAGATATTAAGAACACTCCCATTTCACAGATTTAGAAATAAACTTGGAAATGTATGGCATGCTAACGTTGATGAGCCAATTGCTTTAAATAAGGGTCCACTCTCTTCCCCTCTGAAGACTCTCTGCTATGTTTGGGGGTTATTATCTGGAGTCTAAGGATGGAGTGGTTTAAGGGTTTCATGAGTGCCTGAAAACTTATATGAAATTCTCTCAGTATTTTTCAGGGTACTAAATTCTCTATCATTCATTAGATTTCACAGGGACTGTGATTTTAAAATATGTACAAACTTCTGCACCATACTACAACCAAGTTCTATTTAGAAAGAACATGGACATCTTGGCTTTCATGATGACCTTGCCCAAGGACAAACCTGGGACCGGTCTGTACAGCTCATACCTAGAATGAAGCTCCAGGTGAAGAAGCAGTAGGCTACATGTAGAGTATAGACGCCTTGGCGCTGAACTGCCTTTGTGCCTACACTACAGGTCCCCTAGGAAGTACCCAGAATGAGCCACCCACTGGCCCAACCCTAACATGCATAACGCCCTTCAGCCAGAATGTGAACTCTATTTGTGCACTGTGTTTGCGTTCAATGCCACTATATTTAAAAGACCTTTGCAATTTCTAACACTCATTGTCTGAGCTGGATGAAATGTCTTTGAAGTCTAACTAAGTGATTGCTGGAGGTGAACTCTGCTGCATCCACCTAATGGCCAGGTACACATGTTTCGTTCATTCATCCTGGCAGGTCTCTGGAGAACAACTTTGGAGACCATCAGATTCACCTCAGTGCTTGTCAGCCATCTATCCAAAGCTCAGCCAGGCCCACTGACCATATCTCTGGGAAGGCCAGCTTCAGGCAAGTGTGGGGAGTCTGGGATGGAAAAGATGTCAGTGTGTCCCCATTATCCCTGGTGACAATAACCACCTGGGGCCTGAGTGGCTTCAAGTTTGAAAAGCACCCAGCTGATCGGAAGCACTGATCTATTTGGTGATTTTTAAATATGACTGCATCAAATTTCCTGGAAGGTCTCAAGACAGTTCTGATCCTCAGGGTCACTTCAGGCCTACTGAGTTGAACTCTTTAGGGATGAAACCCATGAAATATGAGTTTTAGATCTGTAGTTGATTCTGATGTTCATGTAAGGGAACGGATGATTAGACAAAGCATTACTTGAACTAAGCCTGGCCAGGCACGAAGACCACACGACTTGTATGTGGTAGATGGATTCTCCACCTCTGGCCCTGTTGGCCTTGTGGGGATTGAGAGAAAGGGAGGGAGTTAGCATCCAGATGGAAGATGAGCAGAAGATAAATCATTGCACATGCGGCTTTTGATTAGCTCTTGGAGAACCAGATGGATTGATTAGGTCTGGGAACCAGAACCAGATCTACCTGGAAGCTGACAGTCAGGCAATAATCTAAAGCCCCTGTGTCTCCATTTACTCATCTGGGGGATGCGTATTAACTTCAGCCTAATGAGATTATTAAGAGCAAGGAGCAGGCACACTAGTAAATTCAGCCAGCTTGCTTTTTATAGCCCACAGGCTAAGAATGGCTTTTGTATCTTTAAATAGTTGCATTTTAAATAGTTATATTAAGTACCTAACTAATAGGTTTGATGTTGCTTGTTGATCTGCAGTGCCTAAAATATTTACTACTGGGCTCTGTAAGAAAGTTTGCTGACCTCTGGTTTACAGGGTTAAATGAAATAATCAATGTGAAAAGCCTGGCACATATTACATTACTCACAACAACTTTTAGGAGCTGAGAACATCTCCTGGGCTGGCAGCCAGCAAGAAAGCAGGGACATCAGTCCTACAGCCACAAGAAGCTGAATTCTGCCAACAATTCAGGCAAGCCTGGAGGAAGACCCTAGCTCTGGGTGAGAATACAGTCAAACTGACACCTTGGCCTCTGCTGGGTGAGACCCTGACCAGAGGACCCAGCCATACCATGTTCAGAGTCCTGACTCTAGGAAACTGAGATTATAAGTAGACATTGTTTTAAGGCACTAATTTGTGATCCTTTGTTAAGTAGCAGGTGAAAACTCAGATACGCTCTAGACACCAAAACTCTGACTTTTCTCACCAGATAAAGGCACTCTGACTTCCCCTTCACTCTCTAGAAGTCTCCCACCTACTTCTCTCTGCCTCATCTTTCAGGTTCCCTGCCACCCGTGGAGCCACACTTGACTATCCCTCACCCTCAGGGAATTTGCCGTCCTTGGTCTACAGGCTCTTGGGCATGCCACTCGGCCGTGCATGACTTATCCATTCCTCAGGGATTCCCTGGGCCAGGTGCAGAGGATACTGACACAAGCTAGCCAAGGCTCTTCCCTCAAGGAGTTGCTAGTTCAGGCAGAGCAGGGTGTGGTAAAGCAACATACATGGAGCAGGAGCGAGAACTGTGTTGGGTCTATTATGTTCAGCAGTGTTCACTGAAGTCTCTATCTGCCTGTCACTCCACTCAGCCATGATGATGCAGAAGTAATTCAGCCTGCAAAAAACTCACCCAGTCTCGTGGCTCTGGCCCAACTCCACAGCCTCGATGGCTCCAGCAGTGTCACTTACCTCCAACCCAGCTCTAACATGCCTCCCTATCAAGACGTGACCAGGTCCTTGAAGGCAGTAACAGAATCACGCCTATACCTCCATCCTAACCTATGACTCAGAGAGAGTTTAGAATTTAATTTACCAATTCTCAAATGCCCTCTTCTCTAAAATTTAAACAAATCCCTCTTTCTTTCATTGACCTTCACAAAAGCATTAGCAATGAATCTTTAAAACACTGAAGGTCTGCTCTCCACGATTACAAAACACTGAAGTTAAATCCTCATAAAATAAACACAAGTGAAGTGGTTGAAAGGTTTAATCCTTTGCCAAATGTGTGGGTTAATCTGTGCATATGTTGGTGTATATGTGTATAGCATGCTGGCAAAGCAGTAATTTTTTGGCCTTGGAGTAAGTTCTTCCTCTGACCTCCCCTGGCCAGCTGAGCCAGTCAGGGTCATGGTAGGGTTTATGCGGTCTGTTCATGTTAAGGGCTCAGCCATGCTTGTGGCTGTCACAGTGTGTGTGTATGTCCATAACACAGTTGTTGGTAGCATGAGTACCTTAGTCCCACTGTTAGCTGCTCTGTCTTCCCCAAAGGCAGCAACATACCATGAAGCACAAAGCTGGGCCAGCCGTGGTGACACAATCACTGGCTGGCATAGAACAGGCAACTTAATTACGGCAAGAAGTCAACATTTAACAGGATCCTCAACGAAGATCCAGATACAATGAGGTGAAGACAGTTTTTTCTACTGAAGAATGCATAAAGCGTCCACACTATATAACGTATTGAGGCCATCAAAAACTCTCCTTACTTTTGCTTAAAGCCTCAGTCCATTTGATAGGCATTTTTAAGACGACTTCAAGAACCACAAATAAAACTCTAAAGTTTTTCAGGATCTGTAGTGTGTGAAAGTTGGAAATATCTTAGAGGTAATTCAGTCTAACCGTCTAGTCCCTTGATTTACACACAAGAAAACTGAGGCTCAAAGAGAGGAAGTCACTTTTCCAAAGTTAAATTCCGAGCTAGATGCAGAATAGAAACTAACACTGAAGCTTCCTGCCTTCCTGACCAGGGTTTCTCAATCTCAACACTATGACCTGATGCTTCGAGTCAGATAATTCTTTGGTGTGGGGAGCTTTCATGTTTACTGTAGGATGTTTTGCAGCATCCTTGGTCTCTATCCACTAGATGCCATAGCAACCCTCCATCCCATTAAGAAAACCAAAGAATGTCTCTGAATGTTGCTGAGTGTCTCCTGGAGGGCGGGGGGCAAAAATTGCCCCAGTTAAGAACCAATGACCTGAACAAATGATGCCAGCTTATGTGATTTTTGGCTCTAAGATGTACCTGGCTGTGTAATCTCAACAAGTCACATAATCTTTCTCAGACTGAGTTTCCTTATCTTTAAAGTAAAAATAGTACCAGATTTATAAGTTCACATGACTGGAAAATGTAAATGAAATCATGTATGTAAGTTTGTCAGTAAAGTGCCAAGCACATAGTAGGCAGGCAACTGCTATGATTTGTATGAGACCTGACTGTATGACGCCACTCTATTTCCAGCAAGGTTCTTCCTCTCTGCAGTTTGCTGTGAATGCCGATGAACAATCATTCCCTAGTGGAGACAGCTGCCTTGGCTGAGACTAAGGCTGGGGACTCTTCACATTTGGAGGAAAGGGAGAGTGCTTGCGAGTCAGGTGGGGTTGTACTTGCTATGCAGGAAGACAAACTATGAGCTCTTTGTTTGTTTTCATCATGTCTTTAAGCTTTCTTATCTCCAGCTGCAGGATTCTGCAAAATAAAATTCAATTAGTATTTATCATCCTTTTCCTAGCTGAGTAAGTCAACTTCTTTTATGGCTGAAACTCATAAAAAATGAGGAATTGCCAAAAAGCTCTGAAGATTTCAAGGTTTTGAGATGGAAAGGCCCAAGAGTAAGGGGAGAGAAGTAATTTTTTCATAAGAAAATAACCACGCTGTCATTGGGATCACAGATACTGTTCAGACACGAATGTAAACAGAAAGTTCAATGCTGAGGATTTTAAACTTCAGCTTCACCACAAAATCTGTGTGTGCAGAAATATAATACTGCATAATACATGTGAGTGGGACAGCTTGTGCTGTTCAGGCTGCCTCTCTGTTTCCACCCCACCATGCGTGTTTATGCTGTTTGGGATATCAAGGGACTCGAAGACACATAAGCATCTTCAGAAGCAAGACTAATCTTGCATCCACCCTAATGACCAAAAAAGGTCAAAAGAGTTTGTAACGGTGCCTTCTGTGGTTCAGCCCTCTCTCCTTTCTACCCTGGAAATGGCAAGTGGTACCCACTCCATTCCAGCCCCTGGTTTGACCAGACAAGTGCATGCTGAGACAGCTGTTCTTAATTTTCACTTCTATCTCTAGCTCCTCCTATCCATGCAGTGGTAACTCATGCCCTACATCCAGAAGTCAGACCTCCTGTTTCCTTGACTTGCATTAGTGTGACTCTGGATATTTTTCCCCAAACCACACGAAGTTTGGGAAAGCTCTGCTATCTCTGACTATGGCCAGTTTCCAGGTCAGGGCACCCTAATAGCTAGGAGACACTTGTTCCCTCTCTTTTCACTGTCACTGGAGCCAGTGGGGCTGCCCCCATGTATTTCTCTTGAACAACAAGAAATATGACTTTGGATTCCTGAGGAAATTCACTAGGATTAACTATTAGAAAGATGGTTCACCTAAGAAGCTGCCCACAGAGTCACATCTTTTTAAGAAAATCTTTTCTCCATCATGATGTCCACTATAGGAGGGTGTGTTTTGTTTGCGCATGTAAGCTCCATGGTGAGAAGCCCTTGACTGGCTCATTCACCACTGTAATTCACGTGCAATAGTCACTCGAAATTTTCTTATGAATTAATCAAGGAACAAATGTGGGATAGGGCAAACATCCCTCTTTGGCAGTGTGCAGACCTCCAAGTGTACCAAACTCACAGTCCGTCATCCCTCATTGCCTGGGTAGCCTAAAACCAGAGGTCACAAGCTGGTGGTCTTGGGAAAAATTTAGCTAGCAGTGATGTTTCATCTGTAGACTGTATGTCCGCACAGTGCTCTATAGACAAAATTGAATTATTTACTTTTTAAAAACCGTTTTGGAAATTTCACACAAAATTCTGGATTTCTGGCTTCTTTTGGAAAATGCTAAAACTTGATAGATTTGAGGTTACATTTGTAGATGAAAAATACTACACTTTTTCCTGTTTTTCCCACTAAGCATAAAGATCCTAGAATATATATAAATAGAGATATATACATGTATACATATATGTGTCTATATATAAAACATAGGAAGATTCTTAAAGTTGGAGAGAAGAAAACAAACCAGTCAGGGAGCTCAGGAGCAGAGAAACAGCGTGATAATGAGTTCCCTGGGTTTTCATTTCACCTCATATATCCCAAAACTGGAGCTGAAGAAGGCTGCAATTCAGAAATGCCAATAGACACAGGGAAAAAAACAAAAAACAAAAAACCTCCAAACAAAAGTTTACTTTCTCTAGCCAAAGGACCAGAAAAAAGAGCTGCCTAGCAAAATAGATACGGAGAAGGCAATGGCAACCCACTCCAGTACTCTTGCCTGGAAAATCCCATGGACAGAGGAGCCTGGTAGGCTGCAGTCCATGGGGTCGCTAAGAGTTGGGCATGACTGAGCAACTTCACTTTCATGCATTGGAGAAAGAAATGGCAACCCACTCCAGCGTTCTTGCCTGGAGAACCCCAAGGACGGCGGAACCTGGTGGGCTGCCGTCTACAGGGTCACACAGAGTTGGACACGACTGAAGTGACAGCAGCAGCAGCAAAATAGATAAGCTTTGAACAATTACCACTCTACTCTACATTACTCTACAATAAATGCTACATAAAAAACTGTGACCTCACCTCTACCTATGCCAAAAAAGGCTCAGTAGGGATCCTAGACCTCCACTCTCATGAGGCTATACTGAGGTACCCAACATCCTGGCTGAAACATTGTCAGAGAAGATTAAGTATGGAGCTGGGACTTCCATCTTCAACAGCCAGTAACAAGGACTATCCTACAGTGTCAGTGAAGACCACGTGGGGCGCCTGAGTGTCTACCCTCAGCTGGCAGTAATGAGGAGCCCTCCTAGCTCCCCACTGCCAGAATAAACTTAGGAAAAAGTGAGGTCTTTCATCATTTCCCCACTGTAATGAGGCCATCTCCATTGCAGTATCACTGGAGATGATGTGGGAAGCTGGAGCTCCCACCTCAACTTGGCAGTAATAGACAGCCCCCTCAGGTATCAGTGAAAGCCAAGACTCTCTAGACTCTTACCACCAGATGGCACTAAGGATATAGAGCCCACCCTCCTCTCTTGCTCATTGTCAGAAAAAGCCAATTAAAACACACGGTATATATACGATCTAAAGTTTCAGAGAATAATTTTAAATGTTTAAGGTTTCAATAGGAAAAAACTAAGAAAATTCCAAACTGAATGAAAAACAGAACATCTATAGATAGTACTGCTGAGAAAAAAGACCTATGAGATTTATCTGACAAAGATTTTAGAGCAGGCATGATGGAAATGATTGAAAGGTCAATTATAGACATGCATGAATCAAAATAAAGTAGAAAGCCTAAGTAAGGAATTAGAAAACCTCAGTAAAAAAAAAAAAAAAAAAAAACAGTAGATATAAAGGACCAAATGGAAATTTTAGAATGGAAAATCCCAGTGAATTAAAAGTTCACTTGATGGGCTTATCAGGAATGGAGGAAGAAATCAATGCATTGGAAGAGAGAAAAACAGAAATGCCTAACCTGAGCAACAGAGGAAAATGTACTTTAAAAAGAGAGAGAGAGAGAGAGAGAGCTT
The DNA here is from genome assembly GCF_003369695.1 of Bos indicus x Bos taurus. NCBI lineage: Eukaryota > Metazoa > Chordata > Mammalia > Artiodactyla > Bovidae > Bos > Bos indicus x Bos taurus. Next base: position 128,234,464 of record NC_040076.1, read on the forward strand.
CAGGGGCCTGTGGGGCCCTACAATGGAAGATCTAACATTCATGTCACTGGAGTTCTGGAAAAAGAGAGCAGTGGTGAAAAAACATTCAAAAAAATAACAGCTTGGAATTTCCCTGGCACTCCAGTGGTTAAGACTCCATGCTTCCACTGCAGGGGGCATGGATTTGATCCCTGGTTGGGGAACTAAGATCCTGCATGCCACACAGTGTGGCCCCCAAAAAGCAGGGGGCTGAAAAACTCCCCTTTCGTACAAGAGACACAAACCTACAGATTCAAGAAGTTGAGTGAATGTCAAACAAGATAAACTCAAAGAAGCCCAATCCAAGGTGATATAACTAAACTGAAAATATAAGACAGAAAAAAATATGGAAAGCAGCCAGCACAACATTTCACTTATAAGGGAAAAGTAGTTAGAATGACCAAGCAAGTCAGAGGGAAGAAGCACAAGGTTATTCAAGGGCTGAAAGAAAGTAACTGTCAACCTGGAATTTGATATTCAATGAAAATATGCTTCAGGAATGCAGGGGAAATAAAGATACTCTGCCAGGAAGAAGAACTAAGAGAACTGGTCATCAGAACACCTATTCTGAAAAACTGGCTAAAGGAAGTTTTTGAAAAAAAGAAATAAGAACGTGATGAACAAAAATCCAGGTAAATATAATAGCCTTTCCTGAATTTTCTAAATTATATTGGACAGTTAAGCAAAAATCATAACATTATCTGATGTGATTATAAATGCATGTAAAATATTTAAGACAATTATAAACGGGGAGAGTAAAGAGACATAAGTGGAGATAAGGTTTCTGTATGCCATTTGAACTGATAAAATAACGACGCCAGTGGACTTGCGACAAATTATGTATATATATATTAGCCAGACCAACCACCACCACCAACAAAAACTTTACCAAAAGATACACTCAATATACTATAAATATATCAAAATGAAATTTGAAACATATACAAATAACTAACTGGAAGGAGGACAAAGCAAACAGAAATATAATAAGAACACACAGAAAACAGCAAATAAAATGGCAGACTCAAAACCTAAAATGTCAATAATTACGCTAAATGTAAATGGTGTGAATACATCAATTAAAAGACAGAGACTGGGAGAGTAAATTAAACAGATTGGACCAATAAATGCCCAACACATGGTCTATGAGAAATTTACTTTAAATATAATGAAAGAGGAAGATTGAAAGTAAAACAGTAGAAAAAGATGTAGCATGCAAACATTCATCAAAGCAAAGCAGAGTGGCAATGTTAATATCAGATAGAGTAAACTTAGGAGGGAAAGAAATGCTAGAGGCAGAGAGTAACACCAAATGATTAAAGGGGCAACCCAGCATGAAGACATAGCAATTCTGAACATGTATTCAATAGACAACAGAGATGCAAAATGCATCAAACAAAAAGTGATAAAACTGAAAGGAAAAATAGAGAAGCTGAAGCTCTCTACAGTCCTATCTCAACAACTGATAGAATTGGACAGAAAATCAGTTAGGATATAGAAAAAAATCAGCAACACTATCAACCAATAGGATTCAACTGACATTTTTAGAACACTTCACCCAACAAGAGCAAAATATATGTTCTTTTCAATTGCCCAGAGAACATATACAGAGATATATCCTGAGCCATAAAACTACCCTCAAGTTTTTTTTTTTAATTAAAATCATACCAAGTATGCTCTCTGATCAAAAAGGAACCAAAGAAGAAATCAACAACAGAAATATAACAGAAAAATCTCCAAACATTTGGAAGCTTAGCAACACACTTCTAAATAACTTATGGCTCAAAGAGGAGGTCTCAATATAAATAAAACTAATATATCAAACTAAATAAAAATGCATCAAAACTTGCAAGGCACAGGTAAAGCAGTGCTGAGAGGAAAACAGATAATACTTAATGCATACATTAGATAAGAGAAACAATCTAAAATCAATAAAGTACACTCTTACCTCAAAAGTCTAGCTAAAGAATAGAAAAATAAACCCAAACAAGCAGATGAAGGAAATATTAAGACAGGAACAAAGTCAATGAAATAAAAATAGAATAACTATAGAGAAAAAATCAGTGAAATAAGGAGTTGGTTCTTCAAAAGGATCAAGAAATGATAAACTTCTAGCAAGTTTGACAAAGAAAAAGAGTGAAGACATAAATTTTCAATATCAAGAATGAATTAGTATATATAATTACAGTGTGACATAGATATCAATAGATAAGAAAAGGCAAAAGATTCAATTTGAAGAGAAATATGAGTATGAATTAGATAACAGGATACTAAAAACAATACTCCACACACATACATCTGCCAACTTATATAAAATAAACCAATTCCTTGAAAAACATAATCCAGAACTAGTCACACAATATAAAATAGATTATTTGAATAGCCTTATAACTACTTAGAAAACAATTTATAATTGTAAAACTCTCTAGAAAGCATTTTCAACTGGAGGACTCTACCAAATATTTACAAAAGAATTAACACCAATGCTACACAATCTCCTCCAGAAAACAGAAGGGAGAAAATATTTCTGAATTCATTTTATGAAACTAATATTACCCTGATATAAAACCAGATAATGGCAATACAAATAAAGAAGATGAAAGACTTATATCCCTAATGAATATGGATGGAAAAATCCTTAGTAAAATATTAGCAAGTACAGTACAGCAGCACATAAGTAGACTTATACACTATAAGTAAACTGGGTTTACTTTACAGATGCAAAGTAGAGTCATATATGAAAATCAGTCAACATCATCACCATATTAACAAACTGAAGAAGGAAAAGCACACATTCATAACAATCCATATTAGAAAAAAATTGACAAAAATCAAAACCCATTTATGATAAAACAAAAAACTCTCAGAAACCTTGGAATAAAAATCTGCCTCAACTTGATAAGGAGAATCTACAAAAACCCTGTTGGTTATATTATACTTATTGGTCAAAGAGTGAATGCTTTCCCCTAAGATCTGGAACAAGGCAAGAAAATCTCTCATCTCCAGTCAGTGCAGTAAGGCAATAAAAGGGAACAGACCTGTTCTTAATTACAGATTACATGTTTGTCTATGTAGGAGTTCATTAAAGTTGTAGGACACAAAGCATAAAAACAAACATATGAAAGCAACTGAATTTCTACACAATGGCAATGATACATAAACAACACAATGAAAAATAGAATACCATTTACAGTCACTGTAAAAATGAAATATTTGGGTTTAAATCTAACTAAACCTGTATAGGATTTGTATGCTAAAAACTACACAACACTGCTGAAGGATATCAAGGAAAAGTTAAACAAATGGAGATGTATACCAAGTTCATGGATTGGAAGACTCAACTTAGTAAAGATGTCAATTTCCCCCAAATTAATATGCAGGTTTAACTCAATTCCTATCAAGTATCAGCAGGACTTTTTTTTAGATGTTGACAAAATTATTCTAACGTTTATATGGACAGTGCAGGAAGCTCAAGATGGAGGGGAGATATATATATATATATATATATACACACACACACACACACACACACACACACACACACACACTCCAATACTTTGGCCACCTGATGCGAAGAAGTGACTCATTGGAAAGACCCTGATGCTGGGAAAGATTGGAGGTGGGAGAAGGGGATAACAGAGAATGAGATGGTTGGATGGCATCATCGACTTAATGGACATGAGTCTGAGTAAGCTCCAGGAGTTGATGATGGACAGGGAAGCCTGGTGTGCTGCAGTCCACGGAGTCTCAAAAAGTTGGACATGACTGAGTGACTGAATTGAACTGATATACACACAAAACACAAATCAGTCATAAATATATATATATGTCATAAATATATAATTATGACTGATTCACATTGTTGTGCAACAGAAACCAACACAACATTGTAAAACAATTTTACTCTGATTAAAAAATAAAGTTTATATGGAAAACTAAAGGAACTGAAATTAATAAAAATAAACAGGGAGTCTACCCAATTTTAAGACTTACTGTATATTTACAATATTCAAGACTGCATAATTGTTATGGAACAACATACCAATTAATGAAATAGAAGAGAAAACCCAGAAACAGATACACACAACCATGCCCACCTGAGTTTTGACAAATGTGCAATAGGAATTCAATGGAGGAAAAAAACTTTCCAACAAATGACGTAGGAGCAATTGTACATCCGTTGGGGGGGGTGTGGCAGGAATCTCAACCTAAGTGTTTCATTTTACACAAAAATTAACTCATAATGGATTATACATTTACATATAAAATGTAAAGCTATAATATAAAATGTAAAGTTATAAAACTTTTAGGAAAACACATTGGCAAATATCTTTAGAATCTAGAGCTATGCAAATAGTTCTTAACCTGGACACCCAAAACACAATCCCTAGAATGAAAATCGGACTTCATGAAAATTTAAAGGTCTTGCTCAGAGAAAGACCTTGTTAAGAGGATGAAAAGGGAAACTACATAATGAGAAAAAGTATTTAAAACCAGATATCTGACAAAAGACTTGTTTTTAGAATACGTAAAGAATTTTCAAAGCTCAATGTTAAAAAAATAAAAAGCTCAATAGTAAAAACACAAACAATCCAGTTAGAAAATGGACAAAAGATATGAAGAGACAATTCATGGAGGACATACACACATACGCACCGGAAATAAGGATGTGAAAAGATGTTTAACATCAATAGCCATTAGAGAAATGCAAATTAAAAGCACAATGAAGTAACACTGCACAGCCTATCTGAATGACTATAACAACATAACAGTGATAATATCCAGTGTCAGTGAAGATACAGAGAAACTGGACCACTCATACATTGCTGGTGGGAAAATAAAAAGGTCCAGACACTTTGGAAGATGCTTTGGCGGTTTCTTAAGAAACTAAACACGTGACTACCATACCACCTAGCAATTGCACTTCCTGACATTTATCCCAGAGAAGTGATGACTCGTGTTCACACAAAAATTTGTATACAAATGTTTAGAGCAGCTTTATTTTTATAATAGTTCAAAACTGGAAACAACCCAGATGTCCTTCAGTGAGTGAACAGTTAAACAAACATTGAGTATGACCCAAACTGGTACGTTTATCTCACTGAATTCCACCTGGCAATGAAAAGGAAGGATAGATTATTGACACAGGCAACAACCTAGATAGACTTCCAGAAAATAATGTTGAGTGAAAAAAGCATCAATTCTAAAAGGTTGTCTACTCGGTGATTCAATATATACAACATATTCAATATACTCAAAATAACAAAAGTATTGAAATGGGAACAGAATCATGATGCCAGGAGTTAAGGAGGGACTGGGTGGAGGAAAGTCAGTGTGGTTATAGCTGGACAACATGAAAGATCCTTGTGATGAACGAAATGTTTTGCATCTTGATTACCAATGCCAATCCCTTGGCTGTGATATTGTGTTATCTTTCCATGAGTTATCACTGTGGGAAACTGGGTGGTATACACAGGATCTTCCTGTGTTATTCTTTACAACTGCATGTAAAACTACCTTTACCTCAAGATAAAGCATTTAATTTACAATCAACTTAAAATAAATTAGCTAGGCCTGAGTAGCAGCTACATCCTCCCTTAGGCAAGGTAACCCTCCACTGGCACAAAGGATCTCTCTGGATCACCACAGTTCCCTCTGGTCCAGATCCACCTGAGCCAGGGCTCTTCCGTCACTGGTTCCATGGGTGTGGGTGTAGCGATCTGGGCAACACACGAGGTGGGGTGACTTTTCTCCAAAGTAAACCAGAGGGCCACCAGGAGTCGGCTTTAGCCTCTTTTGTGGCAAAATGATGATACTATATCCCTACCCTTATGCTGCTTAGCAGTAGGTTTCAAGCCACTTGGTTCTTTCAACTCAGATCAGCAAATATTTCCCAAGAACCTCTAAGTTAGATTATGTCCCAGAACATAGGGATAAACAAGCCTGCTCTGGAATAGTTAAGTAGTTCATTCGTGTCTGACTCTTTCAACCCCACGGACTGCAGCACGCCAGGCTTCCCTGTCTATCACCAACTCCTGGAGCTTATTCAAACTCATGTCCATCAAGTCAATGATGCCATCCAACCATCTCATCCTCTGTCGTCCCCTTCTCCTCCTACCTTCAATCTTTCCCAGCATCAGGGTCTTTTCTAAGGAGCCAGTTCTTCATATCAGGTGGCCAAAGTATTGGAGTTTCAGCTTCAGCATCAGTCCTTCCAATGAATATTCAGAACTGATTTCCTTTAGGATGGACTGGTTGGAATTCCTTGCAGTCCAAGGGACTCTCAAGAGTCTTCTCCAACACCACACTTCAAAAGCATCAATTCTTCGGCACTCAGCTTTCTTTATAGTCCAACTCTCACATCCATAAGTGACTACTGGAAAAACCATAGCTTTGACTGGATGGACTTTTGTCAGCAAAGTAACATCTCTGCTTTTTAATATGCTGTCTAGTTTGGTTATAACTTTTCTTCCAAGGAGTAAGCGTCTTTTAATTTCATGGCTGCAATCACCATCCACAGTGATTTTGGAGCCCCCAAAAATAAAGTCTGTCACTGTTTCCACTGTTTCCCCATCTATTTGCTATAAGGTGATGGGACTAGATGCCATGATCTTAGTTTTCTGAATGTTGAGTTTTAAACCAACTTTTTCACTCTCCTCTTTCACTTTCATCAAGAGGCTCTTTAGTTCTTCTTCACTTTCTGCCACGATGGTGGTGTCATCTGCATATCTGAGGTTATTGATATTTCTCCCAGCAATCTTGATTCCAGCTTGTGCTTCATCCAGCCCAGCATTTCTCATGATGTACTCTGCATATAAGTTAAATAAGCAGGGTGACAATATACAGCCTTGATGTACTCCTTTCCAATTTGGAGCCAGTCTGTTGTTTCATGTCCAGTTCTAACTGTTGCTTCTTGACCTGCATACAGATTTCTCAGGAGGCAGGTGAGGTGGTCTGGTATTCCCATCTCTTTCAGAGTTTTCCAGTTTGTTGTGATCCACACAAAGGCTTTGGAGTAGTCAATAAAGCAGAAGTAGATGTTTTTCTGGAACTCTTTTGCTTTTTTTGATGATCCAACACATGTTGGCAATTTGATCTCTGGTTTCTCTGCCTTTTCTAAATCCAGCTTGAACATCTGGAAATTCACGGTTTACGTACTGTGGAAGCCTGGCTTGGAGAATTTTGAGCATTAACTTTGCTAGCGTGTAAGATGAGTGCAATTGTGCAGCAGTTTGAACATTCTTTGGCATTTCCTTTCTTTGAGACTGGAATGAAAACTGACCTTTTCCAGGCCTGTGGCCACTGCTGAGTTTTCCAAATTTGCTGGCATATTGAGTGCAGCACTTCCACAGCGTCATCTTTTAGGATTTGAAATAGCTCAACTGGCATTTCATCACTTCCATTGGCTTTGTTTATAGTGATGCTTCCTAAGGCCCACTTGACTTCCCATTCCAGGATGTCTGGCTCTAGGTGACTGATCACACCATCATGCTTATCTGGGTCATGAAGATCTTTTTTGTATAGTTCTTCTGTGTATTCTTGCCACCTCTTCTTAAAATCTTCTGCTTCTGTCCACAATAAAGGACAGAAATGGCATAGACCTAACAGAAGCTCTGGTACAAGGAGCAGACAATGAAACATTGCATTGAAAGCACAGCAGAGCCCAAGATGAAGCCAGGTGCAAATGTGTCCAAAGCAATAAGAGAGGATGTTAGATCAATTTAAGCATATGATGTAATATGCTCTGCCATTCATTCATTCCACAGACTTTCACCGAACACCTACTCAGTGTCAGGTGCTAAGGACACAGAATGGATTGAGACACAGCTGCTCAAGACCAAGCAGGCTCATGAATACAATCACAGCCCAGTGTGGCAAGTACCATGGCAGAGGAGAGAACTGCATGAGCCTGGGGCCATGAGGATACCACTCAGAAGACAAGAGTCTATTTCTCATGATGTGGGAGCCCTAGCAGAGGGGTGATCCTGACATGGGCATTCAGAATTACAAGGACCCCCTCAGCATTCCCCTGCTCTCTGCCTGTACACACTGGGCTGCATTTGGCCCAGGACCCTCTTTGTAAATTAAGTTCAGACATTGAAAGTCATGTCTGATGGATTAGATGTGGACATGAGAAGGGGGATGACTGGAGACACCCAGTGGAAACCAGACAGCAGGCAGGAATATCTGAGCTTGTGAGGGAAGCAAAAATCACTACACATGAGACAGAACTCAGATGGCAGAGGGCAGAATCAGTGGCAGACTGGACTGGAAGGTTATGTGCCACAGCACATCTCTGGCCTGCACGTGAACCCTCCGTCTCTGAGAAGGGAAGATTTTGTAGCAAAACGGAAAGAGACGTCAACATTAGGAGTCCAAACAATGTTTCTGCGGGAACCCTGAGCACAAGTGGACCAGAAGAGGAGAAATGCTACTTCTTCCTGGGCTGAGAGAGAGGTGGTGAGGGGAGGTGATGAAGCGCTATTACGTGGGCCCATCAACAGTATAGTGAACCACCTGAGGACAGTGGTAGAGTAGCAGGCATCCATAGGTGGGGGGTGATGGAGCACCACTGGTGGAGGTTAAGGCGGAATACACCCCAAATGGTATGGCCAGCCCAGGGCAGATACCATAGGAACAGAGAACAGCACTAAGAAGGATGGCCCAAAGGTAGCCCAGACAGAGACATGGCAGAGGGCAGGCAGCAGGGACTGTACATTTGGCATCTTAAGGACCGGAGGAGAGACACGAAAGAAGGGAAAGGGCCAAGGGGTGTTCCTGGACACTGAACTTGGGTCCAAAGAGTGTCATGTTTTTACCCTTGCAACCTTCAGCAAAATGAGCCAGGAGGCGGCTTTGCAAATATGCCCACACTCTTCAAATAGGGTTTTTTTTTAAACTCTTCCCTGACCTTGAAATTTTGCTAATAGTATTATTAATGAGTAAAAAGAACTCCTGCCACACTGAGATTCTCCTTTCTATAAAAAAAAAACACAAAGTATTTGTATTTTAATAAAGTCAACAGCCACCCAAGCTGACCATTGCCAGGGATGTCATTTACCATGGCACTCAACTGGAACTTAGATAAATAATGATAATTTTTTAAGTTTGTAGATCATATTGAACTCGACTTAATAGGCCCTCTCTCCAAACCTCTGAAAGGATGGCTCATAAAAAACTAATTAGTTTATACAGACTGTCAAGGTTCATGGAGGACAGCTGGCCTTTGATGCCTCATCTGTGATTACAGGCAGCTACAAGATCATAAAATCGAGCTCTGAACTCACGCCAAGGTATTCCGTGATCACACGCTGGACACTGTGCCAACGCAAAAGAACTGAACTATAAATGCCTGCTTGTGCTCCTGTTCTTTGATTTGGAATCTCAAAACAAGCTAAGACATTTAGGATTTGCATTCATAGGCCCCTGATTCCTGTTAAAGTCAAACCACTGACCTTACAAATCCATGTTCATAATTAATATTTGTGATGGGGCTCAATTCCAGGCCTATTCAATATGGCCACTGTCATAAGCTGCAGAAATAGCTTCTAGAGAAGAGATTAGAATCAGTATTAACTTGTCGAAACTTGGCTATTAAATGGTCCAATTACAGACAGTTGGAGATAGTTTTCAATCATCATTGATTTCACCGTGATGATTGCTGGTTACAGCTTTTTAAGAGGATTTCTTCAGTGTTTTCAAATTCCCAGTTCATTCCTCTCTATGCTGTTCCCTTATCCTAACTGTCTTGGGCTCTTTTCTTTCCTGTAGCTCAAACAATGCCCCATGCCCTCAACACAGAAAATCACATTGACAGGTGGTTTTTATTTGGCCTCTGGTTTTCAAAGACAGAGACGTACTCAATTATATCAGAGCAGAGATTGGAAATACAAGTTCAGCAAGATCACCAGGACACCAGGCAGGACCACTCAGGAACTGAGGCCACAGTTCCCATCAGGGACCACTTAGACTCCATTCCCTCTGGTCACGTCTGTTTCTCTCTAGAACAGCTGCCTCCTCTCAGTCTGCTGACCAAGCTCTTATACTATGATTTGCATGTGTCACAGAAGGTTTACCTGCAACCCCTACCCTGTAGCATGGCACCTCAGCATGCAAACAGAAGCCAACCGGCCCACGTGGTCTTTTCTATCTAGGTAGCAGGTCATAGGATGGAACTAGCTGATTCATTGGCCAACTACAGTCAAGTGTCCACCCTGTGTCCAATCACAGCCAGGCAAGGGGGCTGGGTCATGTGGCCTGGAATCTAGCCACCAAGGGCAGTGAGTGTGAAAGTACCATAAACTTGTGATATCATGCTTGTCAATAAGGCCATAGATCGGGAGTCCTTTATGTTCAGATATATTTGGGATTGAAGCTTGGTGGATGCCTGTGTCTTCTGAATTGGTTCTCCAGTAGAAAAAAAAAAAAGGCTTTTATTTTGTGTGTTTCTGATTTATTATATAAGGAGACCCTAACTTTGGAGTTAGGTTTGGCCCATTGTCTTTGGTTGACCTGGACAGAGTCAAGGACACTTACATAGAGATGAATGAAGCTAAGAGTGTCCCCAGGGACTGAGGCCAGGACCTCGACCTCAGGGGCACTGAGGCTACTTCCACTGAATCCACTAGTCACGGGATAAGTTCAGATCAGTTCAGTCGCTCAGTCATGTCCGACTCTCTGTGATCCCATGAACCACAGCATGCCAGGCCTCCCTGTCCATCACCAACTCCCAGAGTCCACCCAAACCCATGTCCATTGAGTCGGTGATGACATCCAACCATCTCATCCTCTGTCATCCCCTTCTCTTCCTGCCTTCAATCTTTCCCAGCATCAGGATCTTTTCAATTGAGTCAGCTCTTCGCATCAGGTTGCCAAAGTATTGGAGTTTCAGCTTTAACATTAGTCCTTCCAATGAACACCCAGGACTGATCTCCTTTAGAATGGACTGGTTGGATCTCCTTGCAGTCCAAGGGACTCTCAAGAGTCTTCTCCAATACCTCAGTTCAAAAGCACCAATTCTTCAATGCTCAGCTTTCTTTATAGTCCAATTTTCACATCCATACATGACTGCAAAAATCATAGCCTTGACTAGATGGACCTTTTTTGGCAAAGTAATGTCTCTGCTTTTTAATATACTGTTTAGGTTGGTCACAGCTTTCCTTCCAAGGAGTAAGTGTCTTTTAATTTCCTGGCTGCAATCACCATCTGCAGTGATTTTGGAGCCCCCCCAAAATAAAGTGAGCCACTGTTTCCACTGTTTCCCCATCTATTTCCCATGAAGTGATGGGACCAGATACCATGATCTTCATTTTCTGAATGTTGAGCTTTAAGTCAACTTTTTCACTCTCCACTTTCACTTTCATCAAGAGGCTCTTCAGTTCTTCACTTTCTGCCTTAAGGGTGATCTTGATTCCGGGCAATCTTGATTCCAGCTTGTGCTTCCTCTAGCCCAGCATTTCTCATGATGTACTCTGTATATAAGTTAAATAAACAGGGTGACAATATACAGCCTTGACATACTCCTTTCCCTATTTGGAACCAGTCTGTTTTTCCATGTACAGTTCTAACTGTTGCCTCCTGAGCTGCATACACGTTTAACTAAATGACGGTGAAAGAGAACAGTGGTTCGCAGGGAGCAGTAGAGAACAGTGAACTGAGGAGCCCTCCTACAGAAAAGAATCACCCTCAGAATGGGGGAACCTGGCACTATTTTTCTGGCAGGAATATCAAGATTGCTACAGGTAAGTCAAGTGATGGCTATGTGCCTCCATCTCTCCCCCTTTTGATGAGTTTACTGAGGTTTGCCTTTCCCTGGAGGCTTTGTGAGGGAAGAGAAAGTTCACAAGTCTCTGGATCAAGAGGAGCTACATCCAGACTTGATGAGGATCACAAAATCTTGGGCTTCAAGCCAGATGCCTGACTGGATTCCACTTTGGGGAGTTCTGGGATGCAGTGAGCATATTTTGCATGAAGAAGGGATGTGAATAATTGCAGCCTAAGGGTAGGGAGAGAATGACCACACTGGTGTCCCTAAGTTGTCACCTCTCCAGGCCCTACGGTAGTCTGCTCCTACTCTGGCTTAACCATGTGACTTGTTTAGCTAGTGGGACAGTAACAAACTGTCAAAAGTTTTTGCAATCAGCACAGGAATATATATGCTCTGGCCAGCCTGCTGACATGCTAAGCCAGTGTGCTGGAAGATTTCATGGCAGACAATGGTGTCATCCCAGCCAAGGCCATCCTAGCCCAGCCAGCCTACAATCTACCCACCAGCTGTCCACAGATACCCGAGTGAGCCTAGCTGGGATCAGCTGAGTGACTCAGAAGAACAGAGCTGCCCAATCAATAAGTAGACCCATGGGAAAGAGTTAATGGCTCTTGTTCGATGCGCCTAAGTTTTGTAGTGTCTGTTGGACAGCAATACTTAAAGGAGGCATCAACTTCACCATTTGGATTACAACTTCACCTTTATTACTGGGTCTGAGCAAATCATACAATCTGATTTAACTTCAGTCTCTCTTTCTATAAAATAGGGATAAGGAGGATGCCTATTTATTGCTGTAAAAAGTAAATAATGCAGTGTATGTAAAATACCTACTACAGTGCCTGATAGGTAGTGTGGGCTCAGTAAGTGTTAGTTAAGGGACTTCCCTGGTGGTCTAGTGGTTAAGAATCTGTCTGCCAATGCAGGGGACATGGGTTCGATACCTGATTGGGGAACTAAGATCCCACACGCCACAGGGCAACTAAGCCCACAACCTGCCACTACTACTGAGCCTGCGTGCCTCAACTATAGAGGAGTCTTCATGGTGCAACTAAGACCCGATGCAGTCCCCCACCCCCTCAAAATACCCAAAACCTCCCCATAATAAATAAACAAATGTTACTTAACTTTCGGTGCTGTGTGCAAGCTGTTTCCTATATGAGGATGTATGATCAAGGGGACAATTTAGGGTTAAAATCCACCTCTTCCTCTACTTGCCAAGTCATGTGCTCTGGTGCAGGACAGTGTCTATCTGAAAGAAGGGGTACCTGTTTCCAACTGGCACAGTTACCATATGGCTGGCAACAACTCTGCTTTAGTACTGATTTCATTATTCACTTTTCATCTTGTTTTAGTATATTGTCATTAATCCAGAATCCAGGAGACTTGAAATTCTCACATCAAGATTTCTCCTATGGCAAGTTTTCTCCAGAATGCAAGTTTTCCAACCTGGGACTCCACCTTCCTCCTATTAGGGTGACGAACTCACTCCAGTTTATCAGGACCTTCTCAGTTTTGGCACCAAAAGTCCCACAACCTTGGAAACTTGTGGTCCTAGGGAAGCCAGCAGCATTTTTCTCCCTGAATGTCCCTTACTCTTCAGTCTTATTGATGGAGAACACCCCACAGTATCCACTGGTTCCCCCTTAAGTGTTAGGTTTACCTAGAACATGACCTCGCCAGTTTTCTCATCTAGAAGGTCAGGGTTATTGGTGAATTGTTTCCTACCTCCAGTCAGACCATGAAGTCCATTCCCTGTTGTCATCCCCTTCTTCCTCCTTGACTGACCACCCCTTGGCTCCTGTGCTCCTTCCCCTGTATTCTGGCTCGAATTCCTCCTCCAGCCATCCTTGACCTTCCAACACCAAGACAGCTTGTGTGAGCACACCATAGGGTCTCTAGCTGCTGCCCAAGAACCTAGTCCAACCAGGCTCCCGTGGAGAGGCCTGGGATACCAGGATTAAGCACAGAGTGTGATGGAGGGGAACTGACCAGTAGAATCTTTAAGATGAGATGGGCCATCTGAAACCTACCAAGGCTGAGCAGACACATAGCCTGCAACATGACACAAGTTAAAACCAACAACCACAAAAGGCCACATGGCAGGGGACACACAGACAGCTTCAGTTTCGGGTGGACAAAGAAAGAGAATAATTAACAAGAAGAAAAAAGTGGAAGCCTTTGTTACAACTGAGAGAAACAATTCAGGGCAAAGACCCCAAAGTCATGGGCAACAGAGATCCAGGGAAGTTCCTTAGTCTCCCCTGGGCAGAGTGGCTTCACCCTACAAAGTATGGCAGGAGGAGTGCTGTGTTCTCTGATCAGTGAGTGAAGGCTTCGTGCCCAAGTCTCCTGGCCTCTGAGGACGATGTGATGGCCCCTGTCCACCCCCGTGGAGCTAAGATCTGCCTCCTGAAGCACTCGGCCCTCAGCAGACAGAAGGGAGACTGAAAATTCATGAAAGGAGAAAACTGGAATGGATGCAGTGCCTGTGAAGGGATGACCAAGAAAGAACCCCCATTATGCCCCCAATTCCACATCAATCACTGTCAAGGCTGGCAGCTACCAAGTGGGTAGAACAAAGAGAACCAAGGAGCAGAGATAAACAACACTTTAATTCCAGAGTGATGGATGCATCAGGTCTTTCTTTCTCCCAGTCTGCCCAGCAAACCCCTCCAGCAGCAGTAGAATCAGGAGCACAGATGCGGTCTGATAAGCCTTTCTACTTCTGGGGACTGCACATGAACCTTTTCATAGTCACCTCCCACCCCATCTCCCCCGTGATCCCAAGCATCAACTTGACCAGATCTTCTGGTTTACCGACTGGTTGTTGCACCCTCACTTTTTTTTTTGGCTTTCAAATAACTCCTGTATTGTTCTCAAATCACAGCTGACCTATAGCTGGAAACTTTCAGATCATGGTCACTATAGTGAGGGGGAGACTTCACCATAGGGATGGAGGCCTGAAGACTACAGAGATGGGACCAAGGACTCTGCCACAGGCTGCAAACAGGTATGGGACTCCTGTCTAGCCCTTACTTCCCTGTCTATGTCTAATCTGAACCCTGCCATCTGCTTGGAAATTGGGCAAACACAGATTATATCAGCAAAAACATTTGACAACACAAGCTCAAATCTGTCACTGAAAAGAGAACACATCTGTTTTTTTCTATTTATGAACTAAACCATAAACATAAAATCCTGACTCCTATGTTTATATAAGAAAGGTGTTTTAAACAAACTTGCCCACGGCAGTGTTATTTTTTTAATGGAAAAATCGTGTAAACAACTCAAATATACAAAACATAGTGGAAAGGTGAAGTAAACCATGATATGGCCATATGATATATAATTATGCCTACATGTTAGTATTTTTGAATATGTTTCAATCTGCTTGGAAAATGTTCTGTGAAAAGAAAAAACACAAAGACTGAACCATATATACTCCAGATGAATAAGAACTATGTATCTAGACATGAATAAAAATAGTCTGGCAGGGTTTTAGAAATATGGATATACTGTTTTATTCTTTTTTATTCTTTTTCTTTTGTTCTTTATTTTTATTCTATTAACATGTATTGGGTTGGCCAAAAAGTCTGTTCAGGTTATTCCTATAGCCTGTCAGGCTTCTCTGTCTATGAGATTCTCCAGACAAGAATACTAGAGTGGGTAGCCATTCTCTTCTCCAGGGGATCTTCCCAACCCAGGGATTGAACCTGGATCTCCCACACTGCGGGTAGATTCTTCACCATCTGAGTCACCAGGGAAGCCCAATGCCATCTCCTTCTCCAGGGGATCTTCCCAACCCAGGGATCAAACCCAGGTCTCCTACATTGCCTGGAGATTCTTTACGAGCTGAGCCACCAGTGAAGCCCAGGAATACTGGAGTGGGTAGCCTATCCCTTCTCCAGCGGATCTTCCTGACCCAGGAATCAACCTGGGGTCTCCTGCATTGCAAGCAGATTCCCTACCAGCTGAGCTACCAGGGAAGCCTAAGATGTTAAGTACTTGAATGCATAGATGCTGGTCCATATTCTTCTGTTTCCTGTTTATGCTAGATTCCAACTCTGTGAGGTCCAAGGCAACAGCCCACATTGTAGATTCTAGAGCTAAGTCTGAACCCAATTCTCTGCCTGGCCTGCTCTTCACTGAACTCTGGTTGAGACCAAGTGATGCTCAGAGAGCAGGATGAGAACCCAGCCTCTGGTCCTCAGGAATAACCCCGTACACCAACCATCTTGGAACACAAAGGCACATCCACGGTGAGGCTGACATAGACGGCCCCTCTGCTGCTTGGGCAAGAGCTCAGAGAGTTGTGGGCTGAGACAGACTGAAGATGGCTGTGTCCAGTACAGGTGGTCCTGAGGTTGCTGGATGGGGCAGTGATGCCCAGATGTGGCTGTTCCACAGTATCCCATGTGGTACTCAGCCAAAGACTTCTTTCACAGATTTTGCTGCTGCCATAAACTACCTAAATACTTACTTACTTAAACTTTTTCTTTAAATTGGGCTTTTAAAACTTCAGTAAATGTAATCAGAAAGAAAACTAAAAAGCCAGCAATATGTGCCTCAAATAGAGTATAATCTAAATAAAATACAACAGAATGTTATTAAAATTCTAGCACAACGTGGTTGCCCATGGAGTGCTATGGGATGGACCTTGCTCTGTCTTTGTCAAAAAAGACAGATTAGCAAGTATTTGAGAGTGCTAAAGACATTTTGATCCTCGCAACTGAACATTTCTCCTTGATAGATTCAGAAAGATTCGAAAAATAACTTAAATGGGAATGACTTAACATGGAATTCAACTTTCTTTAACAGTATGTCCAGGTACCATGGGAATCTTGCACTGCCAGTGAGATATGCCTCGCACACTGGAAAACTGGCAGAGGGGACAGGAGGCAGGACTTGGAGTCTGAGGGTCTGGAATTGAGTGACAGGGCTTAGCTTGGCAACCTAGAACAGTTACCTAATTTTTCCAAGTTTCAATGTCCTTATTTGCAAAACAAAATCATAATAGCTGACCCACTTGTTCTACAAGGTTGGTGAAAGGCTTGGATGTAATTCTGTGCATGGAGCACCTTGCACACACACACCTCTGTATGTGTGTGTGTGTGTGTGTGTGTGTGTGTGTGTGCGCATGTATGCATTTATAACAAAGGAGCACACGGTTCACAACTAATAGGTTATTCCACAGGGATAAATGATAGGTAGAACATAAGGACATTACTTTTCAACTAAAATTTCCAGAGTTCCACACAATTCATAAATGATTTTCCCCAGCATTAGTCAACTGGTTGCCACATAAGCAGACAATCCAGGCAGCATAGCTTGATGGCACAAGTGGGTGACTACATCAAGCCTTCCAAAAATCCCTGAACTTGCTTTTCTTCTTTCCTTAATATCAGCACCACATATTATATCACTTCATTATAATCAAGCTAAAATGAATAAAACACAGCTTATTGATGATTGTGAGAATTATTGTTACTCTTGATTACTCTCACTACTACCATTGCTAGGATTATCAGAACCATGATACACTGGGCATCCTTTGGCTGCTAGTGCTCTTGGCACTTGGTATTAGTATCTTATTTAATCCACATATTAACCCAGGAGTAGGTACTATGTTCGTTGTCATTCAGTTGCTAAGTTGTGTCTGATTCTTGTAACCCAATGAACTGTAGCCTGCCAGGCTCCTCTGTCCATGGGGTTTCCCAGGCCAGAATAATGGAGGGGGTTGCCATTTCCTTCTCCAGGGGATCTTCCCAACCCAGCGATCAAACCTGCATCTCCTGCATTGGCAGGCAGGTTCTTTACCACCCAGCCACCTGGGAAGCCCCAGGTACTGTGTTTACCCCTATTTTATTAAATATAAATAAGTTACCCCTCAGAGCGGAGAAGGCAATGGCACCCTACTCCAGTACTCTTGCCTGGAAAATCTCATGGATGGAGGAGGCTGGTAGGCTGCAGTCCATGGGGTCGCTAAGTCAGACACGACTGAGCGACTTCACTTTCACTTTTCGCTTTCATGCATTGGAGAAGGAAATGGCAACCCACTCCAGTGTTCTTGCCTGGAGGATCCCAGGGACGGGGGAGCCTGGTGGGCTGCCGTCTATGGGGTCACACAGAGTCGTACAGGACTGAAGCGACTTAGCAACCCCTCAGAGGTGTTCAGTTCCTTATCTGAGACCATACACCTTGTCAATGGCAGAGCCTAACTGTGAATCCATGTGTATCTGATCAGAGCCTGGGACTGTTCACAAGTAGGATTCCTTTATCATCATAAGACACCACTGCTGTACAGACCCCCGAGGAGGGTCTCTGCCTCAGGCAGCTGTGGAGTCCAAAGCATGAACAAAGGCCCTGGCTGGGTCCAGAGACAAGGAGGGAGATAGATTGGTAGATGCTGAGCAGAACAAGGAGGACCCAGAGAGATAACCATGGAGGAAAAGTCCCTTCTGCTATAACCAGCTAATCAAACCAGGCCAAATAATATCCCAGGCAATTTTCTGGGCAGCCTTCAGAGAGTCACCCAGGCTGAGAAGCCAGCCAATTATGCCTGATCATTCTCTGCAGCCCTATCCTCACAAAAGACAAGTCCAGACTGGCCCAATGTAGACAAATGAGCAATTCTATTATCTCTGAAAGGTAATCTAATTCCCTTCAAATTTAAAAGTCTCCACAGTTTCCTAACAGGCCTCAGTGGGGCTCATGCAGAATTTAATAAGTTCACGGTGTGCCCAGCTTGCTTTCATTATCATTTTTTTGCCATGCACTGGACAGAATTTTCATTATGATTCAAGGATTCTTCTGTATCTGATTCTCTAAGATCGTGTCTGCTGAGCTTAGACACCAGGTTGAGAACTGAGTTGGGTCTAACGGACTTGATTGAGGTCTGAGAGAGGTTTCATTGACTGAGAGAGAGTGTCTCTGCTAATCAGCTGGGGCAGGGATCAAACAGAAATATCACAGGGAATGGGAACTCACAGCAAGTATGAGTCTCCACACTCCCCTCCCAGCCGCACGGCTGGCCTACTCTGGGACACAGCAATTTTCTCCAGCTGCCTGTGAGTTAGTGATCTCCTCTATGAAAGGAAGACAAGCATTGTGAAAAGGAAACTCAGATCAACAAAAGGTTTACTATATCTTGAACCATTGCAACATTCTTTAAATTTAACCAATACAACAATCCTGGGAAGCTTATATATTTATTCGACGAATGAAAAGAGTGAGACTACTGGGACCGCCCTGGTGGCCCATTGCTAAGACTTCACGCTCCCAATGCAGGGGGCCTGGGTTTGAACCTTGGTCAGGGAACTAGATCACACATACCACAACAAAAGATCCTATGTGCTGCAACTAAGGCCCGAAGCAGCCAAATAAATAAACACTTAAAAATAAAAAAGACTGAGACTATGCAATTGGTGATTGCATCTTATTGCCATAAAATAAGATTCCACACCATTAGAAGGAGCCATATACGGTCAGGGAATGAGAGATTTGTGTGGATGTGACTGCAAGTGCATTCAAACTTTCTGGAAAGCAATTTAGTGTGTTTCAGAACTTTAAAATATTTGACCAATTAATTCTAATCCTGAAATCCATCCAAATGATAGAATCAGAAATACAGACACATGTTGTAATAAGAAAGATCAGAAATAGACAAATTGTCCATCATCTCATACCAGTTAGGATGACCATCACCAAGAAGACAAGAGTTAATGAGTGTCGGTGAGGGTGTGGGGAAAAAGAAACCCTAAAGTACAGTCGATGGGAATGTAAATCGGTATAACCATCACAGAAAACAGCATGGAGGTTCCTCAAAAATTAAAACCCGAACTACCATATGATCTAGCGATCTCACTTATGGTTATATATCCTAAGGAAATGAAAGCAGTCTTGAAGAGGTATCTGTACTCCCAGGTTCATTGCAGCATTATTCACCATAGCCAAGATACAGAAACTACCTGTCAGTCAGTGGATGAATGAATAAAGAAATATACACAGGCATTATTCAGCCATGAAGGAAAGAAGGAAATCCTTCCATTTGTGACAGTATGGATGGACCTGGAGGGCAGTAACGCTCAGTGAAATAAGTCAGACAGAATGACAAATACTGAGACGTCACTTATATATGGAATCTAAAAAAGTTGAACTCATAGAAACAGCAGAATAGTGGTTAAAAGGGGTTGGAAGTAAGGAAATAGGGAGATGTCAGTCAAAGCATACAAACTTCCAGTCATAAACTTGGGGGATCTAATGGATCACAGCATGGTGATGAAAGTTATACTGTATTATGTACTTGAAAATTGCTAAGGCAGTAGACCTTAAATATTCTCACCACAAAAATAAGTGGCAATTATGTGAGGTGGTGGAGATGTTAGTTAACACTACGTGGGGGTAATCGTTTTGCAACATGCAACTGTATCAAGGCAACACATTGTATGCCTTATATTACACATTATATGTCAATTATATCTCAATAAATTTGGAAAAAAATAAAATAACAGTAAACTATAGAATATTCATTGAGTCAGAAATCATGCAGCCATTTAATGAGTTGCAGAAGAGTACTTAATAAAATGGTATATATTCCTTAGTTTAGCAGGAAAAATAAGTTATAACATTGACTATGAACTGTGATCAAAATTTTTAGATTAAAACAAAGCAGAACAATGACTGGAAGGAAATATGCTATAATGTTACCGAGGCTCTTTCTGGGTGTAAGAAATGTTCACATATTCTATAATAAACATGATTGTCATAATCAGGAGATACACAATAAAAGCTGTTTTATACCCCTGGATTTTGCATTTATCCACAAAATGCAATCATGATTTTTATTTAAATGAATGATACCTTACATAGGAATTTTTTATTAAAAAACTTTTTTTAAAGGGGGGACATCTCAAGAGAAACAAGACAGAGCAAAAGTGACATGGTTGGAACCATCCCCCCATGAGCTTAAAGCTCATCTCACCAGCTAAGTGGAAATAAAGACCACTGGGATGAGGGTGGAAACCTGACACACAACACCAGAGCAGTTGCTAAGGGACACCAGAAGCTGCAGTTGACTTCGCGAAGTGATGGAGCTGGTAGATACGAATTTTTCAATTTTATGAGAATGATAGGAATCTGAAATAAATCTTCAGTATTTTCTTTTTAAGATAAATGTTTTAAAATAAATGCCTGCAGCATGGATGGATGGTTAGTGTCTGTGTCCTGTCTTAGAGCCGATCATAAATAATGCCGAGAAAAATAGCTTTGACCATTCTCAAAAGCACCTTTATTTTTCACTCTTAAGAGCTTGGAAGATTATATTTTTGATGCGTTAAGCTAGATTTTTTAAAAATTCAGCCGTAAGTATCAAGAGGAGTGTAGAAATTGTCTTGAGAGAGACTACTCAGGGCTTCACTTAGAAGTCAACCTTACATTCAAGAAATGTCAGAAAACCTGTGGTCACATTTAATGGTTACAATTCAACTCCAAGCTTAGAGTATTTGATGGATTTAGAATTGAAGAAAATCCTTTAGTCAATCTTCAGGTGAAATGATTAAGTGTCCTTCAGGTCAACAACCAAGGAAGGTAAGTCATTGTAAATCCAAACTTCCCAACACCAGATTTGCTTAAAAATTTTTTTTCCCACTTTGGTCTTTACATTACAGAGTCTCTAACTTAACTGTAGAACAGCTTAATCAACAACCTCAGTTTCCTAGTTCACTACTGGACGAGAGCAGGGTTACACTGATGCAGACGCAATGAATACTCAGACGCATCCTTCATCTTTTTAAGTGTTAGCCCCACTACACTACAGTGACTTAACAGCATCCATGTACTTCTCATTTAATATGTCGTTAGTTTTCTCTCTTATGTCTTAAACAGGGTTCACACACTTGAATGGAAAGATAAATAAAGGACCTGTACATACTCCATCTAACCAGGGAAGCCACAACTCAGTACTTCAGATACTTCAGATCTGACTCATCAAGATAAACCAGAATCCTGCAGTTTTATGCAAAACATCTCAACTTCTAAATGTTGTCTCTACTTCATTTTTAAAAGCACACGTCACATGCCAATTCAAACATTCTCATAACCCAAACAATTTTGCTAGTGTTTGTTTCCAGAGGGTTGGTGAGAATTGCTGATTAACCCCAATATAGTTTAGTTATGTCCAAGAAAGGGATGAGTTGGAATATTCCCGGGACTGGCAAAGAAGGTCTAGGGAAGACATTTCATCTTTTGTGGAAAAGACAGCATGGGATTTACACTGCCAAGTGGCATTTGGTTGAGTTGGGACCTCTGAGGATGGCTGGAAAATATATGGAAATGCCCCAACTCTAAACACCATGGAAGTCACAGTTAGGTACTCTTTGTGGCTACCATTCTGCATAAAATAAAGATGAAGCCTTCTTCTGAGAGTCTCCCCCATGCTCTGCAAGAATACTTATGGGTTTATCTTTACATAAGGCTGAATTTCCCTATTTTACTCACCCCTCATTCCTTACTTTATAAAATGTTCTGTAATGAAGAAAAGGCCTTCACAAAGCTTATCTCTTAGAAGTGTGAAAGAGCCAATTTTTTTCTGCCCAAGCAGCTCATAAAGTAACAGACAAATTGTCAGGAAAAATAGACTTCATCACGGTGAAAACCTCAGCTTGGCACCCATCTATCATAAAGCAATCTTCCAGAAATCTTGAAAACCTTCATTAAATTTCCTGTCTTCCTCCTGACAGTTATAAAATGTTAACAATATCACTCATGATGTAGGCATCTTCAGAAATTCTTTGTCCAACCCCTCCTCCCGCTGCCATCACCCATCCCCTTTTCTTTGCCAAAATCTATAGAAACATGAGACATAGCCATCTTCTTTACACACCCTCCTGGGGACTTGGCCCTTGCAGGAGGTTAGAGGAGGAAGCAGTGGTCATCTTGATGACACTGAGAAGGCTCTTTAGTTACAAGCTGCAAGGACAAAATGGCCCTGCCTCCAGATTCCTTCTCCAAATGGGACATCCATTTTGAAGCTCAAGGACATGACCCTTAACAAATAACTCCTGATACTTTTTTCTTTCCTTTTTCTCTTGTCAATCCACCAAGTTACAAGTCTTCATCTGCCCATGATCGTGAGTAGTGGGGACAGTGGGTCTCACATCTTCTCATGTGTATGAGTGATCTTTCTAGAGAGAAAATTCCCCTATGGACCTTGCTGGCCCAACTTTTCCAACTCTAGGGACCATCTTAGCAATATATCATACACCATCTCTCAGAAAAAGAAGATATAAGGGTCTTGCATTGGCGGCAACACCAAGGAGAAAAACCATAACGAGGTACAGAATTTACCAGAAATCAGAAGAAACCCAGCTTTGAAAGCCCAGCTTTGAAAGCACAAACTCATCTGTGAAAGGCACAGGTGGTGACAACAGCAAAAAAATCTTCATGGAGGTTTCTTGACACATCTCTCAAGTGAGTGGGGCCCGACCATGCAAAGCCATCATCTCACCTGCAAAAGGAACTGGTGCATCTTTATCCAGGGCGACCAATGGTGGGTCCAAAATGACTGTGTCATTGTTCTCTGTTATGACTCCATGATACGAAGTCTCAATCCATGGTTTGTGCTTGTTCACTGGAAAACAATGGAAACAATAAATCAAAGACTGACTTTCAATATCATCATTTGAATAACTAATCCATAATACTATTATGAATTTGCTAAAATCCCATTATTTCTATTTCTAGATGCCTAGCATGTGTGTGTATGTGTGTTAGTCACTCAGTCACATTCAACTCTTTGCAACTATCCAACCCGTGGACTATAGCCTGCCAGGCTCCTATGTCCATGGAATTCTCCAGGCAAGAATACTGGAGTGGGTTGCCATTTTCTTCCCAGGGGATCTTCCCAACCCAGGGATCGAACCTGGATCTCCCACATTGCCGGCAGATTCTTTACCATCTGAGCCACCAGGGAAGCATGCAGATGCCTAGTGTAGATATTTTATTTTATTTTATTTTATTTTTTTTTCTTCTTTCTTAAATTTTTTTTTCCTCTAATTTTATTTTATTTTTAAACTTTACATAATTGTATTAGTTTTGCCAAATAGATATTTTAAATAATTGATCCAAAGCTTTATTTCTCAAATGCTACTATTCATAGATGTTTCAGAGTAAAAGCTTGTTATCAATCAACAAAATAGCAGATTACAACTGCATATGGGGATTTTTTTACCTCAACCTTATCTGATCCATCATTAGGAGTTATTACTGAACTTTCAGTTCAGTTCAGTCACTCAGTCATGTCCGATTCTTTGCAACCCCATGAATCGCAGCACGCCAGGCCTCCCTGTCCATCACAAACTCCCGGAGTTTACTCAGACTCAAGTTCATCGAGTCAGTGATGCTATCCAGCCATCTCATCCTCTGTCGTCCCCTTCTCCTCCTGCCCCCAATCCCTCCCAGCATCAGAGTATTTTCCAATGAGTCAACTCTTCATATGAGGTGGCCAAAGTACTGGAGTTTCAGCTTTAGCATCATTCCTTCCAAAGATATCCCAGGGCTGATCTCCTTCAGAATGGACTGGTGGATCTCCTTGCAGTCCAAGGGACTCTCAAGAGTCTTCTCCAACTGAACTTTATATTCATATATATGGATAAGTACCAAAATATGTGTGAAGATATAGCACACATTTGAATATTTTCTGATCAATGAAAGATTGAGTCTATCTAAATTGTCTAAATCACCTAGCATCTGAAGATGCTCTTCAATAATTTGACCAGCTGAATGATACACTATATAATATACAATTAATACACTTAAAATATGTTAGTAGTTGAGGTATATCCTCCCAGAACATTGTATTCTTAACCTCCAGTACCTTGGAATGTGGCCTTATTTGAAGATAGGGTCTTTATGGAGTTGGTGATGGATAGGGGGGCCTGGCATGCTGCGATTCATGGGGTTGCAAAGAGTCGGACACGATTGAGCGACTGAACTGAACTGAATCAAGTAAAGTGAGGTTATTAGAGTGGGCCCTAATCCAAAATGACTGGTGTCCTTATGAAAGGGGGAAATTTGCACACAGAGAGGGACAGACATACACAGAGGGAGATCACCATATGAAGACTGAAGCCGTGCTTCCACACCTGAGGAACTACCGAAAGCTATCAGGGAGACTTTCAGAGCAAGCATGGTCCTGCTGACAATCTGATTTCAGACTTTTGGCCTAGCAGTGTGAGAAAATAAATCCCTGAAACCTATCTCTGAAGGTTGAATCAAGCCCAGGGAAGAGAGCCTCTCTGCCTAGAACAGGTCTGAATGTGGCAGCGGGCTCATCCCTGCTCACACGTTGGCCTTCAAACCAGTACTTCATTATGGACTCTGGAAGAATTATAGCCACTCTGGGTTGTCCCCATGCTCGTCTGCTCTTTTATTAGCCATCAACACAAATGAAATGTAAATAATTTGCAACTGTTGGGAAAAATAATTAATCTTTTTTTTTTCCTTTAATTAAACCCAGGGGCCTATTCATTAGAAATGTGTACAAAAGATATGCCAGGAGCTCACCCAATGCTTCAGATTCACGTGCCACTCGGCTCAGTGGCAGACAACAGAATCTAGAGTCATAGTTGCTGGGTTTCCTCCCTGGCTTAGTCACTTGAGGGCTGATCCCCTGAAAGTCTGTTGGCCACTCAGAATCTCAACTCTCTCAGTTGTAAAATGGGGATGATGACGCCACCCATAGGGTTGTCATGCCATTCAGGTGTCCTGGGCTGGATACATAGCCCCTGACTTTTCATCACTCAGATTCACCCCTGCTCTTTGGGCAGTGACAATGTCTTCAGGAAAGGTGCTTTATAATTTTGAGAAGTTGACGCCTCTTCCTCATTAGTGAGGATTTTCCTCTCTATCACTACTACTGTTAGTTGAGTACCTACCACACATCAGGTAGTTAAGATACATTCTTTAGTCTTCCCAACAACCCCTCTAGATACCCCTTCATATCACTGTACAGGTGAGGACCTGAGTCTCAGAGGGGTTTAAACATTCCATTTTTAGAAAATAAGAAGGTTCATTGTCCTAAAATTTCTTCATTCCTCTACTACTTTCTAACTTCTTTCAGATCTATCTCAACTTCTGTTTTGTCAACATTGATAAACATTTGCATCTTGATGAGTAACCCAAATGAAATCTTTGTTTTGTGTATAGATCAAATCCTCAGGGTTGCAAATCAGTACTTAAAATTGACATTATTTTGATTATGAGGATACAGTTCATGGCTAATCCAAGTATTGGGCAAGGATTACTTTTCCTTCTTAGAGGTCCACCAGTTCAAGAACACCATTCCTTGTATCCAGACCAGTTGGATTCTTGATTCATTTATTCCATCAAATGGCTGAGTTGTCCTCCATTTTAATTTGCATCTTATTTGGAACCAGCCTCCTTTCTATATTTTTGGTGTTCTGAACTTAATGACTGTCTTTTTTTATTTTTGTCAAGTAATGAAACACAGAAATTCCTCCCCACATCCTGACAATATTATAGATTTTAATCTTTCCGTACATTACTTTTCCCTCATTTGTAAAATAGAGACACTTCATGGAATAGTGTGAAAAACTGCATGATCATTTAGTCAAATCTAGTACCCCTGGTACAACGAGGCATTTAAATACTCTCAAGTCCCCCTAGCTCATCTCATGCTCTGAGTGGCTGAGATGTACCTAACACTTCAGAGGTGTTTAGCTCAGCTTCATTCATTCAACAACTATCTATGGAGTACTTACAATGTGCAAAAAGAGTCTAAACATTGGCAGTCAAATGGGGAAAAATGTCGCTGAAAAAAGCATTTGACAAAATTCAACATCCATTTATAACTAAAGCCACTGGCAAATAAAGAGTAGAAAGAAACTTACTCAGCTAAAGAATTTTTATAAAAACCTATAGCTAACATCATAATGATTAAAGAGTGAATGTTTACCCACTTGGTTTGGAAATGAAAAGGTTAAATTGTTTTTATTCTCAGAGAACATGCTTATCAGTGAAGCATATTCTATGGAATCTACAAACGTGCCACTAGAACTACTATATGAGTTTATGAAAGTCACAGGTTAGAAAGTTGACCTATAAAAATCAATTGTATTTCTATGTATTAGAAATAAACAGTTGGAAGTTTAAATTTAAAAATATGAATATTATAGCATCAAAAACACAAACATTTAGAAATAACTTTCACAAAATACTAAAAAACTTTCACAAAATACATGTAAGATCTGTATATTGAAAACACTAAGATATTTCTGAGAGAATTTAATGAAGACCTGGAGAGGTCTTAGTTGTAAGATAGGCAATGTTCACAATTTAGTAAACTTGATATAGTTAAGATGTAAACTTTGTCCTACTTGATCTGTAAGTGTCAGTGCAACCCAAGTCAAAATAAAACAGATAAGCAGCTAATCCTAAAATTTATATGGAAAAGACCTGATATAGTCAAAACAATTTTGAAAAGAAGAGCAATGTTAGAGGACTTAAACTACTTGATTTTAAAACTTCTTATAAAGCTACTTTAATCAAGACAGTGTGATACTAACATAAAGATAGACATATAGATCAAAAGAAAGACTGAAGAGTATAGAAACAGACATACATACATATGGTCAATTAACTTCTAACAAAGGTTCCAAGATAACTCAATGGGGGAGAAGATAATCCTTTCATTAAATGCTGCTTTGGATATCCATAAGCAAAAACAAAACAAAACAAAACCCTTCAATCCTACTTACCACACATCACACACAAAAAAGTGTCTCTAAATAGATCATGGTCTTAAATGTAGGAGTTAAAACTACAAAACCTTGAAAAAAAAAGTATAGGAAAAAACCCTGAGAGTCCTTAGGTTAGGCGAAGATTTATTAGAAGGGACAAAAGCAAGTATGAATTATAAAAGATAAAATTGATTCATTCAACTTTATAAAAGAAATAGGAGAAAACATTAAATAAGCACATCCCATAAAGGGCTTGTATCCAAAATTTAAAAAGAACTCATGCAAAACAAAGACAAATAATCTGCTTTCAAAGGGGCAAAAATTTGAACACACTTATCACCAGAACAAATACATAAACAGCAAATAAGAATGAGAAGAGATATTCAGCATTAATAGTTATCTGAGTACATAAGCTAAAGCCACTGTGGGATATCACCATGTCACTGCTGAATGGTTAAAATGAGACTGACAACACTAAGTTGTGATGAAGATGTAAAGCAATTGAAACTCACCCATTGCTGGTAAGAATGTAAAATAATAAAACCACTTCGAAAACAGTTTAGCAATTTCTTATAAAATGGCTCAGCAACTCCATTCCTAGTATTTGCCCAAGAGAAATGAAAACACAAATTACATAAAAACCCTTGCAGGTAAACTTTCATAGACTTTTTGTTCAGAATTGTGCCAAAGTGGAAACTAAAGTGGCCATCATCTAGCAAATGGATAAACAAATTGCAATATATCCATATAATGGACACCTACTCAGCAATGAAAAGAAATCAACAACTGATCCAGATGACAAAATAGGGGAATCTCCAAAGTATTTCACTGGTGAAATGAAAGAAGTCAGACACAAAAGACTACATGCTGTGTGATGCCATTCATATGACATTCAAGAAAATGCCAAAGTATTGGGACAGATAACAGATTGGTAACTGCTAGAGTCCGCTTGCCAAGGAGTACAAGGAACTTTCTGGGATGATGGAACTATTCTGTATCTCAATTGTGGTGATGGTTACACCTCTGTGTGCCTTGTTGAAACTTACCAATATGCATATTTAAAAAGAGTGAATTGTATTGTGTGTAAATTATACTTCAATAAATACGGGACAACAACAAAGGCCTTATTCTCAAGGGACTCTCAGAGTAGAAAAGGATCCATGAAACCAGGATAGTAAGAGATAGGTAGGAAGAGGAAAAGAAGAGTACTATGGAAAAAGAGAGGAGAAGCACTCATCCAACCATGGTAACCCAGAATTAACTCCTGGAGAAAGCAGATTTGAAGTCAAAAGCAGGAGGAATTAAGCAGGGATACAGGATATGGAGGGTCCCAAGCAAAAGAACATTGCATGGGCAAGGACTCAATAGTAAAGCACCTGTTACACCATGGGGAGTGGGTGGAGGGAGGAACACGAATAGTTACATTTGGTTGGAGACTATAGTTTGAGGGGCAAGGCCAACCAAGAGGCGGGACTGATGGATATCATCTACATCAACTAGGGATTACTGTCTTGCACACAATCATCCAAGAACTGCCTCCAAACTCTGTCTTCAAGCTACACTGGAGAACCATCTCTTTTCCAGAAAGAAGTAATAGATACCGACAATGGTGGCTTGGCCATAATTTCCTATTTAATCTCTTCCCTTCCCTGACAAATGTTTTGTTTTGTGTTTCAACAGACTGAGGCCAGTCAGCACATACTTTGCTCCATTTGGTTGTAACTTCAGAACTGACTTCTTATCAGTTCATAAGACAACATCCCTGTTGGCATTACAACTCCTCTCGAGGTTGAACCCTGTCCTTTCCACAACATTTCAGCCTCTGGAAAATGCCTGCATCTTTACATCAATATAGAGGAAACACCAGTGTGATATTTCTGCTCCATTTACACAGAAATTAGGTCTTGCCCCCCTCCCTCAACGTGCCTTTAACTAGAGCACAGATGCACCCTGAGAATACTCCTCGGCTCTTGTCTCTCTGCTTCCACCTCTGAAACACTGCATTAACACTCAATCTAAGCCCCAGCACCAAGTGGCTGATGATTCATCCTTTGAATCTTCCTATTTATACCCTACAGTTGACCCTCTGGCCATTGCCAGGCAACTTGAACCTCAGAACTACAATATTTTCTCCTGGGTAAAAGTGCATTGTAAGTAAAAACATACCATACTGCTTGCAAAATATTCCAGTGAGGTTACTACATCCTACTAAACAGGTCACTCTAATGACAGGCTGTTCTTTTGCTTGTTATGTCCAATTTTCCCTTCTCACTTCATCCCCTGGTAGAGCTGCCTAGATCAGGGAATCCGTGGGTGGAGTAGGCTGGGCCAATTAATTGGATCTTTAAACTTTCATTTAAGAGGCTGAGAAACTATAATGTGTTTGGTAATGGGTACTTGAGGTGAAAGTTCATAAGGAGTTGGGGCTGGTGTTCATGTAGTGATCACCCAACCCAACATTTAGAAGGAGCTGGAAAGCTATTAAAATCCAAGAAAGCTAATCAGCCAGGAGACAGAGGATCTGGGAGCCAACATACAGAGAAGAGAAGCACCCCAAGAGGCTGGTGGGAACATACAGGCTGCTCCCCACTCCTGTTCTCCAGTCCAGGTCCTGCTCATCACACCTTCACTAACTTGCCAGCCTGCTTGCTGCAGGGTGTCTGAGGCTGCCATGTGAAGCCTGTCAGTAATTCTTCCCCCAACCATAATTTTTGAAAATTTGTACTAGTTTGAGTGGGTGTCCGTTCTTACAATAAAATGCTTCCTAACTACAATAAATGTCATAGCATTTCAAAAAGTATTTTTATTCCTTGCTTGGGAGTGAGGGTGGGATAGGATCTCTGTCTCGGTGGAGGTAAGCCTGCCTAAGGGCAAATCTGGTCCTGTGCTTCCCTGCCTTGGGTCCATCAGCAGTTCTCCTAACCACAAGATCACGGAAGCCACCCAAAGACTCTGGCTCCCTCCATGACCCATGGCTTTGCCCTCATGGTGTTGACTACCCCTCTCCTCATACTCCTTTCTTCCTGCCTCCTGTCTGTTCAACCTCCCAGATGCCCCACCTCCTCCAATGGCCTTCCTCTGAACCCTTCATCCTCCTGCACTGCCTGCTCTCAGGTTATAGGACTGCTGCATTGCCATTAACTGGTTCCTTGCCTCTCCTTCCCCCAATTCATGGAGAGGGAGTATCCTAGTCACAGTGATGTCCACAGGTCCTGGCACAATGCCCAGCACCTTGACAAATGAAGTCAGCGTTCATTTGCTTTCCCAGCACCTCCAACGCCTAAAGCAATTAGCAGCACTTCAGTTCCAATGAGCAGGTATTCTGACATCACCCAAATAGAAAGAGGGTGTGTCTCTCAAAACAGGGTGGCATTTGCCATCACTTAATTAGTGGCAATATATATCTCTTGCTAGAGGTACCAATTAGAGAGTTTTAAATGCAAATCCCATATGTGTGACTCACACATGGAAAGATTCACAAAAGATGAATCTTAAGTTACACTGTTTTAATTGGGTTGAAAAAGTGAGGAAGAGACGGTTGAGTCATTAATCCTTATCTACTTGATGGCTGCAATCAGTGTGAGTGGACCAGCGCTTTCCTTCCCTTCCTCTCTCCTTTTGATAGGGACAGAGTAAAGGGACAAAGCAGATCATTCTACAGTTAATCTCATTAGAAGACCTAAGTAGGAAAAAAAATAGTATGGGAAACCCCTGTATGTTAATGATTATTCAAGAAAGCAGGTTTACTTAACCACAAAACCAAGCAGGCTTGCTTAGCAACAAAACTCTGCAATAGAAGCAAGAGACAGGCCCCAAATAGTAAAATAATGGTGGCAGGAGACCCACATCCTGCCCAGGAAGGTACGTTAATGACCCCTAGGATATGCTCTCTGCACACATAAAAAACAATAATTTATGGAAAGGCGACATCTCAAAGTCAAAGACCCTCACTGTACTGAGACCTGAAATAATTTTTCCACAGTGCCATGACAGTCCTGGCTGGATCATGGATCAGGGACAAAACAACTCCTTTATCCAACCTGGGAGAGGAGCTGATGATGGAAGCATGACATCTACTCAAGAATGAGGAAGAAGGTGGTTTCTTCCCTCTCCCCACTCTTCCTTTGATCATAAAACGGTAGCCCATTAAGTTCTCAGGGCATGGCATCGCTCACCTACCTGTAAGCCTCACAAGCCTCCTATTCTAATAAATCACTTCTTATCTATCATCTTGACTCTCACTGAACTCTTTCTGTGCTGAGACATAAAGGGCTGGAGCTCCTCATAGTCCCCCTACCCCTGAAAATGCCATCTGATGGTTTCACTTTCCTTCTGTCCATCTTTCCATACATGTATCCACCATTCCTATTTTTTCTTTCTTTCCGTCTGTCATTTGCTATCCATAAATACTCAATTGTTTAGTGTGTGGGTTATCTCAAAGTCATGAACTAAATTGCCCCAGCCTGAGGATGACCCATATACCACTATTCCAGTGCATACTGGCATGTGGATCAGGAGAGAGGCTAGCAAGCTCTGTGTGTGTACAGGAGAATTGTAGAATCTCACAAAAGTGAGATTTTTCAGTTGTCTCTAAAGAAGCCATCCAAATAAAGCCAATTACCCAAAGCTTGCCCTAAGACAGATCTTGAGATTGGGTTCAAGGGGTTCTGGGCTTAATGCCATGGTCCTGACACTATGTAACCAATAGATTATCTTAGTCAATTCTTTCAATCTATCTAGACCTCTGCTTGCCCTCCTTTATAAAATGGAGGTAATACCAATCTCACAGGGTTATTGGGAATGTTGACTAAAAACTTATTCACAACTTAAAAGTTCAGAATTACGTTTTATTTTGCAGGAATTTTTAGGACATCAAGCCCAGGAGGCAGCATCTCAAGTAACCCTGAAAGGGACTTCCCTCGTGGTCCAGTGGTTAAGACTCTGCACTTCCAATGTAAGGGACAAGGGTTCAACTCCTGGTTGGGGAACTAAGATCTCACATGCTATGTGGTGTAGCCAAAAAAATAAAAATGCTATCCAGTCAAGTCACCCTGAGAGAATTGCTCCTAGGAGGCAAGGGGGAAAGCCAGGAAACATAGGAGCTTTGCAACAAAAGGCAGGTAGTCAGAGCATCAGAAGATTACTCTCAATTAAAGATAATTAATTAAACCACATATCTCAAGTTAAGGAATTTAGTGCTCTTCTATGTATAGAAGAGTGCAAGATCTAGACTCACTGACATCACTCCTTTGATATGCACCTCAGCTATCTGGGGCCAGTGCCCTGTGCTTTCTCATCCTGAGTTTCCCCAGGGAGCAAGCACCTTAGGGAGGTGGCTACAGTCTGATAGCCACTAGATGGCAGGTACTCTCCCTCCTGAGCTTCCTTAGAGCTTTCTGGCTCAAGTTGGAGGGCTGCAATCGCTGATGACTATGACATCCTTTGTTTACTGATATGGCAGGCAATATTCCATTTATCAGGAGGAAGATAAAACAAGGTATCAGATCAGAGCTGACTCAGTGGAGATGAGCATCTTACATGTCCCCAGCAGAGGCCCTTTTGATTCTGAATCTCAATACCCACAGCCTGTCAAGACCCACATGGGACCCAGCATGCCCCCAAAAAGGGGGAAACAGTGTCAGACTTTATTTTTGGGGGCTCCAAAATCACTGCAGATGGTGACTGCAGCCATGAAATTAAAAGGCGCTTACTCCTTGGAAGAAAAGTTATGACCAACCTAGATAGCATATTGAAAAGCAGAGACATTACTTTGCCAACAAAGATCCATCTAGTCAAGGCTATGGTTTTTCCTGTGGTCATGTATGGATGTGAGAGTTGGATTGTGAAGAAAGCTGAGCACTGAAGAATTGATGCTTTTGAACTGTGGTGTTGGAGAAGACTCTTGAGAGTCCCTTGGACTGCAAGGAGATCCAACCAGTCCATTCTAAAGGAGATCAGCCCTGGGATTTCTTTGGAAGGAATGATGCTAAAGCTGAAACTCCAGTCCTTTGGCCACCTCATCTGAAGAGTTGACTCATTGGAAAAGACTGATGCTGGGAGGGATTGGGGGCAGGAGGAGAAGGGGACGACAGAGGATGAGATGGCTGGATGGCATCACTGACTCAACGGACGTGAGTCTGAGTGAACTCTAGGAGTTGGTGATGGACAGGGAGGCCTGGTGTGCTGCGATTCATGGGGTCGAAAAGAGTCAGACACAACTGAGCAACTGAACTAAACTGAACTGAATAAACACTTTACTTGTTTCACTGATATCCATCTTCATGAGAATTCTTTTCTGCAAAACTGAAGGGCCAAGGCCTTTTCACTGACCTCTGGTCTAATGGCTAAGATTTGGTGCCCTCATCACTTCAACCTGACCTCAGTCTCTACCTGAGAACCAAAACCCTGCTTCAAGCCGCTGCAGGCTGAGGCTACCCGAGATCAAGAAGATGGGGGGAAGAGACTGTGAAAGTTTAATGTTCCCATCAATTGCTAGAGCCAACTGGATTTTCCACACAAAATGTCTTACCTACTGAACAACATTATCAGACTGAAGTGTGCACTAAATTGTTATATCTATAATTCCCCAAGATTGTTATTACTTCAATATCTCATCCTTCACTGCATTTTAGCATCTCTAACCCCTAAAACTAGCCTGTAACTTACTTTAGAATTGGTGCTACTAAATATGTGTCTACAACTCTTTCTGTAATAGCCATTGTTCAACCACAACCACCATGTAACCAATTAGGAATGGCCATTCTGGAGGGCCTACTATGTGCCAGACTTTATAGTTGTGATCTCATTAAATCCTTCCAACTGCGCCTGTGAGGGCTGCAAGGACACCATTTCATAGATGATGTTATGGAGGCTCAGGAAGCTTCAGGAAATCATACAAGGCCATGGTCTCTAATGGAAGAACTGAGGTTCCCATTCCTTGGGTCATTCCTCTTCCAACCAGAGGTCAAGGCAGCAGCACATATTTGTTTCCATTCCAACCCTGGGGGTTGAGTCTTGGACCAAGTGCTCTGAGTGGACACAGAGTTCTCCAGAATAGAGTTCTCTAGAACAGCCAGAGTTCTCCAGAGACATAGAACCAGTGGGAGACGGAGAGACAGAGATAGATAAAGAGGTAGAGTATACACATACATATACAGATATATGCACATGTGCATATATATATGCATGTATGTATGTATATGAAAGTGAAGTGAAAGTGAACGTTGCTCAGTCATGTCTCTTTGTGACCCAATGGATTATATAGTTCATTGAATTCTCTGGGCCAGAATACTGGAGTGGGTAGCCTTTCCCTTCTCCAGGGGATCTTTCCAACACAGGGATCAAACCCACGTTTCCTGGATTGCGGGCAGATTCTTTACCAGCTGAGCCACAAGGGAAGCCTATGTATGTATATATATAAATATATACATATAAAGGAATTGGCTCACAAAATTGTGGGAACTGGAAAGTCTGAAATCCATGAGGTAGGCCTGCAGGCTGGAAGGAGTTAATGCTAGTCTTGAGGAAGTCTTGGGCTTCCCTGGTGGCTCAGATGGTAAAGAATCTGCCTGTAGTATAGGAGACCTGGGTTCAATCCCTGGGTTGGGAAGATCCTCTGGAGAAGGAAACAGCTACCCACTCCAGTATTCTTTCCTGGAGAATTCCATGGACAGAGGAGCCTGGCAAGCTACAGTCCGTGGGTCCCAAAGAATTGGACATGATTGAGCAACTAACACATGCGTGCACACACACACACACACACTTGAGGCAGAATGCTCTTAAAGCCTTTCATCTGATTGGATGAGGCCCACCCACATTATTGAGGATCATCTCCTCTACTTAAAATCAACTGCCTGGAGACATTAACCACATCTCTAAAATGCCTTCACAGCAACACCTACATGAGTGTTTCATTGAATAACCAGGTATTATCACCCAGCCAAATGGAAACATAAAACAACCATCATACTCACTGAAGAAGCTTTTAAAATGTTATATTCAAAATGAGTGAGAAGATTGGATGCAGCAGTGCAAATTCCTTTTAACCTCAGATAGAAACACAAAATTCTTGTTTCTATACTGGCAAACTAATAAAAAAAAAAAACAACCTTTGTGGCTTTTGCTATCAACTTCGTTCTAGAGGGTAGCCAATGTGTGATACATTTTTATTGCAAATTCCATTTCATGCCTTTGATCCCAAGATGTTCAGAACAATGAATGGCAATTATCTGGTTTACAGTATATTCACTGCAAAATGCTCACCTGCTTCTCAGTGCTTCTGAAAGAAAGCACTGGCAGGTCAATTTCACTTCTTATTTATGTGGATTGTTATCTGCATTTCTCTAGCTCTGGCTTCTTCCCAGGAAGTTGTGAAATACCAGAGGTAGAGGATAGGCAAGAAAAGCCTCCTTTCCATCACCACCAAACACACAATCACCATAAAGCCACAAGCCAAATGCCCTAGGTCACTCTCAGGATCAGCCCTGAGTATCAAGGTATCAGACAACGTGGTCTATTTGCATTCAAATTTAATTATCTGCTCAGCTCAGGCACCACTGACTCAAGAAAGCATTTTTGACTTCCTGTTCCTCTCCAACCTGAAAAACACCACCAAACTGAATTAGCTCTCTCCTTGTCCTCCCACAGCCCCCGGCCTATCCCTGGCATAACAACGACTAAACCAGGCTGTAAATACCATTTTGTGTCTTTCCACTACCATATGGTAAGGAAAGATGCCTGTATCTCTAACCCTAATACATCAGTTCTCGAAGGATAGCCCAGGAACCCTGAGGGGTCCCTGAGACTCTTTGAGATTCACAAGGTCAAACCTATTTTCATGCAGTACTAAGATACTATTTGCTGTCTTTTCTTTCACTCTCTCTGCAGTTTTCCAGAGGCTATATAAGAAGTACCATAACAGATTAAATCCAGAAACAGATATGAGAATTTAGCTGTCTTCTAAAAAGCCAGACATTTGTAAAAATGTAAAACAATGGTACACTCCTCATTATTTTAAAATTTTGGATAATGTCATTCTTTTTTAATAAAAAGTATGCCATTTTCATCGACATGTGATAGGTTTTTAAATTATTTTAACTGAATTAATAGATATATATGTTAAATTTTATTACCTCTAATTACTAATGAAATAAATAGTAATAGGTGTGATCCACAAAAACTAAAGCTCAGGGGCTGTTAATGATATTTAAGAATGTTAAAGTGGAGGCTTCCCTGGGTGGTCCAGTGGTTAAGAATCTGCTTTCCAATGCAGGGGACACTGGTTTGATCCCTGGTGGTGGAACCAAGATCCCACACGCCACAGGGCAACTAAGTCAGCACACCCCAACTAGAGAAAGCCCATGTGCTGCAGTGAGGACTCAGTGCAGTCTAAATTAAAAATAAATAAATAAAAATAATGTTGCAGTGTTCTGAGACCAAAGAGTTGGCTGTGAGACCTGGCAGTGGATTTAAAACATAGAACCTACTACTCATATAAGAATAAAAGGTGTGAGCAGAGGAACTGAGGGGAGAGAGAACAAAGAGACAAAGTTGAAGGAAGGAAGAAAGAATACCTAAAGTTGTCAAGGACACAGTCACATAATCAATTCTTAGATTCAAATTAGTTAGGTGAAAGTCCATTAACATGGTGACAAGATCAATCTTTTCTCTGGTTCTGAAAGACAAGCAACGGGTTGACTCAGCAGTTTGCACACCAGTTGTTGCAATGCAATGGAGGTAACAGAGCCTCTGATTTTTCTGGAAAAAAGAAAGAGGAGCATCCTCTCTTGCTGTATGAACTTGAGCACATGCTGTCAAGAGAATAACTGTCTGAAATTACAATCTTTATATCATTTGCAACATGGTTGGAGAAACTGCCATAAAAAGAAACAAACTTCATAAATCATTCCTGCAAAAGGCATCAAAGGTTAAACGCATCACGATGAATTTCTGAAATAAATCTGGACTCTGAATTTTCAGAGAGCTGGGGAGGCAATCATTGTACCTCAATAGAGAAATCATGATCTCAGCAATTTTAGAGGGTAACTCCACTACTAAGGTATCAATTTCCCCTGGAGGTAAGTAGAACAGGTCTTTGGCAACTGGAAGAGTCTCTCAATGTTTAAGGCACCCTTCTCAAAAGAAATCTAAGGGATTTCTGATCTGATGATTTCCAAAGACCCTGAGGACCTGATATATGGCAGGTACTCAACAAATGTAATTAAAAGATCAATGAATGAATATGCTCTTAGTGTCAATTATCTGCACAAAGACCCACATAGCACTCTACATGGAACCACTATTCCCTCACAATTATAAATTTTCTTAACCAAGATTTCTAGTTTCAACATATTTACTTCTGAATATGAACAATTTACTTCT
This sequence comes from Bos indicus x Bos taurus, assembly GCF_003369695.1. Taxonomy (NCBI): domain Eukaryota; kingdom Metazoa; phylum Chordata; class Mammalia; order Artiodactyla; family Bovidae; genus Bos; species Bos indicus x Bos taurus. The sequence goes on from NC_040076.1 coordinate 128,272,384, forward strand.
TTGATGAACAATGCATAAAAATAGGGGAAAACAACAGAAAGGGAAAGACGGGAGATTTCTTTAGGAAAATTGGAAATATCAAGGGAACATTTCACCAAAAGATGGGCACAATAAAGGACAGAAATGGTAGAAACCTAGCAGACATAGACGAGATCAAGACAAGATAGAGAGAATACACAGAAGAACTGTACAGAAAAGATCTTAATGAAATCGATAACCATGGTGATGTGGTTAGTCACCCTGAGCCAGACATTCTGGAGTGTGACGTCAAGTGGGCCTTAAGAAACACTGCTATTAATAAAGCTAGTGGATGCAATGGAATTCCAGTAGAGCTATTCAAAACTCTAAAAGCTGATGCTATCAAAGTGTTGCATTCAATATGTCAGCAAATCTAGAAGACCCAGCCATGACCACAGGACTGGCAAAGGTCAATCCTCATCCAAAGAATGTTCAAACCAAACATTCAAAAACCAGAACAATTGCACTAGTCTCTCATACTAGTAAGGTCATGGTTACACTCTTGCATGCTAGGCTTCAGTATTACCTGAACCAAGAACTTCTACACGTACAAGCTGGGTTTAGAAAAGGCAGAGGAACCAGAGATCAAATTGCCAACATTTGCTGGATCATAGAGAAAGCAAGGGAATTCCAGGAAAACATCTACCTCTGTTTCATTGACTATGCTAAAGCCTTTGACTGTGTGGATAGTAACAAACTCTGGAAATCTCTTAAAGAGACGGGAATATCAGACCATCTTACTTTTCTCCTGAGAAACCTGTATGTGGGTCAAGAAGCAACAGTAGAATCCTGTATGGAACAACTGATTGGTTTAGGATTGAGAAAGGAGTACGGCAGGGCTGTCTGCTGTCTGCTGCCTTGTTTAACCTATATGCTGAGCACATCATGAGAAATGCCGGGCTGGGTCTGTTACAAGCCGGATCAAGATAGGTGGGAGAAATATCAACAATTTCAGATATGCGGATGATACCACCCTAATGGCAGAAAGTGGAGAAGAACTAAAGAACTTCTTGATGAGGGTGAAGAAGGAGAGTGAAAAAGCTGGGTTAAAACTATTTAAAAAGCTAAGATCATGGCATCCAGCCCCATTACTTGATGGCAAATAGAGGGGGCAAAGGTAGGAGCAGTGGCAGATTTCCTCTTCTTGGGCTCTAAAATCACTGCACACAGTGATTGCAGCCATGAAATCAGAAGACGATTCATTCATGGCAGGAAAGCTATTGAAAACCTAGACAATGTGTTGAAAAGCAGAGACATCACTCTGCTGGCAAAGGTCTATATAGTCAAGGCTATGGTCTTCCCAGTGGTCATATATGGTTGTGAGAGCTGGACCATAAAGAAAGCAGGACACCAAAGAATTGATGCCTTCAAACTGTGGTGCTGCAGAAGACTCCTGAGAGTCCCCTGGACAGCAAGGAGATCAAACCAGTCAATCTGAAAAGAAATCAACTCTGAATACACATTGGAAGGGCTGATGCTGAAGCTGAAGCTCCAGTATTTTGATTACCTGATGTGAACAGTCGACTCCCTGGAGAAGTCCCTGATGCTTGGAAATATTGAGGGCAGAAGGAGAAGAAGGTATCAGAGGATTAGATGGCTGGATGGCATCACCGATGCAATGGACATGAACTTGGGCAAATTTCAGGAGATGGTGAGGGACAGGGAGACCTGGCGTGCTGCAGTCCATGGGGTCACAGAGTTCAACGTGACTGGGCAACTGAACAACAACAACTTCTGAATAACTTTGGTTGATCAAGAGAATGTTGGTTTCCACGTATACTGACATTACTTCTGGGGACAACTAAGCAAGGAAGAAATAAAGAAAAGAAAAGCAGATTGATGGACATGTAGATAAAGGACATTGGCAGAAGATAAACATCAGCCTAGAACAGTTCAGTATGGAAAGAGAATTCAGTGGAATTGAGAAAGGAAGTTCCCAGGAGGAACTCTGACTTATGAAATCTAATTGTCACAGAACATTTGGTGGGAAACAAGACACACATATCATCTGTAACAAAGCACATAAATGTATGAGCAATGAACTGATTTAGGGTTGGGAAAGTCTACAGGATTCTTCTGAGTACAGAATGATAAATGGAATTAATTGTGCAGAGTTCATTATACTGAATTTAAGATGGCTATTGATAGTGGATTATTTGCAGTGCTGCATATTAGTGAAAATGGAGAGATTTATTTTTAAAATTTACACATTAATTCCCAATATCATTTTCTCATATCCTTTTTTAAAAATAAGGATTGAATTCCTCAACAGTGATGCTTCCTCCCGTTGTTCATTTCCAAGAACTCAATCCACTTCACAAAGGGCATGGGCAAGCCCTCCTCTGCTGCCCTGCTGGCGTATGACCTTTGTCTCTTCTGAATTCAGCAAGGTGTGCTGATCCAGGCTCTCCAAGAAACAGATCCCAAGACCCAAGATGGGACTCAGTGTGCAAGAATTTTATACAGGAACATGTAGATTTGACCTTAGTGCAAATGAATTCCCAGTGCAGGAGAAAGGAAAGTAAAGGTCCAATGGAAGTGTCTCATACTGTCCTGCAGTCTGTGTGGGACTATACAAAGCCAAAGCCTTTGGGCTTCCTCCTCAAGCCAAAGTGGGCAGTGAGAGCAGACCCATGTCTCCCAGGACACTTGGTGTCCCCCAGTGGCCCCACACTCCATAGGAACAACTGATGGAAGATGTGGTCAGATACTCAATTCCTAGCCCCTGGTTTTGTGAGAAAGGAAGGGCAAGGATGTTCAGCCTCTGAATCTGTTACTTGCTCATGTCTTAAAGATGAGCCCCTTACCAGGTATAATTGACCCATTCAGATGTCCAGGAAGCCCTTCCCTCTGGTTGCCACTTGAAAACAGGAAACAACTTTTAATTTCTTCCCCAGACATGCTCCCCACCAAATGGGCACCATCTCGGAAAACGGCACCATTATAGATGCTCAAGCTAAAACCCCAGGAGGTGCCTTGAATCCTGCCTTTTCCTAACCAATAGTCCCTTCATATACACACAGAATCCATCAGCAGGTTCTGCCATTTCTACACCAACATATTACAATGTGGATGGAACCTCTCTTTCTTCTACCTGCCATGATCCTATCCCCAGCCAATACCATCCTTTGCCTGAGCCTCTGCAAGAACTCTCAACTTTATCTTTGTGTTTTCACTCTTCTCCCCTATAAACTCTTTTCCACAGAGCTTCTGGAGTGATGGTTTCAAACAGAAAACCTGATAATAAAGCAGGCCATGGCTATTTCTGCTGAGATCCTCTCAAAGCGGCCCATCATACTTGGAATAAAGTTCCAGTTTCCTCCCATGACCGATTAGGGCCAGCCCTGACTCATCTCCCATAACCTTTTCTCCCCCTCGATGCCCCACCCACAGTGGTTTCCTTTTTATTACTTAAATTTACCAAACTGGGTCCTACCTGTGATACTTGCTCTTCCCACTGTGTGGAATACTTTGCCCCAACAGCATGACTAGCTCCTTCCCATCACCTCAAAGAGCCCCTTCCTGATGACTTCATCTCAGCTATCTCTCCTTGCCCCCACAACCCATCCTTTAGTCTTTCCATCACAGAAACCACACCCAGCATCACCTTCTGCAAGACTCTGTGATTGTCTGCCCTCTCCAGAAAGGGCACCCTGTCTGTTTTGCCCTTCACTGCTTCTTCTGAGCTGAGACAGTGTCTGGCCCAGAATAGGCTCTGATAAACACATGCTCAGTGAATAAACTGGAACCATCAGGACTGTCAGTGACGTCGAGGAAGTATCTTTTTTTAATTAATTTTTTAACTGGAGGAAAATAGCTTTACAACACCATGCTGTGTTTCTGCTGTACAACAGTCATAACCATATATTTATATGCAGACCCTCCCTGTGGAGCCTCCCTCCCCTCCCCCATCCCACCCTTCTAGGTCATCGCAGAGCACAGGGTGAACTCCCTGCTACACAGCACAGCTTTCCACTAGCCATCTATTTTACACATGGCAGTATGTATATGTCAATGCTACTCTCTCAATTTGTTCCACCCTCTCCTTCTATTAATGCACAAATATGGAATCTAGAAAAATGGTGCCGATGAACCTGTTTGCAGGGAAGGAATGGAGACAGATGTAGAGAACAGACTTGTCGACACAGAGAGGGGAGTTTCTGACAGGAGCCCCCTCCTGTCGAGCCCTTTCCTGGCTCAGCCCAGCTCCCTCCAGCTCCCTCCCGTCCCCACACAGAGTTCTCCCCACCCCCGCCACCAGCTGGCATCCCAGCACTCTGCTTGCCCTCCCCGCTGCCCCGCCCCCACCATCACCTGGCCCCATTGGTGGGTGATGCTAAGACTTTCTCCGTCTTCAGGCTCTCATTTTCATCCAGAGGAAATCTGAGAACTCCAAAGGCCTTTTAACCGCCAGAGGATAGGGCTCTCAGAGGAGGAATTCAGGGGCAAGGTGGTGATTTTGAGAATGACTTCTCTGATTCACCTGTGCTTTGACTTCTTTTTTTGTTTTTTATTTATATTTATTTTTTCATTTGGCTGTGCTGCACAACTTGTGGGATCTTAGTTCCCGGACCAGGGACTAACCCTGTGCTCCCTGCAGCGGAACTGAGGACCACTGGACCACCAGGAAGACCCTTGATTTCCTCTTTAACCCTAATCCCCAATACACACAGGCACGCCCAACCCTCACAAGCTCTTTCCACAGCAGCCACAGCCTGAGCTGGCAGAGGCCAGCAAACAGGGCTCACCCCAGCACTGGAGAGGGCAGGCCTGCTCCACACGGCTGCTAAGCAGACTGCTGAAGCCCCAAGCCAGAGCTCTGGCCATTTTCCCTCCACAGGGAGGTGGCTCCAGGCCTGAAAAGTGACACAACCAAAGGCAGAGCATCCCCATGCTTTTGTGAAGGGTGATTTATGTTTATAAGAGCCTGGCAGCCCCTTGTCTTCCCTGTGCCAATGGGCACACCTGCTCCTCCACCCCTACAGCTTTATAAAGCAGCTTCTGTCTACACAGGCTGAGGGACAGGATCCAGAAACAAAGCTGAGAGGGGACCTGGAGCTAACAAGGTGTCAGGACCTGCCCCCACCTCCCCCGGCAGTGAAGGCTGAGGCCTTGTCTCTTTCTCTGCAGGAGTTTAGCAAGCCCCACCCCGTGAGCTGGCATGCAGTTCTGAAATCCTCATAAACCAAGCTCTTGGACATGCCACATACACCAAGCAGGCACCCAAGCCTCACAGCCTTCATGGCCCCAGTCACAGGTGGATCCGGATTCCTTCGGGAACATCTGAGCTGGAGTCAGTGCTGATGGGGACACTCCTTGGCTCCAGGGACTGTCGCTAGGGGTTGTACCTACCAAGCTCTCTTTCAATACCTGCTGGATTCATAAAGTATTTATGAATCTACATTGGGTACGTAGATTACCTCTAACTCCACTGAGCATGGAGTGGGAGAAAATGGGATTTCCGACAGCACAAGGAAAGAGAACTAGCTATGAAGCATAGCTTTATGATATGGGGCTGCTTCATCCTGGGGGCTGAAAGAGACCATAGAGTCATCCCCCTGAAAATAACTTTCAAAATGGTTTCCAGCCACACTTAATGCTGCTGCTGCTAAGTCGCTTCAGTCGTGTCCAACTCTGTGTGACCCCATAGACATAGCCCATCAGGCTCTCCTGTCCCTGGGATTCTCCAGGCAAGAACACTGGAGTGGGTTGCCATTTCCTTCTCCAATGCATGAAAGTGAAAAGTAAAAATGAAGTCGCTCAGTCATGTCCAACTGTTCGTGACCCCCTGGACTGCAGCCTACCAGGCTCCTCTGTCCATGGGATTTACCAGGCAAGAGTACTGGAGTGGGGTGCCATTGCCTTCTCCTGGGGCTGGACTAATGGAATATGAACACTGATTGCCCACATACACGGCAGAAGCAACAAGTAACAGTTTCAATCAACAAGTATCTGCTTAATGAGTAACTATTGAATGTGGGAGGGACGATGCTAGGTATTGGAGAGACAAAACTAAGGAAGTACACTAGTAATTAAAATAGGATCAGTGCTGAGAAGGACAAACACAGGATCCCATGTGGATACATGTCAAGGGAAGTGACCTATTTGAAGTTGTTGGAGGGACCACTCTTCAGCAGAGACAGGTGAGCTGAGATCTGACAGTTTAGAGAGAGAGAACATTCCAAGAAGAGAGAATCACACAGGGAAAAACCGAGAGAAGCACAGTTGGTTAATGTGAGAAAGAATTACAAAGAGACAATCAGGTGTGCTTAGGATGATAAGGGTGGCTTCTTCTTGGAGAAGTTCCCAATGGCATAAGAAAATGAGAACAAGATTCAGAACTATGTGATTGGGAGACTCAGATGTAATTTTGTAGAAATTCAGCAGAAGGGGAGCTCAATAATGACCTTCAGGAGATGGAGGCTGGAGCTCAGCTGGGTCTTACATGATGAGCTGGGTAGGTAGAGTGGTGATGGAAGGTCAAAACCCTGCATACCTACCTCCATGGCTCCCTTCTCTTTCATCTGTTGATTCATCTTTACTGTACATATTATATATCATGTCCTCACAGAAGTGACTCCTGTGTGTCTGCTTTCCATCCCCACCACCTAGGCCAAACACTGGTCCCTTAAGCATTCTCCCTACTGTGGGCAGAGTGACCTGTAAAATACAGGTTGGTCCACACCATCCCCTGCTCCCCTCCTTCTAGTAGCTCCTGTAAATAAAGGAGCTCCCTTCCTTCGAGTAGCTCACCCTGTGAATAAAGATCACACTCCTTAGCCTGGCCCAGGGCTTCTCAGTCTATAATCTCCGTATGCCTGACTTCTGCTCTCTCTCCAGCCCTGCCTGTAGTCCAGAGCTTCTCTCCCATCAATTCCCGAGTCTCTGGGGAATCCATCACTCTTGCCTCATGACCTTGTTTTGTGGACCAAAGGTATCCTCAAACCCCACACTCCCATGCCACACCCACTCATGTATCTCTTCCACACACTCTCCTAAAGCTATTTATATCTGTAAATGACTTTCCCCCCAAAAAAATTACTATTCCTTTGAATCTTCTGAAGCCAAGCAGCTAAATGTTGCCCAAACATTTATTGAGCACCTCTGTGTTTCCAAGCCCATGTCAGCCACCAAGAAAAGCATAGAGGCAGTCATGGGCCTTGCACTGATCACAATCTAATGTCAAATGACATCACCACCAGCAAGGAAGCTCTTTCTAAGAAGGTGCAGGAGCTGCCATGTAAAATTAGATCCATGTATGTAGTTGTATCGGAGAAGGCAATGGCACCCCACTCCAGTACTCTTGCCTGGAAAATCCCATGGATGGAGGAGCCTGGTAGGCTGCAGTCCATGGGGTTGCTAAGAGTCAGACATGACTGAGCGACTTCACTTTCACGTTTCACTTTCATGCATTGGAGAAGGAAATGGCAACCCACTCCAGTGTTCTTGCCTGGAGAATCCCGGGGACGGGGGAGCCTGGTGGGCTGCTGTCTATGGGGTCGCACAGAGTCGGACACGACTGAAGCGACTTAGCAGCAGCAGCAGCAGCATGTAGTTGCATGTCTGACTCTGCTGCTGCCATTCTTGGGCTGTTGTCATCCATGTTTCCATGAGTTGAGCACCTATGCTGTGTGCCAGGAATGGTGCCAGGAATGGTACCAGGCTGTGGCGGGAGGGGTTTCCTGGGACATAGACTCTAAGACATAGTTTATTGTGCAGCATATTTTGTTAGCAGTGGCCCTAGGGTCACAGATGTGGAAGAGAAGGAAGAGAAGTAGGAAGGGCAGAGGGGAAAGTGATGCAGTCTCAGTGACCCCCCTCAGTGATGCTCTAGTGCTTAATGGCCCTTTCTGCATTGTCCTGGGTTAAGCTGAAATAGATAGGCCTTCAGACTCTTGCATCCATCAGTCACTGGATGGGGACATTCCAGGAAGGAACATGATTCTCTGTAGCTAAGGCAGGGCCTGAAGGGGCTGAAAGCTGGAAGCTGTTTCTGTCAATAGTTCTCGCAGCAGTTGGGGCAACTGGTACTTTACTGAAGAGGAGTCTGGGTGACACAACATGGGGTTCACTACACAGCTGCTTTCCATATCTCACTTTGGAAACTCATGACAACCTGAGAGGTAGATATTATCTCTGTTTTACAGACGCGAAATTGAGACATGGAGAGAGTATCCCACGACTAAAGTTCTACAGTTGGATTTGAACTTAGTTCTGATTTTGCAGCTTACGCATGCTAACTGCCATGTTCATTCCTACCAAGCAAGTGCCCCTCCCTGATCAGAGCCTGGACTTACAATAGACCAGGAAGACCTCCTCTTCACTGAGATAACCATGTGGATGAAGGCGGAAGCAGCATGTTCAGATCAGCCCAGGCACAAGTGGGCTGGACCATTATGTCTACTCACCTGTACCTGTGTTGCTAGGATGGGGTCTCATCTAAGCCACAATCAGGACCCCAGGGGATGGTACCAAGCCTAGGACTCATTGCTGTTCAGTCACTCAGTTGTGTCCAACTCTTTGTGACCTCATGGACTTCAGCACTCTAGGCTTCCCTGTCCTTTGCCATCTCCTGGAGCTTGCTCAAACGCATGTGCATTGACTCGGTGGTGTCATCCAACCATCTCATCCTCTGTTGTCCCCTGTTCCTCCTGCCTTCAGTCTTTCCCAGCATCAGGGTCTTTTCTAATGAGTCAGCTCTTTGTATCAGATGGCCAAAGTATTGGCACTTCAGCTTTAGCATCAGTCCTTCCAATGAATATTCAGGATTGATTTCCTTTAGGACTGACTGGTTGGATCTCCTTGTAGTCCAAGGGACTCTCAAGAGTCTTCTCCAACACCACAGTTCAAAAGCATCAATTCTTCTGCACTCAGCCTTCTTTATGGTCCAACTCTCATATCTGTACATGACTACTGGAAAAATCATAGCTTTGATGATACGGACCTTTGTTGGCAAAGAGATGTCTCTGCTTTTTCATACACTGTCTAGGTTTGTCACAGCTTTTCTTCCAAGGAGCAAGAGTTTTTAAATGTCATGGCTGCAGTCACAGTCTACAGTGATTTTAGAGCCCAAGAAAATTCCCCATCTATTTGCCATGTAGTGCTGGGACTGGATGCCACAATCTTCATTTTTTGAATGCTGAGTTTTAAGCCAGCTTTTTCACTCTCCTCTTTTACCTGCATCAAGAGGCTCTTTAGTTCCTCTTCACTTACTGCCATAAGGGTGGTGTCATCTGCATATCTGAGGCTATTGATATTTCTCCCTGAAATCTTGATTCTGGCTTGTGCTTCATCCAGCCTGGCATTTCACATGATGTACTCTGCATGTAAATTAAATAAGCAGGGTGACAATATACAGCCTTGATGTACTCCTTTCCCAATTTGGAAGCAGTCCATTGTTGCATGTCTGGTTCTATTGCTTCTTGACCTGCATACAGGAGGCAGGTAAGGTGGTCTTGTATTCCCATCTTTTGAAGAATTTTCCACAGTTTTCTGTAATCCACACAGTCAAAGGCTTTAGCATAGTCAATAAAGCAGAAATAGATGTTTTTTTTTTGTTGTTTTTTTTTTTTTCTGGAATTCTCTTGCTTTTTGTATGATCCAACAGATATTGGAAACTTGACCTCTGGTTCCTCTGCCTTTTCTAAATCCAGCTTGAACATCTAGAAGTTCTCAGTTCATGTACTGTTGAAGCCTCGCGTGGGGAATTTTCAACATTACTTTGCTAGTGTGTGAAATGAAAGCAATTGTGTGGTAGTTTTAACAGTTTCTTGGCATTGCCTTTCTTTGGGATTGAAATGAAAACTGACCTTTTCCAGTCCTGTGGCCACTGCTGAGTTTTACAAATTTGCTGGCATATTGAGTGCAGCACTTTAACAGCATCATCTTTTAGGATCTGAAATAGCTCACCAGCAATTCCATCACCTCCAGTAGCTTTGTTCGTAGTGATGCTTCCTAAGGCCCACTTGACCTCACATTCCAGGGTGTCTGGCTCTAGGTGAGTGATCACACCATTGTGGTTATCTGGGTCATTAAGATCTCTTTTGTATAGTTCTGTGTATTCTTGCCACCTCTTCTTGATATCTTCTGTTTCTGTTAGGACCATACCTTTTCTGTCCTTTATTGTGTCCATCTTTGCATGAAATATTCCCTTAGTATCTTTAATTTCCTTGAAGAGATCTCTAGTCTTTCCCATTCTATTGTTTTCCTCTAATTCTTTGCATTGATTCCCCTTTGTGAGTTCTAGGTGATTCTAGAACGAGCTGCGTTCACCGTCCCCTAACACAGGATGATCTTTTAAAAATATTTACTTGTATCTATTTATTTATTTGGCTGTACCAGGTCTTAGTTGCGGCACACAGTACTGTTAATTACAACATTCAAACTCATAGCTGTGGCACGTGGGATCTTGCTCCCTGACTGGGGACTGAATCTACGTCCCCTGCATTGGGAGGGGAGGGTCTTAGTCACTGGACCACCAGGGAAGTCGACACAGGATGATTATAAAGTGAGCACATTACCCCCTTGTCATCTTGCTGGGGACTCTGTCACATCCATGGGAAGTGTGGGTCAACCCCGTGCGCAGACACCAGGGTCAGTTTACTCGGGAGTGGCCAGAAAGAGACTGAATGAGTGAGAAAGGGGTAAACCATGCAAGCAGTCGGGCCAACAGTCCAGTGGAGAACCATTCTTGGATGCTAGGGCTCACTGAAGCGGGGCCTGGGGACAGGAGGGTCGTTTTGGCAGGTGGTGCCTCAGGACGCCTTCCATCCTTCTCAGGGACACACTCGCTGACTTCCCAAGGTGAGCAGCCCCCGCCCCAGGGCACTCAGTGGGTCCTGCACAGACTCCTACCGTTACCTGGAAACAGTTTAGCTGAACTTCCTTGTTCCCGGCTATTAGACCCTGGCCTCTGCTAGGGTTGGGGAGTATCAGACACTCTCACTCTTCCATCCATCCCTCCATCCATTCACCCATTCAGTCATTAATTCCCTCAGCAGATTGGCCATCAACAAGTTCCTTTCACAGTGACAGGTGTCTGTCTCTGTGCCTCCAGCACTGGAAACAGAGTTTGGCACATAGTAGGGTCAAGGGAAATGTTGATGAATAAATGCACAGGTGCCTGAGGACTTGTTCTGAATCCCCAGTTGATCCTATTGCAGAAGGGATGGAGAAAATGGCCAAAAAGGATGTCGCTATGGCTAAAGCCTCAGATTCAGGACTGACATAAACATCCCAGCTGACCAGCAGTGTCTCTCTCGCTGTTCCTCCCAGCACACAGAAACTCTTTTACTCTCAGCACCATCACTCTTTTGGATTAAGAAATTTTCTTCTGTGCATTGCCAGTAAAATGTTTACCAGATTACCCCTGCCACTTTGTAGGTGCAACACGATTTCTTTTGAATTTTCGTTTCCCTCAGTTGAACTTCCTCTGAATTACCCACCTGCTTTATTTAGTAAAACCTCAAGGGGCTTTCGAGGAGAAATGCTGGCCCATTTGTCTCCATGGCACTGCCTGCTTGGCGAAATCCTTACATTTCACTTCTCCAGTGCTGCGACTCACTCTCTCGCTTTGTCTGAGTGATCTCACCCTTCGGCTTTTCAGCACCATCCTGACAACGCTCTGCTGAGTTTTTGATATTTCTATAATACCCCTTTCCTAATAAAACCAACCTGCATCGCACACTGCATTTAACTACAGTTAAATTCCTCTTCCCTTATCGTGTGTTCAGTACCTTTTGGGCATCCCAGTTATTGTAAGTTATCAACTTAAGAAAGAAAGTAAAAGAAAATGAAGTCGTTCAGTTGTGTCCAGCTCTTTGCAAACCCATGGACTGTAGCCCACCAGGCTCCTCCATCCATGGAATTTTCCAGGCAAGAGTACTGGAGTAGGTTGCCATTTCTTTCTCCAGGGGATCTTCCCCACACATCCGAGTCGCTCTAACCAGTTCCCAGAAACAAAGCAGGTTTCTTGTGGGAAAGTGTTTTGAAATGGCAGGCCATCATGTAGGGAAGATCCCCTGGAGAAGGAAATGGCAACCCACTCCAGTACTCTTGCCTGGAAAAGTCCATGGATAGAGGAGCCTGGTGGTCTACAATCCATGGGGCTGCACAGAGTTGGACACAACTGAGCGACTTCACTTTCTTTCTTAAGTTGATAACTTACAAGTCTCCTGTTTTGTTTATTTTCTTTTCTGTAAAGGAGTCTGTGCCCCATGGTTTATAGTTTTATACTTTTCAACAGGCTTTCTGAGCCAGCAGGGGTCACAGGGAATTATACCTCACCAGGGAGTGACACTTGGGCTCCGGGGGGTCCTGGGGATAGGACTTCCCAGAGTCTGCCCTGTGGCACCACACATCCAAGTCCCTCTAACCAGTTCCCAGAAACAAAGCAGGCTTCTTGTGGGAAAGTGTTTTGAAATGGCAGGCCATTGTGAAAGCTGTACCATCTTACTCATGGGCAATGGTTTTCATCAGATAGACTGTTCTGTAATGCCATCTGTCCCACATGGGCGAGACGTGTCAGAAAGATCATCCTGCCAGCTCCAGGAAAGATATTCTTTGAACCTAAGAAACCCTCCTGTGCTTGGAAGAGGCACTGGAATCTTGCCTGGAACTTGTTCATATGCAGAAGGCTGAACAGAGCATGCAGATGAAGTTGAAAATGTGTTAGAATTTGCCACTGGGGCTCTTGGATAGGGGGCTGGGGCAGCCCTGGGCAGGCTGTTTGATCATGAGCCTCAGCTAGTGGAAAGGAAAGCTGTATTTCCCACCACACACTAGCATCTGCTCAGACCGTTCGGAGAGATTTCTTCTAAGTAGTCCCTTGAGAGCCTATATACTTATTCCAGAAATTCAGCCTTGCTGGACCATTTGGAAAGCTTCTCTCTGAGAACTGCCTTGAGAAGCTATGATCCTTCCAGCAAATGTTTTACACAGCCTGAATGTGCTGTGCAGAGCACCTGGCCCATGCCATTCATTTCTCCTAGAAACCCCACACCTTTAGCAATCATTTTCTCCCTTCTACGGATCAAGAGGTATTAGGCTCAGAAACGCTGAGTCTTTCCCTGTGCCCCCTGCCCCATTCTTATGGGCCAGGAAGGAAGGTGACATTGAAACAAGAGAGAAGAGGGCAGGGCACAAGCTCTAAAAGAATAACATAGCCCTTGAGGATATGACATAAGCTGGTTAGAATCAACTAGGTTCAAGATGGCATAAGATTCAACTTCCAGTGGACCTTGAGCCTCATTATGCATTCATGTAATACATCGGTGGTGGTGGTGGTTTAGTCACTAAGTCGTGTCCGACTCTTGTGACCCCATGGACTGTAGCCTGCCAGACTCCTCTGTCGATGGGATTCTCCAGGCAAGAATACTGGAGTGGGTTGCCTTTTCCTTCTCCAGGGGATCTTCCCGACCCAGGAATCGAACCTGGGTCTCCTGCACTGCAGGCAGATTCTTTACCAACTGAGCTATGAGGGAACATCAGTGTATGCTACATGACATGCCCACAGTGCCATGACAGTCCCAAGGCTGATCATAATAAGTAAAATGTGAGCAGAGGCCCAACTCCTGGAAATCTCCACCCCTTCCCAGAAATAGTTGGAATATTCTTCCCATTCATTAGCCTATGAATTACCCAGCCCATAAAAACCAACCATGCCATATTTCGGAGCCTCTCACCTCCTGAGATGGCCCACACTCTGTCTATGGATGTGTTTCTCTCAGAGCTGCTTTCACCCTCTGAGATGACCCCACACTGTACGACCACTCTCACCTTTGAAACCGACTACATTCTGTTTATGGAATGTATCTCTCTCTAACTAAATCGTTTCTGAGTTCTTTCTGCCATAAGACATAAAGAACCCGAGTCTCATTAAGTCCTGAGACCAGGTGTGTGATCTTAATTAAAAGATAGTAGATTCAAGTCCCAATCTGAGTTGTACAGCTACAAAATCAAAGCTGTCTCATGTCAGAGCCTAAACTCTTCCGATTTACCCATGCTTCTAAAGGTCTAGAGTTTTGAATAAACATTTACTGAGCTGACATCATGTGTTGGATGCTCCACTGGAAGCTGGATTAAGAGGTTTAGTAAAGATCTGCTCTCTGATCTAAAAGAAAGCACAGTGTAAGGAACAATGCCATACTGCAACTCTTCTGAGATGACAAAGCTGCCAAGGAGTAGACCAGGAGCAGCAAGGATACAAGGGCAGGAAATATATTTCTTGGGGGAAAACTGGAGTTGTGAATCTCATTCATGGGAGACATGAGTTGAAATGACTCTTCAAAGATGACAAGGAGTTATCAAATTCCCACAGAAAGGAAAGCTGTTTCAGGCCAAAAAAAAAAAAAGTCACAAGTAAAGACCCAGAGAAGGTGAATGTACAGCCTATTGGGTGAATAAAAATGGTTTAGCATGATGCAAGCTAGCATGGGGCTGGGGATGTAAAAGAGGAGCATAGTGCATCTTCTTTATCCCTTAAGATGCGGCCTTTCAAAGGAAGACAATCTTGCTATTTGTGACACCATGAATGAACATAGAGGACATTATGCTAAGTGAAATAAGCCAGTTACAGAAGGACAAATACTGCATGATTATTACTTACACTAAGTGTCTAAATTAGTCAAACACATGGAAGGAGAAAATAGAATGGTGGTTGCCAGGGGCTGCAGGGAGTGGGGAGGGGGGTTTGTTTTTCAACGGGTAGAAAGTTTCTATTATGCAAGATGACTAATCTCTAGAACTAGAGATTGGCTGTGCAACATAGTACCAATAGTTAGCAGTACAGTATTGTGCATTTTAAAACATGCTTATATGATCGATATTGATTTAAATGTTCTTACCAAAAAAATAAATAAATAAATAAATAAACCCACAAAAGAACATAAGGAAGTTTTTGGAGACCATAGATATATTCAGTACCTTGGCTGTGATGCTGGTTTCATGGGTGTGTGCATATTTCCAAACCAATAAAGCTTTAGAAAAGATATGCTCCAGTAAAGTTAAAAAAGAAAGAAAGAGCCCAGCATCACTATCTTCAAGAACAAATAACACTTTGAGCTAATCTGGTAAATCTAAACTGTACTACTTTGGGATTTTTCATATTATGGACTCTGAAAATAATCTTTAAAAAAATGAAAAGAAAGAAAGTCATTTTAAGTATGTTCAATGTAATCAGAATAAGTGAACCATCTCCTAAGGGGATGAGTTTT
Organism: Bos indicus x Bos taurus; assembly: GCF_003369695.1. Lineage (NCBI taxonomy): Eukaryota > Metazoa > Chordata > Mammalia > Artiodactyla > Bovidae > Bos > Bos indicus x Bos taurus. The sequence goes on from NC_040076.1 coordinate 128,287,614, forward strand.
AACATCAACCCTCATTTGGGGGCCTGCTCACATTAACAAGGATCATATTTCTCTCCAAATCTCATAATTTTTACCTATTGTTAGAAAGACCTAGGAAAATGTCGATTCTCTTGCTAGTCAGCTAGCAGCCCTGTTGACAAGCATCCAAGCCCCTAATCTCCAATCAGACTGAATTCTTTGCCTTTCAGATGAACGAGGAGGCTCTTGCTAGCAAAACTCTCTCCCAAGTCTCAGCCTCAAAAGAATGGTCTTGAAGGCTTCTGTTAATTTTATCTGGCTAGAGCACTGGGGAGCACGTCCAGCTCAAAAAGACATCTATTAAGTTGTCAGTCATGATATCATTTGCCTTCACAGTGTTTAGTATCTACCAAGCAGAAGCTGACAGGCAGCACAAAGGCACTCTGGGAGGGAGCCGGCAGGCATGCTAATGAGCACAGCACTCTCCACGTGCCTTCATGGGTTAGGAGAGCTGGAATCATAACAACTCTTTCTGCTCACTTCCCTCAAAGATCTCAGGTAAAGAAGTGATTGAAAGTTTGCTATCAGAGCATCCTAAATTCCTACACAAATCATTAAGCTTTCTGACCAGAGCTTGTCCTGCCTCGTAGGGTGATGGGCTCAGCCAGCATGCAGAAACATCTGCCCCTAAATAACAGAATGGGGTGAAATTCAGAGAGAGTGAGCTGTGGACCTCTAGAAGATGCTCTTCATCCAGGATTTAAACAGATGTAGTTTGTTGTTGTTGCTCAGTTGCTCAGTCATGTCTGACTCTTTGTGACCTCATGGACTGCAGCATGCCAGGCTTCCCTGTCCTTCACTATCTCCCAGAGTTTGTTCAAACCCCTGTCCATTGGGTAGATGATGTCATCCAACCATATCATCCTCCGTCATCCACTTCTCCTCCTACCCTCAATCTTTCCCAGCATCAGGGTCTTTTCCAATGAGTCAGTGCTTAGCATCAAGTGGCCAAAGAATTGGAGCTTCAACATCAGTCCTTCCAATGAATATTCAGGATTGATTTCCTTTAGAATTGACTGGTTTGATCTCCTTGCTGTCCAAGGGACTCTCAAGAGTCTTTTCCAGAACCAGAACTAAGAACCATTATACTGAAAGGGGAGGGGAGGGAATTCCATGAAAGAATTGGGTCTACTGGCAAAAATACCTGAATTCATATCTATGAAGATTATAATCAGCCTAATGATGACAATCATTATAACAGCTGCTGCTGTTCTGGGTTTGTAACTTATATGCCAGGCACTTGTTAGAGTCTATACACACATTATCTTAATTCATAGTGGCCTAACAGTCCTGTTGTGATGAGGGAATTATTATCTTTATCAGACCGATGAGAAAATGGGACTCTGGGAGCACATTTGTCATAATATTAGCAAAAAGTGAGGGCTTCCCTGGTGGCTCAGATGGTAAAGCATCAGCCTGCAATGCAGAAGACCCAGATAGGATCCCTGGATCAGGAAGATGCCCTAGAGAAGAGAATGGCTAGTCACTCCAATATTCGTGCCTGGAGAATTCCATGGAAGGAGGAGCCTGGCGGGCTATAGTCCATGGGGTCACAAAGAACTGGACACAACTGAGCAACTAACACTAGCAAAAAGTGGAAGTGCATTCAAGTCCAGGTTGATCAGCTGCTCCTTACATTTGTAGAGTTTAAAGTTGCCTGCAAGATTCCAGTTCCCTTTCAAAGGCATCATCACCTCTGGCTTCCCATGAAGTGAGTGGGGCAGGTGTTATTCCCATATTACAGTTGCGGAAACAGGCCCAAAGAGATAAGGTACTTATTACCTTAGATCACAACAGGCAAAACCAGAATGCTACTCCCTGCCTCTCAGGACTTCTCTCCAGGTCACACAAGGGCCCTGCAGCATTAGAGCAGTCATTACTTGAGCAGGAATATCCAGAGACAAAGACAGGATGATGGCAATTCTTAGCACGTGAAAAGGAGTTTGAAAATAAGAAGGAAAAGAATCACAGAAATCCAAGTGTATCACCTGGTCACTCCTGAAACTTTCTGTAATTCATGGAGATGGAACCTAGGGGTCTCTGGCATCTGGTGTGGGTTTAGCTGGGGGCTAGGCCTGGGACAACTCCTCGACTTCTATCATGGTCATCCAGCTCCCTCAAACCCCTGGGGCAGACACTTCAGGCTGAGAGGTCCCCCAGACTGGGCGGCCTGGATAGTAGTGTGGTCCTCAAGCACCTGACCCTAGGCTAGGGGTCCTCTGTGAGCAGCCTTCTTGCTCTTAGGTGTCCCGTGTTCCCAACAACTGCTTCCACAGTCCTGATGACATCATCAATGAGCATCACCTGGGAACTTGTTAGAAATGCAGATTCTTGACTCCAAATCCACTGAATCAAAAACTCTAAGATGGTGCCTAGCATTTATTAACAAGGCTTATGGGTGATTTCGATACACCTGAAGGTTTAATAACTTTTGTAGGTACTCAGTAAATAGTTTGTCCTCAGCCAGACCTTCTTCTGTACTGACTTTCAGATATAGAACTGAAGGAAGGAAGTGGCCAGTGGCCAGACCAGTCATAATATAATGGTGATCATTTGGGACAAGTCATTGGCTACAGGACGAGAGTCTGGTTCTAATGACTTGAACATGAGTCAAGAGTACATTCAACTCAATCTAATCCAGTAAGATTTTTGAGTGGTTGCTATTACACAGAGTAATGAACTCACCTTAAAGCAAGTATTCCATACACTCAGACAGAGTTAGAGCCAGTTAAATATGGGATGCCACTTACATTTCTTTAGATCTGCTTCCCCTCAAAGCAAAGGCTTTCATCCCTCACTACACATTAGTATCACCTGGGGAGTTTTGAAAAATCTGGATGCCCAGGCTACACCCCAGACCACTCACATCAGCATCTCTGAGAGAAGGTGAGACCAGGCCTGAGTAGTTTTTAAAGCTCCCAAGGTGACTGCAATGTGCAATACAGGGCTACAAACTGCTGAACCAGATAGGTCAGTATGCAATGCTGGCAAGCTGAAGGAGGTAGGAAGCAGAGGGCAGCCCCTTGTCTTCTTCATCCCCACCGCTCCATTCTCTTGGTCCCCAGTCTCAGGTCATAGACTCATTCATTCTCCCTGTAGAGGCAGAAAGTCGGCTCATGAGTTGGAAGAAGTCATTTGGACTTCAGAGAAACCTTTGGAGAAAGGAAGGGCAAGTATTATTTCAACGTTGTGGATAAAAATAACAACAACAACACTGCCCTTGTGAGATTCTGAGATGTGTTCAGTACTTCACCTGAGTTGTAGGGTGGTCAGAACTGAGCTGAGACTCGACCCCTGGCCGTGGTTCTCTATATCCCCAGACTCTGCTCTATCCTGACATGCTCTCCTTTCATCTAGAAAGCAGCTATATACTGAGCGCCTACCATGTGGCAGGCACTTGACTCATCTCTAATCCAGGCAACTATGGTGATTCATATTCTATAAAGAGAAAACCCAAGTGCAGAAGGAAAGCAATTAACTTGCCCAGTCTCACACTGATAGTAAATGATGGAGCTGAGATTGGACCTGGATCTTCTGCGTCCTTAGTGCTCTTTCTGTGTCTGGGTGGGAGGACTTGAGAAAACTCCAACAAAGCCTCTCAAAATGGACTTTGATTTGGAGCCATCACAAAAAAGTCACTCAGTACCAGAAAGAGGCCCATCAATTTTTCTAATTTTGCACCTTTTCTTCTACCTTTTCTACAAGTCCTGGGTGAACCAGGAGCAGAGAAGGACCTCATATGGCCATACTGACCAGGGTGAGAGTAGAGGACAGACCAGGGATTGAAGGGTTCAAAGAGAAAGCCATTCATATGCATCCAGGGGCTGCCAGGCTCCAGGAGTAGGTGTTGACATATTTTCCAGGGTCTCCCAAAATGAACTTGTCATTCAGAGTTGACACTCAGACTGAGCTCCTCAAGTCTACCTGGCTTCACTCAGCCTTGATCTCAGCACATCACCAGCCACGCTGCCTCAGGGCACCTGGACAATGCACCTACCTCAGGTGAGTCTGACTCAGGAAGGATGCTCATTCTTATACCCTGGCCCAGCTGCTGCATGGGGTCCTCATTTGCTGGACAAGGACCAGATAGGTGGTCTAACCGAGCAAAGGACCTGTGCGTGGGAAGCAGCACTGTGGAGGCAGTAAAGCTGGTTCCTTCTTCTGTCCTGTCCCTTGTCACACAGCACTCTGTCCTCCCTTCAAGCACAGAGTCTCAGGAGAAATCTTCTCTCTGCATTTTGGGTATTTGCAATATTCACAAGCCAAACACTATGGTATTATGTTAGACTTCAGTCCCAGTGGAGAGAGGCCAGGTCTCAGGAAACTAGGCAAAGGTAAGTAATGTAAGGGAAGGAGAGCAGCCAGCTGGTGGAGCCCCTACTGGTGGGTCCGGCACCTGCCGCACTGTCTGCTGGAATTTGTGTTTCCAGGTGCGTATGGCCTGTGTGTCCTTTCCTTAGGACTTCTGTTAAGCAAGAAAATTAACAAACAAATGACAATAGTGAAGCTTCAATACTTTGGCCACCTGATGCTAAGAGCTGACCTGATGCAATACTCTGCTGCTGGGAAAGATTAAGGGCAAGAGGAAACAGGGCTACAGAGGATGAGATGGTTGGATGGCATCACCAACTCAATGGACATGCGTTTGAGCAAACTCTGGGAGACAGGAGATAGTTAAGGACAGGGAAGCCTGGCTTGCTGCAGTCCATGGGGTCACAAAGAGTTGGACACAACTGAGCAACTAAACAACAAGAGGAGACAAAAGGATTTGGAACCACACAGAAGTGAATTGAATTCCAGCCCTGACATACCAGAGCCCACCCTGTCAGTCTTTCCTCAATAGTTTGTCTGCAGGGCAGGGGACAGACAAGCAGGTTATTCTGTTCTACTCAAGTTGTCTGCCTTGTGGTGTTGGGTGAGAACTCAGTGAAGAAAGACCAAGGCAGTGCTTTGTGAACTGCAAAGCTTTATGTAAATATTGGCATAGTTGTAATAACAGCTACCATTATTACATATATCTCTTTGTGATTTGCAAGTACATTATGCCACACACATTCAGACCACATCAGTACTGCCCCTAACACATTACAGTTCTTGGGCTGGGGACAGTCTTTGCCATCAAGAGCTTATAGTCTAGGAGAAAGAGGTTCCCTTGCAAGAGGACACAGAGTAATGGGCACTAAAAATGTTAGAAGGGAGAACAGGGAGGGAATTCAGGTTCTGGTAGAGGGACACCTGACCTAGACTGTGTTCCAAGAAGGCTTCATGGAGGTGGTGACCCTTGAGCTTCGCCCAAGAGGATGTATAAATGTGACACAGCTTGGGAGGCTGGGGATGATGGGAACTTTTCAGGCAACCAGATAGCACTTATATGAAATAGAAAAAAGACCAAGTATACTACAGTAATTTGCTATCTGCAAAGGACCCCAGCTCTCATCTAAGTGATTTTATATCACTAGGCTCGTGAGCCCTGTTGAAGCTAGGACAGAAGGAAGATGAATTTCCCCTTGCTCCTGATTAGACAGCTAGCCCTCATCCTCCGATATACAGATGACACCACTCTTATGGCAGAAAGCAAAGAGGAACTAAAGAGCGTCTTGATGAAGGTGCAAGAGGAGAGTGAAAAAGCTGGCTTAAAACTCAGCATTGAAAAAACAAAGATCATGGCATCTGGCCCCACCACTTAATGGCAAATAGATGGGGAAGAAGTGGTAACAGTGACAGACATCTATTTTCTTGGGCTCCAAAATCACTGCAGACTGTGACTACAGCCATGCAATTCAAAGATGCTTGCTCCTTGGAAGAAAAGCTACAGCAAACCTAGACAGTGTACTAAAAAGCAGAGACATCACATTGCCAACAAAGGCCCATATCGTCAAAGCTATTGTTTTTCCATTAGTCATGTATGGATGTGAGAGTTGGACCATAAAGAAAGCTGAGCACCAAAGAATTGATGCTTTCAAACTGTGATGCTGGAGAAGACTCTTGAGAGTCCCTTGGACAGCAAGGAGATCAAGCCAGTCAATCCTAAAGGAAATCAACCCTGAATATTCATTGGAAGGACTGATACTAAAGTTGAAGCTCCAATACTTTGGCCACCTGATGTGAAGAGCCAACTCTTTGAAAAAGATCCTGATACTGGGAAAAATTGAGGGCAGGAGGAGAGGAGGGCAACAGAGGATGAGATGGTTGAATGGCATCACAGACTCAATGGACATGAGTTTGAGCAAATTCCAGGAGAGGGTGAAGGAAAGAGAAGCCTGGCATGCTGCAGTTCATGGGGTTGCAAAGAATCAGACACACCGTAGTGACTGAACAACAACAACCTCATCAATGATTTCTTCAGAATAAATCAATGCACCCTCAGTACCTAGCCCAAATCCTGGCACATTGTTGGTTCTAAATAAGTATTTTTTGAATAAATTGCATCTTCAGCCTTCAATATAAGATAGAAGTAGGCTATGGTTATGATAAAAAGGAAAGTAACTACAGAATATCAAACAGCTCTACATTTTTATAGAATGTAATGTAAATTTTATATCATTTAGAACCTGAATTCAGCTATCTTTTCAGTGACCTGTCATATTTTCTGCTATTCAATCTCCACAATTTGTATCTGACATTAAACCCAGGTACCCTGGCTCTATCCACCCACAACTCCCTCTTCTTCAAGTGCAGAGTAAGAAGAGTAGTCATTTGTCAGCCAGGACTATGCTCATGGGGTTCCCTAAGTTTTTCCATCCAATTCTTCCAAAAATTTTGCAGGGCAGTTGAAAGGTTTAGAGTCACTATGTCTTCTAGACAGACAAGCTAAAGCTCAGAGAGGCCAAGTGATTTTTCCCAAAGTCATACAGCTTTCACCCCTAAAACCTGTGTTTTTTTTTTGCTACATCCATGGTCAAGTTTCCACTTGGGCTAAAGTTAGGAGGTGTGGCCAAGGGACCAAATAATGATAATGACAGTAGCAACAAAAATAACCAGTATATTTCAAATCTCACACCTCTCATCGACAAAGCAACGTACTAATTGTCATCTTACTTAATCCATACAATTCCCTCAAGATAAATACCACTGTCCCCATTTTACACATGGATCTTCACATTCAGAAAGTCTAAGTAACTTTCTCTAAAGCCAACTACTAAGTCGTGACACTAATTCTGCAGAATTCCGAAGCCTGTCTTCCCACAATATCACTTCAGTGCCAGCTCCAAGCACAGCAAGACTTGAGGGGGAGATTTGTCTATTTTCAGTAGGAATTCAAGATCCTATTGGGGCTTGATGATGAATAGTGATATATATTTTTAATTACTAGAGCACTGTTATCCATCAAAATCATTTCAGGGAAGCTCAGCTTATAGACATAATCAGCCTCACTCTATTTGATAAACTTTAAAGGAACTGTTCATTAAGAATGACACTGACCCTCACTCTGCCTCTCTGGATCTAAAACCTTCGAATCTTCTCAAGTTCAAGGTAAATAAATGACTTACCCATATTAATGCTCCAAGATAGAGACATAAGTCTCCTGCACGCATGCCTGCATTCACCAGCGCTCTCAAGGCAAAGAGCAGAAATATAATTTGGTTTGGGGTTATACAATTTTAAAGATTAGGATTTAAGCCAGGTTCTAAAATGGAGGGGCTCTGGAGAGAAAGAGGCTCATACAACACAGGTTATTTCTTTTATAAACTGACTTAAGCTATCAAAAAAAAAAAAAAAAAGAAGAAGAAGAAGAAAGGAAGGAAGAAGAAGAAAAACATTGAGATACATGCACCACCAGGTTAACAAGTCCATTTGTCAAAAAGCTAAATCTTCCTGCTCCAAGTGTGATCTTGGTTACTTTGCTATATGGCTCTGCTCTCAGGGTAGGAGAAGACAATGCCATGGGCTATCCACACAATCCTGTAATATCTGCTTTCATCCCCTCTCCAAGATGCTTTTCTTTGATGTTCCTAGAAGTTTTGGTGCTCATGAATTTCTCCTAGCCAAACTCACCTATGTTTGGAGAATGTGAGACTAGAAACACACCAGAAGGATACATCATATCAACCTCATTCTCCATTCAGCTCTAAATCCCTCTTCTGAATATGGCCACAAAGACAACTCAGAGGAACACTGTAGTGAAAACTCTCCAGGTTTCCCAACTATGTGCCCCCAAAGAGGAGAGGAGTGTGATTAAGGACATCAGAAAATTTCAGAATCAATAAGTTCAGGAAACTCCGAATGAAACAAAATTAAACAGGTATCTTTACTACAGGTCTCAGAGTCTTCTATATGCAAATAGGCACTGTATAACTCCAAGGAAGTATATCCCTGATATATCTTTTTAAAAGCATCACATTGGACTGTTGTTATTATGAGGACTACTCCCACACCCTCATGAAAATGCTATCTAAGCCTTTCTTGAACCCATTCTTGTTTGCAAAGAGATCACACCTGGCACAAGAAATTCCACATGTTCTCCATTCTAAAATGTTCTTAAATGTACCTTCCAACCTTCTTTTATTGCAACCTAGCTTGGGAAACTCTTCACAAGCCATACTCTAGGGTTTGCTGCAGGTATTTATGTATTTTGGAGCTTTGACAGATGTTTCCTGATGGATTAGTGGAATGGCAGTGTGTGCATCTCGGGCACCAGGTGACAGCTGCTCCCCGCCCTCCCGTCTTTGCCCCAGTTCACTTGGCACTGGTGGCCTGCATCGCACAATGTGTTGTCTGATGCCCTTTGTGCTACACTGGGAGAAATCCATAAAGATGATGTTCACGAGGGTCAAACTATCTTCTCCTAAGCTGATGCCCAAGTGATAGCTCCCTCTGACCAAAAGGTCTAATTAGAGATCTAACCTTTCTCAGTTTGAACACAGTCCAGGTTTCTATGAAAATATTATTTTAAGGAGTATGTCTTGAGTCAGCTCTCCAGACCTTTTGCAGGGTCATATGAGCCTCATTCATGCATGGTTGGTTTTCCCAAGAAGTCAGTTGTTTGGGATGGAACTGAACTGTCCTGAGTGGAGAAGAGCAATCCAGTCTGATGTTGGCCAGGGAGCAGACAGCCATCCAAACAGGAGACTGAGACAGAGGGGCTGTGACAGCTCTGGGGCTCTAGGGGAAAGACTTCTACTTCCAGAAGGAAAACACCTTCCAAGTACATGAATACAAGCAAGAGGGGAAAATAAAGGCGCCTTCTGTGCTCACCACTATATGCTTGAGGAAACAGAGATTCAGAGGCAGTTAAGCTATATGATGGACATGGGGTTCCAGGCCAGGTGAGAGCTTTAATTTCAAGTCAGTGGCTCTTTCCACTCTTACTACCTAAGGGATGTGGGGAGGAGGACATCCCATCTAAAGCTCCGACCACCTGAGGTCCAAATTCCAGCCTTAAGTATCCTATTGCCTCCATGGTGGGCTGCAGCTCTTCCAGTGAGAACAGATACTATTCCCACATTTCCAGGGAGAATAACCCAGGTTTTCTATGCTTTGCTGAACGCCATGCATGGAGTACCTGGCTTCCAACCTCCCAAGGTTTCTTCAGTGCTGTGTAATCTGACTGATCTCCTAGCAGCATCTGTGCATGTTCTTGAATCTGGCAATAAACCCCTGGTTACCCCACCTTTGCCCCTCTCCAGGAGTCAACCTTCAGATGTGGCAGTGACCTGGGTTTTTCCAGACATAATCTTGGCCACACTTCTAACCAGTTATTGATTTGCCAAGTGTCAGCTGACCCCAGGTCTCTCTAGAAATACCTTGGCTATAAACACAGTAGATGAGGTATGGACCAAGACCCTGTCTATGATTCCACTGAAAAAAAAAAGACTTCTACGTGGTCTCCAGGTCAACAACTTGCTCAATTAAGCAAACATTTTAAGAAGTTACCCCAAATATCCATTTTAAAATCCTTTAAAATGATGACAAAAAATCTATCATTTTCCAAAGACACTGAATATACTTTTCACTACAATATCTTCAAAATGAGACTTCCCTGGGAAGGACTAGGGGCTGTAACTATCTCCACAGGGACACAGACGCAATTACAAGGGACTAATCATTTTCTAGCTGTTGAGCTGAGTTGCTCTTATAAGAACTGTCTGAGATGCCCATTGGTATCAATCATGCATTTCAACTTGAAGAAATACAAAATGTTTTAGAAGAGCTCACTTCACTGGAGCACCTATTTTGTGCTGTACTTTCACATGTCATCTCTTTCAATCCTCAAGGCAGCCTAAGGTGCTCAATGTCCAGCCAGGAAACTGAACTTCAGACACAATAAACAACTTCCCACACCTAGAGAGAAAGAGAACCGAGATCAGAAGTTGGGTCTACCAAAGCCAGGGTCCAGGCATTTTTCCTTTCCATGCCCCCTCTCCTCTGCATTTCACAGCATGGGAGAATTACTTTCTTTTCTTTTCCTGTGTAGTGTGATATGAAGTTGGTTTACAGAGTACTTTTATTTATTTATTTATTTGGCTGTTTCCAGTCTGAATTGTGGCATATGCAATCTTCATTGCAGCATGTAGAAACTCATTGTGACCCTCAGGCTCTCTAGTTATGGCACACGGGCTCCAGAGTACGTGGGTTCAGTAGCTGCAGTGAGCAGGCTTAGCTGCTCCATGGCATGTGTGACTTTAGTTCCCCAGGAATGAAACCACATCCCTTGCATTGCAAAGTGGATTCTTAACCACTGGACCACCAGGGAAGTCCCTAAAAAGAACTTTTAGATTTATGCGTTCTAAATAAGGTTACCTGTATTAGCTTGAAAAACTAAGAAGGAAGCGATATATGGATATATATATTATTCACCTTTAAATGCAGAAGAAAAAAGAATTCTTTAAGTGCTACCAGTAAAAATCATAGAATTCAAAGGAAGGCATTTCCCCTTAAAGTGAAGTGTCTTTTACACTCTTTCCTCCTGTTAAACTTCAACCAACATGATAAGTTACACGGGCCTGCCATGCAGAAAAGCAATATGTATCAAAATTGCAGCTCTCCCTGTGAGCTATCTATCAGAAAACTTAATGTAATTGCCAGACTGAATCTTAATTCATCTCTGAGAGAAGCTTATTACTTTGGGGGTGTTGTATCACCTGCTTTTAAATCACACACAAGTATAGCTTCAATGATCTATTTAGTCGTCAATGTTTTAAACATCACTACCTGTGTCTACATTAATTCCCCGTCTTGTAGCCAATTCAGAAGACACTGGTCCACCGAAGAGCAATTTTAGGGCCTTCTCTGTGCTTTGTTCTTACCTCTGTCTTTTCCCTTCCGGTCCATCTTCCTCTACACAAATGGCACAGTGAGCTTACTAGAAGGCAAAATCGCTGGGCCATGCCCTGTGCAAAAGCCTTGAATGATTCCCCATCATCAACAGGATACAAGACCTCTCACCATCCAGACATCACCTACACCTCTCCCCATCCTCTCATACCTCTACCATTTCCAGACAGAAGCAGAATTAAAGACAACACCAGAACGTCAGGCTAGTTAACATCAGGCTAAAAATTGTCAACAAGAGCCAAGACAACCTGTTGCCTCTAAGAGGCTGTGACAACTCTGGATGTAAACCACAAACTTGACAACTTCCCTTAGAATACAGGAAGAAAAGACAAAAAGATAAAAGTTAAGATGGAGAAAATGATAAATACAGACAACTACAATCATCAAACACACACGTAACTTGCATTCCAAAAGAAAACACCAGTAGAGTTCACAGTATAGAAGCAACAAATAGATATCAAGAAAGAAAACATTTGCTGAGCCAAAAAAATTACCTAAGAGCATCATTGCATTAAAAAAAAAAATCTTTGAAGAAACTCAGTCTTAGTAACCTGGGAAATTTGGATTTGAAAGGACAAAATATGGTCTAATAAGTACCTGAGCAAAAAATTATGATATGCTGCCAAAGAAGTAGAGCCAGGCACCCTTAGACTTCACCTTTGATTCACTAATGCCAGTCCCAGATCTATCAAGTTGTGAGGGACAAAGTGGTTGTGACCCAACAGAGGAACAGAAGCCACGTTTTCCTTCATGGAGGAAGGAAGTGGAAAGATCAGCTTTAGTTCAGAAAGCCTGCCCCTGATGTGCATTTCCTGGGGGATGCAGTATCAAAGTATGTCTATGGGAATGAATTCGTCCAATCAAATCAACAGGCATAAAATTAAGAGCCTAGATAGGGTATAAAAGGACTGTCCATTCTGAAAACAGTTAATAACAGAATTCAATCATTGCCTTGAATTGGGCCACAAAATTGCAAGTGCCCAAACTTCTTGAAAATAAAGATACAAAATATAAAATCAGCATCTAGAAAAGCATCACCCCTCCAGCTTCCTGCTGGCTGGATCAGGACCCCTCCTCCCTGTCCCCCTGTTTCCCTCCATCATAACACTCATCTCACCATGTGTGTTTCGTGTTTGTTCCTTTATCCTTAGAAAGTGAGCTCCTATGAGCAGGCATTATTTTATTTGTGTCTCCCACCCCTGCCCCACAATGCGGCATATAGATTGCAATTGTAAATGCTTATTGAAGGAATGAATAAGGAAAAACACGATGTTCCTTTATTATACCCCCAGGCAACCTTCTGTAAAGGAATCTTTGATTTCTGGCAGGGCTTCAGGGAGGATTTCATGGCATGTGCATCTAATACTTTGTCTAAGAATCAGTGGAATTTCCCTCAGCATCTTCCTAAAAAATGCAAGGGGGCGCTCCTTACACAAGTCTGTTATTGCCACTCCCAGGAGGCAAAGGTGGCAACTGAGGCTCACCAGGGTTGTGTGAGCCTCATACATCCCCAAGTGTATGTTGTGAGGGGAGCATGAAAGCTGACTGCATCTCTCTGGCTGTGAAATCTTTGCTCTGCCTCTATTTTCTTGCCCTGGTCCTCATCTGGAAACCTGTGTGACAGATGATCACATTATGACACACAGGACTTTTATCTCCTGGATGTCAGGCCACACTCAGCATCCATTCCAATGGGCGCCTGGCTCAGGCTGCTCAGTATGCTACGGAACTTGTGTTCACTGTACATTAGGCAGCTGAGTTTACCAGGAGAACACGCCATCCCCTTGATGAATGGGGTCCGTGTTGCATTTACATGAGAGTGGGCTTCCCAGACGTGATAAGGGGCTGGGTGATGCATCACTCGCTGTGCCAGCGTGCGCGAGTCAGAAGTGATGAATGGGGCTCATGGACAAACAGTGCCGAGCTTCAACACACCAGGCTCAGCTGATGTGGTACCTGTTTAGGGGTTCCAGAACACCAACCCACTCAAGACCCAGTCATTCATATACCCTTCCTCTTGTCAACAACTGACTGAGCACCTTGTCTGAGCCAGTGCTGGCCAGATGCTGCAGATAGAGAGGGAAGGTATGATCCTTCCCTACCATCCAGTAACAAGAGCATCAATTATTGAGCATTTATTGTTTACCAGACTGTATATGGGCTTTGTTTCCTTGAATCTTCATCACTTCCCTATGAGGTAGGTATAATCCTTGCTTAAAAAGTGGAAAACCTAGGATTTCCTGGTGGCTCAGTGGTAAAGAATCCACATGCCAATGCAGGAGACACAGGTTCGATCCCTGGTCCAGGAAGATCCCAAATGCTGGGGAGCAACTAAGCCCATGTACCACAACTACTAAGCCTGTGCTCTAGAGTCCAGGTAGCCACCACTACTGAAGCCTGTGTCCGACTCCTTTGTGACCCCATAGACTGTGGCCCGCCAGGCTCCTTTGTCCGTGGGGTTTCCCAGTCAAGAATACTGGAGTGGGTTGCCTTCCTTCTTCAGGGAATCTTCCCAACTCAGGGATTGAACTTGCATCTCCTGCATTGGCAGGCAGATTCTGTACCACCAGGCCACCTGGGAAGCCCTTTAAAGTCATAGGAATTAATTCAACTTGACAAACACTGAACACTCAAATTGGATCAGCTCAGTGCTGCTGTCAGGGAAAAATGACATGGCTACTCTGTTTCTAGGATCGCAGTATTTAGATATAAGATTCACATTCCACAAAATATGATGACTTCATGTTCTCAAATCTTCTGACTGTGGAGATTCTATTATTAATACTTTTCCTGCTGAGAATTTAATTATACAGGGTGTCTGCATTTCTGATGATCTTATGTGTTAATCTCACATGATCCACTCAGTAATCTCACATGATCCACTCAGCCCGTCCCGTCTTCCCAACAAGGTCCCTGTGGACATCTTCAGCTTCCCCTCCAGATGGACCTTTCTTTCTCTGCCCAGTTTTGTGCTCCGTGAGACAATAGACCATATCAGGATGGGGAACACATGTACACCCATGGCTGATTCATGTTAATGTATGGCAAAACCACTACAATATTGTACAATAATTAGCCTCCAATTAAAATGAATAAATTTATTAAAAAAATAATAAATAGATCATATCAGAGAGCTTCCCTGCCTGCCCCCTTGTGGTTGGGTTCAGCCATAGGGGTTGCTGCAGGGATTGAGGAAGGGAGGGGAGAGGTTGGGATATTTACTGTTCTAGCAATCACCCCCTAGGTCCCTGAAATGTGGCCAAGTCCCTCCCTGAAAGGAAGGTCACAGCTTTTAGGAGATCCTCTCTGCCCAACTTTATCTTCATGGACAGAAGTGAATCCCTCTCCTTCAAGTCTGAAGGTGGTCACATACTCCACCATGTCTAGACCAGGGTACCACACTCTCTTTTTGTTCACACCATCCTGTCCACACGCTTGTAAATAATCCCTTTGTTAGCCTTTCTTCTAACTACCTAATTTGAATATGCCATCTGTTTCCTATCAGGATGCTGTCTGATGTCATCTTTGAAAGCAGAAACCATATTTAATGCATTGTTTCATCACCTACAGTATCAACCGCAGAGCAGTCAGGCCCACAGTTGGTGGGAATTGCCTGACTGGACATCTCCTCACTTGCCCATGAGCTGGACTTGTGGCAAATCTACTTAAATTGATTTTCTTTTTTTTTTGCAAATGAAATTCTATTTTAATTGGGAGAGCTCAATGTTTCCTAAACTATTATGGGGACATGGATATTTTTTAAATATCTGATGAAAGCTATAGACCTTCAACCTAGCAAAACATACAAATGCATGTTTTTGCAAATGTTTGCATAAATTTTCAGACAGTTCATAAAGCATAGACTAAGAACCCCTGCAATAGATCCATTATTTATTAAACAAAGACTCTCTTATAATGTATTTGCTTCTTAATTCTAAGACATAATCAGTTTTAAATGTTTTATGATGATTATTTAGTATTATTACTATTACTATTAAATGGAAATGGTGCTTGGATTTACAAGTCAGTGTGGTATTCCCAGGATCTGAGATGAAACACAAAATTTCTAGACTCATAAATGACCAAAAAGAAAAATAACAACAGGAACACTTAGATAGCCCTTACTCTGTGCCTGGGACTCTCCAAACTGCTTTACAAATATTAATTCATTTAATGCTCACGATAACCCCACAGTCTCCTATTCTTATCTCTCCCTAGTCTCCTCAAGCCCTTGATATTAGCCTGGCTCTCTTCATTCATACGTGTCAGGGAAATCACTTCTTGACTAGGGAATCAGACTCAGGAGGGATCTGAGAGCCATGATTCCTGATGGTCTGCTCATCCTACTTCATTCCTCTTACATTTTGTTCAGTCATTGCATTATAGTCATCTGTTTGTGCTCTGCCCTTGCCATCACACCAGTGGTTTTCCAAATCTTTCCCACAGTCATGCACCTGACTCATAATACAGACTGTAGCATGTTAATAAGGATAATAATTAAACCTACCATGTTTTGCGACCTTACTTTGTACAGGACTAATCCTATCCTTAGAGTTTTATAGACATTACCACTTAGTTAGTCCTCATGACAAGTCTATCATTAGGAATATTACTATTCCCATGTTACAGATGAGGAAGCAGAGGCTTAGACAGGTTGCTGCTGCTAAGTCGCTTCAGTCGTGTCCGACTCTGTGCGACCCCATAGACGGCAGCCCATCAGGCTCCCCCATCCCTGCGATTCTCCAGGCAAGAACACTGGAGTGGGTTGCCATTTTCTTCTCCAATGCATGAAAGTGAAAAGTGAAAGTGAAGTCGTTCAGTCGTGTCCGACTCTTCGAGACCCCATGGACTGCAGCCTACCAGGCTCCTTCATCCATGGGATTTTCCAGGCATGAGCACTGGAGTGGGGTGCCATTGCCTTAAGAGATCTCAAATGACTAGTAAGTATGGGACCTGGGATCTGAACCCTAGTAGGTTTCCTCAGATTATTACTGCCTTCCATGGGTGAAATAATACTGTGGGGGCACTCCCATATACCCCAGCCCTCTGCCCCTAACATCACCCTGATCTCCCCCACTCAAGAATGCATCCTGGTATGCAAGTGAAGAAGACTGACACTATCATGATAACTCTGAACCTGCTCTGAATTGTTTTAAATTCAACAATTCGCTATTTGCACTATTTTAACCATTTCCAGGAACACAGCACTTGCACCTCCTGACAAATGCAGCTTACTTGTGTATCTGTCCATGATGCCAGGGATCCACTATATTGGGCGGGATCCAGATATGACCATTTCTGTGACCCCAGCACAGCTGAGGCTCTCATTAAAATGAATGCATGCAAGTGTACATGAAGGACTTTTCAGGTGGCGCTAGTGGTAAAGAAACTGCTTGCCAATACAGGAGACACAAGAGACACGGATTCGATCCCTGGGTTGGGAAGATTCCCTGGAAGAGGGCATGGAAACCCACTCCAGTATTTTTGCCTGGAAAATCCCATGGACAGAGGAGTCTGGTGGGCTATACTCCATGGGGTTGCAAAGAGTCAGACACGACTTAGTGACTGAACAACAAAAACAAAGATGCATGAATGGATGAATGAAGTTAAAAATCAGATCCTCAATTTTCAGAAGCCAGCTAATAAGCAAAGAAAAAAATTGCAAAAGGATTAGAAGGAGAAGTAAGTGATGAAGAGACCATACTAGCCCATTGCTCCCCTTAATCCATCCAGAGTCCTGTCCTAATCCTCAAACACATTGGCCAGCCCCTGTAGAACTCAGATGATATCGAAAGCAAACCCACTTCAATCCTCAGCTTTGGATGGTTCCTTCACCTTTTTATTCTAATGGAAACCCAGAAGGCCTTAGGGTCTTTCTACAGGACTTTCTAGTGGTAGAGGTTAATTTTTCACAGCTCGGAGTCTGGAAGAGGGAAGCCGCTTTTTGGTTCCTCACTGTCACTTTCAAACTCTGTCACAGACTTCCTCATTCAAAACCGCCAGCTCTTTTGAAGCATATCATCACACTGCTGTCATCAGCCAAGGCCCCAGTCATCCCGTGCCTTGTCACTCACCAATGACTTCAGACCTGCTTCCCTGTCTTTATGTGGGTGGACCTGAACATCTATGGGAATGCTCTGTCCATTACAAGGGCCTCTGAGTTCCTTGACCTCCTTGACTCAATCTTTTGCCTCCTCACACCTTGAGCACCCAATCCTAAGGTCATGCATCATCAGTCACTGAATTAACTACAAAATTTCTATTTATCATCCATTCCTGACCATCACCTCCTACCCTTCCTACTCATTCACTCTGGCATAAATGCACTAACAATTATTTGACCCCCCACAGGGACCTACATTGACCCCATTGACTCTGACACTTTGTTGCTGTCAACCATGCGCCCTCATCTTTATTTCTATCTTTGTTCTGTTTAGAACCCAATGGTAAGCACCCTAATCCCACCCTCACAAACCTGCCTAACTGCCTTGGCTCTATTTCCTTCTTCCTTACCTGCCCTACTCACCCTCAGTTCAGTTCAGTTGCTCAGTCATGTCCGACTCTTTGCGACCCCATGGACTACAACGCGCCAGGATTCCCTGTCCATCACAAACTCCCGGAATTTACTCAAACTCATGTCCATTGAGTCAGTGATGCCATCCAACCACCTCATCCTCTGTCGATCCCATCTCCTCCTGCCTTCAATTTTTCCCAGCATCAGTGTCTTTTCCAATGAATCAGTTCTTTGCATCAGGTGGCCAAAGTATTGGAATTTCAGCCTCAGCATCAGTCCTTCCAATGAATATTCAGGACTGATTTCCTTTAGGATGGACTGGTTGGAGAAGACTCTTGAGAGTCCCTTGGACTGCAAGGAGATCCAACCAGTCCATCCTAAAGGAGATCAGTTCTGGGTGTTCATTGGAAGCAATGATGTTGAAGCTGAAACTCCAATACTTTGGCCATCTGATGCAAAGAGCCAACTCATTTGAAAAGACCTTGATGTTGGGAAATATTGAGGGAATGAGAAGGGGACAACAGAGGATAAGATGGTTGGATGGAATCACCAACTCGATGGACATGGGTTTGGGTGGACTCCGGGAGTTGGTGATGGACAGGGAGGCCTGGTGTGCTGAGATTCATGGGGTCACAAAGAGTCGGGCATGACTGAGCGACTGAACTGGACTGGATGGATCTCCTTGCTGTCCAAGGGACTCTCAAGAATCTTCTCCAGCACCACAGTTCAAAAGCATCAATTCTTTGGTGATCAGCTTTCCTTATAGCCCAACTCTCACATCCATACATGATGACTGGATAAACCATAGCTTTGACTAGACAGAGCTTTGTTGGCAGGGCAATGTCTCTGCTTTTTAATATGCTGTCTAGGTTGGTCATAGCTTTTCTTCCAAGGAACAAGCATCTTTTAATTTAATGATTGCCATCACCATCTGCAGTGATTTTGCAGCGCCCAAAAATAAAGTCTGTCACTGTTTCCATTGTTTCCCCATCTATTTGCCATGAAGTAATGGGACCGGATGCCATGATCTTAGTTTTCTGAATGCTGAGTTTTAAGCCAACTTTTTCACTCTCCTCTTTAACTTTCATCAATAGGCTCTTAGTTCTTCTTCACTTTCTACCATAAGGGTGGTGTCATCTGCATATCTGAGGTTATTGATATTTCTCCCAGCAATCTTGGTTCCAGCTTGTGCTTCATCCAGTACAGCATTTCTCATGATGGACTCTGCTGCTGCTGCTGCTGCTAAGTCGCTTCAGTTGTGTCTGACTCTGTGCGACCCCATAGATGGCAGCCCACCAGGCTCCCCCATCCTGGCGATTCTCCAGGCAAGAACACTGGAGTGGGTTGCCATTTCCTTCTCCAATGTATAAAAGTGAAAAGTGAAAGTGAAGTCGCACAGTCGTGTCTGACTCTTAGCAACCCCATGGACTGCAGCCTATCAGGCTCCTCTGTCCATGGGATTTTCCAGGCAAGAGTACTGGAGTGGGTTGCCATTGCCTTCTCTGATGTACTCTTCATATAAGTAAAATAGGCAGGGTGACAAAATACAGCCTCAACGTACTCCTTTCCCGATTTGGAACCAGTCTGTTATTCCATGTCCAGGTCTAACTGTTGTTTCTTGACCTGCATACAGATTTCTCAGGAATTTTCCAAAGTTTGTTGTGATACACACAGTCAAAGGCTTTGGCATAGTCAATAAAGCGATGTTTCTCCAGAACTCTCTAGTTTTTTTGATGATCCAAAGGATGTTAGCAATTTGATCTCTGGTTCCTTTGCCTTTTCTAAATTCACCTTAAACATCTGGAAGTTCACAGTTCATGTACTGTTGAAGCCTGGCTTGGAAAATTTTGAGCATTACTTTGCTAGCATGTGAGATGAGTGAATTGTGTGATAGTTTGAACATTCTTTGGCATTGCCTTTCTTTGGGATTGGAATGAAAACTGACCTTTTCCAGTCCTGTGGCCACTGCTGAGTTTTTCCAATTGGCTGGCATATTGAGTGCAGCACTTTAACAGCATCATCTTTTAGGATCTGAAATAGCTCAACTGGAATTCCATCACCTCCACTGGCTTTGTTCATAGTGATGCTTCCTAAGGCCCATTTGATTTCGCGTTCCGGTATGTCTGGCTCTAGGTGAATGATCACACCATCGTGATTTTCTGGGTCATGAAGATCTTTTTTGTACAGTTCTTCTGTGTATTCTAAGCCATCTCTTCTTAATAAGTTCTTCTTCTGTTAGCTCCATACCTTTTCTGTCCTTTATTGTGCCCATTTTTTGATGAAATGTTCCCTTGGTATCACTTATTTTCTTGAAGAGATCTCTAGTCTGTCCCATTCTATGGTTTTCCTCTATTTCATTGCACTGATCACTGAGGAAGGTTTTCTTATCTCTCCTTGTTATTCTTTGAAAGTCTGCATTCAAATGGGCATATCTTTCCTTTTCTTGTTTGCCTTTCACTTCTCTTCTTTTCACAGCTATTTATAAGGCCTCCTCAGACAACCATTTTCCCTTTTTGCATTCCTTTTTCTTGGGGATGGTCTTGATCACTGCCTCCTGTACAATGTCACCAGCCTCTGTCCATGGTTCCTCAGGCACTCTGCCTATCAGATCTAATCCCTTAAATCTATTTGTCACTTCCACTGTATAACCATAAGGGATTTGATTTAAGTCATACTTGAATGGTATAGTGGTTTTCCCTACTTTCTTCAATTTAAGTCTGAATTTGGCAATAAGGAATTCATGATCTGAGCCACAGTCAGCTCCCAGTCTTGTTTTTGCTGACTGTATAGCATTTCTCCATCTTTGGCTGCAAAGAATAGAATCAATCTGATTTTTGTATTGACCATCTGGCAATGTCCATGTGTAGAGTCTTCTCTTGTGTTGTTGGAAGAGGGTGTTTGCTATGAACAGTGAGTTCTCTTGGCAAAACTCTGTTAGCCTTTGCCCTGCTTCATTCTGTACTCCAAGGCCAAATTTGCCTGTTACTCCAGGTATTTCTTGACTTCCTACTTTTGCATTCCAGTCCCCTATAATGAAAAGGACATCTTTTTTGGGTGTTAGTTCTAAAAGGTCTTGTAGGTCTTCATAGAACCTTTCAACTTCAGCTTCCTCAGTATTACTGGTTGGGGCATAGGCTTGGATTACTGTGATATTGAATGGTTTGCCTTGGAAATGAACAGAGATCATTCTATCGTTTTGAGATTGCATCCAAGTACTGCATTTCGGACTCTTTTGTTGACCATGATGGCTACCCCATTTCTTCTATGGGATTCTTGTCCACAGTAGTAGATATAATGGTCATCTGAGTTAAATTCACCCATTCCAGTCCATTTTAGCTCGCTGATTCCTAAAATGTCGATGTTCACTCTTGCCATCTCCTGTTTGACCACTTCCAATTTGCCTTGATTCATGGACCTAACATTCCAGGTTCCTATGCAATATTGCTCTTTACAGCATCAGACCTTGCTTCTAACACCAGTCACATCCACAACCGGGTGTTGTTTTTGCTTTGGCTCCATCTCTTCATTCTTTTTGAAGTTATTTCTCCACCGACTTCCAGTAGCATATTGGGCACTTACCGACCTGGGGAGTTCATCTTTCAGTGTCAGGCTTTTCATACTGTTTACAGGGTTCTCAAGCCAATCCTAGTTTAACCCAAATATCCCCTTCTCAGATCCTGCACCCGCTTAGAAGTGTTTAGAGAAGAACAAGTAAACAATTCTAGCTTAGACTATGAGACCAAAGTTCCAGTAGGTAGTCAGAACCATGGACAGTGCTACAGGCTTTCCCCAGTAAATTCACTGTCTAGTTCCCCTTCTGATTATTTCACACCTTCCTCTCTCTACTTAAAAACTTCAACACTCTCTCCCTACTCCTAACTCTCAGCTGTTAAGTCTGCCTCATATTTCATGAAGAAAAGAGATGAAATCAAGGAACTACCTCATATTCCCACTCCTAAACTCTAGCTCACTGGCATCTGTTCTCACATACTCTGCTTTCCCTCCTATCACAGTAGAAACCTCCCTGTTCCTAAGATCAAGCTCTCTCTGTAGACCTTAGACATATCCCTCTTGTCCACTCAAGGTCTTTGCTCCTCCAAGTGTCCTCTTTCTCCCAAATAGTCAACTTTGTTCTCACCATGCCTTGACATTGACTCTCTGAAACATTCCACACCCTACAATTCCACTCCCCACTTCAGATACTGCCTCATTTCCATGTGTCTGTTCATGCAAACTTTCTCAAAGGAGTTGACAGTGCTCGTGGTTCTCACATCTTTCCCCTCATCTGACCTCAAACCCACTCCAGTTGGGCTGTCTCCACTGCTCTACTGAGGCCAGTCCTCCATGATCAAGAGTTACCTCTGTCCTGCTAAATTGAATAGTTCTTGAGCCTCACCTTATTCAGCATGAGAAAAGATCACACTGAATCATGGTCTCCTGTGGGTCACCACATGCTCTTGGGAGTCCTCCTACTTTACGGCTGCTGCTCCCTCCTCCTTGGGTGAGTCCTCTCTCTCACCTGGACTCAGTGTTGTCCTTGGCCCCCTTCTCTATACGCACCCACTTCCTGCGTGTTCCCACCCGGCAGGGAAACTTTACCTCCTCTGTGCTGCTGATGCTAACATTTCATCCCCAGGCTTGACCTTCAGACTTGAGTATTAACTCCCAACTCTGCCAACGGCTCCACTTGGATGTACCAATGTCATCTCAACATGCTCAGGATTAGATGGCCTGAGTGATGGCCTGATGTCCTCTATCAGATCCGCTCCTTTCCCAGTCTTCTCTATGCCAGTTACTGGCAACGCTTTCCATTCAGTTGTTCACGCCAAACACCACTGGGGTGCATGCATGCATGCTCAGTTGTTTGGTCGTATCTGACTCTTTGTGACTCTATGAACTATGGTCTGCCAGGTTCTTCTGTCCAAGGGATTTCCCAGGTGAAAATGCTGGAGTGGGTTGCCATTTCCTCCACCAGGGGATCTTCCTGATCCCAATGCATGAGATGCAGGAAACACTGGGAAGTCATACTTTACTTCTCTTTTCAGGTTGCTTACATATCTCATTCATCAGTAAGCCCTGTGGCTCTACCCTCAAAAATTTCCATAAATTCACCCATTTCTTATCATCTCTTACTGCTTTTACCCTACTGCAAGTCACTTGCATGGGGCTTCCCAGATGGCTCAGTGATAAAGAATCTGCCTGCAAAGCAGGAGACACAGGTTTGATCCCTGGTTCAGGAAGATCCCCTGGAGTAGGAAATGGCAATCCACTCTAATATTCTTGCCTCAGAAACACCACAGCAGAGGAACCTGGTGGGCTACAATTCAGGGGGTCACAAAGAGTCAGACATGACTTAGCAACTAAACAACTAGCATCCCCTTGCCTGGGCTACTGCAGTAGAGAGAATCTGATCTCCCTGCATTCATCACTGTCCACTACATTTCAACACCTCTGTAGTAGTCTGCTTAGAACCCTGCTAGCTTCATACAGCAATATTAAAAATCAGCTGTTATGAGGCACTCCCTGATTTTACCCTGGCTTCCCTCTGTCTCATTGTCCACCCAACCCCAAATATGAGTAGGCTTATTTTTCAATACACTCAACAGTTTTTACCCAGGGTCTTTTTTCATGTGCTGTTCCTTCTTCCTGGGATGCTATTCCCTCTATCTTTTCATAGTCAGTATCTTAGCATTCAGATTTCAGCTCAAGTGCCATCTCCTTAGAGAAGCCATCCCTGACCACTCACCCTTGGTGTCATTCATCTTATTTATTTTCTATATAGCAGTTAACAAACACTTACAAAGCACTTACTATGCTCTAGGTACTGCTTTAAGAGTGTTACAAATAGCAACACATTTAAACTTCCCACTAACCACATGCTATTTGTTATATTATTATCCCCCTTCTACGATAAAGAAAATGAAGCACTAAGAAACTAAGTTACTTGCCCAAGGTCTTATATCTGGCACATGTCATGGTCAGGATTACCACTGAGGTGAAGGCATTGGAGTGTATGACTTCCAGAGACCCTGCCTGGTGGGGGTAACTCTGAAGAGAGGTCCTTAGCATAAGAGTGAAGTGGTCTGATGTGCCCTGGGCTAGGAGTAGAAAGAGCTCTAAGATCTACTGGGTGACCTTTCTCTCAAATGCTCTTCATCAGTAAAATGAGGACTTTGGACTTCACTTCATTGGCCTTCCAACCATAACAATGATTGTTTGGCAGCCTTGACATAATGGACAGATACTCTGGGATCTTAGCAACTAGTGCTCTAGGCACTACTAATACCACCATCACTATGACTGCTAACACAACTTATAATATCATGACGATGATGATGGTATCTGGAACTTTGTATTGAATGTCTCCTGCTGTGGTCCTGTGCTTCATAGGTTCATCTAGTCCCCGCAAGTGCCCTTGAAGGTTACCCTCATTTTATAGAAAAGACAATTTGAGACTCAGAGAGGTGAACAAAATCACCCAAAACCATACAACTAAGAACCAGTCAAGAAGGATTTTGAAAGAAGGGAGACCCAACCCCTCTCTCCCCTACCTGCTTCCTCTAGCAGTTCCTACTTTTCTATTTATATTTACTTCTTAGCACTTATCACCCTCCTACATACTTATGTTTTTTTCATTGTCTCTCTCCACTACAATGTGACCTCACAGGGCAGAGGTCCTTGTTTACTTTGCCCACTGGCATATCCCATGTGTCCTACAACAGTGCCCGGCATGCAGAAGGGGCTCAGCAATGCACTGCCTGAGTGACTTCCACACAGGCTCCACGGGCTGTGTCCCCCACCTCTGAGGCTCCTGAACTGACTGGCTCACCAACCTCTGTGACAAGGATGGGCAAACTACCTCCCAATGGTCATACCCAGTCTGTGGCCTGGTTTTTCGCAGCCTATAAGCTAAGGATAGTATCTGCATTTTCAATGAATTGTAAAATAAAAAGAGGAAGAGGATGATGAAGTAAAATAGAAGGAGAAGAAAAAGCAGCAGCGGTAGCAACAGCAACCAACCACAAAAAATAAACAATTACTATGTTATATAACAGGAACTAACATAATGTCATAGGTCAATTATTGCTCAAAGACAAACTCATAAGAAAAAGGGATCAGATTTGTGGTTACCAGAGGCAGGGGGTGAGGGGACATGGAAGAGGATAAAGATGGTCAGAAAGTACAAACTTTCTGCTTTAAGATAAAAATAAGTACCATGATGTACAACATGATAAATATAATTAACTCTGTTGTAAGTTGACTCATAGGAAAAGACTCTGATGCTGGGAGGGATTGGGGGCAGGAGAAGGGGACGACAGAGGATGAGATGGCTGGATGGCATCACTGACTTGATGGACGTGAGTTTGAGTGAACTCTGGGAGTTGGTGATGGACAGGGAGGCCTGGCATGCTGCGATTCATGGGGTCGCAAAAAGTCGGACACAACTGAGCGACTGAACTGAACTGAACTGACTGATTTTGCATATGAAAGCTGTTAAAAGAATAAGTTCTAAGAGTTCTTATCACAAGGAAATTTTTTTTCTATTTCTTAAATTTTGTATCTATATAAAATAATGGATGTTCAGTAAACTTACTGTGGTTATCATTTAAAAATAATATGTGACAGAACTAAGGGTCACAAAGCCTAAAACATCTGGCTCTTTACAGAAAAAGTGTGTGGACCCTATACTAGGAGACCAAACGTGAGTGGTGTATGCGCCTTTCTCTCTGGGCCCTCTGCAGAGCATGCTGTGCCAATGGCTTTACACACTTCAGACAGATACTTGCCTCCCAATGACCCCAAGTGATGCACACTCTCCTTGCACCATTAATTCATGCTTTCAGACCACTGGGGAGCTAATGTGGTGCGGGGCAGAGTGCTCAAGAGGGCTCTTCAAGGGAAATTTCCAAGGAAGCCCTTTCTTGGGAGTAAAGGCATTCTTTATCATCTAATATCACAGTTACGTTGTGAATCATTCAGGAGTCTAGTTTCTGCTCTGGACCCAACGTTCTGCCCTTCACACCCATCCAGTGTGTTTTGCTGGTTTTGAAGTGAAGAGGAGCTATTCAGGTTTGCCTCCTCATAAAGCTATCCAGCCCTGTACAGCTAATAGATTAATTCTGTTAAGGATGCATTGACAAGCTGATACAGTGGGGAGAAGCATCCTCTGGCCACAAAACCTGCGCTGAAGGGGAGTGCACACCCATGGACATCAGCATTGTAATCACACCTAAGCATTTTGAGGGGTGTGAAGAAGTGTCCTCTGCAAGACAGTAAGAGAGAGAGCCACTGGGAGGTGCCTCATGCTCGGCTTTAATACTGCTCCTGAATGAATCAAAACTACAATTAACAACCCCCTATTATGGTTGTATTCTCAGATAGCATCACCGACTCAATGGACATGAACTTGAGCAAACTCTGGGAGATAGTGGAGGACAGTAGAGTCTGGCGTGCTCCAGTCCACGGGATCGCTAAGAGTCAGACACAACTTAGTGACTGAACAACTACATTATGGTTGTGTTATTGTGTTATTACAGCCGTGTTTACTCTCTCTAAAGTTGGTGTTAACTTCAAACAGCAGACTTGTATATTTGCCCACCAGTTCGTTTCCTCAGGAGGGAAGGTGAGATGAGCCACAGGACTACTGTGCTGGCCCACTTGGGCCGGCAGCATCGTCCTTGCCCTGAATGCCCAGGTTTCACTCTTCCAGGGCTGATTTGAAGGGCTGGGCCTTCCCCTGCTGGGGACAGTCCTCCTACCAAGGAATTCTCCAACCCTGAAGGGGAAGAGCACTTCCCCTGAGAACGTGTGGAAGTGCAGAGAAAAAGCCCTGAAGGCATCCATTTTATGTACCAGCAAATCGAGGCTATGGGACCATCCTTCCACTCAGCACCACGTGGTGTCTGAAAACTCCAAAGGCAACACTCTCTCTGAGGTGCAGGATGCCTGCTGCCTATGCGTTCCAGCAACTGACTGCACTCATGTGGCTTATATAAACCCAACATTTACTATGTGCTGTCTGGTTTGCACCCACTGCTTCACTGAACTGTCCTGTCTGGACACCTCACCCATCTCTCTGGGATGACAGGAGGGACCCAGGTTTCTCGCTCCTCCCACTCCTCGGTGTCTAGAGCTAGACATGCCCCACCCACCTCCAGACCACACCCCTAAAGCCTTCTTATCCCCACCTGTAACACAGAGCTAGCAGTGCCTCTGCCAGGGAAATGATGAAGATGTCATGAAGCTTTGCTAATAAGTTCATCGGTACCACATGTATGCACTAATATATGATACTTGCTTTTCTCTTCCTGACTTACTTCATTATGTATGACAGACACAGACATAGAGAACAAATGTACGGATACCAAGGGGAAAGGGGAGGTAGGATGAAATGGGAGATTGGGATTGACACATATACACTATTATGTATAAAATAGATAACTAATGAAAACCTACTGCATAACATAGGGAACTCTACCCAATGCGCTCGGATAACCTAAATGGCAAGGAAATCCGAAAAAGAAGGAGATAAATGCATATGTATAGCTGATTCACTTTGCTGTACAGCAGAAACACAACAGTGTAAAGCAAAGATACCTCAATTTACAAAAAAAAAAAAGAAGATGTCATGAAGCAAAACCGAGCCTGAGCCTGCCCATGACAGCTCCCATAACTGCTCGCTCCCCTGGAAAGGGGCTCACTGAAGAGCTGCTATCTGCTCAGAGTAGGGAGAGGCAGCAGAGACCAGTTTCCTGTAAACTACACTTATCATCCCCCTTCTCATTTTAGTGAAAACTTTATTATCAACCACATAGGTCCAATGTTTTTAGCTTCTCAAAGAGTTTTTTTTTTTTAATTTTTTTAAATTTTATTTTTAAACTTTACATAATTGTATTAGTTTTGCCAAATATCAAAACGAATCTGCCACAGGTATTGATAATCATGAATTTACAGGATGAGCAGAGCAGCTCTGGGACAGGAGAAGAAGGTGGAGACATACCCATTTTACAAACGGGAAAATCACGGAGGTGAAAGGACTTGCCCCAAATCACAAAGAGAGCTCGAGGCACACATTGATGCTCATTACTAAGGACTAGCTGACCTGGGTTGACTCAATCCTGGGGTTCTCCTGAGTGCGGGCCAGGGAATCCTAGCAGGAGTTTTCTGCTCCTGATCCAGGAGGAAGCAGTACGGAGAGACAGGCAGTGGGAAGGGAAGGAATGTGAGCATGAGCTGTGAAAACTCTGAGCTGTGACATGCCCACCCTACTTCCTGAGCCAACATCTGACCCCTTCTGGCCCCACAACTAGTGGAGAGCTAGGTCCTATCTCTCCCTTCCTTATGCCCTCTTTGGCTCCCTGCTGTCTTCTCTGCTGCAGTCACCTGTGGCTCTGCTGTGGCTCTGCTTCTCTACCTTCAGCCCCAGCACTCCTACTCAGTGTCCCGGGCATGCAAGGGGACCACCAGAGGAACTCGGCAAATGAAGCGATGATAACAACTGCACCACTGCCTCTTCTCTACCCCAGATATGACCCCTATTTCTGTCTTAGGAGAGAATATATTGTCCATCTTCTAAAGATAAGGAACCTGAGCCTTGAAGAGGTTGAGTAACTTGCCAGTGTCTGAATTCTAGCCTGGGGGTACCTGAAATTGAACCCCGTGCATCCTCATGCAAACTTCCCAACAGACCTCATTCTGAGGCCCATCACCCCTCCGTCCTTTTACCTGGCCTGAGACAAGACCCAGACTACTCCACTGAATTATGTCCATTTTGCCTCTTCTAACCACTGTCGACTCCGAGAGAAGACCTACAGTGTCCTCCCCAGGACTCAGCATTACCAAGTGCTCCAGAGCATTTAGCTTTTGGAACAACATCAGAAGGTCCCAGCAGTGGTGAGACCAAATGATGGCTCAAGGGTCTTCTCTGGAACTGGGAAGTTCTTCCAAGTTTTTCTATCATTCCCCTTGCCCAGGAGGGGAACATAAATAAATATTTATTTATTGTCTTTCAGTTCCAACATATGACTGTATTAGTTAGCTTGGGCTGCCATAACAAAACTTGGTGGCTTAAACAACGAAATCTCACAATTCTGGAGGCTAGAAGTCCTAGGATCAAGGTGCTGGCAGTTTTGGTTTCTTCCAAGACTTATCTCCTTGGCTTACAAATGGACATCCTTTTGCTGTATCCCCTCATGGCTGTCCCTCTGTCTGTGTCCTCATCTCCTCTTTGTAGAACACCATTAACACTGGATTACAGCCCACCCATATGACCTCAGTTTGCCTTCATACCAATTTAAAGGCCCAAACTTTTAATGCACTCAAAGCATGCAAAGATGGTGCTACTGGGGGTTAGGACTTCATTCAACACGTGAATTTGGGGGGAAACAATTCAGCCCATGGGATTCCTTGGTGGCTCAGCAGTAAAGAACCTGCCTGCAATGCAGGAGAAGCAGGTTCAATCCCTGGGTCAGGAAGATCCCCTGGAGAAGGAAATGGCAACCCACTCCAGTATTCTTGCCTGGGGAATCCTATGGACAGAGAAGCCTGGTGGGCTACAATCCATGGAGTCACAAAGAGTCAGACATGACTTAGAGATTAAACCACCACCAATTCAGTCCATATCATAGCCTAAGAAGGAGGCAATTAGCAGCAGGACATCTCAATAATAAGGTTTCCTAGAGGCAAAGGGACCAAATGCAAGAAATATGGAACCTAGTTCGGAGCACAGAGGCCCAGGCCTGGCTCTGCCCCAGCTCTCTTTGCGATTTTGGGCAAGTCGCCTCACCTCCCTGATTTTTTCTTTTGTAACGTGGGTATGTCCCACCTTCTTTTCCTGTCCCAGAGCTGCTCTGCTCATCCTATGAATCTATGTCTATGAAAGTTCTTTGAGGAGTTCGAAGCATGGACCTATGGAGTTGATAATAAAATTCCCATCAAAAGGAGAAGGGGCAGTGATACGTGTGGTTTACAGAATGTGGGTCTCTGCAGCCTCTCCCTACGCTAACCAGAGTCCCACTTCTTCAGCAAGCCCCTTTCCGGGGGAAGTAGCACTCAAGGGTGCTATCATGGGCAGGCTCTGGGTCAAGGGATTCTGCCTGTTTTGCCTCATGACATTTTCATCACTTCCCTGGCAGAGGCACTGCTAACTCTGTGTTACGGGAGGGGAAAATCAGGCTTCAGGGGGTGTAGGTGGGGTGAGCATGCAGAACCCCCACTGTCTGATTCTAGAGCCTATGCCCCAGTTCCTGAGCTGGACTGAGCCCTGGTTATTGGCACCATGTAAGACACATGTCCACATTCAAGGACTTCCAGGCTGCAAAGGCCCCCATGATGTAACACCCAGTACAGAAGAAAAGAAGTGGACTGAGCAAGGGTCACTTTTCGTCGTGTGGTGGCAGAGGAACACCCAGTCGGGGAGCGGGGACCCCTGAGCAGGGCTTTGAGGGCTGAGAAGGAAGCAGACTGAGAAAGGCATTTCAGACACAGGAACAGCATAGTGTATACTCAGGACCATCCTAGCAGCACCATCCCCCTGCCTGCATGGGACTCCAGAGTGGGAGGAAGGGTGGAGGGAGTCAGGGGCATAGGAGTGATGCCAGAAGGACCAAAAGCAAACAGCATCCAGGTTCCAAAAGGGGCAAAATGATAGATGCTGGAAAACCTGATGAAATCACTCTGCATCTGGCAGGCATGAGTGAGGTCTTAGCAAAGGGCTTAACCACAGCTAAGAATTACCTGAGTACTAACACACTCACCCCAACTCTCTTCTGATAGCATAGGAGGTTGGAAGGAGTCAGTGTTCCCCACGTCTTTGGCTGGTTCTCCATGAACAAATTTAAGTGGTAAGGGGTCCAGATGATGAATGATGCCCACCCACAGAGGGCTGGGACCAGAGTATAGCAAAGAGAGGGAGCCAAGGAACAAAATTTAAGGAGGTGCTCCCTCCCTGCATTGGTATAAGTGCAGGGCCATCCCTGGGATCAAGTGCCTCCTTAATTATGTGCTCAGGAAATGCACTGATCTCACCCCATGCTTGGCCCAGCTGGAAGGGAGAAAATTGGTCTTTCTCCACTTCAGAATCAAGTCTGTCTGGTGGCCACAGGTCTGAAAACCTGTCTGCCCTCTGGCTTTGAGCAGTCCTAATACTTTCAACCTCTAGCACACCAGTGTCTGGCTAGAATTTAATACTATTGCTTTGATTTCACCATATTTACTTTCATAGATTTATAGCGAGTAGTATTAATTTTCCACTCATGACCAAAACAGAAAGTTCCTTTTTAAAATAACTTTGAATAAAAAAAGGCTTCCCTGGTGGCTCAGTGGTAAAGAATCCACCTGCAATGCAGGAGACACATGTAGGAGACTCATGTTCAATTCCTGGGTTGGGAAGATCCCCTGGAGGGGGAAATGGCAATCAGTTCTAGTATTCTTGCTTGGAAAAAATAATAATAAATTTGAATTTTAAAAAAGTAAGTGCCTCTGAAGAAAAATATCGGGTTGGCAAAAAACTCTGTTCAGGTTTTTCTTACAATGATATGGAAAAACCTGAACAAAGTTTCTGGCCAAGCCAGCATTAAGTCAATAATAGATCAGTGGATCTGCAGATGAGAAGTCTCAGGAGGTGGGGACTATGGCGCTGGGGCTGGCAAATACCAGGATTTCCCACTCAGTTGTTTTCCAATGGAACAGGTTGGTCTTCCAGGGTCCAGGAAAGCTCATGTCTCTGGCATTAAGCACCCACACATCAGACACTCTGTCCATTGAACTAAAAGGCATGACTACCATGACAGAGCAACGCAGGCTTCTGGTCCAGCGGTGATGCTGGGTTTACATATCCCACAGAAACAATGCGGGAAGCTGGCTGCTTCTAGACCTTGTCAGTGTAAGCAACCAGACCAGTCTTAGTCACTTTAGCAAGTTCCTCCATGCAGATTTCTGATCAAATCTGCAAAGCTACTTTATCTTTCCTGAAGAGTGAGCATCTCTGATAAGTGGCCGTTCATTGAGAACAATATAATGGGAACAGCTTCTTGGTAAAGACGTCTTTATTGTTTCAACCCATCTCTTGGGGAATGACACCCTGGGGACCAAAGAGGGTATGACTCCAGTGTCTTCCCTTGAAAAGAATCCCAAACACAAAAATCTTTTGTCCCAGGCTGTCCTGCCAAGGTGCAGAGATCAGAAGGGGACAAGCTGGTTTGGGGAGCAAAATCTAATCAGAAGCAGGGACTTCTTCTGCTTGCTCTTTGTGGATGACCTTCTATTCATACTTTCCTCCTCCATCTCTGCATCAGTGGAGTGAAGAATGAGCTCTTTCTAGCCTGGTGAGCCGAAGAAGGGATGGGGGTCCAGGAAATATGTGACACCCCCAAAGAAGCAAGGGATGACACTGCCCAGCAGTCATGACTTTATACCTTTGAAAATTGTAAACACACACAGAAAAAAGTCACGCATGTTTTAGGGAAATGTCCTGCACCCCACTACAGAATCCCTGTAACTGGGAAGACAAAACAGAATTGCAGAAAGAAAATAAATAGGCACAAGGATCTACTGTATAGCACAGGAAACACTACTCAATAGTCTGTAATAACCTATATAAGAAAAGAGTCCAAGAAGAGTGGCTATATGTATACGTATAACTGATTCATTCTGTTGTACATTGGAAACTAAAACAACATTGTAAACCACCTATACTCCAATATAAAATAATTTTTTAAAAAAAAGAAAAGAAATAGGCTTAGGGGCTGAAGACAGTGTGCTGTTCCCACATCCACCTCTCACTTGCTCACAGTATATGATTTCGCACGAGTTGTGACCTCTAGGAGCCTCAGTTTCCTCAACTGTAAAATAGGCTGGTGCTTCCTCCCTTCTGGGAACAACTGATATCATCCACAGAAAACTTACTGGAAATGAAGATGTGTTGGCCAAACCAGTTAACACTTTCCTTATTATAAATAAGGAAAACAAATAGAATGCAGGCCCAGGAGTGGGTCTGGAAAAGTCAAGATATAAGTTCCCTCAGGGCAGGTGAGAGGAAGGTGCAGCTGTTTTCACCGAGAAGGTTCCAGGGATGGCTCCTGGAAAAGCTGGCACCTGGCACCAGGGAAAATTAAACATGTTAATATTAGATGGAGGAACTGTGGGCAGAGGGTGATGGTCTTTGTGCTGCCAGGATGGTGAACAATAGCAACCTATTTGTTATTTATTCACTGTTTTGGTTCATTCAACGAATACTTGAATGGCACACCTACTGTGTGCCAGGCACCAGGAATAGAAATAATAGACATATGATATCCTACCTCCAAGATCCTTATAATCTGGTAGCCCTATGGAGGGGTGTATTCACTTGACTGCACAAGCTTTGTCATGGAAATCAGATGGATCTTATTGTAAGAGTTATTACCCCTCTGTCCAAGACCATCTCTTTATCATCCCAACACAACATGTACTGAGTAGTTTGGGCTGGGGGATGAAGCTTTAGAAACTAGACTCATTCAAGCCTGTTCCCCAGAGCTTACAGGATGGACACAAACAGATGAGAGAGAAGACAGGGTGCTACGTCATGAGGGTCGTGACAGATGCAGGGGGCAGTAGGAGCACCAAAAGTTAGACACTTAAGAGTGAGTGCACCGTCCTTACAACACAGTATTGTTCATGCTCAGTCATGTCTCACTCTGAGATCCCATGAACTGCAGCCTGCCAGGCTCCTCTGTCCATGGGATTTCCCAAGAAAGAACACTAAAGTAGGTTGCCATTTCCTCCTCCAGGGGATCTTCCAGACCTAGGGATCGAAGCCATATCTCCTGCATTGGCAGGCACTTACTTTACCACTGAGCCACCTCGGAGCAGACCTAACCCAGCACACAGGTGAGGACAAGTCTAGTAGGGAGTTTCTTTACCAAAGAACCAACGGATGCCAAGTTCTAAAGCAGTTCAGTAGAGCAGGGGATGCGGCAGAAGTGATGAGTACAGTCACCGAGATAGGGACTCCCAAGGCAAGGAAAACTGACATGAGATCTGCCAGAGAGGGTATAATGTGGAGCCTCATGGGCAGGGGCAAGGGATCTGGGATATATTCTGAAGGCCAGCAAGAAGTGGATGGACTGTAACTAGCAACATCTTCTCAGAGGCAGCTGTAAGTGACCACAGGCCATCACGGGGCCCAAGAACAGGGTCCCAGAACATCCCCCATTCACTGGCCGGACCTTCTACAGCTATCCCGTGCAGCTGGTACCTTCCCAGGGTTGTAAATAACTTCCCACATTTTATATCATGATTCGTATATGATAAACACACAATATCTTCATTCACTTTATTTTAAAAATTAAACTCTTGGCTCAATCTGAGTCCTGCGTTACCACCGATGAGTAGCATAATTTTGCACAATCTCTCCATCCATTCACTCTCTGCCTTATTGTTTTTAACTGAAAGAGAGGCATGGACGTGCCCAACTTAACCTGGAGGGTTATTAAAAGGGAAATAAGATGCTTTTCAGGAAACTTTCAGGAATCTGCCCACAATGCAGGAGACCTGGGCTTGATTCCTGGGTCAGGAAGATCCCCTGGAAAAGGAAATGGCTACTCACTCCAGTATTCTTGCCTGGAGACTCCCATGGACAGAGGAGCCTGGTAGGCTACAATGCATGGGGTCGCAAGAGTCGGACACAACTTAGAGACTAAACCACCACCACCAGGAAACTCTGACAAATCTGACCCCAGGTTAGTGGAAGTGTATGACTGAAACTCTGCAGTTCCACTCCCACCTGTGTGAACGGTGCAGCACTGTGGGTTGGAATCAGGGCACCAGAATGGCACGGCCCTGAGACAGGAGCTCAGGTGAGTACAGTGGGAGCACCGCTGGCCATGCTGACTGACGGGCAGCTCCCACCAGCAGCTAGAGTGAAGACCCACAGCCATATCACTGAGGGAGACAGTCAGGGTCTGAAGCCAGCCTGCAGGCTCTCTGTGGCTGGGCCCCCAGTCTCACAGGGTCTCCACAGACCTCTGAGGAGCACAGTCGGGGTGCTGCTAGATGTTCTGAATTTGATATCAGCTGGCACACGGGTGTGCTAGGAAACCAGCCCTCCAGAAAACAAAAGCAAAACTCTCCATCTGTAGTGTTGACCTATTTCCACAGTATAAGCAGTCCAAACTTGGCCAGTTTCAAGCCACCGGTGGTTTAAGAACTGACTTTCAAAATTCAGACTGCTTAACAATCGGATTCCCCACACTGGCACAGCCAG
Source organism: Bos indicus x Bos taurus (assembly GCF_003369695.1). Classification (NCBI taxonomy): domain Eukaryota; kingdom Metazoa; phylum Chordata; class Mammalia; order Artiodactyla; family Bovidae; genus Bos; species Bos indicus x Bos taurus. The sequence continues at coordinate 128,322,662 of NC_040076.1, forward strand.
CTCCAGCAGGACTCTGAGGCAGACATCAGAAGGATGGAGTTGGCATCACACGGCCTCTCCAGAAAATTACCACCAGCAGATTATGAGCCATTTTCTGTGATAAGCATTTGTACTTCACTTTGGTTAAGTGAAAATCAGCCTCAAAGGGATATTTTTCACTTCTTATTTTATATTGGAGTATAGCCCATTAACAAAGCTGTGATAGTTTCAGGTGGACAGCAAAGTGACTCAGCCATACGTATACAAATATCCATTCTCCCCCAAACTCCTCTCCTATCCAGGCTGCCACATAACATTGAGCAGTGTTCCTTGTCTATACAGTAGGTTCAAAGGGATTTTTTTTTATGGTCTGTTTTTCTCCTGTTCTGGCTCCAAAAGCATGTTTGCAAAGAGAAACTTTCTACCATGATTTTTCCATAGCATCAATAAGTAGGCTCTGCCCAGAGCCCTAAAGAGCAGACAGCTGCCTTTCTCTCATGATGCTTGCTCAGTTAGACATGGAATCTTAGCCCAAGTTCCTCTCGCCTTTGCTTAGAAGCCAGCACTTGCCCAGGTCTATATTCATCTATGAGAAGCTCTACTTAATAGAGGGATGAAAGGCTCCCAATTGCTGAGCTTACAAAGGAAGTTATGGCCCTGTACACAGTATACAGTGTGTGGCTGTCTGCATCTCCACCACATTCTCCTTGAAATTTCTCCATGAAGATGTGTTCCTGTGATTTATAAGACTCCTATTATTGCAGGTTTCAAAGATGTATATATCACACCAAGAAATTTAGGGGAAAAGCAATTATTTGGAGCATAGTGAAAAACATGCTTTTCATATTTGCACCTCTTCCCTGTTACTTCGCTTCATTGGTGATTTCAAAAGCAAAATAAGCTTCAAAAATACAAGTATTCCTGAAATCTCTTAGAAGATAAGCCATTAGAGTAAACTTTCTCTTTTCTTTGCCACTCCTCTCAGAACAGAGGTGAATATCCCATCAAGATGGTGCTTTATCTTCTTAGGCAGGAAAGGAAAGCAGATTCTGTGTTCAATAAAGACAATGGATTCAACAAACTAAGAATTCCTCCCATTTCCTTCACTGGAGTTTTGAGCTGAGCCAGGCCAATGATGCTCAGCATCTTTATTCCTAGTTTTGCACACACTTTTGTATAGTGAGGGTTAATCCATACAGGCCTTAGAAAGGATGTGGAGAAAAGGGAATCCCTGTATGCTGCTGGCGGGAATGTAAATTGGTGAAGCCACTGTGGAGAACATTATGGAGGTTCCTCAAAATACTAGAAGTAGAACTACCATATGACCCAGCAATACCACTCTTGGGTATATATCTGAAAAGCAAAAACAAAAACACTAAATCATGCACCCCAATGTACACAGCTGCACTATTTACAACAGCTCAGATATGGAAGCAACCTTACTGCCCATCGACAGATGAATGGATAAAGAAGATGTGGTACATATGTACAATGGAATACATACTCAGCCACAAAAAAGAATGATAGTTTCTCACTTGCAGCAAATTGGATGACTTGGAGGGCACTATGCTAAGTGAAATAAGTCAAAGAAAGACAAATACTGCATGATATCACTTACATGTGGAATCTAAAAAGTACAACAAACTAGTGAATATAACAAAAAAGAAGCCAACTAACAGATACAGAGAACAAACTTGTGCTTACCAGTGAGAAGACAGAGGAGGGAGGGGAAACATATGGGTAGGGGAGTTAGAGGTACAAACTATTAGGTATCAAATAAGCTATAAGTGCTTTTGTACGATCCAGCAAATATAGCCAATATTCCATAATAACTATAAATGGAGTATAACCTTTAAAAACTGTGCATCACTATTTTATACATGTAACTTATATAATATTATACAGCAAATATGCTGCTGCTGCTGCTGTTAAGTCGCTTAAGTTGTGTCTGACTCTGCGACCCCATGGACAGCAGCCCACCAGGATTCTCTGTCCACAGGATTCTCCAGGCAAGAATACTGGAGTGGGTTGCCATTCCTTCTCCAATAGAGCACTTATTCAGTTCAGTTCAGTTCAGTCACTCAGCTGCGTCCAACTCTTTGCGACCCCATGAATCACAGCACACCAGGCCTCCCTGTCCATCACCAACTCCCGGAGTTCACTCAAACTCATGTCCATCGAGTCAGTAATGCCATCCAGCCATCTCATCCTCTGTCATCCCCTTCTCCTCCTGCCTCCAATCCCTCCCAGCATAAGGGTCTTTTCCAATGAGTCAACTCTTAACATGAGGTGGCCAAAGGACTGGAGTTTCAGCTTTAGTATCAGTCCTTCCAATGAACACCCAGGACTGATCTCCTTTAGGATGGACTGGTTGGATCTCCTTGAAGTCCAAGGGACTCTCAACAGTCTTCTCCAGCACCACAGTTCAAAAACATCAATTCTTCAGCACTCAGCTTTCTTCACAGTCCAACTCTCACATCCATACATGACCAATGGAAAAACCATAGCCTTGACTAGACAGACCTTTGTTGGCAAAGTAATGTCTCTGCTTTTGAATATGCTATCTAGGTTGGTCATAACTTTCCTTCCAAGGAGTAAGCATCTTTCAATTTCATGGCTGCAGTCACCATCTGCAGTGATTTTGAAGCCCAAGAAAATAAAGTCTGACACTGTTTCCACTGTTTCCCCATCTATTTGCCATGAAGTGATGGGACCAGATGCCATGATCTTCGTTTTCTGAATGTTGAGCTTTAAGCCAACTTTTTCACTCTCCTCTTTCACTTTCATCAAGAGGCTTTTTAGTTCCTCTTCACTTTCTGCCATAAGGGTGGTGTCATCTGCATATCTGAGGTTATTGATATTTCTCCTGGCAATCTTGATTCCAGCTTGTGCTTCTTCCAGCCCAGGGTTTCTCATGATGTACTCTGCATATAAGTTAAATAAGCAGGGTGACAATATACAGCCTTGATGTACTCCTTTTCCTATTTGGAACCAGTCTGTTCCATGTCCAGTTCTAACTGTTGCTTCCTGACCTGCATATAGGTTTCTCAAGAGGCAGGTCAAGTGGTCTGGTATTCCCATCTCTTTCAGAATTTTCCACAGTTTATTGTGATCCACACAGTCAAAGGCTTCGGCATAGTCAATAAAGCAGAAATAGATGTTTTTCTGGAACTCTCTTGCTTTTTTGATGATCCAGCGGATGTTGGCAATTTGATCTCTGGTTCCTCTGCCCTTTCTAAAACCAGCTTGAACATCTGTAAGTTCACGGTTCACGTATTGCTGAAACCTGGCTTGGAGAATTTTGAGCATTACTTTACTAGTGTGTGAGATGAGTGCAATTGTGTGGTAGTTTGAGCATTCTTTGGCATTGCCTTTCTTTGGGATTGTAATGAAAACTGACCTTTTCCAGCAATTATACTTCAATTTAAAAAGACACTTACGAGAAAAAGGGCATAGGTCTGGGGGTCAGACTTTGGTTTTGAGGCCAAATTTTGCAGCTCACAAGCTATATGGCCATGAGTAACTCACTTGTACTCTCTACACCTCAGTTTGTTTCCTCATCGGTATGGGAACATTCCAAGGGTGTTCTATGCATGCATGCATGCATACTAAGTCACTTCAGTCATGTCCCACTCTGGGAGACCCCATAGACAGCAGGCCACCAGACTCCTCTATCCCTGGGATTCTCCAGGCAAGAACACTGGAGTGGGTTGCCATTTCCTTCTCCAATGCATGTATGCATGCTAAGTAGCTTCATTAGTGTCCAACTCTGTGTGACTCTGTGGACAGCAGCCCACCAGGCTCCTCTGTCCACAGGATTCTCTAGGCTAGAATACTGGAGTGGGTTGCCATTTCCTTCTCCAAGGGATATCCTAAGGATTAAGCAAATAAGAGAGTGCATGTAAAGCCCTTAGCACAGTGGCTGCTGGTACAGAGAGAGAACTCCATAAACTATGATGTTGCTTCTGGCTAGCTGCTCCAATACATGTACCTTGTCTTTAAACCTTATTTTGATTACTTGAAGGGATGGGCCATTTTTCTCATCTCATAGATTCAGGAATACATGAGTATAGGTACTAAGCAAGGTCTTGCAGACTGATGTGTTGTTGAATCAGGAGGTAGGGGAAAGAAGAAAGAAAGCTGAGCCTAGGTAAGAAGGAAGCCCTCAGGGAGGGAAGGGGGTGTCTTCCCTGCAGAGGTGGTGGTGCTTTCCATGCTGAGACATCCTGGTTTAGACCTAAACCTCTACCACATGGCTTTAGACTTGTCTCAAAGCAACCTCTGCTTAAGGGGCCTCCCCAAGTCCCTGGTGACCCAAGTTTTCACTGGAGAGATCATCTCTCTGACTTGGCTAACAAAGATGGAGTCTTTCTGAGCCCACATCCATGAGCTCATCCCCATGGTCTGGGGGCATGTCAGGAGGAGATGAACAATGAAACACAGTCTCCAGTGGGGAGGGCAGAGCAAGAAGAACTGACACATGGGATAGGACATACTCTGTGTCTGTGGGGACAGGGATAATATAAAGCATAAAAAGAAAGATGTCATCTCTGGGCACAAGATTATTTCAAACTATCCAGCAGAATCACTGTCCATCCGTGGAGCTCAGAAAGCAAGCCCATGAGATGGGAAGTGACAGAGGCTGAGCCTTAAAGATGCAACTTAATCCCTTGAGAAGAACGGAGTTGAGGATCCCAGGACCTTCTGAGAGTACAGTCTGTAATTCTATCCTGGTCTAGGAGTTAGCAGGGGAGCGAGGCAAGAAGCCATCACCTGGCCTTCCAGAGGGTCACTGTCTGGCTGGGAAGCCAGTGTGAACAGAGGTTGAGGGGCATCAGAGAGAACTCAGGACTGAGAGTGAGTCAAGTCCTTCCTGCCTGCATGATTGAGGTCGGTGAACCTTGAGGAATGCTGGTTTTCCTATATTTACAATAGAAACCATCTTATTGGCATATAATTGTTGATAGTAGTCTCTTATGATCCTTTGTATTTCTGTGTTGTCTGTTGTGATCTCTCCATTTTCATTTCTAATTTTGTTGATTTGATTTTTCTCCCTTTGTTTCTTGATGAGTCTGGCTAATGGTTTGTCGATTTTATTTATCCTTTCAAAGAACCAGCTTTTGGTTTTGTTGATTTTTGCTATGGTCTCTTTTGTTTCTTTTGCATTTATTTCTGCTCTAATTTTTAAGATTTCTTTCCTTCTACTAACCCTGGGGTTCTTCATTTCTTCCTTTTCTAGTTGCTTTAGGTGTAGAGTTATGTTATTTATTTGACTTTTTTGTTGTTTCTTGAGGTGTGCCTGTATTGCTATGAACTTTCCCCTTAGGACTGCTTTTACCGTGTCCCACAGGTTTTGGGTTGTTGTGTTTTCATTTTCATTCATTTCTATGCAAATTTTGATTTCTTTTTTGATTTCTTCTGTAGAACTGCCTTATGATCCAGCAATCCCACTGCTAGGCATACACATTGAGGAAACCAGAAGGGAAAGAGACACGTGTACCCCAATGTTCATCACAGCACTGTTTATAATAGCCAGGACATGGAAGCAACTTAGATGTCCATCAGCAGATGAATGGATAAGAAAGCTGTGGTACATATACACAATGGAGTATTACTCAGCCATTAAAAAGACTACATTTGAATCAGTTCTAATGAGGTGGATGAAACTGGAGCCTATTATACACAGTGAAGTAAGCCAGAAGGAAAAACATCAAAACAGTATACTAACGCATATATATGGAATTTAGAAAGATGGTAACAATAACCCGGTGTACGAGACAGCAAAAGAGACACTGATGTATAGAACAGTCTTATGGACTCTGTGGGAGAGGGAGAGGGTGGGAAGATTTGGGAGAATGACATTGAAACATGTAAAATATCATGTAAGAAACGAGTTGCCAGTCCAGGTTCGATGCACGGTACTGGATGCTTGGGGCTAGTGCACTGGGACGACCCAGAGGGATGGTATGGGGAGGGAGGAGGGAGGAGGGTTCAGGATGGGGAACACATGTATACCTGTGGCGGATTCATTTTGATATTTGGCAAAACTAATACAATTATGTAAAGTTTAAAAATAAAATAAAATTTAAAAAGCAAATTAAAAAAAAAAAGAAACCATCATCATCATATGATCATCATCCCAGTGGTTGCAGCAATACATTTACCTTTCAAGGGAATAATTTTAGAACATTCATAGTTAGCTTTTTAATTTTTCTTTAATAAGAACAAATAAAACATTCAGAGGAATAGCAAAATGAAAAGTCCTGATCTTAGAATTAAAGCTCTCTTCTCTCTACTGAAGTGTAGAAATTAAGTTCTTTTTTTTTTTTTTGAAATTAAGTTCTTAATTCAGTAACATGGTGCACCATTGTGTTTAATGTTTACATTTCCTCTTTGCTTATTGCCAAGATATTACTGTGCAAATATGCTCCGGGGTTACTCTTGCAAAATGGTCCATTCCCTGATCTTTTGCACTTCCTGTATTAGTGGTCAGAAGTGGGCAACTCTTTAGAGGAGGCTAAGCATCTTAACATCCATTTGGAACTCAAGAAGTTCATCCTGATTACTCATCCTGATTACAAAGCCCAAGGAAGCACAGACTCATCTAAGTACCATGCTTTTCAAAATAAAAGAATTGAGAAATTCAAGGTAAAACATGAATATTAAGGGGGAATTATTTTGATATTTGCAGATTTGAAGATGAGTGGTGAACATGACTTAAAATCTCCAGCCCTTTAACATAAAGAAATATTTTAGAAAACCTGGACATAAAATTGGCATACACAAGTCAGAGAGTCACGGTTCTGGGAAGCCGATGGGGATTAGAAAAACAAGGGAGTTAGAGGGATTCAGTTCAGTTCAGTTACTCAGTTGTGTCCGACTCTTTGCGACCCCATGAATCACAGCACACCAGGCCTCCCTGTCCATCACCAACTCCCAGAGTTCACCCAGACTCACATCCATCGAGTCAGTGATGCCATCCAGCCATCTCATCCTCTGTCGTCCCCTTCTCCTCTTGCCCCCAATCCCTCCCAGCATCAGAGTCTTTTCCAATGAGTCAACTCTTCACATGAGGTGGCCAAAGGACTGGAGTTTCAGCTTTAGCATCATTCCTTCCAAAGAAATCCCAGGGCTGATCTCCTTCAGAATGCACTGGTTGGATCTCCTTGAAGTCCAAGAGACTCTCAAGAGTCTTCTCCAGCACCACAGTTCAAAAGCATCAATTCTCCCGTGCTCAGCTTTCTTCACAGTCCAACTCTCACATCCATACATAACCACAGGAAAAACCATAGCCTTGACTAGACGGACCTTTGTTGGCAAAGTAATGTCTCTGCTTTTGAATATGCTATCTAGGTTGGTCATAACTTTTCTTCCAAGGAGTAAGCGTCTTTTAATTTCATGACTGCAGTCACCATCTGCAGTGATTTTGGAGCCCAAAAAAATAAAGTCTGACACTGTTTCCACTGTTTGCCCATCTATTTCCCATAAAGTGATGGGACCGGTTGCCATGATCTTCATTTTCTGAATGTTGAGCTTTAAGCCAACTTTTTCACTCTCCACTTTCACTTTCATCAAGAGGCTTTTTAGAGGGATTACTGTGATCAAATGGCCAAACTGGGAGGAAACCTGGAAAACTTAAACAAATTCCTTTCAGTTATTACAGAGGAAAAGGAGCCCAGAGAAAAGCATGGCTTCCTAGGTCCCATGGGTGTTGATTGCAAAGTCAGAACCAAGCACAGCCTCATGACTAGGTCACATGAAAGCCAAGTCTTCACTGTTACTTTTGCTCTAGGCTGAGCCTTTGGTTCCTGTCTCTAGGCTGCCAGAAATTCTTCTTCTGGGAATAGGGGGCCTTTCCACCGCCCTGGGAACTTTCTCAGTTCCCTCAGAATTTTCCCAGCCCTTCTGAAGAGCTATACAGAAGCCAGTGTTTTAATAGAGCAGAGCCACCATGGGGAATTCCCTAAACTTCAATAGCCTTGGAAAGACCAAGGAGCCATCTTTTTAGAAAAGGCTCCTGGCCCCATCACACTCATCACTCACCTCCAGAGCCAGTAAGAAGGAGCCTCTCCACCCACTTCTTCCTAATCTGGAGCCAAATATCCCCTCAGTCAGGCAGGAGCACTTGTCTCATGAGAACAAATCAAGGCTCCTCAGGGAGCATAGGTGTCTCTAAGGCTTCCCCCAAGTATGAGCCCTAGACTTTCCTGGGATGAAGAGACAGCCTGCCAGGAGTTCAGTTGTCTCAGAAACACCTGACTTTCTGGGGCAGCAGAGAGTGCCCCCCTGAGGCTAGCAAGCACACAGCAGGGACGAGACAACGGTGCCATGGTTTCCTGTTCTATTTGGGCAAGGAAGAGACAGCAGTCTTGTCCATATATGATGTGCTGAGAGCCAAGAAAGGTCCATGTGTCCAGAACCAATGCCCTTAGCCATGAACCACAATGCCTGGGATTCCACCTGTCCTCATCTTTTGTGTTCAAATCTGAGCTTTACCATTTCACAGCTGGCTGGCTTGAATAAGTTACTGGACCCCTCTGAGGTACACTTTCTCCATCTTTAAAATGGGATCATGATATTATGATCCCCAGCTCATAGAGCTGTCCCCAGGACGAGAGGCATAAGAGGAGCTCTCCCTGGCATCCAGTAGGAATACAACCAATGCTGGTCCCTTCCTTTTCCCTTTGGCTGAAGGGCTTCCCTTTCTGGGCCTATCTTTTAAACTGTGTATGTCCAAAGAGGGTGATACATGGTAAGTGTATTCGGGTGAGGGTTTCTTGCAAAAAGAGATTGGACTCCAATCTCATGGGCACCATTGGGCTGGCAGGAGAGAGAACTGTCTGGAAAAGGGATGCTGGAGAGGGGTTGGGGGTGGAGGGTGACTTAGCCTCACTGCTACTGTGGCAGCTGCCCAGGTTCCATTGGCTCCTAAAGAGCTTTCTCCCTAAGGCTTGGGCAGGTATGATGGAGGCTGTGATGTTTAAATAATCACACATAATATGATATTAAGTACTGAAGTTTAAAACTTTAAAGAGCAAACATAGTTAATGCCAAACACCCTCCAATTTCTCCTGAGAGCTAAGATGGAAGGTTTGAGATGGCCCGTGTCAACTTCCTGACCTGTTGATATGGTAGTTCTACCCATATGTGCATAATTACTGAAAGAGTCAACATTAACATTTCAGAAGAAGATGCCACGTGGAGAATCCATTTCTATATTTTCTGCAAACTGGAGAGAAACACCCAGAGCCTGGAACACAACATACACGCACGTTTTCTCCCTGGGCACCCTTATCTATCCTCCACTGCTCTGATATGGCAGTGTAATGGGAATGGTGGGCTCAGCTCAGTTGTCTATCCTCAGGGAAGTTCCTTAACTTTTTTTAACTTCCTTTTTCTGAGCTATGGAATTAGGAGAAGAACGCCTATGCTCCTGCATTTTTGTATTAAAAGACCAAGGAGAAAAGAAATCATTTTATTAATTCCCAATAGAATGCTGAATCGTTTCCTCTCAGGGTAACAAGGGGAGCAACCTTAGAGAGTGTTCTGGCTCCTGCATCCTTCCTTGGGTTCCACTCCAAGCAGAAGGGGTGAGGACCCAAACCCTCCCCTGCCTTAGGACTTCAGAGAAAAGAGGAGCCACTGTCTAATGGGAGAAGCAGGGAAGCTTGCTTCTGCTGGAGGGTTTAGGTACAGGTGTACTCAGAGTATTCCTGTCACGCTGGAGAGATGAATATGCAGACGTCTGATCCAAGAGTCCCTGCTTAAGGCACCAAGCAAGTCTGCACTGATACTGGGCGCAGGGAGCGCTCCCCTGAAATCTGGCCCTAGGAGACTCTTCCCTGGAGCTGTCCTCAGATGTCCCAGAACGACAGGCACACCCAGAGCCCCTCCCCTCTGAAGGAGGGAGACTTTAGGAGAGCTGGGGAAGAGGGTCCAGGGAAAGCGCCGCCTCCTGTGTTAGAGGAAAAGGGTGGGAAAGACTCTGATAAGAGAGTGGAGAGTCAAAACCAAAGAGTCCAAAGTACAGGCTACTTTTGGGGAGTCATGGCAGGATGTGGGGACCCTCCGGACAGATGCCTTTACCAAGAACCACGTCACTGTCAAAGTGCCCTGTGGACCATGCAGAAATTCTAGTTGTTCTCTCGCCTGTCTTTTCCCAGCTGTTTCAGGACTCAGCAAAAGACCCCATCTAGAGTGCTAGTCCTTTTAGATAGTCCCTTTCTCATCACTTCACAACACTGAGAAAGTAGAAGTGTAAAAAAGGCAAAGTTGTCACATCACTAATCGAACAAAGTGAGTTCCCACTTAAAAGCCTCCCCTCCCCTACCCCCACCCTCCCCACTTAACAAGAGAGTCGGGGAAAAATACTCAACACTTGCCTTAGCACACAGGCGCAGTCATAACACCATTTTTATTAAATATAAGAGAAAATGAGCATGCTTCTATACTTTTTAATTCTATTTTTCATGACAGTGTTCTAAACGCCCATTCTGAAATTTTGCTATCTTGTTTTTACAAAAGTCCATTTTGAAAGTGGCCTTTCTTCCGTATAAATTATACAGGGCCTTGTGCGCTGTCCACCACAGTGTGATGCTTTGGGGAGACTTAACTGACCCTCCCATCTCCTTGTGGGCCATACTGGAGAGGGACTTTGCTTTTTAGAATTCCAGGCAGAAACTAGAATGTGGTGCCATGCCCAGGACATAGGACACAGGGACAACTGAGGCCAGACCTCCTGCTCCATCCGGCTGCAGGGAGGCAGCCCTCAGAATGACAGGTGTCCAGCGGGCACAGTCCAAGTGGAGGACCTGGACACAATTCTGGACTCTCTTTGCCATGGGAAGAAAGCTCTTTTGGATCAAATCTGCACTTTCCTGTGGGAGTTCCAGCAGGCTTTGAAGAGGTTTCCTGGAATTGACTCGCTGGAAGAAATGCATGCCAGGGATGATGTGGGTTCCAGGGAGACCTCTCTCCTGAGCAGAAATGGGCCTGGTCATCTATCACTTGGAGAACCTGTCCATCTGCAAGGTGTGTTGCTCAGGGTTGGATCATGTTACGAGAAAGAATAGGTGGAGGCTCTAGAGACCAGATCTGACATGGGAAGGCAGCCTCAAATGCCTGCCATACACATGAAAAGGCAGGAAACCCTGCTAGTTTTCCCCAAGGAAGTGACCATGCTCTACAGGTGCTCTGTAGGTGACCCCAGGCCTGCCACCTTGGCCCCCACAGACTGAGTGTGGCGGGGGGTGCTGGGGGTTACACTGAAGGAGATGGGACTCAGGCCCCACCATCTCTCAGATCACAGAGCAAGATCTGTGTTCAAAGGGGACCCTATGTGCTGCATGGCAATGGATGGACCCACAGCAGCCTTCTCTCGGGGGTGGTACAGATGTCAAAGAATGAGGGAAAGCAGGTCTTGTTCCCAGACACAGAGGTCAATGCCAGGAGTATACAAGGCCTGCTACATCCTCCAGTCTTGGGTTAGCAGGAAGCCAGGGTACCAGGGGTCTGGTCAAACAGCATCGACACAGCCTGCCATTCCTGGGGAAGGCTCCCATTTCATGGAAGAAGCCTGGCACAGGATAGATGTTCAGCAAATATCTGTCTGATGAGTGACTCTATGAAATCAGCCTGGTGTTGATTCCAGGGATCAAACCTTTCACTGTGGTCTGAGGACAGGAGAGAACGAAGCTCAGTGGCTTGGGAGAAATGTAACATGTTCTCTCCTGGACTAGGGGACTGCAGCCTGGATGAGGAGGAAAGGCAGTTACCATCCATGACCACCTATTGCAAAAAGAACCAAAATGTGTGTCATGTGTGGGACCTTCAAATGTTTGAGTTGAGACAGTTTCCAGCTGACTTAGGATACAATGCCTTCATTCCAGGAACTCTGCTCATACTTGAGGTGTGAACTTTGACAAAAACCTGACATTCAATCAGGTTGCCATGAGCATGGTTATTAACAGGTGCCTGAATGCACTTCATCAAGAACTTTAGTAAAATAGCTAAGTCAGAGAGATCAGAGTATTTAAAGATGATGCATCTTAAGAGGATGAATTTAAAGAAATAAGTCTCTGAATAAAAGTGTTACTTATCTCACTAACTCTTAACTGCTCTTAGTCACTGCTTAACTTAAGTCTGGAACTATCTCGAGCCTTGAAGAGAGCATCTCTTTCTAAGTCACCCAAGTGCTTGCCCTGGAAAAAGATTCCTTCCATGTTACCAACAAAAATTCAGGTTTTGCCTTTTGTTTTCTGTTTGAGCAACAGCTTCTTTTTTTATCCTGGCTTCGGGCCTTTCCTCAATTATGAACAACTCTCTTGGGGATCAATCAATGTGTATTTTGTATGAGCAGAATTATCACATGTTGTGTAATTGATGTGGCTGTAAGATCAGCCCAAAGGACCCTGCTATACTGTGAAGCCAGCAGGCTTGGGGTGGGAAGCAAGAAAAGTGGGGGGCTTCTCCCGCCAGCCATCTCTTAGTTGGCAACAATGAAAGAATCCCAGGTCTTTCCTCACATTTGTGCTAGGAACAGAAGAGAAATGTTTACAGCTGGCAGCTATCCATTGGAGAACAATGACCACCCTGCAGGTGTGGGTGGTACACTGCAGAGAGTAGAGGTCTCTCTTTCTCCCATGCCCCGAGCTTGCGGTTCTGTAAAAAAAAAAAAAAGGGGGCAGGAGGGAGGGACTATCTCTGGAAGAAGCCAGGTTATCCTTTGAAGGGGGCCATTCAACCCTTATCTCGGTTGGAGTCAGCAGGGTGACAGATATCCTTACTATCCTTACCAACTGCATGAGAGTGAATTGCACAAGTTGGCAATATCCTGATTAAAGTCGTACACTTCCTTCCATTCTGGCTAAAATGACCAGTCTTTACTGTGAACAAGTATCTCCTTGTTCCCTTATAAGAACAAGGTGAAGATAAAGTTCTAATCGGCTTCCACGATTCCTGCCACCATCTCCATCCATCATGTTCCAGTTCCCTGGAGATCAGAATACTGTTTGTACCACAGTTTTTCAAGGACTGGCAGGTATTCTGTTCTCTATGGCTGCAAGGTCTTGGTATTATGAAGTCTTTTTGCTTGTCTTTATCTTCCCTCCCCAACTAGTTCAAAAACTTCTTGAGAGTCCAACTGGGACTGAGTACACAGTAGGTCCTCTATAAAGGCCTGCCCCATTGACTGTGATTCTCAAAGACTTCAGCAAAGCCATGGAAAACAAGAGGGGAGAATATCTCCCCCACCCTCTCCAGAATATGACACTGTATTTTATTTTTGACCGTCTAGATATGGCTGAGTATACTTCCTGGTTCAGACTTCATTTGATATCTCCTAACTAAGATTCTGAGATCACAGCTAAGATGCTTTCTTCAAAAGGAGGTGAATGCATAAGTCACTTATCCATGCAGCTGATGGAAAGATAAATGTATAATGTCTAAATGATGCCACAAAGAGCCTGTGATGATGGAGCTAGAGGCACTGTGGCAGGAGGGGGAGGTTGAGGGAAAATTGTGAACAGAGGCTTCCTGCGTCCCCTGAGAGCTCACTGTGGAGGATGTGGCTGCCTCCCCTCTACTCACAGTAAGCCAGCTGTGCATCACTTACTCAGTTCTGCAGCAGGTGTGTGAAGACAGCGTGAAGGCAATGCAGAAATTAGCAATCCCTGGCTTAGCTAAAGGGACAGCCAGCATCTTGTCAAAAGGAGATTTCTCCAGGCATTCCATCCAGCTGCTACAGACCCCAAACTGAGCTATAACTGATGTCTGGACTCTGTGAGCACGGTCAGGCCCAGGAGACGTCTGCCTTCAAAGGACTGTGAAATCATAAAGTCAGCTGCTACCTTTAACGGAGCATCTATTCTCTTTCAGGCAATGAGTTACGTGATTTTCATACTTTATTTCAAATATTCACAACAAAGATAGTAATATCCCTATCTGACAGGTGAAGAACCTGAGAGTCAAAAGAACTGAGTAAATTGTCGATCACACAGTATGTTTTAGACCTTAGATATGGAACCCCAACTTGACTCCACTGCTCTTTTCAATGACTGGTCGTTCTGTAACAATTACACCTACTAATTCTTCATTTATTGCATGTACCTCAGTTCTGAATCCTATCTTTAGAGTTCTTTTTCCAAGTTCTCCAACTCCAGCTGGGTGGAGCTGAGGTTTCTATTTCCCAGCTTCTAACACCAGTATCATTAAGAACATGAAATAACAAAGGAGCCATCTGGGTCATGGGAAGACACTGGCTTCCAATGGAGATTTTGTTTTCTTTATGAGGAAATTACCTCCCACTTACAGGAAATCTTGCTAGGCAATGCACAGTATGATTATTAAAGTTTCTGCTTAGAATTAGAGGCAAGATTCTCTGCAATATGTCTCTCAATCTGCACCTTGCCCTACTTTCCGAGGTCCTGAAGTAGGCTACTTAGTCAGCTCAGAGACCTCTGTGTGACATGTGTGGTCTGGCTTGAAATCACCAACAAAAGACCAGTGCCCATGGAAGCTGTGGGTTGGCTGAAAGGACACCTGAGGGGAAAAGTCCAACACTTTCAGCCTTTAGTCCAACACTTTAAAAGTCCCTGCAAGATCTGATTGCCAAAGAAATTAGGAGCAAGAGCAGCATGCTCTGCCTCAGCGACATCTCCTCACAGGGTCTCCCAGAGCCCTGCCAACAGAACTCCCCAGTCTCCTCAATCCATCTGTGGTCCCTGTGTTCACCTCACCCCTTAACCAGAGACAGTCATTTTATTCAAGGTTGGCAAACAGATTTCTTCTACTCTGCCAGCTCTAATTGAACCTGCAGCATCACACTGTGAGGAATTCATGACAGAAATGCTTTAGACAGCTAAAAATGTGCATCTCTCACCCTTCCTTGCAGGCAGGGATGGCCGTGGGCCCAGTTCTTACAGTTGAAATGGAAGCAGGAATCTGGCGAGTGTAGTAGATTGAATACGTCCTCAAAGATATGGCCATGTCTAGGACCCCGTGAGGAATCCCTGGTGGCTCAGATGGTAAAGAATCTGTTTGCAATGCAGGAAACCTGAGTTTGATCCTTGGGTCAGGAAGATCCCTTGGAGAAGGGAATGTCAACCCACTCCAGTATTCTCGTCTAGAGAATTCCAGGGACAGAGGAGACTGGTGGGCTACAGTCCCTGCGGTCGCAGAGTCAGACACGACTGAGCAACTAACACTCTCACATTTTCAGGACCCTGTTACTGTGACCTTATTTGGAAAAGGGGTCTTTGCCATGTACTTGAGTTAAGGATCTAGACATAAGACAATCCTGAATTATCCAAATTGACCCTAAACCTAATGACAAGTGTCCTTATAAGGACACACAGAGAAGAAAAGACCAGGTAGAGATGGAGTCAGAGATGAGAGTGATGCAGCCACAAACCAAGGACTGCCTGGAGCAACCAGAAGCAAGAAAGGATTGTTCCCTAGAGCCTTGAAGGACCCCAGATCTACAGATACTTTGATTATAGACTTCTAGCCTCCGGGGTACGAGAGAAGAAATCTCTGTTGTTTTAAGGCATCAAGTTCACAGTAATTTGTTACTGCAGTCCTGGAAAACAGGTGGGTCTTGCAGGTTGCTGTTTTTGCTGTTCAGTTGCTAAGTCATGTCTGTTTCTTTGCAACCCCATGGACTGTAGCCCACCAGGCTCCTCTGTCCATGGAATCTTCCAGGCAAGAATACTGGAGTGGGTTGTCATTTCCTCCTCTAAGGGATCTTCCTGACCCATGGATTGAACCTGTGTCTCCTGCAGTGGCAGGTGGATTATTTACCACTGAGCCCCCAGGCAAGCCTGGGACTTTCAGGAAAGCTCCTTAAAAGCTAGCACAGATCATTCAAATCTGCCCAAGGGAAGAAAGCCGCTAGTGGATGAGACTGTCTGAGCCATGCATGGACCTATGTCCTTCTCTGGGCTCTGACATCTGGCTCACCTCTCACTCAGCTAATTGTCCCAACATTGGACTCTTCTTGCCTCAAGTGTCTACATACGATCTCACCTCTAAGTATCACTTGAATCTGGTTTAATCCTAGGTTTAGGATCTGACCCAGAAAGTGTTTGTTCTTTTCTTTTTGACATGGCAGTCCAGTGAATTTCACCTCTCCCCCTGCTACTGAGTGGGTTTTCCTAAAGCTTCTGTATAAAAATAATAATAATAAATCATAATACTTATAGGAGCACAGAGTTTATAGCTAAGTAATTTAGGACCATGGAATAAGTTCTTTGGAAGCCAGATAGGAAAAAATCAAGGGACTTCATGTCTACTATGAAACAGTGAACTACATCCAAAGAAGATTATATGTTTTTTAGTATTTTGTAATTTTCGCCAAAGCCAGAGGAATGAACAGAATCTCCAGGAGAAAAAAAAAATATTACTTTAAAAATAGTAAATATGCAGTGTCAATACATTTCCAAACAAACATATTTTGATTAAATCATTAATGTCACATAATAGCTCTTTTTCTCTCTCCCCTATGTCCTGCTGAAGGATTTAACATCAAGCAATTCAACAGTGACAGCTGGCGAGAAATCAGCTTTGAGATTTCTCATTAAAAGTAATGCTGTGTTAGTAGCCAAATACTCGGAAATGTGAAATGTTAAAATTTAATGGTGCGGAAAAGGCTTATTCTAACTTTGCAGATTGTACCATATTTTTGGAAGTTGGTAGAAAATACCAGTTTGGATTATGGAAGGCCAAGTGTGGTTGTAAAAACAACAGGGGTTTGCAGAAGTCCGCCCCACAAAGCTGTAGACCTGAGGGTGGTTTGCTTTGTGAAGTTCTTAAAACTTCCCATTGGCTCTTACCCTTGCACAAAATAAAGTTCCCACTGGTCTCTACTTCTTCTCCCTATGCTCTTCACCATTATTGGCCTTTAAGCTGAATAGGCAAATTTATTCAGTTTATATTCTCTTCCCAATGGTGTTTTCAGAAATAGTCCTCCCAATATCTTATATCATTGCATTGTGCAAAGCATTTGGGAAATTCATTTCTCTAAGAGGAATAGCAGGAAATAAAGTTTCATTGTATTTTACACGAAGAATAAAAATACTAGAACTCCCATCCAATGTAATCAAAGCTTCCTATTTGCATTTGGGGGACATAATTACATTCTTTATTTCCTGATCTTAAATCACTTCCTGAAAACCTCCAACACCTGTGACAATGAAAATGTACAACCACACAAAGTAGTCAGTGAATCCCATCTGTGGACTTTAAATACAGTGCCTTCCAACCCTGTAATTGCACTGGAATTGAGGATAGATGGGAATAGGGGGTCTGTGTGGGCCCTCTGGCCCACCCCATCTAGTTCTTTTAAAGAATTTGAAAGTGTATGTGCAACTACATATCGTTTTGAATAATTTGTGTGCTTTTACCTACATATTTCACATTAGCATGTCTTATCTCCTCAATTTGACTGTAAGCTGCCCAAGGGCACATAGTAAAGGCTGAAGAATATTAGCTGCTATAATCATTATTACGACACCGGTAATTCCAAGAGAAATGGCAGTCCCCTAAGTAAGGCTGGGCAAAGAAGTCCCTAAGCAGAAAAGCAAAAAGTTTAGATCAGACAGTGGGTATATCTGTCCAGTTTAAAGATGGAGTAGAGAGAAAAAAGGACTGCTGGGCTTGGAAACAGGAAGTCACTCTAATCTTGGAAAAGTCATTTAAACCCAAAGTTTGGAGTGACTTTCATTCACTGTAAATGCAACCACCCAAACCTTCTGAGACTTGTCATCTTTATGTGTAAAGGGAAGGTGATAATAAAGTTGTTATTATATGTAATGATGTATATGCAATACTCTATAATAGCATAGTTGTTATTTATATTAGAAAAATATACATAGAGTCCCTGGCACATTATAGGTACTCAAAAAGTATCCATTCATTTGAGATGATAAAACTATAATATACCCAATATTGGGGCTGGAAGAAATCTGAGACCTCATCTGATCCAAACTCCCCTCTAATAAATGAAGAAAGCATGGCTCAGAGAAGGAAGATGAACTGCCCAAGTTTAACCAGGAACTAGACTGCTCAGGGTTAATGGTTGAGCAAGGGCTAGAACCTCAGTGTCCTGCACTCACACCCTGGCTCTGTTTACCCTGCCCATTACTCTTCTCACTTCATGCCTCTTCCAAAAGTATACCAAGTCCAGGAGAATTAGAACTTTTCCTTCTTTTGTTTTCCCCATAGCATAACAGACCAGTCCAGGCTAAGAGATCACAGATGTCTTGTGAGATGAAACAAGACCAACTCCGAGTCAAGGGCCTGAGTCCCCTGCCCAGTGTCCAACATGGGCCATTTCTATCTCTGGGGATTTTCAAAGGAGGCTTTGATGGATCTCCATCAGCACTGAGGCACACATCAGTTAATGATCCTAACTGATATGGTCCTGGGTCAAGACTTAGAAGATTTCCCACAACCTATCACCCCCAGAAGAAGCCATGGGATGGGAGCCAGTCATTCATCAGAAGAGCAGAATACCAGGAAGGTTTTTCTGCCTAAGACCCTCTCCCAGCACCCTACCACCAATGTCACAGTCTACCAGCAGAGCTTCATCCCTCCCTTTATGCCATTTATCCTCAGGCACATCACGAAAGCTTTGAGGAGATGAAATGTCCTGTAGGGCTTCCCAGGTGGCACAGTGGGTAAAGAATCTGCTTTCAATGCAAGAGATGTGGGTCTGATCCCTGAGTCAGGAAGATCCCCTGGAGGAGGGCATGTCAACCCACTCCAGTATTCTTGCCTGGAGAAACCCATGGACAAAGGAGCTTGGTAGGCTACAGTCCACAGGTTGCAAAGAGTTGGACACGACTGAAGCAACTGAGCATGCACGTGTGCACACACAATGTCCTCTAAGCCATTAATGTCAATTGGGATATCAGAAACCTTCCACCGAGAAAGCTGGGAAACTTCTAAGTAAAACAGCATGTTCATTAGATAGCACCAGCTTGAAAGGGGCAGGAGGGGCAGCAGAATCGGTTATGCCCTGAGCTATTTGGGGAGCTGGAGATGGAGGGAAACCACTGGACAACAGAGAGAAAATGAGATTTCAGAAGCAGGAAGGCAGGAGGAAATATGATGCGCTCTGAGAACTCTGAAACTACACTTTGGAGTCATTTGGTAAAATCAAATGGCTTTCTCTTGGCTTTAGTTTTTTCAAGAAGTTGACTAAATTGTCATCCAGCATCCTTAAATTTCCTCATCTACCCATTGTGCTTTATCTCCTAGGAGAGCAGCTTGACACAACTGCACAAGCATTAGAAACAAGAGCCATCGCAGACAAATCAACAGCAACCCACTCACCAACAGTGTGGGTGCCAGCATGTAGCTCAATTATTTCCAAGTCCTAAAGCTAATTTACAGGGTTTCAAGTGGCTGTCGCTGCCCTTGGAAAACACATAGCACTAAAGAGACACAGATGTTGGTTACCAATCACTGCCATGGTCTCCAGCCACCAGGTGTTCTTTCCCACTTACTCTTTCTCCCCTATTTCTGCAGAAATTTGAGAATAGCATGACCAGTACCTCCCAACACCAGACAACGTGTCTGTCTTCTTTCTGAGAATGGAGGGGTGTTTGTAGCTGAAGAGGAAAACTATTAATAATCATACCAAGGCTTGATGCTAATTATTGTGTAAGGCAGAAAATGCATGTCACTTGCTCTCCATCAGCTGACACTTTCAGGAGTTCAGTTCAGTTCAGTCGCTCAGCTGCAACTCCATGAATTGCAGCACGCCAGGCCTCCCTGTCCATCACCAACTTCCAGAGTTCAACCAAACCCATGTCCATTGAGTCGGTGATGCCATCCAACTATCTCATCCTCTGTCATCCCCTTCTTCTCCTGCCTTCAATCTTTCCCAACATCAGGGTCTTTTCAAATGAGTCAGCTCTTTGCATCAGGTGGCCAGAGTATTGGAGTTTCAGCTACAACATCAGTCCTTTCAATGAACCCCCAGGACTGATCTTGTTTAGGATGGACTGGTTGGATCTCCTTGCAGTCCAAGGGACTCTCAAGAGTCTTCTCTAATGCTGCAGTTCAAAAGCATCAATTCTTCGGTGCTCAGCTTTCTTTATAGTCCAACTCTCACATCCATACATGACCACTGGAAAAACCATAGCCTTGACTAGACGGACCTTTGTTGGCCAAGTAATGTCTCTGCTTTTCAATATGCTCTCTAGGTTGGTCATAAAAAGCAGAAAATGCATGTCACTTGCTCTCCATCAGCTGACACTTTCAGGAGTAGAATAGTTGTTAACAGCCCACTGGTTCTGTCCATTCTCCAGTGACACTGGGCTTCCCCATGTACACACACTGTCCCTGTTAGAAGGAGATTATTATTGTTGCTTAGCCACTCAGTTGTGTCCAATTCTTTGCAACCCCATGGACTGCAGCACCCCAGGCTTTCCTGACCTTCACCTTGAGTTTGCTCAAACTCACCCACTGAGTTAATGATGCCACCAACTCATCCTCTGTCTCCTCCTGCCCTCAACTGTGATATCTAAAGAATGTTTCATGTTTGACTTAAGGACATCAGGGAGCACAATCAAGCACCCTGCAGCACCAAATTAAGAATCGGGGCCACATGACAAGACAGTTTCAGAGACTGTCCTCCCTGGGTGGTGGTCATTCACGGAGAACCTTCAGAACAAAAGGCAATGTTGCAAATTCCATGTCTTCCATTAATTCCATCATGACTGCTCCAAATCCCAAATACTCCTAATATGCAAGCAGCTTTGATGTGGTATTTGGAGAAGGGACAGAACTCAATTGGAAAGGGACAGAGAAACTGAGCTCATACAATCTCACAAAATCTTTGTGCAAGGCTCCTATTGGGTTGAGGACACCACCTGCCTCCCATAATGTGGTGACCTCATGCAGTCAATAAAACCTGCTTTAGTTTTTAGAATCCATCTGGGTCTTAACTGAAGGAACTTCAGGACCTCAAAAGGTCACTGAAAGTCACACTAGTCCTGGCAATGACTCTGAAGTCCTGGCTGCAGTCGAATCACTGATGTATTAGAACATCATTCACGCAAAGTTAGTTTGCTACCCATGAAACCTGCCACAAGGAAAAGACAGCATGCTCACAAGATCTCAGAACATGGCCAATTTCCTTACTCAAAGGGAGCATCTGGACATTACAACCTGGGGACACAGACCTTACAGTGGGGAGTTTTTTCCGACTTTTTCCGATGTTTGTTGTCATTGCTGCTGCAGGCTGAAGGATATAGTATTGATATTGCACAGCACTCTAGTCCCTTAATTTCAGCACTTAAGATGTTACCTTTTTAAATTAGAGTTTTGAGCACTGAACAGTTCACTTGCTAATGTGTTTTCCCCTTCTTCCCTGCAGAGGCTCCTGCACCATTTGAAATAAAAACTCATTTCCTTGAATACATGGAATGGATGCTAATTAAAATGTCTGGGAGAGTTAAAGGAATCAGCCAGCCCCAGAAAAATAGGTCAATTTTATTTTTCAAAGGGCATGGAGAGAAATTAAAATGCCCTTAATTCAAGTCATAGACTTCATAGAGTCTGAAGCTCCTCTTGGAAAGTAAGAGAAAGAACATGGACTCTGAAGTCAGATAGATGCGGGTTTGATGCTTGACTCTGGGTCTGCCTGATTCTGTGACCTTGAAAAAGATCCTCAGTTCTCTACCCCACTGGACTGGGAAGAGGTTTTAGGAGTGACTGTCAAGTTCATGCAGCAGATGCTTCTGCTTCTCCTGTGTCCTGATGTTGGGGGTTGAGAACTGGTGTCTTTCTTATAAGAAGAATAATATTAGCGATGGAAAATGCAGTTCAAGCTCAGGTAATTGTTTTAATTTCTCCTATGGAGCAGATGGGCTGGCTTCAGAAGGAACTACACGCTCTGTAGTGGGTCCCCCTGGGCACAGTCCCCAACACTTAAGCTCCACCCAGATTCCCTTCTCAGGTTCTTGCTGTATCTGGACACTCTTTGTACTTCTATTTGCTCCTTGTTCTTATTATTGACTTATCAACTCACTTTATTGAGTTATCCTTAAGATATTATTACTTGTATCTGAGAAATAATTGACTTGGCATGTTCATTGCATGTATTTTAATATTCAATGAAATCAACACAGAACTATAAATCAGTCACATTCAGCCTGCACTATTCCAAATGCTTTTGCACACTGCTTGTTGGGACACTTCTTCTCAAGGAGAGAGTGAGAATGGAAGATTATCATGGTTTCTTCCCAGCCAACCCTTAAAATGACCAGATCTGTGCCCCTCCCCTAGCCTATGTGGATGCTGAGTCAGAGACCACCCTGCACCCCAGACCCTCAGTTATTGGCTTTGGGAGACAATAGGACTCAACATCTAAGGATATGAGATGTGCACAATCCAGAGAATCAGTGGGAACTTCACTGGACTCTGTTGTTTAAGGACAAGAGGGAAGGAGGTGGGAAGAGAGCCTGGGGGTCAGTGGCAAAGAGGTTAAAAGAGGAGACTGAAAAGCGGGAGGCAGAGAGGACACCTTCAGGCCAAAGAGGGTGTGGACTGGAGCTGGGTCCCCTCGGCTGTCTGGCCTGGCACTGCTACTTATTACTTCTACTGTCACTTACTTGACTGGCTTTTACCTAGGCTTAAGTAATAATATAATCAATCTGATTTCGGTGTTGACCATCTGGTGATGTCCATGTGTAGAGTTTTCTCTTGTGTTGTTGGAAGAGGGTGTTTGCTATGAACAGTGTGTTCTCTTGGAAAACTCTGTTAGTCTTTGCCCTGCTTCATTCTGTACTCCAAGGCCAAATTTTACCTGTTGCTCCAGGTATTTCTTGACTTTCTACTTTTGCATTCCAGTCCCCTATAATGAAAAGGACATCTTTTGGGGGTGCTAGTTCTAAAAGGTCTTGTAGGTCTTCATAGAACCATTCAACTTCAGCTTCTTCAGCGTTACTGGTTGGGGCATAGACTTAGATTACTGTGATATTGAATGGTTTGCCTTGGAAATGAACAGAGATCATTCTGTTGTCTTTGAGATTGTACCCAACTACTGCATTTCGGACTCTTTTGTTGACTATGACAGCTACTCCATTTCTTCTAAGGGATTCCTGCCCACAGTAGTAGATATAATGATCATTTGAGTTAAATTCACCCATTCCAGTCCATCTTAGTTCGCTGATTCCTAAAATGACGATGTTCACTCTTGCCATCTCCCGTGTGACCACTTCCAATTTGCCTTGATTCATGGACCTAATATTCCAGGTTCCTATGCAATAGTGCTCTTTACAGCATTGGACCTTGCCTCTACCACCAGTCACATCCACAAATGGGTGTTGTTTTTGCTTTGGCTCCATCCCTTCATTCTTTCTGGAGATATTTCTCCACTGATCTCCAGTAGCATATTGGGCACCTTACCAACCTGGGGAGTTCATCTTTCAGTGTCCTATCTTTTTGCCTTTTCATACTGTTCATGGGGTTCTCAAGGCAAGAATACTGAACTGGTTTGCCATTCCTTTCTCCAGTGGACCACATTCTGTCAGACCTCTCCACTATAACCCATCTGTCGTGGAACAACAGACTGGTTCCAAATAGGAAAAGGAGTACATCAATGCTGTATATTGTCACCCTGCTTATTTAACTTCTATGCAGAGTACATCATGAGAAACCCTGGGCTGGATAAAGTACAAGCTGGAATCAAGATTGCCAGGAGAAATATCAATAACCTCAGATATGCAGATGACACCACCCTTATGGCAGAAAGTGAAGAGGAACTAAAAAGCCTCTTGATGAAAGTGAAAGAGGAGAGTGAAAAAGTTGGCTTAACGCTCAACATTCAGAAAACTAAGATCATGGCATCTGGTCCCATCACTTAATGGCAAATAGATGGGGAAACAGTGGAAAGAGTGGCAGACTTTATTTTGGGGGGCTCATAAATCACTGCAGATGTTGACTGCAGCCATGAAATTAAAAGACGCTTACTCCTTGGAAGAAAAGTTATGACCAACCTAGACAGCATATTAAAAAGCAGAGACATTACTTTGTCAACAAAGGTCCGTCTAGTCAAGGCTATGGTTTTTCCAGTGGTCATATATCGATGTGGGAGTTGGACTATAAAGAAAGCTGAGGGCTGAAGAATTGATGCTTTTGAACTGTGGTGTTGGAGAAGACTCTTGAGAGTCCCGTGGATTGCAAGGAGATCCAACCAGTCCATCCTAAAGGAAATCGGTCCTGGGTGTTCATTGGAAGGACTGATGCTGAATCTGAAACTCCAATACTTTGGCCACCTGATGCGAAGAGCTGACTCATTTGAAAAGACTCTGATGTTGGGAAAGATTGAGGGCAGGAGGAGAAGGGGATGACAGAGGATGAGATGGTTGGATGGCATCACCGACTCAATGGACATGAGTTTGGGTAAACTCTGGAAGTTGGTGATGGACAGGGAGGCCTGGTGTGCTATGGTTCACGGGGTCGCAAAGAGTTGGACACAACTGAGCGACTGAACTGAACTGAAGTAATAACAGTATCTGTGAAACAGTGGCTCAGGGAGCAACCACAGGGGGCAGTGCCCCTGCAGCCCTTCACTGAGGAGGCTTGGCCAGGCTGTGGTTGAAGGAGTCAGGTGGCAGAATGGACACATAGCCTGTGACCTGTATCCATTCTCCCCCCCTCTCTCTCTCTTTCTTTCTGGTTCAGAAGCTCCCATCTGAACACTTTGGGTAGCAAAGTGCTTAAATCCTCTGGGTGGTCCAGATAGTATAGACACACCATGGGGAGGACTGATGGATCTGGTGGCCTCCAAAAGGGCAGAGTGGTGTCCAGTCATCCTTCATTCCTGGTCCTTGGCCCCCTCCAGCCTGCTCAGAGAGGAGGACCCCTGCTAGGAGGAGCATCCACCCACCAGGCAGTGCCCAACTCACCCTTCCCAGGTGATGTTCAGGGACACACTGTGGAGCTGCGTGGGGGCAAGGGGTTGGTGGAGGCTCTCTCAGGATTATCTTTTCTCTGGTGCACAGTCCCCTCTCTGTACCCCAGGGACAGTAAACACACAGTGAGCTGACAGCGAACAGAGCTTTCACTGTAGGTGCTATCCCCTTGTGTAGTAATTAACTTGCTTGATGCCATAGAGACTGGAATAGACATAGGTCATCTGACTCTCAGCCCACTGCTCTCTGCAAAGTGACTTCATCTCTGCCTCTGTCACCCAGCCCGGCCAACCTGGACCACTGCAGTGCCTGTAAGCACTGGCCCCAGATGAGACATCCTGGTGGGGGATTGTAGGGGGAGCCCACTCTGCCTTCCAGCTCTGAGACCTTAGGAAAGACCCTCAGCCTCCTAAAGGCATGATTCCCCATGAGAAAAACAATGACACTTCCCACTAAGGTTCCTGCCAGGAAAAAAGGAATAATGTATGTAAATACCAAGCACATGCTAAGTGAACACCAGTTTCTTGTCATGAACTACTGCCCTGGGCTCGAGCCACACAGGGCATCAGTGTCATCTTTATTCTCTTATCAAGGTGCACGCTTTTCCCAGTGGGATTACCAGCTTATCTAAAGGTATGTTCATAGGGGGATGGGTTCTGGGAAGATTCCTCAGTGAACCAGACAGCAAAATTACACCTCAGCTCTAAACATTGCTAAATAGGGCCAGGAGGGTTGAGAGGCACACTGTGCTCTCAGGAGCCTTGAAGCCTCACCCACGACAGAATGTGAATCACTCCCCCAGCAGGGTGATCAGGGGTCAGGAAGGAAGCCCAGGGCATGCTGTCTTTAAATGTTCCATGGGTGATAGCGAGGCACTGCCAGCCTGGAACGATTGCATCACTATTTATTTACCCAACATTTACTGAGCACCTACTATGTGCTGGGCACTGACTGAGAACTGGGAATCGACAAAACAAATGGAAATCACAGGATTGTGTGATGAGGCATAAAGGAAAGGTGAACAGGGGCTCTTGTTTCCATTCATAACAGAACTTGAAAGTGTAACAAAAATTTTAAACACATAATCAACAGAATTTCTCATGGGATATTTTTCCTTTTGTGTTTGTTTCCGAGGCTTTGTGCTTGGCTGAGAGGAATCACAGAAGACCTGGAGTCATGATGGACCATGTGTGTTCTTGAAACAAAACTTTTAAGCACATAATCAACAGAATCTCTCATGGGATATTTTTCTTTTTGTGTTTGTTTCTGAGGCTTTGTGCTTGGCTCAGAGGAACCACAGAAGACCTGGAGTCATGGAGGGACCATGTACATTACATTTCAACAATAAAAAGTGAGGAAAATGTTCCCATTCACAAAGTGACTTAGGAAAATGATTTCATACGGAAGTGCAACAAGTCAGCAGAAACAGTTTCAAAATGTCTTCAAACTGTAAACAGATTTTGGAAATGAAATGCCCTGTTTCTTTCTCTGATTGTCACATACTGCCCAGCAGGCCAGGGTGTTTACCAGGAATGCCTTCCCTCAAGGACAGCTGGGGACTGACACAGACAGTGGGTGAAACGGGAAAACCTGTTCACTGCTCCAGCTCCTGGGAAGCCAGCCTTCTGAGAGCACCGTCAAGGAGATTTCCTTTTTTACTTTTTTGAAGTATAGTTTATTTACAATATTCTGTCAGTTTTCCATATACAGCAAAGTGACAGTATTTTCGCCTGGAGAATCCCTATAGACAAAGGAGCCTGGCAGGCTGCAGTCCATGGGGTTGCAAAGAGGCGAACACTACTGAGCGACTCAGCACAGCACAACACAACATAAATATATCTTTTTTCACCTTCTTTTCCATTATGGTTTATTAAAATATATTGAATATAGTATACTCCTCTGTGCTATACAGTAGAACTTTATTTCATATCTAGTAGTTTGTATCTTCTGATCCCAAACTCCTAATTTATCCCTCCTCTATTCCCTTGTCCCTTTAGATAAGTGTAATTTGTTTTCTATGTCTGGGAGTCTTTTTCTGTTCATAAATAAGTCCATCTGTGTCATATTTCAGATTCCACGTGTAAGCAGTATCAGATGGTATTTGTCTGTGTCCGTGGGACTTACTTCACATAGTACGGCAATCTCTAGGTCCATCCATGTTGCTGCAAATGACAGTATTACACTCTTTTTATGACTGAGTAATATTCCATTGCATAAGCATACCACATCTTTCAGATCTTCTTTTGTCTCTAGATTCTAGCCCATTTTTTTCAAACTGAAGACTGTCTGTTGAAGTCTCATCATGAAGGTGTCTTCTTCAATCCAGCATGGTGGTGCCCTGGGTATGTCTGGTCCCTGCCAGCCACTCTGTACACAGTCTATTTCACACCCAGTGTTTATGGAGCACTAACTATCTGTTAGTTATTAAAGAGATGGGAATACCAGACCACCTTACCTGTCTCCTGAGAAACCTGCATGAAGGTTGAGAAGCAACAGCTAGAACCAGACATGAAACAACAGACTGTTTCCAAATGGAGTAAAGAGTATGCCAAGGCTGTATACTGTCACTCTGTTTATTTAACTTATATGCAGAGTACATCATGTGAAATGTCATGCTGGATGAAGCACAAACTGCAATCAAGATTGTCAGGGGAAATATCAATAACCTCAGATATGCACATGATACCACCCTAATAGCAGAAAGTGAAGAAGAACTAAAGAGCCTCTTGATGAAGGTGAAAGAGGAGAGTGAAAAGGCTGGCTTAAAACTTAACACTCAAAAAATGAAGATCATGGCATCCAGTCCCATTACTTCATGACAAATAGATGGGGAAAAAAATGGAAACAGTGGCAGATTTTATTTTATTTTCTTGGTGTCTAAAATCACTCTGGATGGTGACTGCAGCCATGAAATTAAAAGACACTTGCTCCTCGGAAGATAAACTATGACAACTTAGACAGCACATTAAAAAGCAGAGACATCACTTTGCCAACAAAGGTCTGTCTAGTCAAAGCTATGGGAGAAATATCAATAACCTCAGATATGCAGATGACACCACTCTTATGGCAGAAAGTGAAGAGGAACTCAAAAGCCTCTTGATGAAAGTGAAAGAGGAGAGTGAAAAAGTTGGCTTAAAGCCAAACATTCAGAAAATGAAGATCATGGGATCTGGTCCCATCACTTCATGAGAAATAGATGGGGAAACAGTGTCAGACTTTATTTTTTTGGGCTCCAAAATCACTGCAGATGGTGACTGCAGCCATGAAATTAAAAGGCGCTTACTCCTGGAAAGGAAAGTTATGACCAACCTAGATAGCATATTCAAAAGCAGAGACATTACTTTGCCAACAAAGGTCCATCTAGTCAAGGCTATGGTTTTTCCTGTGGTCATGTATGGATGTGAGAGTTGGACTGTGAAGAAGGCTGAGCACCGAAGAATTGACGCTTTTGAACTGTGGTGCTGGAGAAGACTCTTGAGAGTCCCTTGGACTGCAAGGAGATCCAACCAGTCCATTCTGAAGGAGATCAGCCCTGGGATTTCTTGGGAAGGAATGATGCTAAAGCTGAAACTCCAGTCCTTTGGCCACCTCATGCAAAGAGTTGACTCACTGGAAAAGACTCTGATGCTGGGAGGGATTGGGGGCAAGAGAAGAAGGGGACGACAGAGGATGAGATGGCTAGATGGCATCACTGACTCGATGGACGTGAGTCTGAGTGAACTCTGGGAGTTGGTGATGGACAGGGAGGACTGGCGTGCTATGATTCATGGGGTCGCAAAGAGTTGACACGACTTAGTGACTGAACAACAACTATCTGCTGGGCACCAGGCTGTTCCTAAAGTTCATCCACAGCAATCCTCACAATTGCCACAATGGGTCACTGTCATCAGCCTACCTTTAAAATCAAGAAGCAATGACTGGCTCTGAGTGAAAAAGGCACCAGAGCTGATGACAAACCCATCACAACCCACCAGGAAGAGTCCAGTATTGTGGAGATTCCTCCACCAGCTTGCTCGGCCTCCATCCTTCAATGCTCCCAATTGGTTCACACTCCCAACCTGGCACATGAGAGCCTCCAACTTCGTACTACAAAGCTCAGTTCCACACCCCCTGAACCTCTGCTCTCCCACCTCTTTTCCTGCCTTTCTTACCCATATTATTTCTAGCCTGCCACAGAGCCCAAATTGCTCCCCCTAAGTGGAGCATTCTAAAATTCTAGAATTCTAAAATTCTCTCCTCTCCCTAGGCTAATTTGCCCCTCGCCTTGCCCTTCAGGGGCCATATTAATCCAGGGGTCCTTCAAGAAGACTTCTCTGCTGATCTTGCCTTCTTCTCTCAAGATAATTCACTGTGCCCTACTTGTGGTCTGTATGTTTGTGCTATGTCTCCAACAGGGGTCAAGTTCCCAGAGCAAAGGTGTCAGGACTTGACCTCATTCTTCCCTCATATCTCCTGACATGACACTAGACACCAGGAAGCATATGACCTGCATTTGCTCATTCTTTGATAACATCCCTGTTTTTTCTCATTGATCCTGGATGGAGTAGATCGATTGATATAAAGAAGATGAAAAGGAAGACTGCCAGAACTGAGTAAGCTTCTTCACTGCTCTCTCAATGTCTTGGGTGTTTTGACCTTGCTTCATGAATATGTCCCATTCTCCCCTGGGCACAGCAGAGGGCTGGCCTGGGAAAGAGTCTTCCTGGAGATGCCAGGGTTGGGGCCTAGACTCAAAGGACTGCACTTAGGGGAACCACCTAAGTGTTTAATCAGGACACTCAGAGACCACATAAAGTGAAAGTCACTCAGTCATGTCCATCTCTTTGCTACCCAATGGACTATATAGTCCATGGAATTCTCCAGGCTAGAATACTGGAGTGGGTAGCCATTCCCTTCTCCAGGGGATATTCCCAACCCAGGGATCGAACCCAGGTCTCCTGCATTGCAGGGGGATTCTTTACCAACTGAGCTATCAGGCAAGCCCTGGGACCTCGTAGTCCAAGGTCAAATCTGAACCTTGGCCAAGAAGGAAGCCAGAGGTAAACCCCAAAAGACAGGACTGTGCTTTATTTCTGAAGGGTGCACAAGGTCATATGTAGGAAAACAAGTCCCAGGTAAAACTCCCAAGAGGTCTGAGCAAGTGGAACAGAAAGTCAAGGGGTGAGAGGGGACCACTGAGTTCAGACTGAGTGGTACATGAGTAGACTCTAAGCTGACAGACCTCAGGAAGTTTGGACACAGACTAAAAGGCTGAGAAAACAGGAGAATGGGCAAGCATCCATGAATTCCCGACTGTGGGTCTTGCCTCAGATAACCTATTGCAAGGTGTGAGGGCCTCTTCAGCAGCGCAGGGGGAGCCCCAGGGATGAGGCATGACATCGCCACATCCATTGTGGCAGACCACATCACCCTGGTAATGAAGTTCTCCCTGGCACCTCAGAGACATTGGGTGGAAGATTTGGTATCGGGGGAGTGATAAGAAGGGGCCAAGTGACAGCTGCCCTGGAGAGCTGGCTTCTTTTGTTTTTCTGCAGTTATAATTCTGGGAAGGTCAGTTCAAATTACCTTGAATGTCAGTGTAGACTTGGTGCACATAATTGGGAAATGGGATGGGGCTGTGGGCTCAGCTGTAGTCTAGATTAAAAAATATAAGACTTTGAGAAAAGTGTCTCCCCCAACAAGTTATGCCATGTCCAGGTGTCACATAAAAGTGAACCTTGATGTATGTGCTCTGTACAAGAATAAAGGAGACTCTAGATTATAAACTGTGCCTTGAACTCATTGTCTGGCCATTATCAGAACAAATCCCATTCTCAGATAATGGACATCTGTTAAATCTTCTGCTGCTAATAGAAAATGTTGCCTGTGGGACCAAGATGTTTATGGTCACACCATCTCTTCTGTGATAAAAGTGTTCTAAATCTTATTTTAACCAAGAGATTCTATTTGCATCTGATTTTCTTAGGAGAAAAAGAATAATGGGCCCCCAAATCCAATGTGTCTGAGATGTCAGAGCATAACAAAAGGCTGACAAGAAAACAAGCTTTCTTGCCTTCAGCCTTTCATTCAACCCATGGAGATCAATAGTTCCAAACTCCTTAAAATTTAGACTCCTTAACCTGGACTCTGAGACTTGTAGGGCTATGGTCTGAGTCTTGCTCCGTGGTCCTGCCACTCTTGAAATTTACACTCTAACTACACAAGCATTTTGAAGTTTCCAAATATTTCACACATCACCATACCTCCCTGCCTTGCCACCTACAAAGAACTTAACCTTAGCTGGTTAACTCAAAACTCACCTCTTCTGAGACACCTTCAGTAACTTTCTTCCCCCCATTTCTGGTTGGGTTAGGTGTTTCCTTGGGAACCTTACATAAATTAATGGTGGTCTCCATATAAGCCTCACCTTACTGTGCAGATGTTTTTACCTATTTTGTTTTCTTTCTAAACTTTAAACATGCATTCTTCAAACAGCAAGTCTATCTTCTTCACTTCTTTATCCACAACACAACTACCAACTCAGAGATGCCTGGATGGATGAAGTCTTAGATGGATAAAAGGGTGAACTCATCCTGACAGAATGATTCTGGAAGGTAGAGAAATGGACCCTTCCGATGCAGGACACTAAGAGCTATAAAGGCAGGAGATAATATAATTGTTCTTGTCCATGGGATTTTCCCCACAAGAATACTGGAGCGGGTTGCCAGGCCCTCCTCCAGGGGATATTCTGACCCAGGGATGGAACCCACATCTTCTGTGTCTCCTGCATTGCAAGAGGAATCTTTACTACTGAGCTACCAGGGAAGCCCATAAATTGAACTAGGATATAAAAAATATAAATTCATTTACAAGCATGGCCACAATTCATATTTTTAATCTCTAATTGGCTTATTAGGGCTTGCTTGATAACTTGATCATCCATCTACCTGGACTCTATCTTAATCTCAATGACCTTCCCCTTGACCTATTGAAGAAACTTAATCTAAATCAAGGTCTTCCTTTTACCCCCTTCCCTTAAACTCAACAAAGAGAAAATGAGCATACCACAACTCCTATCTGCTTGGTCTTCAATGACACTGGCTCCTGATCCAGAACTTCACCCCAGCTTCCAAATCCTGTTTCAGATATCAGCTGGGATCGTCTTCCTTCCACTTCAAAAATCTCCACCAAACAAAAGGTCTTCAATTTACCTTTGACGTGAGCCACTGATCTGAGTTTGAATTCAGCTTTGCCATTTGCCAGCTGAGCAATCTCAGGCAAGACATTGAAGTTCTCTAAACCATAGATATATTTAAAAATCTCCAAGCCATTTAAGTGTTCTCATTTGTAAAATGCAGATGATCACAGTGTCAACTTGAAAAGACTGTTGTGAGGAGTAAATGAGACAACAAAAGAGAAGCTCTTAAAACTGTTCGTGATACACAGTGACACTGCATATGTCACCAGGATCTGTCAAAGACAGCTGTGCAATAACAGAATGAAAGCAATTCCTAAAGATCAAGTAATGGCAAAAGTCTTAATTTTTAAGAAATGAGAAAGCATGAATCCAAAAATACATGTCATGAGGTGTAATGTCCAAGAAGATTGTAGAAAATATCTTATAGAGATTTATAAGCACTGAAAAACACAAAACAGAAATCCTATGGACCCGAAATGGACTTTTGATGCTAAATACATCAGGTTAACCTTAATTTTTTATTGGATAGATGGTCAGGGATATGTGTTAATAATTTCAATAATAGCAAATGGATGGTCAGGGATATGTGTTAATAATTATAATAATAGCAAATACTTATTTTACACTTACTCTGTGCCCAGGAACCATTCTAAGTACTTGACACATTTGATTCAATTGATGGGAAAGCCCTATGAGGTAGGTACTGTCAGTATCTTCAATTTACAGATGAAGATACTGAAGCACAGAAGGTTTAAGTGATTTGCTTAAGATATCTGAGCTAGGATGTGAATGAAAGTGTAGCTCCAGAGCCTATGTTCCATGCATTACACTAAATTCAGCACACATGCTGGGCTTCTGGAATGGCTCAGCGGTAAAGAATCCTCTTGCAGTGCAGGAGATGCAGGAGACACGAGACGTGGGTTCGATCCCTGGGTTGGGAAGATTCCCTAGAGAAGGGCATGGCAACCCACTCCAGTATTCTTGCCTGGAGAATCCCATGGACAGAGGAGCCTGGTAGGCTACAGTCCATAGGGTGGCAAGGAGTCAGACACGACTGAAGTGACTGGGCGTGAGCATGAGCATACATATTACTACTCGGCTACCACACACCCACAGCAGACATTGCTAATCAATCCAAGCATTCCCTGTCACTGCACAGAGATACAGCCTCAACAATCTTCACCAGATAGTACTTCAGAGGGACCACACCTACTCTGTGGTCTGGTCATACCAGAGGAAATCCTTTTGCCATTCCTGCCTTTGGCATAACATGTCCAAATGTTGACAGGGTCATCAGCAAAGTCTATTATGATATTTTTAAGAATTTGGTGGGGAGGAGGAAGCCCAAAAGTAGTTTGCAGTTGGATGAACATATTTAAAAACTTCATACATCTGAATGAGGGCTCAATGCTCATCTGAGAGGATCTCTAGGAGTTACCCCCAGTGACCTGTACTGTAGCTGGTTCTATACAACATGACTGATTGTGGACTTGTACAAGCACAGGATCTGGAAGATACACAACGGAGTTACAAAGGAGATCAAAGTTCAAAACCTCCCTTAAGGCTACAAATTCTAGGGTATGTGCAGGGGCCAAGTTTTCAGTCTCTAGACCAACTTCTATTAAGCCTATAGTCACTCAAGCTTGTGTGAGATCCTGAGTGCAGCAAAGGATGGATAAAGCACAAAAGGAAGCAGTCAAGATGCTGGGAGGCAGGTATATCACAGTGACACCTGAGTCTCTCATCAGATGGACCCCAGCACCCAGCCATAGACCACTGGTCATATCAACTCTCTGGGGAGAGTAGCTGACCCCAGAGGATTTGGACTCTCATGAAAGATGCCCACAGCCCACTGACTCTTCCCCACATCAGGCCAGGGTGGTCCCACTAGGTAGCACAGTGAGCAATGTCTCTAGAGTGTTGAATACAGCTCATATCATGGCCCTATCTGCACTGATGTAAGGAAGAAAGTAAGTGGGTTGAATGCTGGTCAGAAGGACTGTGCGTGGGAGACAGAAATACTTTCCAGTTGCTGGAAGGAAAAGACTTCTTGTGCTAAGAGTAGAACAAAATGCTTTGATCTATCATTTTTCTTTCAGTGCAACAATGTAACAGCAATGACACCCATATGTTTGTTGATTTCTTTCTATAAGGCAGGAAATGAGATGTCCACAGAGACTCTGGATGAAGAATGCATAATATTTGCCAACAGAATCAGCCCTCAATTAACTGTACTAGTGGAGGGAGGCTATGCTGCTGCTGTTGCTAAGTCGCTTTAGTCGTGTCTGACTGTGTGTGACCCCATGGACGGCAGCCCACCAGGCTCCCCTGTCCCTGGGATTCTCCAGGCAAGAACACTGGAGTGGGTTGCCATTTCCTTCTCCAATGCATGAAAGTGAAAAGTGAAAGTGAAGTCGCTCAGTCGTGTCCGACTCTTCACGACCCCATGGACTGCAGCCTACCAGGCTCCTCCATCCATGGAATTTTCCAGGCAAGAGTACTAGAGTGGGGAGCCATTGCCTTCTCCGAGGGAGGCTATAAGAATCCAAAATACTGACAATCCTAGAAAGATTCTGTTTCTCATTGGAAATGGTGGGGGGCATGTGGGTAAATGGTGGGAGATCCAGCCATACACGCTGGAAACAAACTCATGGATTACACAAAGTGTGTATAAGCGCACTTACACTCACATCTACACACTTACACTCACTCACACATACACATTGATTGAGTCCTACCTAATTCCAACATCAGTAAGGCTTCATTAGGAGGGTATTGCATTCCCTGTCATTGGAAGGTGGTAGGCAGGGATGGAAAACACTTATTGCAGATGTTGGAGGGGGATTCAAAGGTCTGATGGGAGCACTGCCTCTAGGCTTCCCTCAAGCCCCTAAAATCTCTGTTTCTGGAACTTGTTCAAGTTCAACAATAGACTGTGTCCTGCATCAGTGTGCCCTGGAGTGTGTAGTACATCAGAGAACCTACAAATGTGGTCTCCTTGAACCTAAGAACTGAGTAAAATAGCCTTAAAAACAGCAGCATATTCTGTTACAGTTGTCTGCAGGCTTGGTTTCTGACAGATGTTGGCAGATTCTCAGCTACTGTAGGAAGTAAGATTTTGTCAGGCAGCTGGAATATGTATGAATGAACATTCATCAATACATACCCCTGCTCCTTACCTTAGCAAAAGCCCACAGATACTAAAGGACTTGCCCAAGTTCACAAGGCTGATTAAGGGCTTCGCTGAGCAGGAACCTTATCTTCCCATGCCCTGTCCAATACTGCAGCTGCTTCCCTGGGCTGATAAGAAAGAAGGATGAGCTCATTCACTTAGCACACATACCGCTCTGTCTTTTGGATGCCAACACAGGCAGTGGTGCTGCAGGCATGTGTTGGTGCCTCTTGGGAGGCAGATGGGAGATGTATAACATGCCCAGTTTGCCACAAGAAAAGCAGAGAGCACAGCAGAAATGCTGACTCATTTGGATTTGGCCTCCCATTCCTCTGGGGTCATACACAACATCAGGAAACACCTACACTTCCACACCAAGAGAATTTATTACTTCCCTTTGGTAAGAACTTTCTAAATGTAATGAAGGATGACTTCCATTGACCTCTAGCTTATGTGACACATCAAAAATATAAGTATCAAGTTCACCTTTGATGAGTACAGAATGGAGGCAAAGGGTCAAGGTAAGAAAGGAAGAAAGAAAGAAGGGAAAGAAGAAAGTGTGAGAGAGGGAGGGAAGGAAGGAAGAGAAAGAAGGAAAGAAAGACAGGAAAAAAGAGAAAGGGAGGAAGGGAGGAAGAAAGAAATCCTCAACAAAGATCACAGAGCTTAGGACACATGAATGCTGATATTCTTCCTCCTGTTCATCACCTGTGGCTGCATCCTGCACACAGAGGCCTATCAGCCAGAGTTACCACTAGAACTGGGTAGCATCTCTGTACTGAGCAAGAACTCCTTGGGACAGCTGTGCTAAAAACCCTACACTGAAAACACAGACTCATCATGTACCACTCAACACAAGAACCAGGTTTCTGCCCCTGAAATTACAAAGACACTCAGGATCAAAGAGTCCAAAAGTGATGAAAGACTGGAGGACAAAGCTTGGTTGGAGAGGAAAAGAAAGGCAGATATGTAGATGTCACTGAATGACCATGGTTGCTGTTTGTAAATGCTTAATTTTATTTTTTCAATCATTCATTCAACCAACCATCCATTCATTCATCCATCCATCCATCCCTCTATCCATTTCTTCTGCCATTCATTTGATACAAATTAATCAAAGAGCAACATAGTGGATTTATCCCTGTGCCAGGTCCTAGGCATAGAGTGGTAAACAAAATAGATCACATTCAACACATAGCTTACCATCTTGAAAAGGAGACATAAAATAGTCAAAACATCACACAAGCAGATCAGTAAAAACTGTGATAAATGCTATGACAGAAGAGTTCAAGAAGTTACAAGTGCTTATAAAAATGACCCTGATACAGTATTCAGTGATCAAAAGGATTCTATGGGACATAACATTTCACCTGAAATTTAAGGGAGTTTATTAGCCCAAGGAAGAAGAAATAGCATGTGCAAAGGCCCTGGGATCCAAATGAAGATGCTGTCCATGGCTACATTGATGTAGAAAGTTTGTACATGTTCTGCATGATCCCCTGATGGAAAGCCCTGTGCTTGTTACTGAGACACACATGGTGGATGTACAAAAGATACAGCCTGGATGTAAGTTCACCATAATCAGGAACCATGTTCAATTCCCCCATATACCTCCAGCACCTAACCATAGCCTGTGGTAAGAGTCAGGCCCCAGAGTGAGTTTATTACTTACTTACTGTAGGAAACTACAGTAGATCATGAGAAGGTTCATGGATAAGTTGAAACAATTGGAAGTAGTACATAAAAGCAACAAGAGCACCCCATAAAGGGGATGTAGGAAGACCAGAAAGCAGTCACACACACAGGGTATGATAGGGACCAGAAAGCCACTTCTTTCTTTGGAGTGGTTGTGTAGAAACATTAGAACTACACTGAGCGGTTTGGAGAAGTAAACAGAGGTCAAGTTCTGGAGGATCTTAAAATCCAGAGTGAACCTAATTCACTCTGATCCCCAAAATGAGGCAGAATGGAGACATATATTTCAAGGATGCATTTCCCAGACTTGGCTTGCCCCCTGCATAGCAAAGCCTGGAAGCACGGTCCACTCTGAAACTTCTCAATAGAAAAAGCCCAGTGCAAAAAGCAATAGGCATTCCCATTATTTGCCCCTTCCAGCCCTCCAGATACAGCACACAGCTCTCTGAAGTCAAGGAGTAGGAGAAAAGGAGGGGGGGAAAAAGCCACAGGAGAGGAGCCTAGAGCCCTCAAATAAGGTCAGAAGAAAGATCACAGGAAAGAATTAACATTCCGGCATTACTCCCCAAGCCTTGGGCCCAGAACAATGATCATAAATCCTCTCCTTGGACACCCACCTGCTGGGAGTCTGGACTGTACTGGCCCCTCACCAGTGGCTCCAGTTAAGGTGTTTGGTCATTGCAGTGCTCCTAAGAGGCTTGTTATCCACTAACAGCTGGGGAGAAATGTCCCGTGTGACATTAAATCCAACAGAAGGGCTTACACTTAGTTAAATGAATCAGCCAATAGGTAGGTATATCTCCATTTTATATAAAAATAATAACAAGCAAGCTAACTCCAGGGGGGTTTAGCAACTTGCTGAAGGCCAAACAGCTATTAAGCTGCAGAGCTTGATAATTTACCTCCAAGCTGTCTTTGATCTCTAGAGCAGAATACAGGCTAAACCTAGTAGATGAAAATGAACAAAGTTCTACCTCTCACTGGACAGTCTTGAAGATTTCCTCTCTGAAGTGTTCAGAAGTGCTGCTCGGTGCGTGGTGATGACCTCGATGTGGCAGGGTGGTAGGGGTGGAGGGGTGGAAGGAGGGGATATATGTACACTTATGCTGATTCATGTTGTACAGCAGAAACCAACACAACGCTGTAAAGCAATTATCCCCTAACTAAAAATTAAAAAAAAAAAAAAAAGAAGTGCTGCTAAAGGAGATAGAGGTGGCTGGGGCAGCTTGGAAATGGGAAGGAGAAAGAAAGAAGAAAGAAAGAAGTGGCTGGAAGGGGAGGACAGAAGTCAGGATGGGGTCAGGGGAAGGGATCTAAGGAGTCTGGATGACCTACCAGCGCCTGGGGCTGCAGCCACAAAGCCAGCCATTTCCTCTCCCCATTCCCTACTAAATAAAATCAATGTCTCTGCCTCCTGTCACAGTTTGCATTTTCAATCTGATTCACAGGGAAAGCATTGGCAGGTAATCTTTATCCATTTCAAGTGTTTAACTTTTCACACAGAATACTAATAGCAAACTTGAGAAAGGAGGAACATCAACCTCGGCGCCAAGAAATTAATCTTTCAAAACAAAAGAACACATGAAATTGACCCATGCTTTCAACACTGTGGTATTCTCTTTTCTTTGTCCTTCATTTTTAGCAGTATCTTGACAGCTGTGAGGAATTTGCCCTAAGGGGAGGAAACAAACCCAACTGGAAAATGTTGGTATAGGACAAAACTCCCCCACTCAGGGTGTCTTTGTTCACAGAGAACCATCTCTCTCTCACACAGCTTCACCTCTTGTCCTAGGCTGTCATCAACAGAAGCATCTTCTTGTCTCTTGGAGATCCACACTCCACAAAGAAATAGCATGTTTAAGACATCTTTAGAATCGCTGTGTATGTTGTGAAGTTGAGGACAGGGGAGGTAAGTCAGCCTCGATCTACACTTCAGTAATTCCCTTCCACACACAGCCTCCTCACAATGCCAGAAACCAACCCGTGCTTTGGTAAACTTAACTGCAAAATATGTATCTTTAGCCCTGTTGTAGAGACGAGGGGAAAGAGGCTAAGAGAATTAGGGGTCCCCTAGCTGATAAGTGACAGAAGTAAACTGAAACTCCCCGCATTACTAGCAGGATCTTGTGGAGCCCTCCAAGGTATAAAAGCCTTTCCTTATCTCTTGTTTCTTGTTTGTAGGAAAAAGGCTTCAGACTCCTATCCCTTCCTGGAATTCCAAAGGGCAGATTCAAACAGCTCCTCATTAGGGAGGTGAGGGAATGCAGAAACAAAGGAAAAGAAATCAGGAAATAACAGTGCAGCAATAAAGCTGCACTATTGCCTTCACAAGGGATATATGTAACAATATATTTTTTAATTCTTCTACCAATCAGAAAAGTCACACACTTTGCAGCCTGCTTCCTCCTCTAAATTCTCCCTATAAAAACTCTTCCCTGAAAACAATCAAGGAGTTTGTACCTTTTGCACATGAGCCACTCAAACTCCTTGCTTTGCCCTTGCAATAAACCATTCTCTGCTCCAAACTTTGATGCTTCTATCTATTTGGCTTGACTGCATTGGGGCCCAAAATCTCAAGTTCAACAACAACTGCACTTATCCTTGTCGCTGCTGCTGCTAAGTCACTTCAGTCGTGTCTGACTCTGTGTGACCCCATAGACAGCAGCCCACCAGGCTCCCCCATCCCTGGGATTCTCCAGGCAAGAACGCTGGAGTGGGTTGCCATTTCCTTCTCCAATGCATGAAAGTGAAAAGTGAAAGTGAAGTCGCTTAGTCATATCCGACTCTTCACGACCCCATGGACTGCAGCCTACCAGGCTCCTCCGCCCATGGGATTTTCCAGGCAAGAGTACTGGAGTGGGGTGCCATTGCCTTCTCCATATCCTTGTTATACACCTTGTAATCATCTCATTCTTATGGCAGACCTTGGTTTGCCTCATCCAGGTGGTTCACAGAGCTCCAGCCCCTGGGAGAACGCTGATTTGAAGGTGTCTGGGGCAGTACCGTCATCAGTGAGGGATGAGCAAACACAGCCAAGAATTCGAGCTGCAGGTGGAGTTGTGGAAGTCGAAGAAGGGGGCAACACTATGGATGGAAACAATCAGAGGAAAGCTGGAGAAGTGGAGGATCCGGGAAACCTCAGTAGTCAGTCTGGGAGAGCTTTAATCTTGATGAGAAAAACCCATGGGCCAGGAAAAGAAGGTGGAATTGGGAAAAGCATGAGCCCAAACAGGACCCTGAACAGATGAGGCTAAGACTCAGTGCGGCTCAAAGGAAAAGGCTGAGACCCAGGCATGTGGGGATTATCTTCTTACAGCATTCAAACGTTTCTTAGGCACCCATGATGTGCCAGCCTCCCACAGGAAGGTCCTGGAGGTTTAGAGGTGAAGAGTACCCAGTTTTTTGAAATTTTGGAATTCACTCTAGAGATAAAGTCTAGTTAAGTCTAGTGAAGCAATGAGCACACTAGAGTGAGTTAAGTGGGGTTGTTGCAGGAAAGAAAGGAAGGGCGATAGAGGAGAGGATGGTCACCACCCAGGTCTCAGGCAAGTCCCGGGAACGGCCATCAGGTGTGAGTTCTTCGCTTCACGCAGGAAAGGATTCAAGAGCAAGCCACAGTAAAGTGAAAGAAGGCTTATCCAGGGAGATGCACACGGCATAGACAGACTATGGGCCATCTCAGAGGCAAAGGCACCAGGGTACAGGGTTGTCATATTTTTATGGGGTGGGTAATTTCAAAGGCAAATGAGGGGGAGGACTATTCCAACTATTTTGAAGAAGGAGAGGGGATTGCTAGTAACTTAGCCTTCTATGGTCAGCCTTAGAACTGTCATGGTGGCTATGGATGTGTCATTTAGCTTTCTGATGTATTTCAGTGAGCATATACTGAGGTTCAAGGTCTGCTGCTGCTGCTGCTAAGTCGTTTCAGTCGTGTCCGACTCTGTGCGATCCCACAGACGGCAGCCCACCAGGCTCCCCCATCCCTGGGAGTCTCCAGGCAAGAATACTCGAGTGGGTTGCCATTTCCTTCTCCAATGCATGAAAGTGAAAAGTGAAAGTGAAGTCACCCAGTTGTATCCGACTCTTAGTGACCCCATGGACTGCAGCCTACCAGGCTCCTCCATCCATGGGATTTTCCAGGCAGGAGTACTGGAGTGGGGTGCCATTGCATTCTCCGAGGTTCAAGGTCTAGTGGAGGTCGATCACCTACCATCTTGGACCTAGGTGGTTTAAACCAGTTTATGTAATATCCTCAATAGCTGTCATTCTTTTAAAGCTGTTCCCTGCCATCTTCCTACCTCAGGGTGATGGCAGAGACCCAACTACTGTCAGAGCATAAGGAAGGGCACCCACTGGGCCTGGGAGGGGAAGAAGTTTCAAGAAGATTTTCCAGGTGCCAACATGTTCTCCCTTCTATAAGGCAGCAGGAGGATCATGTGGAGTGTG
Source organism: Bos indicus x Bos taurus (assembly GCF_003369695.1). Classification (NCBI taxonomy): domain Eukaryota; kingdom Metazoa; phylum Chordata; class Mammalia; order Artiodactyla; family Bovidae; genus Bos; species Bos indicus x Bos taurus. The sequence goes on from NC_040076.1 coordinate 128,364,054, forward strand.
AACCCTGGCCTCACTCCAGCAATGCAACTTGAGTCTATGTTAAATATTTTATTTTCAATCTCCTCATCTGTAAGATGTGGATAAAATACCTCCTATCACTGAATTGTGAAAACAATGTATGTGAATACATCTGCCACAAAGTAGGTATATATTAATTCCTCCCTACCAAATAATCAAGAATAATCAAGCTTATATGCCTTGGTCCAAAAGGCTAAACATGAAAACCAATGTATTCTTCCTCAGATTTTTTCATAGCTTTTTAAAAATAACTTTTTGAACTTCATTTTGGAGAAAAAAATATCTATTTATAGACTTATTTCTCCTTTTCATCCACCCAGGTAATGTTTTCTATAGCACCCATGATAGCTGAGCCTTCCATTTCTGTGTAAGTATTTCCAAGGCTTATTATTATCTTTTGGATGAGGTTTCTATATCTTTTAGAGACTTGAGCTTGCTCCTTCAAATGGAGACTAATATGATTACTGTTAATCAAGAGACTCAAAAATCAAATACGCCACACATTTCCTTCTTGGCCTGTGGCTGAGACCACGGAACTGTGTGACTATAACGAAATAAGAATACCAAGTTGGTGACGGCATTAGCAAACCAGAGCCACGGTTTATTTACTGAGTGTAGCTGTTTCCTACCAGGAGCTGAGATCCCTTTACAAATACACATGATGCTATTTGAGCCTCATAACCACCCTGGCTAGGGAGATATACTTATCCCTTTTTACAGATGAAGTAACTGGCCAATAGTCATGCAGCTGCTAACAGGCAGAACCAGGATGCAAAAACAGGTCTAACATCAAAAATCGCCCTCTTCCCCTCAGCATCCCTGGAGCTCCTCCATCCATACAAACATTCATTCCTCAGTTCTCCTTTTCAAAGACTACGAAAACTGCAGACTTATTCAACCCAACATAGCTGCTATGTCTACCAGGAAGTTGGATTTCTTTCCCCCCCAATTCTCATTTTCTTCAACCAAGTTATAAACTGAAAGGAAAAAGTATCAAGTTCATAACAAGTTCAATAAAAACCACCCCAGAAATAAACGACTGCATTTATTATCATGACCCTGCTAATACTATTGATTTCTCCCCCCTTCATCATTCCCCTTTTCTTTGCTCTCTTTACAGACCACTAGCAGGAGGAAAACTCACCATTAACCCCACAGACAGCACTAATCCATCACTATGCTGCCACCCCCGCCCTCTTTTGTGATTGAGCATAATAATTCTAGGCTGCGGCACAGCTTTTCCCCTATCAGTCATCAAGGCCCCCTGTTGGAGACAATATACGCGTTACATGGAGCTCCCCAAGCTGCTGTCGGCTTGCAATCCTGGACTGAAAAGTCACCTTTAATTTTCTAATACTACTAGCAGTATATTGTATCACACTTGGCTCCACATTGGCAAGAAATGGGTCAGCTCTGCCTCAGCCACCTCCCCCAGACCTTGGTGACACACATCATGCACTGGACAGCTTCAGGGTCAAATTCCCAATTCTGTAATCATGAACAGTCCACCAGCAGAAGCTAGTTTAGTGCCTCTGCACTTACCACCTCATTGAGAAAATACGTCAAGCACAGATGCAAAGTCTATCACTGAAGAGCTGCTCTGAGCATTTCCTTACATTTATCTGAAGGAGGACGGGGTGTGTGGAAGGGGGACGGGTTCCCTTTTGGTCTTCTGTCCTTCCTCTCCTCCCTTGCAACCCCCTGTCAAGCTTCTCAATTGACCTTTTGCAGGGGAATTTCTTCACCAATGCCAGTGACTTCTCATATTTGATTCATTTCCCTCTAGTTTTCCCCTGAGATGGAGCTATAGGCTTTCGTATCACAATCTGGACTGGATTCTAGGAGACGCCACACATGAATTGTCAATGAGTTAAATTCCAGCAGAGGAGTGATTCAGCCATACCAAACACTGGCAGTGGCAGCAGGTGGACATTTGATGTTAGATGAAAGGGCATGGGAAGAAACGGCTGCGTGGGCAGTGGGTGGAGGAGGTTCTAGGGTTGAGCATTTTCAAGTCTTAGGAGTTGAGCCATTTTTTTCTCGCCTCCCAATGAAGGGGATGCTGACAAAATCCCTCCCACTGCAAGCCTGATGGGGTTTGTAGGAAGGCCACACCAGCTGTGCAGGGCAGGCCTTCTGTTCAGGGCATCATAAGGGTCTGCTTCCACTGAGAAGAGGGAGCTTCCCCTATCTCTCACATTTGAAAACTTCTTCATGGTACCAACAGACATAGAAATAACTAGTGCATAGAAATACTGGTAGAACTCTTAGGCTCTTTAAGAACCTTGCTTTAAGGAAGGAACATTTACCAGGTGTTCACAGAAAGATGGAGAACTTGACGATATGTATGAGCGCTCTCTGTGAGGAAACCAGTCAGCCAGCCTGGGATGGCCTGATACAGATCAGAGGAGAGGACATTTTGGCAAAGAATGAAGGAAGAGTCAGCAGATAGCAGATAACTATTAGGACAGAACAGAGCCAGAACACAGCTAGGACCAGGAATCCAGCTCCAGCCATGACTGTCTAAGAGAACTTTGAGCTAACAATGTAGATTCTCCTATTTCATTGAATTTTCCCTTTCCTAGTCATCTTTGAGTTAGTTGTCCTTAAAGTTCAGAGATGAAAAATGCAATTCAAGTGTCAGTCCTGGGGAGCCGGAGTAGAGAAGAGGTGTAACCAGCAGCTTCAGAGCACAGTGCCTGGCTGGGAGGGCAGAGCGTCACCCTGTAAATCAGCTCTGGGCAAGGCAGCATTTGGAGCCATGAACCCATGGATGCAGAAACCGTGGCCTCCATTTTCACGGCATCCTTACCCTTCAAGATGTCCTCAGTTTGGCCAGGGAGGCTATGAGCTGTAAAAATATAGAAAACAATTCACACTGCACAGACAAAATGTCAAATAAATCATGCAGGCATTCACTGCTGTTGAGTTCACAGGAAGCACAGCGGGGTCAGGGAAGACTTCAGAGAGAAGTTGGGCCTGAAAGGGCAGAGAAACCATTGGCGGTGAGCAGGCAGTCATGGACCACACCGCTCAGGTCTACAAATGCTCCATAATAACAGGGATGTTAATCTGCTTCACTCACTGAGGTTTCCCTAGGGCCTAGAACAGCACCCAGAAGAGAGTCAGTACTCAATAAATATTTATTAAGTGAATGAATGAAATAATATTTACTGAGCTCCCACTAGGTACTAGGGGTTGGGGTTGCAATACTTAAGAATCTTTCTCTCCAGGAGCTTTTAGTCCAGTGGAAGAGACAAAAGAGTAAGCAAATGACTCTCATTTAGAGTGTTAGGTGCTATCACGAAGCTGTACTCAGGACACAGAAACCTCCAGTCCTGGGAATATTCACAGAGTTTGTTGTCCTGTATTGGGAATAAAAGACATAGAGAGTCCTCATGTTTAAACTATTGATACCGAGCAGAACCCTGCAGGGTTGGTTCCTGGGCACAAAAGCCTTTCTGTACCTCCCTATTTCTTGATTATAGGAAAAAGACCTCATTCAGCCTTGACAACCTTCCCTGAGTTCCAATGGGCAGGTTGAAACAGTTGCTAATTAGGGAAGGGAGGGGATGTGAAGAAGAGGGAGGAATAGTCAAAAGAAACAGTAGTGAAGCCTTGGGGCAGGTCCTGGTTCCACCCCAAGGGATACACAACAATATCTTTGAGAAGTAGGGCTTCCCAGGTGGCGCTAGTGGTAAAGAGCCCTCCTGCCAATGCAGGAGACTAAGACACATGTGTTCAATCCCCAGGTCAGAAAGATCCCCTGGAGGAGGGCATGGCAACCCACTCCAGTATAATTGCCTGGAGAAGCCCATGGACAGAGGAGCCTGATAGGCTACAGTCCATGGGGTCTCAAAGAGTCCAACAAGCCTGAAGCAACTTAGCATGCATCCAGATACTGAAACCCCCACCAGGTGGGAGAAGTTAACCCTATGCTGCGCACAAGCACTCAAACCCCAAACTGCTTGAAACCAGAAGGCTGATGATGCTGATTCCGACTAACCTCACCACCAATCAATCAGAAGAATGTCCACAAGCTGATCATGCCCTGTTTGAACCATTACTATGAAAGTCCTCACCACACCCTCCAGGTTGGGACATGCACTTTTGAAGGCATTAGCCTGCTGTGGTCCCCTTTGCCTGGCAAAGCAATAAAGCTATACTTTTCTACTTCACCAAAAACTCTGTCTCTGATTTTCAATTTGGTGTTGGGGTACAGAGGCTGGATTTGTCTCCACCATGGGAGTGAGAACATAATGGGTTTGGTTCTAATGCAATGCTCTTACACTCTTACGCAGTGTAGATCAAAAGCATTAGAAAGGAAGGCCTAGCAATGGGCCCAACAGTCCTTCTAGGAATTTATCCCAGGGTTTGAAAGATTAAAGGTGTGCATATCAAATTAACTCAGAGGTTGTTAACTGCAGCACTGTATACAGCAAAACAAAAAGAAAGAAAAGGAGCCCAAACAACAATATTGGTTAAACAAATTGTGGTACCGTCAGACAATGAAATGCAATGCAACCATTAACCACTATGCCAGAATATTCACTGACACAGAAATATGTCTCCCGTATACACTTGAAAATGTAAGATTCAAAGAAAATGCATACTGTTAAGATCTGTATTTATTTTTATAAGTATAGGTTATCTTTGAGAAATATTTGAAAAAATATACTCAAGAAAGTTAAAGTGATTGTAAATGATGAGATTATAACAGGGTTATCCAGAGTGAATATGCATTATTTTTGTATAAGGGAAATATGTCATTTTAATAAAAAATGAACAGTCCTTCCCATCCCATATACACTCACCACAAACTAAACTGGCCATCTAGCTCATGTCAAGCGAGTGAAGATTCCTCGGCATTCAGGGTTGTCTTCCCCGGGGACAGCCCTGTGGCTGGGATCAACTGCCCCAAGCCTGCCCCAGCTCCTGGCCAATTTGTGAATACAGCATTGAACTCCATCATTTACAGGTTTTAAAGAACTGACAACAGGCAGGTTAGATCCCTAACACTCAGAATATCTGGACCATATCCTCTTTGCATTTCTCCTTAAAGAACTTACCCTCTCAATACTTGGAGCTCAAATGACCTCATTATAGAACAGAAGGCTCCAGAAACTCCAGAGTTTGTTTATTATTTATTGATGATCTCTGGAAAGGACATGTAAAGAAGCAAATTCTCTCTTCAGCTGCCTTGGATAATTTGACAGCAAAGAGATTACCTCCAGGAAAGCAGAGAAAAAACAGGCCAGGGGACAATACAATAATGAAAGCCTGTGTGCCAAATAATGATCAGAGTCCTCATTTTTCCCCTTAATGTTTACTAAGGATGAACCACCATGATGGACTTGCTTTATGATGGAATCATAAAGGAGCTGCTTGCCAGCAATCCTGCTCATCAGGTGGGGAGTGGGAGGCAGGCGCTGACATCCATCGGCTGCTCAAATGACATGTCACTCACATCCTGAGGCAGGCCTTTCCCTCCAAGCTATTTTTGCATTTTTATAACTTGCTTTTTGCTACTCTGATGGTAGGAGCCTGACTGGGTGGCTGAAATGAAGAGAGCTGGTGACCAGAACATGAATTTGTCAAAAGTCACCTGGGCAATCTGAAGGGAGAACTTTAATTAGTGAAAATGAGTGCAAGGCAGGATATAAAATAAGTGCAGGGCAGAAGAAGCTGGTGCCCACCCGAGGGATGATGACATGGACCCCCAATCCCTCTACCAATGCCAAAGCCTTTATTCGTTCACAATTTCTGTGATTGTGAACTGGAGATGAGATGGTGGCAGAACTAAACTTCAGAGCCAGGAAGAACTGGGTTTCAGTGGACTGCTTTCCTCTCTCTGCCCTCACAACTCCAGCTCACACATAATAACGGTGTGACATCAAGTGGTCTTCATCTGTGAAATGGAGACACTGATACTCCCTGAGCAGGATGGGGGTAGGAGCTGAGAGAAGGAGTAAGCTCCCGCCCCAGGGTCAGGCCTGATAAATGGGAGGTGTTTCTGTTTGGATATAAGAGTATTAGCCTTTAAGCAGAAATCAATCACCAAAAGATAAACCCGAAAAATCACCCACTTATTTGGAAGTTAAGACATATACTTCTAAATAACCTATGAGTCAAAAAAGAAAACATGATACGAAGAGAAAATACTCCGAATTCAAGGACATAAAAAGTACATGTCAACCCATGCAGCATTCAGTGGAAGGAATATTTAGATGAAAATACACAGCCCTAAGTGAAGAAAGGACAAACATTAATATGTTAAAATACCCTTCTTCTTAAAACAGGTACAAGAGGAGTAAACTGAACCCAAAGAAAGTAGAAGGAAAAAAAAAAAAAAGATGAAAGGCACAGCTTATAAAATAATCAGCATAATGTAGAGGGGATTGAGAAAAGGTGAATAAAAATGATCAACTTCTGTCTGGTGTTGCTGATAAAAAGGAGGAGGAAATAACCGGCATCAGGATACAAGTGAAGGCATTTTGCTAAGTGTGACTGCTACTCCCAGAGTTGGCCTCTACCTCAGGATGGTGACTATGCAGAGGAGAGACAAGACATGTTCCATGAAAAAGCACCAGGATGAGATTTGGGGCAAGTGAGGGCTCCAGGCAGGAGGTTCAGGGCAGAGAGAGCTTCCGACTGGGAAGCCAGAGAAGGGACTTCAACAGGGCTGAGAGCAGAACCCCTACTACTTCCTGCAATAAGACCACATCTCATATGGACCACGAGTGCAGGTTCGAGAGTCAACTAGAACTGAGTCTTCATCTGCAACTACCTAGTTGTGACCTTGTGCAAATCCACTTTGGGCCTCTATTTCTTAACCGCTCTGGGCCTCTATTTCTTCATCCATAAAATGGGAGTAATAAAAGGACCTCTCTTACAAGGCTGTTGTGAGCCTTAGAAGTTGGTACAGAGAACATGCTCAGTTGCACTAAGTATTACTAAGGTTATTATTACTGTATTTACACCTCTATGAACAGAGCTTAATGTACCAATTTGGGCAGAGAGGCAGAACTGCATTTCTGTGGACAAACCCAGACAAGCAGGGACCACTTACCCGCCATGCCCTGAGCAGTTACCTATGAAGCAACTCGAATGTGCCAGTAACAGTTACCATTTCCACCAGGTGGTCCAGGAGCTTCCCAGAAGGGAAGAACATCTTCAGTCACTGCCCAGGCCAAGGCACACTGCCAACTGGGCCTGCTGTGCAACCCCCTCATAAGCAGGGGGTAGGTAGGCCAGGTGACAAAATCTCTCTCAGATGCCATAGGGCCAAAGAATCAAGACAAAAATGGGTGATAATAGTCCTGAGCAGAAGTGGGCAATTCTTTTGAAATTACACATATTTACTAAAGAAAATCAAAGGTCACATTATAGATGAATAAAGAAAAAAAAACAGCAGCTTTGACTTCAGTTTTTATGCCGAGAACTTTGGGGCTGGTGTTTCCTGTGCCAAAAACAGAGGAGGATAAGCTGCCTGACCAGCCACCAGCACATCACCAGCACAGGGACCTCATGCCTGTACCTTCAGAGAGCCTCCAGAGAGCGGGGCCAGGCAGGGGAGGACTGAGCTCACAGCTTTTCAGGCGAGTTCTGCCAGACCCAAGGGCCATAAATCCCAGGAATGGAAAACAGGAGTAAGAAATAAAACCCTTGGCTTCTAGTGAACAGCCAGCCACTTGCTTCGGGCCATAAATAACCACAGTTAAACCAAGCACCCCTTGCACTTCTCGGCAGGGAAGTGCATGAAAACATCTGATGTAAAGATTTTAAATGCTTAACTGCTCTCTGCCAACATCTACTTGACCATCCAGAGATGCCTGGTCCAGATCTTTGAAGTGAGCCTGGCATATCTCTCCCTCCATGGCCCTGACCACTGCCTCAGGGGACTCTGACTGGTGGAGTGCTGGGTAGCATCATGGGTGAGGAGGAGGGGTCAATTAGGGCCTGGCAGGAGGAAGTGGGTAACCCTCAGCTGTGGGTCCAGGTGCCCCAGTGCCAGCTCTGGCACTCACCATTCTGCAAGCCCTAAATCAGTCGGCTGGTGAGTAAGTGGCTGAGCCCAGATCCAAGCCTGTGTTGTCTCTGCTCCAAAGCTCAGGCACAGTTTCAACATGCACATCACAGGCTCCCAGGAGAGACATCCCAGATGGTAACCGTGACTACGACTTTGGAGCTGGGACTACTTATCCTCTTACCACCTTCTCCAGCAACTTCTCTGGAACTCTTAGATTTCACCACCTTACAGTGAGCCTGGTGCGGTAGGCGCTCAGACTTTGGGGATTATGCATTTTCATTTTTATGGAATCTCCGAAGTCAAGGAGTCAAAGCCATGTTTGGGATCATCTGGATGGCCATCTTTTAACCACAAAGTGCCCAAAGATGCAGCCCTGTTGTTTGAGTCACAGGGTCATTGAAAATGAAGGTCAAATAACATTATAGCAGTCAGTGGAAATAAGGATGTCAAAGTAAGTCGAAAAGAGAAAAATGGTGGGGAAATTGAGTCCTTCTGCATGTAGAACACACAAAATCGCAATTCACACGGGCCGCAGATGTCTGCATGTGTGCAAGTGTGCACAGCCCCGCCTCCCACTCATTAGCAGTGAGTGTGGCAGTAAATACCCAAGGAAGAATGTTTATGGTCTTAGTTCCAGTGATAATTAGATTTATTACTATTTAACACACATTTCAATAAGCCAGGATGCTAACCTTATTTTCAAATAAACTGGATAGCTTCACAGTATTATCACTGACAGCTCATTAAAACTGGCATTTGAAGGTTTTGATTAATCATGGATCTGAATACCTTGAACTCACAAGCAAAACCAAAATGTATTTATATAATTTAAAAGCCTATTTATCTAAATAGGCCTTTCTTTTATTAGTATTATTGAACTGAAAGTATAGATTTTACATATAAAACTGAATGTGTATGTATACAACCCATTGTTAATACACTCAACATTCAGTTTTAGGAGAATACAGACATCTTATAAAATTAATAAAATTCATAAACATTTTTAATTTATATGATAATAAGAACTATAAATGTATGAGGTTTATACTTAGTTCAATAGTTCCACATTTTAGAGAAACCTCATAATTAAGGTCTGTGTAGTCAAAGTTGGGGCTTCCCTAGTAGCTCAGCAGTTAAGAATCTGCTTGCAATGCAGGAGACTCAGGTTTGATCACTGGGTCAAGAAGATACCCTGGAGGAGGGCATGGCAACCATGCTAGTACTCTTGATAGAGAATCCCATAGACAGAGGAGCCTCAATCCATGGTTTGCAAACACAGAGTCTGACATGACTGAAATGACTGAAGCAGCAACAGCAGCATATTCAAAGCTATGGTTTTCCCAGTAGTCATGTATGGATGTGAGAGTTGGACCATAAAGAAGGCTGAGCACCGAAGCATTGATGCTTTCAAATTGTGGTACTGAAGAAGACTTGACCATCCCTTGTCTGCAAGAAAATCAAACCAGTCAATCCAAAAGGAAATCAACTCTTAATATTCATCAGAAGGACTTGCTGAAACTGAAGCTCTAGTACTTTGGCCACCTGATTGGAAGAGCCAACTCCTTGGAAAAGACCATGATGCTGGGAAAGATTGAAAGCAAAAGGAGAAAGGATGGCAGAGGATGAGATGGTTGGATGGCATCTCCCACTCAATGGACATGAATCTGAGCAAACTCCAGGAGATAGTGGAGGACAGAGCAGTCTGGCAGGCTACAGTCCACGGGGTCACAAAGAGTCAACAGGACTTAGCAACTGAACAACAACCTAATAATTAAATTCAGTAGAACAAGTTTCTGAGAATTTATTTTTACCTTAAACGGAATGGATGCATTACTCAGTTTGAGAAACACTGACACAATGAAACCTTAATGATGGATATTTAGGTCCTTTCCTGTTTTGCTTTTTTTTTCTGATACAATGTGCAATGAATCTCCTTTTCCAAGTAGCTTTGTGTGTTTGACAATATCTGCAGTATAAGTGTCTAAAAGTGGCGACACAGGTCAAAGTGTAGATGAATTTACAATGCTCATAAGAGCAGTCAAATTACCCTAGAGTGAGACTGCAATTGCTCTTTCCAAACTCTGTATGCAAATATCTGCTTCCAGACACCCTTGACACTTGTTATGTCTTTGCCAAGCTGCTAATCTGACAGGTAAATTAAGATACATCAGAGTTGTTGTACTTTACACATCTTCAATCAGGAGAAGGATGAGCATTTTTCCATCTGTTTATTTGAATTTTTTCATTTCTTCATTGTCTGTGTAGGAACTGTGTGTTGATGCTCTTTGCTGATTAGATTGTTTTATTATTTTCTCATTGATTTGTTGGCACCCTTTGCTTACAACCTCTTTTGGTCATAGTGAGGATATTCTGCCTTGTTTTTCAAGTGTTTTTTGGCTTTGCTCTAGTAAATTTACTGGGAAGGCTTCAAAAAAATTTTAAGTAAAATATATCAGCTTACTTTCCTTTGTACCATTGTTTCCTTTTAGCTTTAAATGATTCCACTGATTATTATTAAATGTTGCATTCATCTGCAATTTCTTTAATATAAGGCATAAACAAAGTATTGAGACTTTTCTAGATACCAAATAGTTTATTGAATAGTTCATCTTTTCCTGCTGATTTTAAATGTCATCTTATCTTACACTCGATGTAAGTTCTACCAATATTGGGACCTATTTCTGCACTCCTTCATAACATTGAGCAATTTTCTATTCATATGTCAATACCAAACTGATTTAAGTATTTATCAAGCACTCTGAAATTTGGTAAGGTTGGTCTGCCCATATCCATCTTTTCTTATGTTTAAATAGATATTTTTATGTGTTTAATTCACTGGATCAGAAGTTGCAAACTTTTTGTTAAACAGACAGTAAACATTTTAGGCATTTTGTGGGCTATACAGTCTTTGTATAGTAACTACTCAACCCTGCCTTTGTAGCTGGAAAGTAGTCACAGGTCATATGGAAACAAGTTTTGAGTGAGGCTGTGTTCTAATAACGGAGAAGGCAATGGCACCCCATTCCAGTACTCTTGCCTGGAAAATCCCATGGATGGAGGAGCCTGGTAGGCTGCAGTCCATGGGGTCACTAAAAGTCGGACACGACTGAGCGATTTCACTTTCACTTTTCACTTTCATGCATTGGAGAAGGAAATGGCAACCCACTCCAGTGTTCTTGCCTGGAGAATCCCAGGGATGGGGGAGCCTGGTGGGCTGCCGTCCATTGGGTCACACAGAGTCGGACACGACTGAAGCAACTTAGCAGCAGCAGCAGCAGTGTTCTAATAAAACTTTATTTACAAAAACAGCAGTGGGCTAGATTCAGTGAGCCCTAGTTTGCCAACCTCTGTTCTAAATAAACTCTTGTATCATTGTTGAAAGTTTTCCCACCTAAGCAACCAAACCAATTTTAGACTATTGGTTGGGATTGTTTATAATTTAATGATTAACAGTAGAAGAATTTACGTTTTTAAACGTTGACTCTTATCGTCCAAGAACATTTTTTTCCTTTCTTTAATTTACAGGTTCATTTTTGTCTTCATATGACCATGAAGTTTTTCTCCTAGCTACCTCACATTTCCTTAACAGCTCCATCAGGAATTAGACATCCCATCAGAACTGGTCATCATCAGAAATCAGTCATTCCATCAGGATAACTTAAACAGGTCATGTTCTAGCTAAAGTCTGCCCAGAAAGCAACGTATCACAAGGTAGCCTTCAATTCAATAAATATGTGTTGTTCCTCAGTGGAAAGAGAAATGAAGCATACTGCTCCCAAATGCATTTAAATCCAAGTACTCAGGGAATCTGAAAGTCCATCTGGATGCAAAGAAGAACAAAGAGACATAAACTCAACATGAACAGTCCATATGGAACCTGAGGGCAGTCAACCACGTGCCAGCCACAGTGCCAAGAAGCTCCCGGTATCAGTTTATCTGCGCTTAACTCTGAAAGGCTTCTTTGAGTCTATTTATTTGTAGATGAAGATCCCAAAACCCAGAAAGGTTAAGTGAATTGTCTGGATTCCTGGTGCTTATAGAGTTGCTTGGTTGTGTCTGATTCTTTGCGACCCCATGGTCTATACAGTCCATGGAGTTCTCCAGGTCAGAATACTGGAGTGGGGAGCCGTTCCCTTCTCCAGGGGATCTTCCTAACCCCAGGATCGAACCCAGGTCTCCTGCATTGCAGATGGATTCTTTACCAGCTGAGCCACCGGGGAAGCCCTTATAAGAGGTAGTCAAAAACAAAGGCAACCCCAGGCACTTTCTTCCAGACTTCAGGACCACTGTCCACTTGGCTGAAACGGATCCCACAAAAATAGTGCATGTGCCCAGGATAAATCCTGCCTCCTGCATGACTAAACAAGGCTGGCCCTGCTCTGAACCAGACTCTCTGCCTCACTTTTAAATCATCTTCCAAGGAGTGTACCTGGTTGTACATGTCTGCCACTACCCTGGACTTGGGAGTCTGAGAGAAATAGAACTGTGTCCACAGTGCCCAGGGCCTGGAATAGAACCAAAGTCTCACACAAACAGTGTCCATATGGCACAGACACAACCTCTGCCAAGAGGGCAGAGCATTCATGTCAGAGAGAAGATAACAAACATCACTAATTTTCATCCTTTTTAGTGAAGCAGTGGGATGAGCTGAAGAGACTCATTATTTCAAGAATTCCATTTCCTGAAGCCAGTGAGGCAAAGACACCAACGTCAAAACAATGGAAGCAGCCCCATTTTTCCCAGGGAAATATCCTTCCTCAAATGGCTACCCACAGGGGAGCCCTTGTGATCAGGGGGGATGACAGCACCTGCGATCTAGGCATTTAAATGTCAGGCACACTCAAATTTACATCCATCCTTTGTAGCTCTGTGTGATCATTGGGAAATCATTTAACTTTCTGAGACTCCATCTTTTCCTCTCTCAAATAAATGTGATGCCTACTTTCCTGGACTTTCTGGAGATTCAAATAAAATCATTTATGTAACATGCTTGCCACAAAGAGGTTCTCAATGTGGCAATTTCTTCCTCCAGACTGAAGTAGCATCAGCAGAGACCCCAGGGACATTATCTGTCTGAAATTATGGGAAGCAGATGAAAGTTGAGCATCACTCCATCAACAGAGCTGGATAACTGAGCAAGAATTTGATTAGGAGTTTGGGATTAACATATACACACTACTATATAAAAACAGATAACCAATAAGGATCTACTGTATAGGAGACTATACCCAATATTTTGTAATAATCTATAAGGGAAAAGAACCTGAAAAAAATATACACATGTATAACTGAATCACTTTGCTGTACACTTGAAACTACTTCAATAAAAATAAATTAGAAAAAAAAATTTTGATAGCTACAGGGAATGACAGCAGTCACTTCTAAAAACAAAAACCAAAAGAAATAAGGAACCCATGTCCATTCAGCCCCAACCATGTGATGGCCCTGCACTGGGAGCTTTACCCAATGATCTTCAGAACCATCCTACAAGCTGGCGACTAAGTCCCCAATTCAGAGAGGAGGAGGCCAAGACCCACTGAGCTTGTGGAGCATCATTGCGCCTGCTCTGAGCTAGTAAGACACCTTCCATTACCCTACACTACCCTGTTTAATCCTTCATGGAGTCACACAGGCTGGGGGTACAGGGAGAGTCGGGGTCAAACCTCTCCTCCCTCAAGATTGATGAAATCCACTCCAGACATCTCTTGCTCTGATTAAAAATAACAGATGATAAATTACCAAACTCCTTTATGTAGAAATGTGAGTTACAGGAGTGCTGCTAGCAACTGGTTCAGGGTGGTTGTCACAGAAAGAGAAGGAATAGCCATCCACAGCCTACCTCCTTGCCATTCTTTTCTGACTCCTATGCATCTGTGAGTGCCTGCTGGCAAAGGACAATGAATGAGATGAATTGATGCATTAGAAGAGGATATGGAGGTCATAGTGGTCACAGATTAACATAAATCAACAACCTACTGCTTTGGTTTAATGTACCAGAAGCCTAAGCAGAGGGTTGTTTCCTGCAGGCAGCAAGAGTCTGGAGAGCGTCTTGACAACCTTCAGCCTCTCCTGTTTTTGTTTCTTCCTTTCTGATGGAAACATTCCTGCACAAAAGTTTTGGTGCATTCAGCCCTATTGACTTTCCTGTCTAGCCCTTCTTCCCAGAAAGTATCTCTGAAATCAGCCACACTTCTATGTTAATATACACCTGCTTATCTTCTTTCAAAAGATCATATCCTCCCTTAGCCTTTTCTCTCATTATGGAACAAAAGTTTGGTGCCTACAAACAATACTTCAGGCATCAGAGAAAGATTAGAGAGACAGCCCTGGAAACACATTAGGACAGAGGCTGTGTAGCCTCCGTGCAGAAGCAGAAAGTGGAAGACTGCTTCTCCAGCTCCCATCTGTCCATGCAGACAAACAGGCTGCTCTGGGACTCCTAACAGGTGCAGGAAGAACAGGATGGAACATTTCAGAATAGATTCTTTCTGGGCATGTGCCTATCTGAAATCGTTAGGTGATGGAGAAGAAAAGTCAAGGATATCAAAATCAAGGTGTAAGTCTCATCTCTGGTACTTTCTAGCTCAAAGAGCACTGGCAAGTTATTTCATTCCTTTATTGACCCATTCTGTTGAGTGAGGATAAGAATATTTGCATATCAGTTGGTGATGGTGAGTGTTATGTAGAACAGTGAGTGTAACACGGGTGGCAAATCATGGGAACTTAAAATACATTAAGTTAACATATGAGGGTTAACTTTCTCTCTCCATCATGGCTGGGCAGAGCATTTAAGATTAATTCTTCCATGGGATAGTTCAGTTCAGTTCAGTCGCTCAGTCATGTCCGACTCTTTGTGACCCCATGAATCGCAGCACGCCAGGCCTCCCTGTCCATCACCAACTCCTGGAGTTCACTCAGACTCACGTCCATCGAGTCAGTGATGCCATCCAGCCATCTCATCCTCTGTTGTCCCCTTCTCCTCCTGCCCCCAATCACTCCCAGCATCAGAGTCTTTTCCAATGAGTCAACTCTTGACATGAGGTGGCCAAAGTACTGGAGTTTCAGCTTTAGCATCATTCCTTCAAAAAAAATCCCAGGACTGATCTCCTTCAGAATGGACTGGTTGGATCTCCTTACAGTCCAAAGGACTCTCAAGAGTCTTCTCCAGCACCACAGTTCAAAAGCATCAGTTTTTTGGTGCTCAGCTTTCTTCACAGTCCAACTCTCACATCCATACATGACTACTGGAAAAACCATAGCCTTGACTAGATGGACCTTTGTTGGCAAAGTAATGCCTCTGCTTTTCAATATGCTATCTAGGTTGGTCATAACTTTTCTTCCAAGGAGTAAGCGTCTTTTAATTTCATGGCTGTAGTCACCATCTGCAGTGATTTTGGAGCCCAAGAAAATAAAGTCTGTGGCGGATTCATTTTGATGTTTGGCAAAACTAATACAATTATGTAAAGTTTAAAAATAAAATAAAATTAGAGAGAAAAAAATAAAAAAAAAAAAAGAAAATAAAGTCTGACACTGTTTCCACTGTTTCCCCATCTATTTCCCATGAAGTGATGGGACCAGATGCCATGATCTTTGTTTTCTGAATGTTGAGCTTTAAGTCAACTTTTTCACTCTCCTCTTTCACTTTCATCAAGAGGCTTTTTAGTTCCTCTTCACTTTCTGCCATAAGGTGGTGTCACGGGATAGTAAAAGTAGTCAATTAAGATCTAACATTCCCCCACAGCATTTTGTCACTCATGGGTCTGGTGCCCCTCACTCCCAAGGCTGTATTTGCCAACATCATGCTTTATATGAATGAAGCAAAGCATGATGATGCATTTAATGGTCTCTGGGAACTGAATCTTTAAAATCCCCACATCTTCTGACCTTCTGGTTCCAGATAGACTATAAGGAGAGTTTGGGAGGCCAGTTAAGTTTAGATGGTGACTCAGAAAAATATTTTCTTCCCAGAGCATCTCCCTCTGTCCCCAGCCCTCTTGACATGGCCTCTCAGGATAAAATATTCAAGTCCATGGGAAGCACCTGAAAGTCTTGAAGCTATCAACATAATGGCTTCATAGGAATCAATTTCTTGACCATGATGAGAGTAGGCCTTTCTCTCAAATTACTGTTACAAATGCATCAGTACAAGCACTCAAGCTTTGCAAAACCCTTTCCCATCGATAGTCACAAAACTCAGGGGTGAGGAGGTGGTGAGGCTTTCTCTCAGGATGACCATGAAGATAAGGGTAGGATCCAGATGGCCAGATCTGAGCCTCAAAAGTAGCACACTTTGGGTGGGTCTCTAGATCCAATCTGTCCCAGACTTTGACTCGTCTGCTCTCACCTCCCACATACCTGCCCTTGGCCTTGATCACCTGACTTCATTCTGATCTCTGTGTCCCTGACCATGTCCTGCTCCTTGTGTTGCCCATCCATGCACCTGCTCCAGTAAAACCCTGACTCAGTCTCTTCTGACCCTTCTCTGAAAATTTCTGTATTTTTCTTGATAATTCATTAAACATCATTTTAAATTGCTTCCATGGCTATTAGCCAGGTTAACTTTTTGAGTCAAATCTGATCATATACATTTTCTCAGAATGCCAAATATTTCAGAATCTTCCTAATAATTTAGCTTAGAGCTGAAAGTTTTATGACCTTCTAATTTAATCTATTCTATAATCATGGTTATATTCCATTTCTCATCTTAAATCTTCTGTATTTGCACTTGCTCTCTTACTTTATTGATTATATCTAAGAAGAGTGTGTCTGTTTTATTGGTTTCTCCAAAGAATCAGCTTCTAGATTCACTTATAAATTCTAAGGTTTTTCAATGTTTCTAATACATTAAGTGAAAGTTGCTCAGTTGTGCCCGGCCCTTTGCAATCCCACAGACTACACAGCTCATGGAAGTCTCCAGGCCAGAATATTGGAGTGGATAGCCTCTCCAGGGGATCTTCCCAACCCAGGGATCAAACCCACGTCTCCTGCATTGCAGGCAAATTCTTTACCAGCTGAGCCACAAGGGAAGCCCAAGCATACTGGAGTGGGTAGCCTATCCCTTCTCCAGCAGATCTTCCCAACCCAGAAATTGAACTGGGGTCTCCTGCATTGCAGGCAGATTCTCAGTTGGTAAACTGTGTTATCAGGGAAGCCCTGGCCCAATTCTATAATCATAGTTATATTCCATTTCTCATCTTAAATCTTCTGTATTTATGCTTTCTCTCTTATTTTCTTGATTATATCTAAAGAAGAACATGTCTATATTATTGGTTTCTTCAAATAATGAGCTTTTAGATTCACTTATAAATTCTAACGGAGAAGGCAATGGCACCCCACTCCAGTACTCTTGCCTAGAAAATCCCATGGATGGAGGACCCTGGTAGGCTGCAGTCCATGGGGTCGTTACAAGTCGGATGCGACTGATCGACTTCACTTTCACTTTTCACTTTCACACAATGGAGAAGGCAATGGCAACCCACTCCAGTGTTCTTGCCTGGAGAATCCCAGGGACAGCAGAGCCTGGGTGGGCTGCCGTCTATGGGGTCGCACAGAGTCAGACACGACTGAAGCGACTTAGCAGCAGCATAAATTCTAATGTTTTTCAATTTTTCTAATACATTAATTTCTACTATATTTATGGTTTATTGTTCCCTAATTTCCTTAGATTTCTCCTTTTTAACTTGTACTGAATGCTTTATTTTCATTCTTTCTCATTTATTATTAAGCATTTAAGGCTATAGATTTGCTTTGAAGGATAGCTTTGGTCACATTCCATAAGTTTTGGTATACAGTGTTGCTCTATTAATAGCTTGTAATTGTGATTTTAATTTTCATTTGTACACAAAAGTTGTTTAAGAAAGTTTCAGGTTTTTTTCTTTCCATGTGATTAGGTTTCATTTTGCTTTGATTTTCCTGGTTAGTCCTGCAACATAGTACATTTTTTACAACATATCTTTGTACTACAAAGATATAGTACATTTACAATGAAATATTACTCAGCAATAAAAAGAATGAGTGATTCCCATTTACGGCTCCATCAGCAGGAAAGACATTTTATTTCACTTTTCAGAGAGGAATAACCAAAAGCACAGTGAGGTTAAGCAACCAGCCTGAAGCTTCTGAGACAATAAACAATAAAATCAGAAATGATATCCAAAATGTTTTGCATAAGAAAGATAATTCCCCAAATCTTTATTCAGCAACAGGGAATGCGTACAATCATCAGTGGACTTTTCTAGGGCTGGGGAGGGATGTGAAGAGTTTCCAACAGCTAGAGATAAGGTCTTTACTAACAGGGCCTTGGAAGTCCTCCCTTAGCGATATCCGGAGGACACCTCCCAGAGTGCTGTATGCCTTGTTCATGCTCCATCACTGCTCAAGGTACAAGGTGGTGAATGGTGGTGCTCCATCTTCCAGACCAGATCCAGAGCAGCAGGAGCAAAGGCCCTGGAGAGTCTCAGGACACACGTGTTCCAGATGCAAGACTTCCAGCACCCAGAGGCCACAGCTAGACTCATCCACACGGGTCCAGTGCCCGTATCACTGCGGGTGTGCTTCTGCCGATTGTGTTTGTCATTCGATCCTATGGAGTAGTTCACAGCCCCCTCCACTGAAAAAGAATCCAAGGTTCAGAAAGGGAACATATCCAGCGCAGGGTTGATGGTGCAGGACGGCATTTCTTCAGAGGGTGACCAGACACGGCAGAACATGGTGGTGGCTGAGATATTCCTATTGTAGAGCAAGCTTCTGGTAGAAGTTTAGTCAGGGTTTTGAACCTCTGTTTATGTATTTATCTTTTATATGATTTAACACTCCTCTCCTAAGATGAAGGAGGACTTTATCCAGCCCTAACGATAAGTTTAGGGTGACACCCAGTAAGCGGCAGGTGCTCAGTTAACATAGGGTTGGGAGGGTTCCATCAATCCTTTTCTCCTCTAGCTTGGGGCTCAAGCTGGAAGGGCATGGCCTACCTTTGGCAGAGTCTGACACCAGTAAAATGCTATGATTGGAAGAGCCCAGAGAAACCATGAAGTCCAGGGCTCACTACTGGCATTTCTGGGTACAATTCAGGGGGTGCCTAAAATTTGAATAGGAAATATTTACATCTTTATCCTCACTAATCTCACAGCAGTTCAGGATTTTCTTCACTGTGCATGTAGGCAGCAGACCCCAGCAGTCCTAGCTGTGGACAAATAAAAATGACTTTGTGACTAATAGAAATCATAGGTGCTTGTGTGTCCCATCACAGTTATCACAGACATCTCAGAATATCATTTACATCCATTGCTATTTGAGAATTAGGATAGGTATTATACTCACAACTAGATTTTGTTGCTTAATGTGTTAATAAATAAGCATATATATTACACCATCACAATTTATAAATCTTTGATAGTTATTTCAATATTAGTTCCCTTTATAATCCAATATATTTTACTTTGCTAATTAAAAACCATGACTCTGAGAAAGGGTTTATATGTTTCACCAGACTCCTCTAGAGGTCTATGGTGCAAAAACATGTTTAAAAACTCTGATGGTATAACTATTAGAGAAATGTAAATCAAAAACACACTGAGGTATGACCTTACACTGATCAGAATGGCCAGGATCAAGAAGTCTATAAGTAATAAATGCTGGAGAGGGTATGGAGGGAAGGGAACCCTCCTACACTGTAGGTAGACATGTAAATTTGGAGAAAGAAATGACAACACACTCCAGTAATCTTGCCTAGAGAATCCTGTGGACAAAGGAGCCTGGTGGGCTGCCGTCTATTGGGTCATAAGGAGTTGGACACGACTGAAGCGACTTAGCATGCATGCATGCATTGGAGAAGGAAATGGCAACCCACTCCAGTATTTTTGCCTGGAGAATCCCAGGGATGGAGGAGCTTGGTGGGCTGCCGTCTGTGGGGTCACACAGAGTCGGACACGACTGAAATGACTTAGCAGCAGCGGCAGACATGTAAGCTGGTGCAGCCACTATGGAGAACGGTATGCAGGTTCTTTAAAAAACTAAAAATAGAGTTACCATATGATCCAGAAATTCAACTCCTGAGCATATACCCCCAAAGATGAAAACTCTAACTCAAAAAGACACATGCACCTCAATGTTCAAAGCAGCATTATTTACAATAGCCAAGACATGGAAGCAACCTAAGGGTCCATTGACAAATGAATGCATAAAGATATAGTACATATACAATGGAATATTACTCAGCCATAAAAAGAATGAGAGATTCCCATTTACAGCTGCATACCTGAAACTACCACAATATTGTAAATCAACTAAAGTTCAATTTAAAAATAAAAAAGAAAGCCTTATAGATAAGGTTATAGACAAGGAAACAGGCCCAGAGAGAAGAAGTGATCCAGCCAAGGTCACAGCAGAGTCGGGACCAGACACCATCTTCCAATCCTACCAGCATAGGATGACTTTACAATGAGGGGAACCTGGGGGCGAGGGTGGGAAGCACGGAGCTTAGTCCTATGAGGACTTGTGACAGCTGTGGGAGGAAAGGTCAGGCTGAGCCAAGGCAGGGCGAGGGAACAGGGAAGACCACAGTCTGCACTGCTTGCTCAGCCAGGGAGGCCCTCAAAGCAGCAATTACAAGTATTTATTATTTGTTTTCCCGAAGTCTGCTCACATGGAACCAAGCAATAGATTAAAAGATTCTTCAGTGGCCACACGAGAAGATGGTGGGGCTTGATTTGTCTTTGCAATTAAAACCCACATCACATGCATGTGTTCTTTATAACTGTATTTGAGCAGCTTAGGGAGAGAATTTAATCCCTCAGTATAATACCTGGCAGGGGGTGAGGGGCGTGCTTGTCTACAGAGTAGGAAGTTTTCTGCTTGGAGAATGCGCCTTTTCCTGGCTACCTGCGACTTGCTGAGGCTGGTAACTTAGAATCAGATAGAAGGTGCTTCTCAAAGAAGAGTGTTCACATGTTTAGAGGGGACTAGGTCATTGCACCCAGCATTTTGCAAAATGGGTGCCTGGGACTCCCGATACACACACCATTCTCTTGGCTTTTCCCAAATGCCTGACTCATCTCTTGATGAGCCCTCACTTGGAATTCCTTCTCTACACTTCATCACTACCATTATTAATAATAATAACAACTGTTATTATTGTTGTTGCTATTGTTATAATTGCATGCATGGTAAGTCACTGCAGTTGTTTTCAACTCTGTGTGACCCTATGGACCGTAGCCCGCAGGCTCCTCTGTCCATGGGATTCTCCAGGCAAATACTGGAGTGGGTTGTCATTTCCTTCACCAGGGTATCTTCCTGAACCAGGGATCAAAACCACGCCTCTTAACATCTCCTGCATTTGCAGGCAGCTTCTTTGCCACTTGTTATAATTATGGAGTAGCAATTCCTACAGCTTGAGGACTGCTAATAGGCAAGAACTCTCAGTCTGTAAGGCAAGCTGATGCATGCTGCTGCTGCTGCTGCTAAGTCGCTTCAGCCATGTCCGACTCTGTGCAACCCCATAGACGGCAGCCCACCAGGCCCCGCCGTCCCTGGGATTCTTCAGGCAAGAACACTGGAGTGGGTTGCCATTTCCTCCTCCAATGCATGAAAGTGAAAAGTGAAAGTGAAGTTGCTCAGTCGTGTCCAACTTTTATCGACCCCATGGACTGCAGCCTACCAGGCTCCTCTGTCCATGGGATTTTCCAGGCAAGAGTACTGGAGTGGGGTGCCATTGCCTTCTCCAAACAGTTAGCCGGGGCAACAACAAATCTCATTACCCAAAGAGGGCAGCCCACTGGTGGTGAGCTCAGACTCTAAAGGGCTTGCTCTAACAGCCAGATGGGGAGCACTTCCTCTGGACCAGGCATCCTTGAAGCCCCATCACATTAGCTATCTCATCTGGCCCTGCCACTGCGAGGCTCAGTCACTCAAATAGCCAGAGCCGAGACCCCTGAGATCCAGGGTTTCCCCATGTCTGGGAAAGCCCAGGCTGGCTTACTGAGTTCACTTCTGAAAGGACTTTGGGGATTTTATCAAGGTAAGCCCTCAGCAATTTAGCGGGTAAGCAGCCGGGCAGCCCTGGTTATAGTCCTAAAGAGCCTTCCTCTCCTGACCCAGGTTCCTCCATCCTCACACCCCACCTCCCCAGGAATATCACACCCTCACTGCCATGTTTCTTCTCCTACGGCTGGAGGACTAGCCTTTCTGCTTTCACAATAGTACATATATTATTCCCTCGAAGCCAGGCTATCTGCACAAATAAGGCATAATAATAGAAGAAAGAAGGATAACAACCCTTTATTGAGCTCTTCCTATATGCCAAGAACCTTGCCGAGTTATTTATAAACATGTTATTTAGTTCTCCTAACAGCCGTGAAGGAGTCTCATTATCCTCATTTTATGGATGAGGAGACCGAGGCTCAGCAAGATGAAGCAGTTTGTCAAAAGCCACAGAGCTGCTCGGGCAGGGCTGAGGCACGATGCCAGCTCCTCTTGAGTTCTGCCTGTGACAATGTTATTCTTAACCCCATCATTCCGTGAAACATTTAGATCCTGAATAAGCTCTTTCTGCATTACTATGAGCCCCTAATTTTTGTTGTTTACTATTGGTACTCTCTTTGGACATTTTTTTTTTAGTAAACTAAATGCTTCTGTTGCAACTTGGGAAATCACAGATTAAGGATCCAAAAAGCAGCATGGGATGGGAAGACCCAGGGCCAAGAAGCAGCCCACCCAGCTGCCTCCAAGCCAGTTCCTTCACTGCCCAGACCTCAGCCTCTCCTCTGAAAAATGGGGATGATCATATTTATCCTGTCATGCTCAGAGGAGGCCACCGGGAGGACTGGACATGATGGTAAGTGTGCAAGGGCTCGACACACAGTCCTGAGGAGGAGGCTGGGGTGAGGTCACATGGTCCCCTAGGACCCTCTCGTGTGGCTTTCACTTACCCCCTGCTCAGAATCACACTTACCTCCAGCAAGAGAATGCCTGTGTCCCAGCTCCTGGCACATCACCACGAGTCATCTATTCAGCACTGAACACACTTTTGGGACACACATCTGTGTCCCAGGCATGGTTTCAGGCCCTAGGGAGACAGCAGGGCAAGAGCACTGAAGCCCTGCCCACATGGAGCTGCTGGCATCCAAGGGATGAGAGCCCAGGCTCCCTGAGCTCTCATCATGGCTGGTCCAGGTACCTGATGCTTCTCTGTCCATTTGATGCTTGCCTGCACAACTCTGAGGGAGGAGTCAGTATCACAGATAAGGGAACCGAGGTATGGAAGGTTAGGTAAGCTGCTCCAAGTTGCAGGGGTGGAAAGCAGCAGAACTTAGTTGGAACTTGACGGTCAGGCCCCAGAGCTCACACACCACCATCACTCTCTGCTTCTGCATGTCTACCTGCTTTTCCTTTGACACCAAAGCCTTTCACCTTGTCCTCCACAGCTTGTCCAGTCTTCTCCAGCTCTACTTTCTGGTAGCCTCCTCTCCCTGGCCCAGGCCCTTGTTTGTCCTTCTAGAACCACAGAAACCTCCCTCTAGCCTCTCTGCTTCTTCCAGCCTCTGGCCAGCTCCTGCTTCTCTCACCTCTACCCTATCCTGCCTCCTACCCCAGCTGAGTCCCAAAAAGTCCAGGTGTGGAACCATGGCCTCAAGGCCACCAAGGTCTGCTGAAACGTGAATTTCTCTTTTTTTTCCTTCTTTTTGATACAGGCCATTTTTAATTTTTTAATTAATGAATTTATTTATTTTACTTTACAATATTGTATTGGTTTTGCCATACACTGACTTGAATCTGCCATGAGTATACATATGTTCCCCATCCTGAACTACCCTCTCACCTCCCTCCCCATCCCATCCTTCTGGGTCATATCAGTGCACCAGCGCCAAGCACCCTATCAGTTCAGTTCAGTTCAGTCGCTCAGTCATGTCCCACTCTTTGCGACTCCATGAATCACAACATGCCAGTTCTCCCTGTCCATCACCAACTTCCAGAGTTCACTCAGACTCACATCCATCAAGTCAGTGATGCCATCCAGCCATCTCATCCTCTGTCGTTCCCTTCTGCTCCTGCCCCCAATCCCTCCCAGCATCAGAGACCTTACCAGTGAGTCAACTCTTTGCATGAGGTGGCCAAAGTACTGGAGTTTCAGCTTTAGCATCATTCCTTCCAAAGAAATCCCTGGGCTGATCTCCTTCAGAATGGACTGGTTGGATCTCCTTGCAGTCCAAGGGACTCTCAAGAGTCTTCTCCAACACCACACTTCAAAAGCATCAATTCTTCGGCAATCAGCCTTCTTCACAGTCCAACTCTCACATCCATACATGACCACAGGAAAAACCATAGCCTTCACTAGACGGACCTTTGTTGGCAAAGTAATGTCTCTGCTTTTGAATATGCTATCTAAGTTGGACATAACTCTCCTTCCAACGAGTAAGCGTCTTTTAATTTCATGGCTGCAGTCACCATCTGCAGTGATTTTGGAGCCCCCCAAAAATAAAGTCTGACAATGTTTCCACTGTTTCCCCATCTACTTCCCATGAAGTGATGGGACTGGATGCCATGATCTTCATTTTCTGAATGTTGAGCTTTAAGCCAACTTTTTCACCCTCCACTTTCACTTTCATCAAGAGGCTTTTTAGTTCCTTTTCACTTTCTGCCATAAGGGTGGTGTCATCTGCATATCTGAGGTTATTGATATTTCTCCTGGCAATCTTGATTCCAGCTTGTGTTACCTCCAGCCCAGTGTTTCTCATGACGTACTCTGCATATAAGTTAAATAAGCAAGGTGACAATATACAGCCTTGACGTACTCCTTCTCCTATTTGGAACCAGTCCTATGTTCCATGTCCAGTTCTAACTGTTGCTTCCTGACCTGCATACAGATTTCTCAAGAGGCAGGTCAGGTAGTCTGGTATTCCCATCTCTTTCAGAATTTTCCAGTTTATTGTGATCCACACAGTCAAAAGCTTTGGCATAGTCAATAAAACAGAAATAGATGTTTTTCTGGAACTCTCTTGCTTTTTCCATGATCCAGCGGATGTTGGCAATTTGATCTCTGGTTCCTCTGCCTTTTCTAAAACCAGTTTGAATATCAGGAAGTTCACGGTTCACATGTTGCTGAAGCCTGGCTTGGAGAATTTTGAGTATTACTCTACTAGTGTGTGAGATGAGTGCAATTGTGCAGTAGCTTGAGCATTCTTTGGCATTGCCTTTCTTTGGGATTGGAATGAAAACTGACCTTTTCCAGTCCTGTGGCCACTGCTGAGTTTTCCGAATTTGTTGGCATATTGAGTGCAGCATTTTCAGAGAGTCATGTTTCAGGATTCGAAATAGCTCAACTGGAATTCCATCACCTCCACTAGCTTTGTTTGTAGTAATGCTTTCTAAGGCCCACTTGACTTCACATTCCAGGATGTCTGGCTCTAGGTCAGTGATCACACCATCATGATTATCTGGGACATGAAGATTTTTTGTACAGTTCTGTGTATTCTTGCCACCTATTCTTGATATCTTCTGCTTCTGTTAGGTCTATACCATTTCTGTCCTTTATCGCGCCCATCTTTGCATGAAATGTTCCCTTGGTATCTCTAATTTTCTTGAAGAGATCACTAGTCTTTCCCATTCTGTTGTTTTCCTCTATTTCTTTGCATTGATCGCTGAGGAAGGCTTTCTTATCTCTTCTTGCTATTCTTTGGAACTCTGCATTCAGATGCTTATTCTTTTTCTCCTTTGCTTTTCGCTTCTCTTCTTTTCACAGCTCTTTGTAAGGCCTCCCCAGACAGCCATTTTGCTTTTTTGCATTTCTTTTCCATGGGGATGGTCTTGATCCCTGTCTCCTGTACAATGTCATGAACCTCATTCCATAGTTCATCAGGCACTCTATCTATCAGATCTAGGCCCTTAAATCTATTTCTCACTTCCACTGTATAATCATAAAGGATTTTATTTAGGTCATACCTGAATGGTCTAGTGGTTTTCCCTACTTTCTTCAATTTCAGTCTGAATTTGGCAATAAGGAGTTCATGATCTGAGCCACAGTCAGCTCCAGGTCTTATTTTTGCTGACTGTATAGAGCTTTTCCATCTTTGGCTGCAAAGAATATAATCAATCTGATTTCAGTGTTGACCATCTGGTGATGTCCATGTGTAGAGTCTTCTCTTGTGTTGTTGGAAGAGGGTGTTTGCTATGACCAGTGCATTTTCTTGGCAAAACTCTATTAGTCTTTGCCCTGCTTCATTCTGTATTCCAAGGCCAAATTTGCCTGTTACTCCAGGTGTTTCTTGACTTCCTACTTTTGCATTCCAGTCCCCTATAATGAAAAGGACATCTTTTTTGGGTGTTAGTTCTAAAAGGTCTTGTAGGTCTTCATAAAACTGTTCAACTTCAGCTTCTTCAGCATTACTGGTTGGGGCATAGACTTGGATTACTGTGATATTGAATGGTTTGCCTTGGAAACGAACAGAGATCATTCTGTTGTTTTTGAGATTGCATCCGAGTACTGCATTTTGGACTCTTTTGTTGACCATGATGGCTACTCCATTTCTTCTGAGGGATTCCTGCCCGCACCCTATATCATGTATCAAACCTGGACTGGCTATTCGTTTCACATACGATATTTTACATGTTTCAATGCCATTCTCCCATATCATACTGCTCTTGCCCTCTCCCACAGAGTCTAAAAGACTGTTCTATACATCTGTTTCTCTTTTGCTGTCTCACATACAGGGTTATCATTACCATCTTTCTAAATTCCATATTTATGGGTTAGTATACTGTATTGGTATTTTTCTTTCTGGCTTACTTCACTCTGTGTAATAGGCTCCAGTTTCATCCACCTCCTTAGAACTGATTCAAATGTATTCTTTTTAATGGCTGAGTAATATTCCATTGTGTATATGTACCACAGCTTTCTTATCCATTCATCTGCTGATGGACATCTAGGTTGCTTCCATGTCCTGGCTATTATAAACTGTGCTGCGATGAACATTGGGGTACACGTGTCTCTTTTGATTCTGGTTTCCTCAGTGTGTATTCCCAGCAGTGGGATTGCTAGATCATATGGCCGTTCTATTTCCAGTTTTTTAAGGAATCTGCACACTGTTCTCCATAGTGGCTGTACTAGTTTACATTCCCACCAACAGTGTAAGAGGGTTCCCTTTTCTCCACTCTCTCTCCAGCATTTATTGCTTGTAGACTTTTGGACAGCAGCCATTCTGACTGGTGTGAAATGGTACCTCATAGTGGTTTTGATTTGCATTTCTCTGATAATGAGTGATGTTGAGCATCTTTTCATGTGTTTGTTAGCCATCTGAATGTCTTCTTTGGAGAAATGTCTGTTTAGTTCTTTGTCCCACTTTTGGATTTGGTCTTTTTGTTTTGTTTGTTTGTTTTTTAATTTTTTTAAAATTTAATTTTATTTTTAAACTTTACATAATTGTATTAGTTTTGCCAAATATCAAAATGTATGTATTACATGTATCCAGGTATACATGGAATTGAGCTTCAGGAGTTACTTGTGTACTTTTGAGATTACTTCTTTGTCAGTTGCTTTGTTTGCGATTATTTTCTCCCATTCTGAAAGCTGTCTTTTCACTTTGCTTATAGTTTCCTTTGTTGTGCAGAAGCTTTTAATTTTAATTAGGTCCCATTTGTTTATTTTTGTCAATATTTCCAATATTCTGGGAGGTGGGTCATAGAGGATCCTGCTGTGGTTTATGTCGGAGAGTGTTTTGCCAATGTTTCCTCTAGGAGTTTAATAGTTTCTAGTCTTACATGTAGATCTTTAATCCATTTTGAGTTTATTTTTGTGTATGGCGTTAGAAAGTGTTCTAGTCTCATTCTTTTACAAGTGGTTGACCAGTTTTCCCAGTACCACTTGTTAAAGAGATTGTCTTTTCTCCATTGTATATTCCTGCCTCCTTTGTCAAAGATAAGGTGTCCATAGGTAGATTTATCTGTGGGCTTTCTATTTTGTTGCATTGATCTATATTTCTGTCTTTGTGCCAGTACCATACTGTCTTGATGACTGTGGCTTTGTAGTAGAGCCTGAAGTCAGGCAGGTTGATTCCTCCAGTTCCATTCTTCTTTCTCAAGATTGACTTGGCTATTCAAGGTTTTTTGTATTTCCATACAAATTATGAAATTATTTGTTATAGTTATCTGAAAAATACCATTGGTAGCTTGACAGGTATTGCATTGAATCTATAGATTGCTTTGGGTAGTATACTCATTTTCACTATATTGATTCTTCCAATCCATGAACATGGTATATTTCTCCATCTATTAGTGTCCTCTTTGATTTCTTTCACCAGTGTTTTATAGTTTTCTATATATATATACATAGGTCTTTTGTTTCTTTAGGTAAATATATTCCTAAGTATTTTATTCTTTTCATTGCAATGGTGAATGGAATTGTTTCCTTAATTTCTCTATTTTCTCATTGTTAGTGTATAGGAATGCAAGGGATTTCTATGTGTTAATTTTATATCCTGCAACTTTACTATATTCATTGATTAGCTCTAGTAATTTTCTGGTGGAGTCTTTAGGGTTTTCTATGTAGAGGATCATGTCATCTGCAAACAGTGAGAGTTTTACTTCTTCTTTTCCCATCTGGATTCCTTTTATTTCTTTTTCGGTTCTGATTGCTGCTACCAAAACTTCCAAAACTATGTTGAATAGTAGTGGTGAGAGTGGGCACCCTTGTCTTGTTCCTGACTTTAGGGGAAATGCTTTCAATTTTTCACCATTGAGGATAATGTTTGCTGAATTTTTTTCATATATAGCTTTTATTATGTTGAGGTATGTTCCTTCTGTGCCTGCTTTCTGGGTTTTTTTTTTTTTTTTTGGTCATAAATGGATGTTGAATTTTGTCAAAGGCTCTCTGCATCTATTGAGATAATCACATGGTTTTTATCTTTCAATGTGTTAATGTGGTATATTACATTGGTTGATTTGAGATATTGAAGAATCCTTGCATCCCTGGGATAAAGCCCACTTGGTCATGATGTATGATCTTTTTAATATGTTGTTGGATTCTGTTTGCTAGAATTTTGTTAAGGATTTTTGCATCTATGTTCATCAGTGATATTGGCCTGTAATTTTCTTTTTTTGTGGCATCTTTGTCAGGTTTTGGTATTAGGGTGATGGTGGCCTCATAGAATGAGTTTGGGAGTTTACCTTCCTCTGCAATTTTCTGGAAGAGTTTGAGTAGGATAGATGTTAGCTCTTCTCTAAATTTTTGGTAGAATTCAGCTGTGAAGCTGTCTGGTTCTGGGGTTTTGTTTGCTGGAAGATTTCTGATTACAGTTTCAATTTCCGTGCTTGTGATATGGGCCATTTTTAAAGTCTTTATTGAATTTGTTATAATATTGCTTCTGTTTTATGTTTTGGTTTTTTGGCCTTGAGGCATGCAGGATCTTATCTCCCCCACCAGAAATCTAATCTGCACCCCCTGCATTGGAAGGCAAAGTTTTAATCACTGGACCACCAGGGAAGTCCCTAACATGTATTTCTGCATTTTTCTTCCTGCTCCCCAAATGCTCAGTTCACAAAAACTGTCCTCCAGGCCAGAGAGCCTAAACTTTAGGGGAATTGCTGGACTTCTTGTGAAGATAACCACAAGTTACAGCATCCTTCCCCAGGAGAATAAACATGTATGAACGTTTCTTGAAATCTGCACCTGTCTTCTGCACGGTCACAAAACCACCATGAAGACCTTGGTGCTAGACACTCGAATCTTAATACTGTCCCTCTATTCCTTAAACATGTCTTTTCATCTCTCTCTCTCAACATCTTCTCCCACCTGAGATGCTTCCTCCATCTTCTCTTTTGTCTAATGAAATCCTCATGACCCATCAAAACCCAGCTCCATTGTCACTAGGCTAGGCGAGTGTGCTTCCTTGATGCTTTCACTGAGAGCTGCCCTCAGGATTTCAGTCATCCCTCCCTGGAATTTGGGACCACACCTCATTTCCACCTACTTAAATGGACCCCTCTAGGGCAAGGAGGCTGGTTTAGCTACCTAACAATCTTTCACCTCATGCAGCACAGAGCTCTTGTAAACAGCAGGTATACAGTGTCTATTTTTTGAAAAACTGAAAACTGAAAGCAGCAATCCTTATTTTCAAATGGTAGATTCTAGAATGCTAATGAAATGGATGCTTCATTATCTGTGTCCCACTAATAAGGCTCTGCGGACAGTGGGTTTCTGGAAAATTTCACCAGACATAAGCTTAGGAAAATGATCTCTTGCCTTTGCCATTTGTTAGAAATATAAACATTTCATACCCACTTGTTACCACAGTTCTTGAATTCCTATTTAAATCTCCATGTATTTACTAATGGTAACCTAGTTTATAGGAATCTATGGCTTCTAAAGAAGGTCAGATCCTGATTAATTAGTTGTGATCCATATTTTGTATCTGATAATTAGCTTACAGCTGCAGTGAAAATTGGGCCCTACATTTTCAGAAGGTGGAATATTTTAAGAAAGCAGATATTCTTTGTGTGTTCTGATCTCTGCTTTGTTAAAAGGCTGTTAAAGAGAGAACTATAACATAGGGGAAAAATGAATACATTTGCTCTCAAGATGCGATTAAAACAGAATGCAAATATGACTAATGAGACAATTAACTTTTCTAGAAATATTATGCAAGAGTATCAACTCCTGGGATGTAACATTTCTATACTAAAAAATTCAGTTTGATAGCATCAGTGACCAAAGGGATCTGGGAAGAAAAGGCATTGCTACTGTTAGGGAAGTCTGAGGAGGGCATGAAAAGTGCCCATTTCTTTCTAACGTGATCTACTCAGCTATGGAACAGATGCTGTTGCAAATGCTCCCATGTGGCTCCTACATGTGGGCTGCTTCCAGCAATTCTTTTCAACATGGCACCACGAGAATGGCATTAATTCAGGCGTCAGGAGCCCTTAGCTCAAATCTCAGCACCACCAGCTACAGCTAAATGACCTCGGATGGTCCATATTATGGTTGTGGGCCTCAATTTCTTCCTCTGTGAAATGGAGACACCTGTCTCATGAGTTATAAGGCTCCATGAGCCAATGTATATAAAGTGCATGGTATGGAGATGAGCAGGCCGGTGTGTCCTAGAGAAATTGTTGTTGAAGCTGCAGAGTTAGGGGGCAGGGCATGGAAACACCTTGTTCCAGGAAAAGGCTCTGGCATGAGGTGGGGTTCTAGGAAGGAGGATTAAAGAGTCAGGATCTTAGGCCCTACCCTGTATTTCAAGTTCGAGCCAAGTGATCTTGGGTTTTAGTATCATGCTTTCAACATTCATAAAACAGCAGCCCTTTCCTAAGTGATTTCCAAGGAGCTGTCCTAAGAACCCAGCACTGTTCAAGGCTACAGAAGAGTTCACATTTTTTTTTTACAAGTAGTTCATTACTAACTGGCCTGAATTTCTCCAAATATGCCCATTCGCCACTTTTTTGGTTTCAGTCCACAGCTAAGTTACCTGTAATTACACTGCAATTAAATAGTCCTATTAGGAGCTCTACAGGAACTCCATTTGGAAAACTCAGCCATGGCCACAGGACTGGAAAAGGTCCATTTTCATTCCAATCCCAAAGAAAGGCAATGCCAAAGAATGCTCAAACTACCACACAATTGCACTCATCTCACACGCTAGTAAAGTGATGCTCAAAATTCTCCAAGACAGGCTTCAGCAATATGTGAACCGTGAACTTCCAGATGTTCAAGCTGGCTTTAGAAAAGGCAGAGGAACCAGAGATCAAATTGCCAACATTTGCTGGATCATCAAAAAAGCAAGAGAGTTCCAGAAAAACATCTATTTCTGCTTTATTGACTATGCCAAAGCCTTTGACTGTGTGGATCACAATAAACTGTGGAAAATCCTGAAAGAGATGGGAATACCAGACCACCTGACCTGCCTCTTGAGAAATCTGTATGCAGGTCAGGAAGCAACAGTGAGAACTGGACATGGAAAAACAGACTGGTTCCAAATAGGAGAAGGAATACATCAATGCTGTATATTGTCACCCTGCTTATTTAACTTATATGCAGAGAACATCATGAGAAACGCTGGGCTGGAAGAAGCACAAGCTGGAATCAAGATCACTGGGAGAAATATCAATAACCTCAGATATGCAAATGGCACCACCCTTATGGCAGAAAGTGAAGAGGAACTAAAAAGCCTCTTAGGAGAGTGAAAAAGTTGGCTTAAAGTTCAACATTCAGAAAACTAAGATCATGGCATCTAGTCCCATCACTCCATGGGAAATAGATGGGGAAACAGTGGAAACAGTGTCAGACTTTCTTTTTTGGGCCTCCAAAATCACTGCAGAACATGACTGCAGCCATGAAATTAAAAGACACTTACTCCTTGGAAGAAAAGTTATGACCAATCTAGATAGCATATTAAAAAGCAGAGACATTACTTTGCCAAAAAAGGTCCGTCTAGTCAAGACTATGGTTTTTCCAGTGGTCATGTATGGATGTGATAGTTGGATTGTGAAGAAAGCTAAGCACTGAAGAATTGATGCTTTTTTTTCTTTCTTTTTTTTTTTAATTTTATTTTTAAACTTTACAATATTGTATTAGTTTTGCCAAGTATTGAAATGAATCTGCCATTCATTATCAGAGAAATGCAAACAGAATTGATGCTTTTGAACTGTGGTGTTGGAGAAGACTCTTGAGAGTCCCTTGGACTGCAAGGAGATCCAACCAGTCCATTCTGAAGGATATCAGACCTGGGTGTTCATTGGAAGGAATGATGCTAAAGCTGAAACTCCAATACTTTGGCCACCTCATGCGAAGAGTTGACTCATTGGAAAAGACCCAG
Source organism: Bos indicus x Bos taurus (assembly GCF_003369695.1). Lineage (NCBI taxonomy): Eukaryota > Metazoa > Chordata > Mammalia > Artiodactyla > Bovidae > Bos > Bos indicus x Bos taurus. The sequence goes on from NC_040076.1 coordinate 128,396,898, forward strand.
ATGCTGGGAGGGATTGGGGGTAGGAGGAGAAGGGGACAACAGAGGATGAGTTGGCTGGATGGCATCACCGACTCGATGGACATGAGTTTGAGTGAACTCCATGAGTTGGTGATGGACAGGGAGGCCTGGCATGCTGTGATTCATGGGGTTGCAAAGAGTCGGAAACGACTGAGCAACTGAACTGAACAGAACTGAACTGAATGCTGTAGTGGTTTTCCCTACTCTCTTCAACTTAAGTCTGAATTTAGCAATAAGGAGTTCATGATCTGAGTCACTGCTCCCAACAGCTGGATTAATACAGATGTGGCATATATACATATATGCAATAAAATATTACTCAGCCATAAAAAAGAATGAATAATGCCATTTGTAGCAATATGAATGGACCGAGAAATCATCATACTAAATGAAGTAAGTCAGCCAGAGAAAGATAAATGTGATATTGTTTGTATGTAGAATCTAAAATATGACGCAGATGAACTTATTTACCAAACAGAGGATAGACTCACAGACATAGAAAACAAACTTATGGTTACAAAAAGGAAAAGGGGGCATTGTTGTTTAGTCGCTAAGTTATGTTCAACTTTTCTGCAACCCCATGAACTGTAGCCCGCCAAGCTCCTCTGTCCATGGGATTTCCCAGGCAAAAATACTGGAGTGGGTTGCCTTTTCTGTCTGCAGTTTATGTTTTCTTATCTAAGGTATCAAAAGGAAAAAGGCATCATTTACTGAGCATCTACTATGTGTCAGGTACTATACTGGATATTTTTGTTTTACCATTCATTTTAATCTTCCCCCTTATAAGCGTGCAGGCAAGCATTTTTATTTCCTCATTGCAAATACAGACCAAGGCTTAGCGGGTAGGTTAACCTGCCCAGGGTCTCACCACTAGGAAGAAGCAATACAAGATTTAAACACAGCTCTGTGTTTCTGAAATTTAAGCTCCTCTTCCTCCACCAAGCTTTTCCTCATGAACACATACCTTTTTCTACTTCCAAAGCCCTGCTTAAATGCTGCAATCTGAAAAGATACATAGAGCTCGTTTGCTGTGTGATGGTGGCTCGAAATCAGGTGAAAACCCAAGGCCTCCTCAAGGGAGAGGAAGGCCCCCTGAGCCAGGGTTTAAGCAAACAAGATAAGAAGAATAAGAAAATGGTTTCTGGACACTGCCATCCATCTCTGTGAAGCCTGAGATAGCAGGCATCAGGTGATGAAGCAGAATGAAATGAGAGAAAAAAAAAGATTAAAATGGAGGTTTACACATGACTGCACTGCCTTCCTATCTAGAGGGAAAACCCAACATTAATAAAACAGAAAACCTTCAACAAAATCAAAGCCAGTTTTTCTGTCAAGTTCAGAAACAACAGTCCATAAACCTATAGGCATTTCCCAAGTGTGTTTCAGAAATAGCCAGGTTTCTGAGAAGTTGAGTGGAAATCAAATTCAGGGTAAGCTCAGTCCCTGCTACTCAAGAATTCTGTGAATCAAGCTCTGCCAATAAATTTGTCCATGATGAACATGTGTGTGTGCACACACACACACACACACAGTGTTCAGGGTCTCCTACAGACAGACCAAGGCAGGTGTGCACACTCAGTCTTCTCTGTCCATGGGACTTTCCAGGCAAGAGTGCTGGAGTGGGTTGCCATTTCCTACTCCAGGGGATCCTCCCGACCCAGGTCTTGCATCACCCTCATCTCCTGCATTGGCAGGTGGATACTTTACCACTAGGGCCACCTGGGGATATCCACTCTTTTAGATTCTTTTCCCATATAGGTCATTACAGAGTAAGACTACAGAAGGTAGGTCCTTATTAGTTAAACTTTTACATACAGAAGATATTAAGAAGAGGTGGCAGGAATACACAGAAGAACTGTACAAAAAAGATCTTCATGATCCAGATAATCACGATGGTGTGATCACTGACCTAGAGCCAGACATCCTGGAATATGAAGTCAAGTGGGCCTTAGAAAGCATTACTACAAACAAAGCTAGTGGAGGTGATGGAATTCCAGTTGAGCTATGTCGAATCCTGAAAGATGATGCTGTGAAAGTGCTGCACTCAATATGCCAGCAAATTTGGAAAACTCAGCAGTGGCCACAGGTCTGGAAAAGGTCCATTTTCATTCCAATCCCAAAGAAAGGCAATGCCAAAGAATGCTCAAACTACCGCACAATTGCACTCATCTCACACACTAGTAAAGTAATGCTCAAAATTCTCCAAGCCAAGCTTCAGCAATATGTGAACCATGAACTTCCAGATGTTCAAGTTGGTTTTAGAAAAGGCAGAGGAACCAGAGATCAAATTGTCAACATCCACTGGATCATCATAAAAACAAGAGAGTTCCAGAAAAACATCTATTTCTGCTTTATTGACTATGCCAAAGCCTTTGACTGTGTGGATCACAATAAACTGTGGAAAATTCTGAAAGAGATGGGAATCCCAGACCACTTGACCTACCTCTTGAGAAACCTGTATGCAGGTCCAGAAGCAACAGTTAGAACTGGACATGGAACAACAGACTGGTTCCAAATAGGAGAAGGAGTACGTCAAGGCTGTATATTGTCACCCTGCTTATTTAACTTATATGCAGAGTACATCATGAGAAAGGCTGGGCTGGAAGAAGAACAAGCTGGAATCAAGATTGCCAAGAGAAATATCAATAACCTCAGATATGCAGATGACACCACCCTTATGGCAGAAAGTGAAGAGGAACTAAAGAATCTCTTGATGAAAGTGAAAGAAGAGAGTGAAAAAGTTGGCTTAAAGCTCAACATTCAGAAAACGAAGATCATGGCATCCAGTCCCATCACTTCATGGGAAATAGATGGGGAAACAGTGGAAACAGTGTCTGACTTTATTTTGGGGGGCTCCAAAATCACTGCAGATGGTGACTGCAGCCATGAAATTAAAAGACGCTTACTCCTTGGATGGAAAGTTATTAGCAACCTAGACAGCATATTAAAAAGCAGAGACACTACTTTGCCAACAAAGGTCCATCCAGTCATGGCTATGGTTTTTCCTGTGGTCATGTATGGATGTGAGAGTTGGACTGTGAAGAAAGCTGAGCGCTGAAGAATTGATGCTTTTGAACTGTGGTGTTGGATAAGACTCTTGTGAGTCCCTTGGACTGCAAGGAGATCCAACCAGTCCATCCTAAAGGAGACCAGTCCTGGGTGTTCATTGGAAGGACTGATGCTGAGGTTGAAACTCCAATACTTTGGCCACCTCATTCGAAGAGTTTACTCATTGGAAAAGACCCTGATGCTGGGAGGGATTGGGTGCAGGAGGAGAAGGGGATGACAGAGGATGAGATGTCTGGATGGCATCACCGACTCGATGCACATGAGTTTGGGTGAACTCCAGGAGTTGGTGATGGACAGGGAGGCCTGATGTGCTGTGATTCATGGGGTCACAATGAGTCAGACACGACTGAGGGTCTGAACTGAACTGAACTGAACTGATTGTGTAAATGTCAATACCAATATCCCAATTTATCCCTCCCCACCCTTTACCCTCTGGTAACCATAAATTTATTTTCTACATAAAGGCCCTGCTTACCCTCAACTCCTCCAGGAAGCCTTTGCTGACTATATGAGTCCCCAAGGATCTCTTCTTCCCATGAGCACTATGGAACTGTTGGTTACCATCAGCCCCTTGTGGTCACTCACCACCCTGTCCTGTGTTCTGGGAATTTTCAGCCAGACAGAGAACCAACTGTGGCCATCCACTGGGATCAGTGTCAAGCCTTCTTCTGAGCAGATAATTAGAACACCTGGGTCTTCAGAGAAGGCATTCAATCACCCAAGAAGGGTTTCCATGGAGAAGTTCCTCACGTTCATTAACTCTGACTATATCCAAGCACTTGAAAGCAACCATCTCACTCTATTCTACCACATCCCTCCGAGACAAGTATTACTGAGTCCATTTCCCAGATGAAGAAACTGAGGCACATGGAGGTGAGCCAGTTGTCTGCCCAAAGCTGTGAGGCTCTGAGGGACAGGAATTGAGGCAGAACCATAAGGAGTAAGGGGAAGAGAGATGGGCCATGTTGAATGGGGCAGACGGAGGCAGAGGGTTAGACAGGAGAGAGGACTCTTCCCTGTGGAGACCCTGTTATGAGTAGCTCTCAGATGGCCCCTTCCCTTTGGGCTCCCTGCCACATTAGAGGCATCTAGTGTTCTTGGCACTGGCTCACACTTGTGCTTATCACACCCAGAGAAAGCCAGTGAGAGAGTAACCATGGCCCGGACCTCTGTCCCTGCCCAGCTGAGCAGCTAGTTTATCCTCGATACAATCCAGTAACTCTAGAGAATCAGAATAGGAACTAGATTGCTTTCCTCTAATAAAATTTACAGCGTATACAAATTCAATTACATCATTGTGTGCGCCAACGGTGGCTGAGGGGCCAAGGTCACTTACACACATCCATCACTGGGGTGCAGAGAGTCAGGGGCATGAAATTCTCTCCTATTCAGGGCCCAGAGGATGGTAGAGGCACAGAGAGGGCAACAGTGGGGCTGCTGATTGGGAGGGTCAGCCTCTGGGGCAGGGCCTGCTGTGTTCAGTGCCCATCTTCCCTGCACCCAGGAGTGACAGGGAGCCCATGTGGATGTACTGGGAGACCTGACTGCAAGCCCCACCCGTAGAAGGGGTCAGTGCCACTCTTGCAGGCCCATGGTCGGCTGTGCTTTCCTGGTGGCAGCTATGTCTGTCCCTACCACACAGCCTGGGATACGGGACAGAAATGAGGTGCTGTGCCCACACCCAGGGCATGCTATTTTATGTTCCCCATATCCTGCGCAGAAGTAGAGCTGTCAGAGAAAGAAAGTGAGCTCAGAGAGGTTAGGTCACCTGTCTTGGACCACAGAGCCTGTGAACTGACAAGCTGTACTTGGAACCCAGGTTTGCTAGGCTCCAAGCCCATGTCAAGGATCTTTCAAGCAGGAGAAGGGAAAGGCAACACTTTCAAAGAGAAGTTCAGGAAGGCCAATGCTTCCCTTGGGGATGTTTCCAAATCCACTTCATGATGGTGGGAGACACAACTGGCTAGAAATAAATATTTTAAAAAGTGCTTCCCTTCCCACTCTCCCCCACACCAGGATTCTTATGATCTGTTAAGTCTAGTAAACACAAACTTAAAAGACTAAATCTAGAATGGGATGGGGAGCAGGTTTGGCTCCTGTGATAATCTGACACCAGAAATAGTTGAAGAAAATATTGGCCCACTGCACAGGCTCAACCAGCCAGGCCCGAAGAGGAACAGACAGACTTCAGTTCTCTGTCCACTGAGCATTGTTTGACCTCAAGCAAATCCTTTAAACTCTCAGAACCTCAGTTTCAACTAAGGTAGTAGTTCTACCGTGTGGTCCCCAGACAAGCAGCATCAGCTTTGCCTGGAACTTTAGAGAAATTCTCAGTCTCCACCTCAGATCTACTGAACCAGCAACTCTGAGTATGGGGCCCCACAATCCAGTTTTCCAAGCCCTGCAGGGGTTTCTAATGCAGCTCAAGAGTATCCCTGCTTGAAGACTGTGATCCTCATGCTGGGTACACACTTAAGTCACCTGGGGAGTGTCTACAACAGTCCCAGAACCCAAGTCACCCTCCAGCCAATGGCATCACCATCTCTGATGTAAATGAGGCGAGACCTAGGCCTCAACACTCTTGAAACTTTTCAGGTTATGCTGGGTATACTGTTCTCTGGAAATAATCACACGGTCCTTGCAGGAAGGGAGTGCCACATCAAAAAGCACAGTTGGAGAAACAAGTGTGAACAAAGCCCCCTCATGGCCCCTGCAGCCCACAGACAGCTCACTGCTCCTCCCTCTTCCCCTGACTGTTGGTTAGGGCCCAGCAACTGTGCAGGTAGGGTATGGATGAATGATGAGAGCACTTTTAGGAAGAGTCCCAGCGGCCATGCCAAGGATGGATCAGACACTGGCCAAAGGCAGGAAGGGCTTCAACTCTGACTGTAATGGGGCTTCATCAAAGCCTGTAGTGTCGACCTCCCAGGTGGCACATTGGTGAAGAATCCACCTGCCAACGCAGGAGACACAAGAGACACGCATTCAGTCATTGGGTCAGGAATATCTCCTGGAGGAGGACATGGCAACCTACTCCAGTACGCTTGCCTGGAAAATTCCATGGACAGAGGAGCCTGGCTGGCTGCAGTTCACAGGGTTGCAAAGAGTCAGACATGACTGGGCACACATGCACAAAAAAGTCTGTGATATTTTATCTAGGTCCAATTGTTTTCCATTCATCAGAAAAAGTCCTGAAGGTCTGCAAACTTGTGCAAACTGCAGAGGCCCTAAGATTGATGGCTTTTCTTGACAGCCTCTCTCTGGAGCAATTTGCCATTTAAAGCCCAGTTCTACCGAAGACCTTGAAACTGTTTACACCATCAGCTGGTGCCTGGACTTTGAATGAGGATTAGATGCTGCGTTTCCTGCCTCCTTTGGCCTTGGGTCCTAGCCAGGGAGTGCCAAAGCCTGTGTGAAATCCAAGACAATCTCTAAAGGCCTCTCTATGTGGATTTTTCTTGTGGTTGGTCCAGTGCTGTTTCTTCCTTTGATGTTACTGAACCTCTGCATCCCTGTTCACCGTGATTGATCTTTAATCCCCCCAACAATAGTAGGGATAAGGATGATAAGGAAGCAGCCACCCACTGTTGGGCTCTCATCTGAACAGAAGTATGGGAGCTGGTAACTCCCCTCTCCTGCCTCCAGATCCATTCTCCACCTCTCCTTCATGTCTGGGAGGCTGATGTCTATGGTTTGATTCATCCATGCCCCTGGTGCCCTTTGTCTGGTTGGATTTAACCAGAGGGAGGTGCCAGAAGAATTCAGAAAGGGCAGCAGGAGTGAGCAGCAGGGGTGTTCATTTCTCTGTCCCTTTGTTGGTCCCAGTGTGGTCCCTGCTCCTTTACAGAGGGTCTCGGCTGCTGGGGGCTGGCCTGTCTCAACAGTCACAGCTCTGGGCAGGGCCCAGTAACCGCTGCTGCTAACCACTCTCCCCTGACCCCTCCAGCTGGGGCGCTATGGCTGCCATGTTGCTAGACCTGGGTGCTTCGCCCTTCCTCAATAGTGACACCCCTTTAACACTGCTCACACTTAGGAACCACGTGAAACTGCTGTGTCTGTAGGTCAGAAATGGCCAAATCACTGGCGATTCCATATGGTCCATGTAGTAAAGAGTCCTTTCCTTAACTCTTTTCAGTCAATCCCTCAAGTGGGTCTCCATGTCCTACTCAACCCACACAGCAAGTCTGGGAGATACTCTTCGCCTCCATGTACAGGTTGAGAACAGAGGCAGAAAGGTCTTCGCTGACTCATCCCAGGTCATCTAGTCTAAGGCTGAGAAAACCATACAGTCGAGACTTTACTGTGGGTCAGTCACTGTGCTAACAGTGCACACAGGTATTCTCATTTAATCCTCAAAACTCTGAGGTAGAGACTGGTATCCTCCCCCTTTAACCAATGGAGACATGGAGGCCAGGGTAAGTCAAGAGCAGGTAACTTCTTCCGGTCAAACTCAGCCAGAAGCCAGAGGGAAGGGTACTTGGAGGAACAACCTCCAGAGGTCAGTCCCCCAGGGCTCAGGATGGGACAGAGACAGTGGAGACGGGCCTGAAGGGACAGGAAGGGGCTAACAAGCTCCCGTGCTTTGAGTTCAGATAGAAGGAGAAACCTTGTGGGCCCAGCTCTGGGCGGTCGCCTTACCCTTAATCACAGCCCAGCTGTAACCTTCAAGCCTGTGCTGCTCCTGCCGTTCCTCCCTTTGCACTGCACTCTCTTCTTTCTGCCTGCTCCCTCACACCAGAGGCCCCTGACATATTTAGTACAAGACTGAGTAAGTAATACAGCTTTAGCAGGTGACTGGACCACAGGTGAGAGTGTTTGAACCTGGAGAATGCCAAGTGGGAGGCTCACCACCCCAGGGCCACTACTATCACCACCGTCTCAAGACTCTGAGCTGGGGCTCAGCCTGCCTGCCTTCCCAAGACTTTTTTTTTTTTTTTTTTTGGCCTTTCTGTGCTGCATGTGGAATCTTTGTTACCCATCCAGGCATTGAAACCGTGTCCCTTGCATTGGGAACATGGAGTCTAAACCACTGAACTGCCAGGGAAGTCCCCCCATGACCCTTTTAAGTTCACATCTAGCCCCTGGGATCCCACTGGGCTCCTCCCAAACCAATGCAATTGACAGGAAGCTTTGGAGTCAGGAAGACCATGGCCCAGGGTTCTCTTAGCTCTGTGCCCTGGGTCCCTCACCTGGCCCCTTCAGGGAGGTGAGGTGCCCCCCCTTAGAGAGACTGAAATAATGAAATAAGATAGCAAAGGTAAAAGCTCATGTAGTCCCTATGAGCATTTGAAAAAGGGCTGGTTTTGGTCTCTCCTTCTGGAAATAATCACTCTATTCTGGAGATTATAAGTGATGGTTTAAAAAGAGAGGCTAAAACCGTTTATCACACATTGATTTTATGCACCTGGGATTAGAAAACTTGCCTTAAAAGATGGTTTCTTGGTTTTACTGTGAAGCTTCAGAATTTCCTTGGCAACAGCCTTCAGGAAGACAAAGAAGTCAGTCAAAGGCCACCCAGAGAGGGGTGAGTTGAAGGCGATTTATTCCTCTTCAGAGCTGGCCCTCTGCAGGGCCTGCTGGTCACTGTGTCCTCCGTGGAGATGCCTTCTGTGCCTCGGTCAGAATTAACTCCCTGCTCTCCGTGTTGCCAGGTCCCTTTGATCATTTCTCTGGCTCAGACTTGAGTTCCAGCCAGTACCACCTGTCTGGGCTTCTCCAAGAGATGGGGCAGTGCTGGCCAGAGAGGTGAAGCTGGTCAGACTAGGAGGGAACAGAGACTTGAAGTAGGTGGGGCCAGAGACCACGAGATGAGTATCTGGGAGAGCCGGAGTGGCGGGCGGGAGCTGAGTCTGGTCATTGTCCCCAGGCTGGTGGGGCTGGGGTTGCCGGAGGCCGTTGGCCCCAGCAGGAGTGGACGCTAAGTTTGCCAGTGCCCTCTCCAACCTGCACTGAGGCCTTAAACACAGGACCAGCCCAGAAGAGGGGCTCACATGGCTCCACTAACGGGACAGAAGCCCAGCAGAGCAGGGGGAAGGATCCAGAACCCAGTGTCCCCCTTCCCAGGTCCACAGCCAGCTCTGCTACTCCCTAGCTGTGTGATCTGAGACAATCTATTTAACCTCTCTTTATCTGTTTCCTTATTCGTACAATGAGGAGGATCATGAGAGTATCTATCTGTTAGGGTTGTTGTGAGAAATAAGCTCATATATGAGCAGCTCCTATAAGTGCTACTTCGGGTTGGTTGCCATTCCTGTTAGCAGGACACTAGCCAAGTCTGAGGGCCATTCCGTGTGGAGCTTGAGGAAGCCTTTGAGCTCACCACAGATCACCTGTGGATTGTGGGCATGACGCCTGAAATTCCACTGCAGACCATTCATTCTTGGATGTATTCATTCATTTGATCATTTAACTCTAAGCCGTATTTCCCAAAGCAATTTCCACGTACAACCATGGCATACAAGCTGACAGCAGGGGTTACCCTGGAGAGTGTTATTTTAATTTTAAAGGCTATGCATATTTTTAATTTCCTTATATCAATATTTAAGGCAAGCCCTATCAGCTTTCATTTAAGTAAATAACGCTAATATTTCAGACACATGTGTGTCCTTTTAGATCATGATTCTTAGCTTTATTCCCTCCCCGCTCCTGTGCAGTCATCATGGGAACAATATTCTTCTGGTCAATTTTTTATACTTCATACTTCAATTTTAATAGCCATGCTTTTCTTTATTTCCTTGTAACTTTATTTAAGGCAAGCAATAATCATTTTCCATTTATAGAGGTGACACAGTTTCCTTCTTAAATTAATTTCCATAAGAAATGAACTTGTTAACAGAAAATATTATGTAAATGAAAAGTACAGGTGGAATACTATATGGCAGTTAAAAGAAGGAACTATGAATCTATATATCAACATAGAGAGTTAAGCTAAAATGAAAAGAATGTTATAGACTCAATATATACTTTGTAGCAGCATTAAAAAAAAAACTTAAAATATACCCTAAAGATGACCACTGATATTTTTCATGACTACATGTATATAACTGAATAGACACACAAAATTAACAGGATGATGTTTCCCATGGGAAGGGAAATAGAGGGAGGAGTATGACCAAGACTGATGGTCAAAGGGGATATAAATTACTCAAAGTTTTAAATCTTTTTTTTTTTTTTAATTCAGGAGAGACAAAGTGACTTGAAGGAAATATGAGATGATGCAGCAATCTGGATGGAAGCAACACAGACATTTACCAAATATTCTTGCCTTTTCTTTTATTTTATAAATTTCTCAATATAAATAACATAGAAGGTAGGCATTTGTGAAAAAAAAAAAGTCACTCAGAAGGGACAGCTGGAGGGGGCAACACCAAGGGCGGCTGGTTGCTAAGCATGCAGAAATGACAGATGAGTCCTAGCTGTTACAGTGTCCTCCTCGCGTGGTAGATGCAGAAAGCAAACTGTCCCAGAACTGAGTCAGAGACGAGCCAGGAAAGGCTTCCTGGAGGAGGTGACAGCAGAGCTATCATTAAGAATTGCAGCTGGGACTGGTGGTGCATGGACTGGTGAATGGATACATAAGAGGAGATATATCTACACAATGGAATGTTACTTGGTAATAAAAGGGATGAAGTCCTGAGACATCCCACAACACAGATGAACCTGAATGATGTTGTGCTAAATAAAAGACACAGACACAAAAGGCCATAGACAGTATAATTCAATTTTTATGAAATGGCCCAAATAGGCAAATCCACAAAGAAAGAAAGTGGGTTAGTGTTTGCAGGGTTCGGGGCGGGGGGGCGCTGGGGAAGTAGCAGGGGGGGCTGCTAATGGGTATGTGGTTCTTTTTAGTTTCAAATGTATAATGAAGCAAATGAACTTAACTGTGTATTGACTGCTAATATGCACGGAGTTCTTGTTGATGAAAATGTTCTAAAATTGATTGTGGTGATGACTGCACAACTCGGTGAGTATAATAAAAATTACTTAATAGCACTTTTTAAATGGCTGAATTCTATGACTTGTGAATTCTATTTCAATAAAGCTTTAGACTCAGGACTAGGGTGTGGTGGAGCAGTAGGGATCATGACCAAATAGCTCAGTCTGTCTTCCTTCTTTAGCAAAGGTTTCTCTGTCTGGCTCTGCATAATCTAGGCTGGGAATGTTAAGACACAACAGATACCCAGACAGACAGGACCCCTGCCACTGGTGCTTGCCTGGTGAATAGAGAGAAGCAATGGCACTGATGGTATACAATGACACAGAGATGCTTTAAAAACCTTGTGGGAGATGGTCAGACTCAGAAGGTAGAAGAAACATTGTCAGGCAGAGGGAACAATGTGTACAAAAGTGTGGGAACCATGTGTACAAAAGTGTGGAAGCAAGAGAGACTGAGGCTTTGCAAGGATTTTAGGCAAAATTTAAGCACTGAAAGGAGCTGCCTGTAGAGAGACAGGCCAGGGGCAGAAGAGCCGGGGACTTGCACGCCATGAAACCTCAGACAAGACCTGGCTTCCCATCTTTCCTCCTGTACCACTTACCCTTCCCCACAAAGTATAAAAGGTAAGCTATATTTCCTCCAGGACTGCCCTCTACAAAGATCTTGTATAAAATGGAACTGAGTTCTTGTAGGCTCCAGACCTCCTAGAGAGACCAGAACCTTCCTGGAGTCTTTTTTCTATAAAATGAACTCTCTATATATGAGAGTTCATTTTCCAGAGAGTTCATTTCCCAGGTGTCTCAGTGGGTAAAGAATCCTCCTGCAATGCAGGAGACACAGAAGATGCGGATTCGATCCCTGAGTCGGGAAGATCCCCTGGAGAAGGAAATGGCAACCCACTCCAGTATTCTTGCCTGGAGAATCCCATGGACAAAGGACCCTGGCGGGTAACTGTGTATAGGGTCACAATGAGTCAAACTTGACTGAAGTGACTGAGCATATCATATATGAACCAGACAGTCCTTCCTGCAAAGCAGATGGCCTTCTCAGCCACAGCCAGCTCCACGTGGCCTAGTGACCCTCACAGACAGTACTTACACAGCCTTGGGAAGAGACTCTAAATAAACTTACTGTGAGTCCGTTAATTAAAGTCACAACCACATCTTGTCTATCTCAAGATGATAAAAATGAGCTCTTATGTCACCCCACTGCTCTACAGATGTAACGTGATGAATGGCACGGCAGATATATCACATGGAGAGCTCACGGAAGCACAAAGGAAAGTATCTCCAATCTTTATTACATTGCCTCTTCTCCACACGGGCTGCCTGCCTTGGAAGGTGCTCAGTTCCTTCATTTATCACTGCTATTGGCAACCGGAGTTGGATGACAAAGCCCCATTTTCTTCCCTCATCCCCCCATCATGCCAGACATGACTGATTCATGGCTAGGCCTGCCTAACAGCCAGATCCTGCACGCTCCACCTTGTAATCATGAAAAATACTCTCTCCCCTCATCGGGACTGTCACCTGCACTGCATTACCAACAGCCTCTGAGGCAAGACTTGATTCTTTTCCTTTCGCCACTGGGTTCAAACTAAATGAGAAGTAAAAACACGTTTCTAAAGAAGGGGTCCATTTTATTTAATCTCTTCAAACTGCTTGGCCACTCGAACTTTCTTTTCACCAATGGGAAAAGACATCAGCACTGAATAAAACATCCAGAGCCCTGGCAGCATCTGCATAAGGTCAGACTGGGTTGCTTGAGGAGGAATACTAACACGGGCAAGCGTGGGCACATTAGTCACTGGCCTTCCTCTTCCCACCTTCCAGGCAGTGAGACAGCATATGAAAATAATACCAGGGGTGGAAATCTGCAGCTTGTAACAGTTCTGTTGGATGAGCTGACTCTATTTAACATATACAATGTATGGTCTGGCACCTTGAAAGAGTTCGGGCTGTTCTTTTCTTCGCACACCAGCACCCAAGGATGTAGACTACAACTTCTATTGTGTTTCTATGACAAATGGTACAGAGAAGTTAGATTGAGGACTACAGCCTGCCTCAGGCCAGGACTGCCTCAGCTGTGCTCAGGAGAGCAAAGCATAAAAAAGATACCAAAGGGAATGAGGTGAGGAAGGTACACCTATGCAAAACAGTTCATGTGCAAGGCACAGGAGAAACTGACCAGGCGAGTGCAAAATCCGGCAGCTTTAGCAGCTCAGAAATCAATGGTATGAAGTGTGTAAGCTCACCTACAATGCTTGGCTTACAGGATACAAATAATGAATTTTATTGGACAAAGGAATATTGATTGAATACTGGAGCTTTGATTTCTTCAAATGGCTTAAAATGAAGGAAAGTTCTAATTTATCTAACTCCAAATAATTTAGGCATAGTTTGATGTTTTTTACATTTAGAAGTTGTTGCTGTTATCTTTTAATCTGTTTGTACTTATTTAATAAATTAAATACTTTATAACATACATATGCATTTACTTTCTATATATGTCCAAACACATGTAATATACATCTACACACATAAAACAGAATTTTCCTCCCCCTTAGAATCCCAGTTCTCAAGTTGTTTTCAACCCCACAAATTACCTGGTGGCAGGGGAGAGATATAGGGCATGTTGTGGAGAAAGAAATCAATAGTGTTTCTAAGATAGGCCCTAAATCTGAATTAGCTATAGGAATGCCATGCATGGTTATAAACTAAAACACTAATTTATTTACAAATAGAGTCACATGCTTTTTTTTTTTTTTTTTTTACTATTGTTAGTACAATAGTAAATAACACAAGTATTCATGTGCAAAAGATGGACATACAAACTAGAAATATACATCCTACTAGGAATGAAGATCTGGACCAAAACCTTCCAGTGGTGGAAGCAGGAGAAGAAAGTAAGTTGGCAAAATGTACCCAGGAGCCTTAAAAGGCCTCTACCTCTTGACCCAGAAATTCCACATTCTAAGAGTTCATCTTGTGTGCGTGCTAAGTCGCTTCAGTCATGTCTGACTCTTTGCAACCCCACAGACTTTAGCCTGCCAGCGCTAGTGGTAAAGAACCTGCCTGCCAAAACAGGAGACAGAAGAGATGTGGGTTTGACCCCTAGATGGGGAAGATACCCTGGAGAAGGAAATGGCAACCCACTCCAGTATTCTTGCCTGGGATAATCCCATGGACAAAAGAGTTCATTTTAAGGACATAATCAGAAATACACAAGAGTACTTCCCTGGTGGTCCAGTGGTTAAGAATGCACCTGCCAATGCAGGGGACATGGGTTCGGTCTCTGGTCCAGAAAGATTCCATATGCTACAGAGCAACTAAGCCCATGTGCCACAACTACTGAGCCGCCACACCCTAGGGCCCACACTCCACCACAAGAGAAGCTGCCACAGTGAGAACCACAACTACTGAGCCGCCACACCCTAGGGCCCACACTCCACCACAAGAGAAGCTGCCACAGTGAGAGGCCCATCACCACAGCTAGAAAGTAGCACCTGCTCTCTGCAACTAGAGAAAGGCCATAAGAAGCGATCAAGAATCAACGCAGTCATAAATAAACAAATTATTCTTTTAAAAATGAAAGAAATACACAAGAAAGATTTATATTCAAACATATTCACCACAGCCACATTTATAATGAGAAAAAATAGAACCAAAATATTCAGGAAAAGGAAATGGATCAAATAAATTATGGTGGATGCAAGGGACAGATTTGTAGCCATTATACAAGGATGGAAGGAAAGAAGGGAGGGAGGGAGGGAGGGAGGGAGGGAGGAATTTCAAAATCATCACTAGCCCAGAAACCCTTAAGCGAAGAAGAGCAGTTAGTAGGAAGTGGCCTCACCAGATATCTGGGGATAAGTGGCTCAGACTGTCAGAATCAATGAAGTTAAGTAAAGACAAATTCACTGGAACAGATCAGTTTGGACTCACAATGTGTTTCCTCTAAAAATAGGTTAAGCCATGTGAAATTGCCAATATTGGATCACTTTAAACAATAACATGACAATTTCATAGAGCTTAACTAAATACATTTCCTCAAGCTCTAGCTAATAAAAAGACAAGAAATAGTGAAAAACCCAGCAGCAATGGCATCCCTACTACCTAAAAAACATTTTCCAATAAAGACTCTTTAGAGAAATGTCTAATTCTAGGTCTGGGACAGGAGATGAACAAGAGGAGCCACATGCAGCCTATGTATACTGCCAGGACAAAAAGCAAGGATGTCATCAAAGTCTATGGAATTGTGTCTCAGGGAACCCAGGCACCAGCCTGAAGCTATCTTTTCAATGGCAGTAGGTCTGATTTCCATTTATACAGTTCCTCTAGGAGAGAGATGGACATGACTGAGCGACTTCACTTTCACTTTTCACTTTCTCGCATTGGAGAAGGAAATGGCAACCCACTCCAGTGTTCTTGCCTGGAGAATCCCAGGGATGGGGGAGCCTGGTGGGCTGCCATCTATGGGGTTGCATAGAGTCAGACACGACTGAAGCGACTTAGCAGCAGCAGCAGCAGGAGAGAGAAACCAGTGCTGAAAGCCAGCCCAGGTGCCAACTTGCTAAGACTCCTACTCATGGAGCCTCCTCAGGTAGGAACTGGCATTGAAGACCGCCTCAGTCATCCCTTCCCCTGCTTGCCTGATGGGCAAGGACATTAAGCAGAGGCTTTTTGGCTGTGAAGACACCTTCTTGGCAGGGAATGCAGCGCCAGCCTGAAAGTGCTATGCTGAAAAATCCAGATTCTTGTATCTTCTTTGCAAAAAGAAATCTTGGGGGAGTATCTGTTCCCTAAGAAAATGAGGTCTGACTAAAGGTGTGACCTGGAGGCAATCGCTCACCTGATTAGGTCAGGTCTGGGTGGCTTTTGGTTCTCTTAGTTTATATGAATTTCTGTCTGGCAGAGCCTCTATCTTGCTCCTCATCTCAGTCATGGTGAGACTTTCTCCCCAGCAGAGAATACATGTATCTGGATTTTGTCTTTCTGGCTGTTCTGCTGCCTAACATCTCTGTGTTGCCATGAAAGGAGGAGGAAGTGAGTCTGGAGGGAGGCCTGGAATTGGAACATCATGGATATAAGAGGTAAGGGGTGTTACATTGGAAGGTGCTTGACTTATAGATGAAAAACAGTCCCTGTTCTAGAAATGTCTCCAGGGAAGCTGGGAGACTAGGAGAGGGAAGGGAGGGTGATGTACTGACCACAGATGGGACAATTTGAGTATTAATAATAATGCTAACTGAAACATTATTATCTGAATTATTACTGAAAAGCACATCAAATGTGCCTCAGTCATGTGTTCACAGAACATAAAACACATATTAGCTACCTTCAAGTAAGGAAGATTAAGGAGCCAGCTCCTTACTTTAAACCTCCCAAACAGTTACTAAAGGGAAACTTATCTTAATAAAATTATTTTGGCTAATAAGTGCAGAAGGAATGATAAAACTGGAATATCACTGTTCCACAGGCCCTACTGAAATAATTACTTAGGCAATAATCATTAGTGACTGCCAACACCACAAAATTAAGGACAATCAGACATTACATACCATCTGATGGATATTTGCTATGCCACACGAGGTTATCTTGCCAAAACTTCAAGCCAGAACCCAGCAAAGTTCTAGAGCTAACTAGCAATTTACAAGAAATAAAGAGGAGAAAGGAATATGTTATAAGGATACCACAGGGACATAATTTCAGACTGTGGGAAACTCTATAGAAAAAAATTAACATATAAACTGCAAGGAAAAAGGCAGGGGGCATATGTATACGCAGGGGAACTTTTAAATTAAAAGACACTTTTGAGACATATCAGCCAAATGCAACGTATGGACTTTATTTGGACCTTATTCAAACAAAATGAACTGTAAAAATCTTTTATAAGTCAATTGGGGAAATTTGAACAGTAAATGAACGTTTCATGGTAATAAGGAATTACTATTAATTTTTAAGTGAGATAATGACACTGTGGGTATGCATTTAATAAGACAAGCCTTTATCTTTTAGAGATCCAGGTTCACATCTTGATGAAAGAAAGGGTATGATGGTTAAGAGCTCCTCAAAAATACCTCCATGGTAGATGAATCCAAAGTATTGAACCTGAGAAACAGGTACGTGAAGGTTAATAACAGTGGTGTGTTTCTGGTCGTATCTGTTTGAAGTTTTCCAATCTCAAAAAGTTCTTTAAAAGTGTGAAAATAATAACTAAGATTGGTAAAATGTGTCCCTAAAATATTCATTTTCAGAAAAAAGAAGTTACAAAATTGTATGCATTGTATAATTCCAAACTGGTATATAAGTATATACATATAACACAAGAGAAAAACTAAAATTATATACTCCAAAATGCAAACTGTAATTATCTTAGGGTGCAGGGATTATGTAAGACTTTTATTTTCTATATACATTTCTGAATTTTGTACTTCTTTATAATATACATTTTAATCCAAAAATATTATTTCTCTTTACCTCTCACAGTGTACACAATGTTTAGGAATTAGATTAAATATACTCTCATTTAATAAATATGATCTAAAATGTAGTCAAAATTAATGACAACATGCTAAATGCTGGAAACATTCTGATGAGTGACAGAATGTCTTGCATTTTATCTGATCCTCAACCTCCTGTAAAAACAGATCTAGTGTCCTTGCTGACATGATCAGAATAATGGAGGTGCAGTGGTTAAGACTTCACCTTTCAATGCAGAGATGCAGGTTTGATCCCTGGTCAGGGAGCTAGGATTACACATGCCTCATGGCCAAAGATCCAAAATATAAAACAGAAACAATATTGTAGCAAATTCAATAAAAACTTTAGGAAAAAAAAAAAAGGATAATGGAGGTGGACAGAGCATTTGATGTGATATTGTGATTTGGACATTAATACTATGTCCACTTCATGCATAATAGGGGAAGGAAAGTAGAATTTTAAGGTAAAAATCCAAATATTTCCATATGTCTTAGCTGTGCCCAGATTTGGACTTTTTTAAAAATTAATTTTTATTGGAGTATAGTTGATTTATGATGTTGTGTTAGTTTCTGCTGCGCAGCAAAGTGGATCAGTTATACATATACGTATATCTACTCTTTTTCAGATTATTTCCCATATAGGTCATTACAGAGTACTGAGTAGAGTTCCCTGTGCTCTACAGTACGTTGGAATTTTTACCTACATAACTGTATTTTTATATGTATCCCAGGATATCATTAATTCCCACTTACTTCAAACAGATTTATCAATAAGGAAAGGCAGCGATGTATAATGCCACCTGAATCTTCAGGGCAAACACTTGACAAGGCCATGGGATTCTTCTAGACTTGAGCCAAGCTGCTCAGAGCAGATTCTAATTAAAGGCAGTGTAAATCACTCTATGGATTTGGGACTGGACTGGGAAAGTTTTAGATACAAGCATACCTCAGAGATACTGCAGGTTCAGCTTCAGACCATCTCAATAAAGGGAATCATACAAATATTTTGGTTTCTCAGTGCATATAAAAGTTACATTTATACTATTCTGAAGTCTATTAAATATGTCTAAAAAATCCATATACCTTGATTAAAAATATTTTATTGCTAAAATATTCTACCCATCATCTGAGCATTCAGCAAGTTACAAAAGCAACATCCAAGATCAGTGATCACAGACCACTATACAAGTATAATAACAATGAAGAAGTTTGAAATATTTTGAGAATTACCAAAAGGCAACACAGAGATATGACGTGAGCAAATGCTGTTGGAAAAATGGCGCCCATAGACTTGCTCAACAAAGAACTGCCAGAAACCTTTCAATTTGTAAAAGGAAAAAAAAAAAAAAAAAAGAAATATCTATCTGCAAAGTGCAATAAGGCAAAATGTAATAAAAAGAGTGATGCCTGTAATGGAATGGAAACCATTCTGAAAAGTGAAACAAAACAAAAGTGGAATGTATATGCTTGCCAGGACTTCAGAAGGTAAATGTTTAGCCACTCATTCAGTAGATACTATCCAGCATATAGTTGGTGTTGAGCCCCAGGCCAGGCACTAGGAAGCAAAACAGGCAAACAAAGCTATCCCCAGCCTTGTGGAGCTCACAGTTTACTGGGAGAGACAGATTTTGATCAAAGAAAACACAAAAGTATAATTACAAGTGGTGATAAATGCACCAAGACCAAAGACCAAGCTACTTTGTGAACCTAGGATGGGGGCCTGGTCAAACGCTGTGGCTCAGGGCAGGGGCCGTCCAGCTGAGACGCAAAAGATGTAAAAGCATGTGGCACACACACAGTTGGAGAGGTGAGTTGGGGAGAAGATGTACAAAGCAGAAAGGAGTTGTCTTAAGGTAGTACTTCCCAGGGATGAAGAGGAAACAGATATGACTGGACGCCAGGCAGGGAGCTCAGGAGGAGGTTGAGGGGGCAGGCAGAGGGTGGTGGATCCTCTCACTTAACCCACAGAACAGCCCTGGGAGGCAGGTTCTATTATTATTCAAGATGGAGCAATTTTCCACAGCTAGTAAGATTTAGAGCTGGGACTCAAACCCCAAATCCAAAGTCCACCCTCTCGCCCATGCTGTCTCCTCTGTGTTCACAGTGCTGCTGTGTTGGGAATGACTGGCAGGGGCGGAGGGCGGGAGGAAGGAAGGTCTTCTAGGAGGCTCTCATCCTGTATACTTCACAAAAAGCTTACAGTATCATGGAAGAAAGACATTCCAACTAATGGGCCATCCTACATACTTAAGTGATTCCCTTGACAAAGTGCCACTGGGATCTATAAGCCCTCTTCCTGTCTTTTTTTTCCCCTCCTCTTCTAGTCTTGAGATAGATTAGAATTGCAAAGGAGGCAGAGATTCAGTACAAGTTCCTTAGCTGACATAGGCCATAGGACTAGCATCTAAGCTGGCCAGAATTGAAAATTCCTCAAGGAATTTTTTTTTTTTTTTCATAAAGAACTTCCAACATGTATGATTAAGAAGAAAATGATGTCTTTCATGTGTCAATTAATTCCTAAACCAGGTAAGAATTGTTCAGTCACTAAGTCATGTCTGACTCTGCCCAGCTTTGCCCGGACTACAGCATGTCAGGCTTCCCTGTCCTTCACCATCTCCCAGAGTTTGCTCAGACTCATGTCCATTGATTTGGTGATGCCATCAAACCATCTCACTCTCTGTTGACCCCTTCTCCTCCTGCCCTCAATCTTTCCCAGCATCAGAGTCTTTTCCAACGAGTAGGCTCCTCGCATCAGATGGCCAAAGTATTGGAGCTCCAGCTTCAGCATCAGTTATTCCAATGAATATTCAGGGTTGATTTCCTTTAGGACTGACCAGCTTGATCTCCTTACTGTCCAAGGGACTCTCAAGAGTCTTCTTCAGCACCACAGTTTGAAAGCAAAAGTTCTTCAGTGCTCAGGCTTATGGTCCAACTTTCACATCTGCACATGACTACTGAAAAAACCATAGCTTTGACTATATGAACTTTTGTTGACAAAGTGACATCTCTGCTTTATAATACGCTACCTAGATTTGTCCTAGCTTTTCTTCCAAGGAGAAAGCATCCTTTAATTTCATGTATGTCTCTACCCCTAGAATAAGTGAATTACTGAATGAAGAGATTGCGGACTGGGGGGAGTTGATTGATATCAATGGATATCAAACTCTAAAAACATTCCCTTGCCCTTCCTCCACACCCCTCTCTCTCTTGGACCTCCAGAGGCTAGAATTCCAGCTGAAGGAAATATTTTGATGAAGGAGAGGAAGGCAGGGCAGGCTTCCCTAAGCCTGAAAGGCCCCTGGAGTCAGCATTTGCAGACATGCTATCCACATGGGATGCCTTATGGCAGGACGGGGATCATTCCCAAGGAAACAGCACAGGGAACCTCTGTAGGGAGGACCAGCCTTATTTCAAACTTTGATCTCAATTTGGCATCTAAGACTCCTGTGGTCTCTGAGATTTTTACTTCCTCCTTCTCTGACAGGATGGTGACATCCCTATTCTAGGTTAATGACTAAAATATGAGAATTCCCATTAGATGCTCCCCCATAGCACCTCTCGCTCCCCCCACTGCTACAGACAACCTCTACAAAAATCATTTGCTCCTTTCCAAATGGCAGAGACTTGGATTTAAGCATTCAGTCAGTTGCCTCAGGCTGTCACCCAAAAAATTACTTATTAATTTCTATGTGCTGCAAAGCCATCTCTAAAACAAATAGAGAATTGACTTGAGACTGTCAGTATTAACCCCCATGTTCTGCCTTTGTGCTTTCTGTCAGCGTCTCAAAAATTTTATAATATAGAGTAATACACATTTGATCACATTTACAAAATGCAAATTTACTCAACATTAATTGAAAACATTCACTGAAGTCTTGAAAGTTTGCACCCTTTCAAGTTGTTAAAGGGCAATGAGAGACATTTTCTTCCGTTTATTATGATACAACTAATTATTTCAACCTCCTCCTGTCTAAAAAAAATAGTGACTCAGTAGATTAATAGGCTGCAACCTTTTGAGCTTCAGCCCTTTAAGAATATGAAGAGTGCTGGTATTTCACCCAGTATACACATGCACACAACACAAAAAGGGAATTTTGCGCAGACATAAAACACAATTTCAGATATTTCCTGGCTCATCTAAGATCCCAGGAGCCCTGAGGAATATTCTGTCTCTCTCTTTTTTTTCAGTCTACTCAACTGTTTATTAAACGATGGCTGCCCGTTTCATCAGTGGTATTAGAGTGAGCAACGGAGGTGTGCAGAATGATAAGCAGTATTTGTGTTTATTTTCTGCTCTCACACTAAATTATCGGGTGTTTTGCATGCACTTTAAGAAGATGCTCATGGCCTCTGGAGAAGACAGACAAATGCATCACTGAAATGAGGGATGGGGGTGGGGAATAGCATGCCTGACATCCCAGGAAAGGTACAGCAGAAAAGGAAGGCTCTTTTCTGAAGCCCAGCACCTGGCCCAAGGTGGGTGTTGAATAAAGCTGCCCTGGTTATCACTGTGAAGCCATTGTCTTTGAGAGCACAGCTATAGACTGCTGCCTGGCCCCTGATGCGGTTAGGCTGACCCCGCCACCACGCTATGTCCCTTTGGTCTACAAAGGAGGTCTGTGCAGCCTCAGTGTTCTCTTCATCTGTGTCCCAGAGCATATTACAATTTTTATATGCTATCTGCCATGTGCCAGGCCTATTTCTTTTTTTAATATTGAAACAGCTCTCTAGAGTAGAGGTCATGATTCCAATCGTACAAATAAAGAAATCAAGGCTCAGGGAGGTAAAGGGACTCATGCTGGCTTACAGGCTGGTAAGTATTGCAGCCAGATTCTACTGGACCAAGGGCCAGGCTGTCCCTCCCATCTTAACCGCACTTTTCACTTTGCTCACACACACACCCCCACTCATTCTCAAAAACTAACCCAGAGGAGTATTCCATTACCTTTGATTTGGTAAGTGGGGAACATGAGGGGCAAGGAGACCAAACCACTGTCCCAATGTCATACATATGTAGATGTGGGGCTGGAGGCCAGGTCTCCTGGGTCCTGGGCCACCGCAGACCCTGTACCACATCTGATGCCCAGCTGGCCGGAGGCAGACAGGTGTGCCCACACTTCTGCCACCTGCACCCCCTGTGAACTACCCAGAAATGGTACTTACTGGCCCTGGAACCTAAGCTTGGTGGGAGCAAAGACAGAGCAGGAGAACAAGAATAAATCTGACACAGACTCATAAAAAGGCTACATGGGAAATAGATGTTTCACAAATTAATTTTTCCCCTGAGTATATTTATGGGCCCATTCGCCCCAGCAAGCCTGTTCATTTTGCACAGACATAATTTTCAGGACAAGCCCCACGCAGTATTTCCAGGGGCAGCACTCTCCTTTCGTCTGGGGTCGGGGAGAATGAGGTCAAAGGATCCCTCCCACTTACTTGCGCTTGCTCTGGGCTCAGGGAGGCTTGCCACATTGTCCCCTCAGCTACAGAGCACCAGGACAGTTGAGCAGTCTGGAGCTCCTGGAATCTAACCTCTGCATTTTACAGAGGGGTCTTGAGACCCAGAAAGAGGAGGAATTTATCCAAGGTCCCCAGTCAACTGTGCAGTGGCTGTGGACACAGAGAGTAGAAGCAGACTGCCTGGGTTGAAAGCCAGCTTTGCCTCTCTAACCAAGTTTAGACAGATCATTCCGGCTGAGCAGAGAATTACTTGAAGACATAGGAATCTTCCCCAGGGCAATATCAAATCATGCAAGCTGCCAGCCACCTGATTTCTTCCCAAGGTCAGCTTTGGATGACACCACTCCACGGTGTAGTAGCAGTGAAGACCCAACTCTAACAAACAGCTTCTTGAGTCTGTGTCCTCTCCATTATACCAAGTTCCAACCCATGGATGCCATCCTTGTCATGAGCTGCCTGGAATTAGGAAACTACAAATATCCCTTGATCTTCGAACTCACACACTTAGATATTTCTTCCAGCTACTTAGATGCTTCTCTCAAATACAGATGCACACTTAATTATCTGAACTGATTTGGTTCCTGAAAGTTAGACAGCAAAGTATCAAGACGTCGGATAGCAAAAGATATGTCCTAACTCAGAACTTTTATCCAAATGATTAATCTCTTCACTTAGGACAGCAAGAGTTGATGTAGTAGGGACTCCTCCCCAGGACCCTTCCAGGTGGCCACCAGGACTTGGATAGCCCACACCTCCACCGCCCCAGGGAAATGGTGGTATACCCCACCCCAATCCATTGAGAACTGTATGTTGCTCATTAGCAAATAGCCAAAAAGGACAAAACAAGGCTCTGCCCATCTTCCTAGTCCAAGACTGTCTTCCCTCCAGATACCACATAAAATTCAGTTTGATTTGTAGCAAAATGAAACTGAAGCAAAGCATGACCCCTCCTCCCCACTGGCTTCCTAAGAATATCAGTCTTTTACCTGGATTTATTTGAGCCCTTTAAAAAACATCAGGCGTAGCTGTTGAGGTCTTTGGCAGAAGGGTGTCCTAACCTTTTGACATGGGGCTGTCAAGTTGTTCCAAGATGAATAAAAGCTAGAAGAGGCAGTGTCAAGCTGACATCTCCACAGAAGAAGGGCTGACATGAAAAAGGAAGGAAACGGAAGGAAATGCATCCACCATTCGTCCAGGGCTGCTCATCCTGAGCCTAATTTATGCTGCAGAGCCCTTAACCCTGTTTCTCTGACTGTAATCTTGTGTCCCACCAAGGGGGCGTAGGAAGAAGATGCCATTTATCTGCCATTCGCGGTCCTTAGAGAAAACGTTGTTGGCATGCAGTTTTAATGAACAATTCCAAAAGTAGATTCAGGAGTGTAGATTTCAGTTACATCATCTCCAGTGAGGGGACAAGACTATTTTTCTTATAAAAAGACTGAAGAGGGGTAGGAAGGAACACTGAGTGTCAGACACCCATCTAGCCCTGTGTCCTCCCCCTGTGGGGCTGTTTCAACAGAGGAATGTAGGGGGTGAGTCTCCACCACCCCTTCAGCCTCATGTTCTCTGAGTCTTCCACCTGCCTGCTGAGAGATCTCCTGGATCCATTAGAAGACAGGGAAAATGGAGGCTGCAAGTGTGGCCCGCACTCCCCACTTCTGTCTACTTCTTAGTTTCCCAATGATGCAGCTCAGCATACACCCAGCTTTCAAGAGTCAGCATTGGTGAGAAATGCAAATCAAAACTACAGTGAGATTATCACCTCACACCAGTTAGAATGGCCATTACCTAAAAATCTATAAATAATAAATGCTGGAGAGGGTGTGGAGAAACGGTAATGCCCCCTACACTGTTGGTGGGAATGCAAATTGGTACAGCCACTATGGAAATCAGTATGGATGGTCCTTAAAAAACTAAAAATAGAGTTACCATACCAGCAATGTCACTCCTAGGCACATATCTGGAGAAAACCATAAATCGAAAAGATACTATTTAAAATAGCCAGAAAAAAAAAATTTCCAGGACATAGAAGCAACCTAAATATCCATCAACAGAGGAATGAATAAAGAATAGACACACCATGGAATATTACTCAGCCTGAAAAAAGAATTAATTAATGCCACTTGCAGTAACATGGATGGATCTGGAGATTGTCATACTGAGTGAAGTAAGTCAGACAGAGAAAGACAAATATCATACTATATCATCTATATGTGGAACCTAAAAACTTGTTACAAATGATATTGGTACAACAGATACTGAGTCACAGATGTAGAAAAAAACTTATAGCAAAGGGGGAAGGGATACGTTGGGAGACTGAGATTGACATATACACACTACTATATGTAAACTAATAGATAACTAATAAGGACCTACTGTGTATCACAAAGAACACTGTTCTGTGCTCCGTAGTGATTTATATGGGAATGAAGTCTAGAAGAGAGTGGATATTTACATACGTATGGGTGATTCACTTTGCTATATAGCAGAAAGGAACACAGCATTGTAAATTAAGTCTACTCCAATTTAAAGTTAATTTAAAAATTTTTAAAAGAGAGAGAAATTATGAGGGAAAGAAGAAAGCATGGGGACTCTGTGAGCAGTCACTGTGGGGCATATACGGTACCTCTAACCAGAGGCCTAACACTGGGGAAGTGACCTAACTCTCCAGTCCCATCTCTGTACTATTATCTTCCTCACAAGTGGATGAGGTGGCATGGAGTATGGCATGCAGCTAGTATGTGCCTGGTACTCAGCAAGCCCTCCAGACAGGAAAGGGTGACTTCAGCCCAGCTCTGTTGCTGCACCCCACTCTACTGTTTTTGCCAGCACACAGCTGCTGACAATTCTTAGTGGTGCCAGATGCAATGATGGACAGTGTGTTTTATCACTGAACAAAAAACAGAAAATGCAGGGCCAAGGTGAAGTGCTAAGAGAAGCAGTTGAGGCTGTGACCTCTCGGAAATAGCTTTGGCTTCTCTGAACTTGGCCTTCGGGAACTCTATCTGCTGCATTGTGGCAACTTTGAAATTCATTGAGGTCTCCAACCTGAGTCTTTGGAGAACTCAGTATTAGACTAACCAGGTGATACAGAGGGAGCAGCAGATGGGGAGCAGAAATAAGGGGGAATCCTTGAAGAATCAAATGGTAATGATCCCAACAGAAGAGACAAGAATAACACAAATGTCAAAGCTCTGAGGGAAATGTAATTTCAAAATTTACAATATTTAGACATCAGCATTATAGCACGTCTCATCTGTGTGTTTTGTATCTGTGCATTTCTTACATACAGGTATTATCCAAGCCTAAATTCCCTACCGGGTTCGTAACTCATTGAGTCAGGTAGTTTGGGGAAGACTATTCTAAAGGCCTGATGACACTTTTATGAGGATGACTTCAAATTTCAAACAAGAAAGTTAAAAGTCAACATGCAGGGCACAGACCTTGCATGTGTGGGCCTGACATCTTCATGGGTGCTCTCTTTTCCCTCGGCATCCTTTACAGACCCAAATTCAGCTGTGAATGTTAAGAACACTTACATACCATATGGACACCAGACTTTGAATCACAAAACTCATTATTTCTGCCATACTTAAAATGTAAAAATGCAGGGGAAAAAACAACAAAGGAGAGAATTCATTTATCTTCAAAAATTAACATTTCCTTTCTATATTTACTACAGACCACCTCCACTCTCACTCCAGACAGATGGAAAAACCTGAGAGAATATACTGGAGTCTCAGAGTGAGAATGTTCCAGATCCTAGAAGTTTGGGGAGGAGGCAGAGAAAAGAGGAGATGGAAACAATTTTAAGATGAAACAGCATGAATATGGAAGTGATCCACTGAACTCATTGCACAGTTTCAGAAGGAAGCCCTCAGCTCGGAGTCCTGAAAAGTCAGCTGCCCCATAACTGTTAGTGGGGCTTTTTAAAATGTAACATGGGAGCCCCACCACTCACTCTGCAGGGACCATGCTTAACCTAGCCGCAGCTTCTAAAATGGCTAATTCTGTGTGTCAGCTTGACTGGACCTCAGGGTGCCCAGAAAGCTTTCAAACATCATTTCTGAGTGTGTCTGGGAGAGTGTTTTCAGATGCAATTACTGAGAAGTCATTTGCCCATCAGTGCAAGTGGGCTTCCCAGGTGGCACCAGTGTTAAAGAACCCACCTACCAAGTACTGGCAGGCCTAAGAGAATGGGTTTCATCCCTCCTTGGGAAGATCCATTGGAGGATGGAATGGCAACCCACTCTAGTATTCTTGCCTGGAGAATCCCATGGACAGAAGAGCCTGGTGGGTTATAGTCCATAGGTTGGCAAAGAGTCAGACATGACTGAATCGACATAGCACACATACAAGTGGGCATCAATCACTCCACTGAGGGCCTAGTTAGAGCAAAATAGGAAAAAAAGAAAGAAGAAAATACAGACTTTATTTAAAAAAAAAAAAAAGGCAGAGGGAGGAGGGAGGCGTCACCTCCCACCTGGTTGCTAGAGCTGGGACATGGAACTTTTGCAATCTGAGCTCCTGGTTCTCAGGCTTCAGATTCAGACTCAACTATACCCCCGGCTTTCCTGGGTCCTCTGCTTGCAAACAGTAGACTGTGGGACTTTTTGGTCTCCATCTTTGCATGATCCAATTCCTCAAAACAAATCTTTTCATGTGTGGGGGGGTGTGTGTAAACACATCCTATCAGTTCTGTTTCTTTGGAGAACCCTGACTAACACAGCCTCTGAGATAGAAAACTCAGTTTGAAGCATTCTCATTTCCTCAAACTCTATCCCTCAGCTAAACCCCCACACCCCATCTGCTTTCTTCAAAGAGGCAGATCCAGGATCAGCCCCTCTCTACCTGCGGAGATTCCAGGGTAGTGGGAACAAACTGCCAGACACTGAGTGGGTTAGAAACTCATTCTCTCACAGTTTTAGAGGCTAGAAGCCCCAGATCAAGGTGTTGGCTGGGGCTTCTGAAGGCAGAAGACCCTAGGGAAGGGCCCCGCCTTGCCTCTTCCAGCTTCTGGGGGCTCCCCATTTCCTCAACTTGGGCTGCCTGCCCTGCATCTCTACATCCTCTCATTAAGATGCCAGTGGGTGGATTTATGCCCCACTGTAACACAGCAGAACCTCACCTTAACGAGGTACACCTGCAAAGATCCCATTTCCAATTAAAGCCCTTTAGGGGGACTTCCCTGGTGGCTCAGGCAGTAAAGAATCTACCTGCAATGCGGGAGAACTGGGTTTGATCCCTGGGTCGGGAAGATCCTCTGGAGAAGGGAATGGCAACCCACTCCAATATTCTTGCCTGGAGAATCCCATGGACAGAGGATCCTGGTGGGCTACGGTCCATGGGGTCACAAAGAATCAGACGTGACTGAGCAACTACACTTTCACTTTCTTTTCTGGGGTTCTGGGTGGACATTAGGCAACCCACTGCTGCATTTAAGCCAAAGCTGTGTCTCTGGCTCCTCCACTCGGCCTGCAGGCTCAGGTGGGCTCTGATGAAGCCCCTAGGCTGAAAGCTGCAGAAGGACTGACATTTGTTTTTCCAGGTTCTCCTGAAACATACAGCTGAACAGAAATCCTCATCACGGTTCCGAATCTAACCTGCAATACCTGGGCCTCCATCCAGCAGGGGGAGGTTATCCCTGTGGGTGCTTGTGTGCTGGGGCTCCCAAGGTCACTGTCACAGGTCTGAGTCAGGAATCTGGGC
Organism: Bos indicus x Bos taurus; assembly: GCF_003369695.1. Taxonomy (NCBI): domain Eukaryota; kingdom Metazoa; phylum Chordata; class Mammalia; order Artiodactyla; family Bovidae; genus Bos; species Bos indicus x Bos taurus. The sequence goes on from NC_040076.1 coordinate 128,425,574, forward strand.
TCTCGGCCAGGAGGCAGGGAGGCACCCCAAGCAGGGTGGTGTGGAGTAGGGAATGAGATGGGGGCCTCCCCACCTCTATGTGGGTCCCTGGTACCCATCTGTGAAACAATGAGCTGGCTCTGGATCTCAGACACTCCAGGGGGAACAGTGAGCGAGTGAAGGAAGGGGAACTATAGGGACACAGGTCCCATTCAGCCTCCGAGTGTCACCTTGCAGTAGGGCACTGGGCCCTAAGGGGCGGGAGCTTCAATTCCAGCCACCCTCCTCCTTTCTCAGCGACCAATCCAACAAGAAATAAGTGGCAGTTCCATTCCTCAAAGCTGGTAACACTATGTGACACAGAGACGAAGCAGAGGAAAGATGGCCCTTTATGGGAAGGCACATTTTTTTTGTCTGTTTAGTTCTTTTTCTGCTTTCTGGGCCTTGGGACACATTTTGCACATACACACCCCGCACAGAACATAAAGGGCGCGGTGATGTATTTGCAAGTACTTCTATATACTATTTATTTTACCTACTGAAATATCATTTCTGTCTGGGAAAGATATTGGGTATGGTTGGCTTTTATGCTCTCGGCACTTTCCCTCCTAACAAAACCCTTCCCTATAAATCTGTGGTCCACAGCCTGACTTCAGAAAACACTTTAATAGTTTCCAACTCCAATATTTTCCATAGCGATATATCCTCATGTCAAGAATACTGAAATGCAGAGGCTTGAATTCATCCAAGAGGGCTCATCAACACCCTGCCAGTGGGGTGAGGGACTCAATCTCATCCCACCCCTCACCAGGGAGATGCAGGGGGTGAGGGGAGATGCTGGAGAGAAGGTGGTCCACAGACACTGCCCCCCACTTCCACCTAGGAAGCAGGATGGGCTGCCTAGAGAGGGGAGGGAGAGGGATGCCCTTCACTATTTTTAAAAAATACTTATTAAGGGTGCACTGGGTCTTCCTTGCTGCATAAGGTCTTTCTCTAGTTACAGAGAGAAGGGACTACTCTAACTGTAGTGCGTGGGCTCCTCATTTTGATGACTTCTCTTATTGTGGAGCACAGGCTCCACGGCACATGGGCTCAGTAGCTGCGGCTTGCGGACTCTAGGGCGCGTGGGTTTCGATAGTTGTGACTGACGGGCTCAGTTGCTCCGCGGCATGTGGGATCTTCCCGAACCAGGGATTGAACCCATGTCCCCTGCACTGATCACTGTACCACCAGGGAAGGCTGCCCTTCACTATTATCAACAACAATCATGACCACTGTCCTTGATCCCAGAAACTCCACGGAGGTACCGCCTCTGTTCCCATGAGCACCCAGCTCTGAGTCATGCATCCTTTCCCTCTTGCATGACCTGTGAGTTGCTTCCATGCCCATCCCACAATCAATTCCATCTTTAAACAAACCCATCCTCAGGAAGGACACCCAGCAAGATGGACATTACTGAAGATCTCAGAAAGGCCTGCATCATACATCATACTGAACACATCTTTGACCTCTTCCTCGCACAGCTCTCATTGCCCTCTCCTCCTCTTCTTGCTGTGCTCATGAAGAATGATTTAACCCCTCCTCGTCATCACCCACCGACATCCATTGGGAGGCAGTGGAAGGTCAGAAATAACCATCTGTAATATCGAGGAAAACAAAACCCTGCACAGATATGCTATTTGTTTGTTTTCATCTCCAATGGGGAAGCTGAGGCTCAGATGGAATGAGCACCTTGCCACAGTCACACAGCTGGAGAAGATGCAGAGGCAGAGCCAAACCCCGACCTCCACCTAACAAAGCAAACACTTGGAAAAAAAGTGAATCCTCTCTCTGCACACACACCCCCGCATCTTTGTGGGTGTACTTTAAGACCTAGTGCTGGATGGACACAGCTTTAGTTTGGGTGAGCATCCCCATGAATAAAATTTTGCTGATCAAAATTCTTTGTTTTTAATATAAATGTATTTATTTTAATTGGAGGTTAATTACTGATAAAAATTCTTATGTATCCCACATAGTAAATGAAAAAAAAACTAAATGACTTGAGGAACAACACTGTGGTCAGTTTCAAAGTTCCTGTTTACTGACAAATAATACACAGCTAAAGGAAAAGAATTCGAGAAACAGCAAGGTTCCTGACTGGGTAGATCCTAGGTCCTTCATTTCTCATCTGCCAAATGCAAGCAGTTGAGTAGGTTTCTTTCAGCATTACAATTCTTAGCCTAATTCAAATAATTTTGTAAGTGATCACAAGAGTATATTCTAAAGGGCCAAATCCTTAGCCTTGGGTATATTCATTTAAGAAAAATAGCAACCACTATTTATTGAGCAGCAAATATGAGTCAGATGCTTTACATGTAGCATCTTGAGACAGAAAAAAATCATGCAAGATAAGGGTTATCATCCCCATTTTATAGATGACAAAACTGAGTCCTAGAAAGCCCAAGTAACTGGTTCGAGACCACAGAGCTGAGATTTGGATCCGTGCATCTCTAGGTGCAATGTTTGTGTCTCCTTCACCCGCAGCACCACTGTGAGACTTAAAATGAATAGCCCTATAGTAAAAAGAAGCCATCACACAGACCCAGCTATGTGAGGTCTAGCTATGTGAGGTCTAGCCCACATAGCTATGTGGTCTAGCTATGTGAGGTCTAGCTATGTGAGGTCTAGCCCACATAGCTAGCCCTCTAGCCCAGCCTGCTCTCTACACCACAGAGCATGTGCTGGTGACCAACCCTCCACTGGGGCCAGGCTGAAGATGCCAGAGAGCTGCAGAAAAGTTATTCAACCCATCGGTGATCTCCAGGAAAAGAAAACCTTGTTGCGTGGGGGAAAGGACACATGGCTGAGGTGGGCCCTGCCTGCAGCTCTGTCCACATCTCCCGGGGCAGACTCCCAGGCTGCCCACATGTGTGAGGGACTGACATAGGGGAGGACAAAGGGTGGGCCCCTGGGCAGGAGGCCCCTAGTGCTACGGGATGCTCACATGTGAAACAGAGCATGGACGCCATCTCCATGCTCAGCCTTTACACATCTTATTAGTAAACAGCCAGAAAGTAGCTGGAGTTTAATGAACGTCAATGCTGTATCAGGATGTGTGCTGAGAGCTTTGCACGGACTCCCTCACTGAATCATCTTCATCACAGTAGGTATCCTTACTTATCCCCATTTTGCAGATGAGGAAACTGAGTCCCAGACTGGCTACAGTCTACAATGAATAGAGCCAGGGTTTGAACCCAGGTAATTTGGCTTCAGAGGCTGAGTGCTTAACCTTTGCTGATGGCCTCCAACCCCCATCAATCTCCAGAGGACCCTCCCTGTCACTGTGAGTCAGGGAGGAGGGTAGCACCAAAGCCCCAAGCAGGGCCCAGAGCCCTAGGTCTAGGGCCAGGTGGAGGCCACACCCAGGCTCAGCAATTTCAGTCCGAGCTCTCTTCACTTGGGACCAGACTCCTGCAAAGAAGTAGCGGTGCCTAAGAGGAGCAGGGCAGGGTGAGACATACAGCATCCCTGGAGAGCCGCCGGGTAAACAAGGAGTCAGCACTTCCCTGGGACCCCCGCCCCCAGGAGGGTGCCCTGGTGCCCAGCTTGAGCACCTCCCGGGGCAGTAGATGCAATTCATACCACTGAAAGCTGTACCAGCAGCCTCCTTTGTCCCGTGGAGCCAGGGCAGTGCCCCCCGCAAAGCTACACGTGGGCCCGGGACCTGTTGAGGGCTTCAGGTGGCCCCTAGATGGGGAGGCCAATGCTCCAGAGTATCAGGGACCCAGAGCAGCTCCACCCTCCTCAGAGGACCACCTAGTCTGCTCTCCATATTACAAAAGGCGACACAGGCTCAGAGAAAGCAAGGGCTGGTCCAGGGCCAAACAGCAATTTTTCTTTCATACTCAAAAGACCACCACCAAGTTTCCTGTGTTAGAGAGATTTCCATCTGATCTTCAATGCAGTTGCATTTCAGGAACACAACCAGTCCCAAGCCAAGAAGGAAAGACCAGAGGCAGCCCAGTTCTCAGGTCGGGGGTGTGGTCCTTATTGAGCCTTGCTCTGGGTCCTCACCCATCATTACAGACCAGCAGGCACCACGTTCCCTTAGCATCTTGTCCGGCTACCGCTTCAGAAGCTCAGTGCCTGGGTCCCAGCTCCGCCCACTGCCTGGCTGGCTACACTGCACTCTGGCTCTGGTTTTGTGCTTCTCCCCACAAGTGTGTTGGATGGCCTTTTAAAAATGGTTTTAACGATCAATGGCTGCACACTGTAATCTGAACTAATCTATTTTTTAAATTTTATTTATTGTTTTTGGCTGCACTAGGTCTTTGTTGCTGTGCACAGGCTTTCCCTAGTCTCAGCGAGCAGGGGCTACTCTTCGTTGCAGTCTGTGGACTTCTCATTGCAGTGGCTTCTCTCATTGCACAGCACAGGCCCTAGGTGTCTGGGCTTCAGTAGTTGTGGTGTATGGGCTTCACTACTCTGAGGCATGAGGGATCGTCCCCGAACCAGGGATTGAACCTGTGTCCCCTGCATTGGCAGGCGGATTCCTAACCACTGGACCACTTGGGAAGTCCCTGAACTTGAATGTATGAACAAGGGAGAACTCCATTCTGGGCGTGAAAGGGGGTCTTCTTGCCTTAAATCCCTAAGAAATGCACCCCTTATGGGTAGAATAGCAGGTACAGTGGCATGTGGGTGAGAGAAAGTATTTGGACCCATAAGGACAGGGCACTTCATGGGGCTCCCTCAAATCATCCCAGAAAAGTCCCAGGGACTCCCATAATGCTCTTGGAATACAGAAACTAGCCCCAAAACACAGAGACACACTCATGTGCACACAGCCCACACAGCCTGCACTAAAACATCAGGTAAATACCTCTGATGAGGAATTTTCTAACAGAATAGGGCTTGCAGGTGTCCCAGGGCTAAGCGTAGAAAGAAAGAAGCCTGGCTCCTGGCGAGGCTGCAGGTGCACTGCGTCACTGAGTCACCTGCGTGGACCTGGCTCTCCTGACTCGCTTTCAGCCCATCATCACCGCAGCCACCATTAGAATCCACTTCTTCTCAGGGCTCTGTGCTGGAGTTCAGTTCTTCTGGAAGATTCCAATCCCTTCAGTCCTCAGGAACATTAATGAGCACAGGGGCAGTAACTCAGAGTACTTAACAGTACGCAACACCATCAAAGTACTTAAGAGGCAGGGGACTGTCTGTGTAGCTACAAAGGATGCTTTCCCCATGGAGAGAGACCTGGTGAAACCATGGCTCCAAGAAGGACTGAGGGCATCAGATGGGAGAAGCTGGGAGCCCCGCATCATAAAAGTTATTATCTCACATGAGAGTAGTTTTTTTCTCCGATTTGTATCTAAATACGAGGTGGAAATGAGTGCTGGGTGGGGAAGGGAGCACGCAAGTGTTTAAGTCATTTATAGTTTACATTTTTATGGCACAGCAGAGATCGGCATCCGTTTTCCATCTGCAATTAGAAGACGGAGCAGGCTGCCAAGTCTCCATGTAAATTGTGCCTATTAAAAGAGTCGACGCCACGCGATGATTGATCAACATCGAGGATTTATTCACTGAGCTAACAGCGGTTTTTACTTTTGCCATTACCCAGGGTGATACATAACAATTTAGATAATGCACCCAGACAGAAACATTTATAACCCCAGTGTCAGAGTCCTGCCTCAGAGGCCGGCCAACCTGCGGGAGGAGGGATGCGGCTCCCAGTCACAACAGAAAGCCTGCTGGCCTTGGACCTGACATCTGGGAGGAATGCAGCCCACAGGGCACCCAAGGGGGAAGACTCGGGCCAGAAATGCTGCCTCCCAACCCCCATCACAGCACTCTGAGCCTGTCTACAGGCAGGGGGCCCTCACTCTCCTCATGTGTCAGTAGAACAAAACAGCTGTCAAAGCGGGCAGAGAGAGGGGGGTCTGTGAAGCTAAAATGAGCTACTTGATGGCTGGTTTACAGACACTCAGTTATTCATAAATGATGTGTGTACACAAATGAGGGTTCTACCTGAGTACACATGTGTGCACACACGGAAAACCCTTCCCCTACTCCTTCCAGCACAAGCAATACACTGCCTCCCTCTAGGGTGGGGTTGTCTCAGAGTCTTTTTTCATTTGTTTTACTTGGCTGGCATCAGATGGTGTTTAATGCCTTTGCTGAGTTCTGGCGACAGGTATTGAATTTCCCCCTCAGCATTAACTGGCTCTTTGTGTTTGGCCCTTGGGAAAACTAGACTGAGCGAGGCGGGCAAGGCGCTCAGACAGGTGTCCCATGCAAATGATGCTCTGGGAGCAACACAGCCAAGCTCTACATCCGCCGCAGGGTTTCAGCCCTCCAAGCTGTGACATCTCCCAAACCCGTGCTCCCTGGGCATGTCCCTCAGGATAAGGGAGCACAATTTGACATGCCCCCCAGAAAACCCATCACATTGCTCTACCTACCACCCCAGCCCAATCCTCCTCCTTCTGTACCGTCAGGCAGTGACATCCCCAAGATACCCAGGAGCCAGATACACCCTGACTTTCTCTTCGTTCCCCATGCAATGGGGGGTGAACTAATCCCTATTAGTTCCTCTGGCTAAATATCTCCCCACTCCAGACCTCCTCTCCATTCCCACATCTGCTACCAAATTCATCATTTCCTACCTGGATAAATACACTGGTTCCCCAGCCCCTAGTTTCCCCACCCACTGTCTGACCCACTGAGCATCCTTCTAATATATAAATCCAATCATGACCTTCTTTTGTTTTAAACTCTTTAATGACTTGCAGTAAAAACAAGATGAAGCTCAAACTGCTTTGCCTGGGAATACGTATTTAAGAAATTTTTATTTTTTTTATTTTTTTAAAGACCAAGCCAAGCCATCTATATTAAACAGACTTCTCCAGAATAAATAAGGGGTGGGTGGGTGCGTGTCTGTGTGTGTGCGTGTGTGTGTGAGAACAGATAGGGACTTCCCTCATGGCTCAGATGGTAAAGAATCCACCTGCAATGTTAGAGACCTGGGCTTAATTCCTGGGTTAGGAAGATCCCGTGGAGAAGGGAATGGCTCTCCACTCCAGTATTCCTGCTTGGAGAATCCCATGGACAGACAAGCCTGGCAGGCTACAGTCCATGGAGTCGCCAAGAGTCAGACGCAACTGAGCGACTAACACACACACACGCACACACAGATAGATATAGACAGAGACAGATAGACACAGAATTGGTTCACGGGATTATGGAGACTGACAAGTCCAAAATCTGGGGGTGAGATAGCAGGCTGAAGTCCCAGGGAAGAGCCATTCAGGTTTGAAGGCCATTTATGCAGAATTCCTTCTTGCTCAGGGGAGGTTGGTCTTTAGTTCTAGGTAGGCCTTCAGCTGATTGGATGAGGCCCAGCACACTAAGGAGAGCAATCTACTTTACTCAACGTCCACCAACTTATACACTGGTCTCACTGAAAAACACCCTCAGAGAAACATCCGGATTAATGTTGGATCAAAAATCTGGGAAATGTTGAAACATAAAATTAACTATCACATAGTCTCTCTTCTGTATCGATGGGTTGAGGCTCAGGAAGCAAGCAGGACTGACCTTTCTCCTGTATGACCAGGGCAGACTCCTCTGAGTGGCTCTATACACCAAACTGTCAAAGATGGAGAGACCCCCCCACCCCAGGATCATCAGATTGGACCCCTCATGAAGCAACAGGAAGAGAGGAGCCAGAGAGGCTCAAGGTTTCACAGACATGTAACAATTCATTAACTTGGAAGATGCGGCATCTTGTACATCAGTGCAATAAGCACTTAAAACATACATAAAAGAACCTGAAAGCTGAGGGTCCCATATGATGTGGTACTTATCACTGAGTACTCATCATTGAGCATTACCTACCAAGTGCCAGGCTGTGTGCGGTACATGTGGCACAGTGTGTGCACAGTGGGGATGAGAGTTCCTTTAAGGCAGGGCTAAGGGTAGCCATCCAGTGGGAAGGGGACAGTACAGGCAGCAGAACCTGACCTCAAGCTGTGTCTCCATCACCAACACACACTTTCTACTCAGGTGTCTCCTTACCTGGAGTGATGCACAGATGACCAAAGAATGTTAAGACAAGAATGAGCCCCAGTGACACCTTCCCAACTTGGAAGGGTCACTGCTGACACACAAACTGGGGAAGAATTCCAGACACAGATGGAAACAGCCACTTAAAGCCACGCAGGTGGGAAGGGAGGAGCTCAGCCTTGACCCTTAGCTGACCTCAGGCTCTCCTCTTTCTTCTTCCCGTTCCCCTCCACATTCTTGCCCAGAAAGCCACCAGAGCATACTGATTCTTAGGGACCCACAGCTCCCCAAGGCATCCTTCACTCTGCCCACAGAAAAGGGCACTCCTTTAACTGACTCCAATCAAATGCCTCCCAGCTTCATACAAGTTTCTTATCACAGTCAACCCCCAACCCCTCCCAGGAGAGGTACTTTCTTCAGCAAAGTCTGCTATAAATACCATCATTCTCACAATTACCACTAAATGCACCCCCTCAGACTGAGGGCTCAGGGAGGGAAGCATCATGTCACAGCTGTGAGTCGGTTTTCATCTGGGGATTAGACACCTGTGAATGGATGCATTACACCAGATTAGAGCATCTTCCAGACACACATCTGATGTGACCACAGCCAATCGCTCAGCAGCTACAATGGAATATCAGGAAATGATTTTCTTTAAAAATGTGGGGAAAGGAGTATCCTGAGATTATAATTTATAATCATAGATCAACCTGAAAGGACAAACCACTCTATTCCTTCCTTTCTTAGGGAAGAAAACAAACACAAAAACAAATATAAACACTGTGCATATAGATTACATATATACTGTGTGTATATATGTGCATGTGTGCGTATATATGCTATATATATTATGTGTGTTTGCTCAGTTGCTTAGCCATGTCTAACCCTTTGTGACCCCATGGACTACAGCCCACCAGGCTCCTCTGTCCATGGAATTTCCCAGGCAAGAATACTGGAGTGGATTGCCACTTCTTTCTTCAGCGTATCTTCCCAACCCAGGGATCAAAGTCACATCTCTTGCATTGGCAGGCAAATTCTTTACCACTGAGCCACCATATATTTTACATACATACACTAAGTTTTGTGCTCAGTCGTGTCCGACTCTTTGCAACCCCATGGACTATAGCCTGCCAAGGTTTTCTGTTCATAGGATTCTCCAGGCAAGAATACTGGAGTGGGTTGCCATTTCCTCCTCCAGAGGATCTTTCTGATCCAGGGATTGAACCTGTGTCTCCTGAATCTCCTGCACTGAGGCTGATTCTTTACTGTTTGAGCCATCTGGGAAGCATATATACATATACTAGTTGGTCTGCAAAGGTACCAAGATGAGCCTCTCCCCCCACAGGTGGGCTCAATGGGAAAAGCAATCTCTGGCTTAGGTCTCATGTTTATAAAAAGGATGAGACAACAAAAGTACTCCCAGGCCCTGGAACAGGCTCCCTTTGAGGGACACTTGTCTGCATCACTTGCAGGTAGAAGGAAAGGCCCAACTCGGTCCTGTGGCCAGCTGTGCTTGTGCGATTGGCTCTAGCAATGAAGAACATCACATTCCAGGTCTCCTCTCCATTTGACTGCCTCTGGAACACTGCCATCTTCCTCCTTCCTGGGAAGGCATCACTTGACATTTAACTCCAGGGGCTGATGGGACTCGACTCCCCACTCCTGACCCTGTGCCTTGAGTCTCTATGGGTTTCTGGCCTGTGCACAGCCCTCCATGTATGCCTGGGGGCTGGGGGAAGTGTCTGGATCCTGAAGTTGTTGGAAGACTCAAGCTCTCACTCCCCTCCAAGCCTTTGTGCAAGTCACTCCCTGTCCAGGAAGCCCTCCCCACTGCTGCCCCTGGATAACAGCCCACATCCTCCAGATCCCACACAGCATAGCATACCTTCCCAGACATGCTTCCTGCTAGACTGATGTGGTACCCTGCTCTGCACCTCCTGGCACAGCCCTGCAGGGGTCAGATGGGGAACTGAAAGGGGAAGTCTACTCCAAGGCTCAAGAGGATAGGTGACCGGAAAGTTGAAACAGCCACTGAGAGCATCTACTGCCTGGAGTCCTCCCCCCCAGTCAGAACAGCAAGGCAGACAGGTCAGCTCAATGGTCTCTGGGCTCCGTCTATAGTCTTGCTCTCTGAGCTGTTTCAGTTCAGTTCTGTTCAGTCACTCAATCATGTCCAGTTCTTTGCAACCCCATGAATTGCAGCACGCCAGGCCTCCCTGTCCATCACCAACTCCTGGAGTTCACCCAAACTCATGTGCATCGAGTCAGTGATGCCATCCAGCCATCTCATCCTCTGTCGTCCCCTTCTCCTCCTGCTCCCAATCCCTCCCAACATCAGGGTCTTTTCCAATGAGTCAACTCTTCGCATGAGGTGGCCAAAGTGTTGGAGTTTCAGCCTCAGTCCTTCCAGTGAACACCCAGGACTGGTCTCCTTTAGGATGGACTGGTTGGATCTCCTTGCAGTCCAAGGGACTCTCAAGAGTCTTCTCCAACACCACAGTTCAAAAGCATCAATTCTTTGGCACTCAGCTTTCTTCACAGTCCAAATCTCACATCCATACATGACCACTGGAAAAACCATAGCCTTGACTAGACGGACCTTTGTTGGCAAAGTAATGTCTCTGCTTTTTAATATGCTGTCTAGGTTGGTCATAACTTTTCTTCCAAGGAGTAAACGTCTTTTAATTTCATGGCTGCAATCACCATCTGCAGTGATTTTGGAGCCCCCAAAAATAAAGTCTGTCACTGTTTCCACTGTTTCCCCATCTATTTCCCACGAAGTGATGGGACCAGATAGGCAAATCACACACAACATGACCAGAACTTCTGGTCCTCCCACCAGGTTCCTCCCACCATGTTCCCGCTGGGTTGATAAAAGTTTCATCCTTCCACTGCTCCACCCCCAAACCTTGGAGTCCTCCTCATCTCTTTCTTCTCTCACAGACCTCATCAGACCTGTGAAGAAATCCTGTGACTTTACCTGCACTATATACCTGGAATCTGGCTTCTATTTCTCACAACCTGCACTGCTATGACCCTGTCCAAACACCATCATCTTTTTCCAAGTAACATCCTCTTGCTGGGTCCTCCGGCTTTCCCACCTCTTAGTTTACTGTCACCAGACAGCGGGGGAAGGTGGTAGTTCTTCATGCTAATTCCATGTGTTCTGTGACAGTTTGTCCTGGACTATCTTTTCAAGGATGGTTATAGAAACAGACTTCAGAGGAGAGAGACAGTACCTCCTCCCTAGACAGAGGGCAGACTGTCGTCTGAACAAGGTAATAAAGATGCTGTCTCACTCCAGGACAAACTTGGGGCTACTTTGCCCAACAACCCCTCATAAGACTATGGGTTCCTAAACGTGGGATTCCTCGGCTGTGATGCAGACCTACTGTGTGCACAGCATCTACCGAATGGCCCCGGTACAACTCAGGGAGCGAACAAGAGGCAGGAGCCATGCTGCCTGCTATCCTGTGAGTAATAAAACCCTTTATCTCTGATCGGGAGGCTTGTATCTGCCAACATCTATGAGACTGTGGCAGGTAAATCTGTTAGCTTGGAAGTGGATCCTTCATGATTTGGTGGGCTGCAGTCCCTGGGGTCACAAAGACTCATACACGACTGAGCGACTTCACTTTCACTTTTCACTTTCATGCATTGGAGAAGGAAATGGTGACCCACTCCAGTGTTCTTGCCTGGAGAATCCCAGGGACGGGGGAGCCTGGTGGGCTGCCGTCTATGCGATCACACAGTCAGACATGACTGAAGTGACTTAGCAGCAGCCCAAGTACTCATTTGTTATCTAAGTCAGGTCATGTCATTCCTCTATTCAAACTCCTGCAATGACCTTCATCTCACTCAGAGGGAAATGCAAAGTCCCTACACAATGACTGCACAGCCCTGCAGAAGCCCACCCTCCATCCCCATCAGACCTCTTTCATTTCCTCTCTTCCCCCATCTTTCACTCTCCTCTAGTCCCAGTAGCCTCCTTACTGTCCCTCAGACACATGCCAGGCACATGTCCTACTGTGGCCTTTATACAGCCCGATGCTCTTCTCCCACACCCATGTAGCTCCCTCCCTCCCTTACCTGCTTCATGTTCTTGCTCAATGCCAGCTTCTCACTGAGACCATCCTGAACCCCTACTTAAAACCACGTCCTCCCTGCCATTGCAGACCCCCAAGGCTACCTCCCTAAGCCCTGGATCCCCAGTGGACCTTCCGCCTCCCACCTGCATAGGTCCCTCCCCTTCTTGGGGCAATTTACAAGTCTCACTGCCACCCCTGCCCCCGACTCTCCCACCCCCCACAATCCTGCCCTGGTCGGAGCCCAATCCTGATAACATCTGGATGATTTAGAAGGGCACCCAAGGTTCTCTCAGCTGTGGGGGAGGGAAAGGCCACCAGGCATATAACAGCAGATAGAAGGAAGCAGCTACCCACTCAGCAAAAAGGCAGAGCACTGGCTGGTCCTGGATGATGGTGGAGGGAGCAAGGGGTGATGGGCACTGGCTGGTATAAACATCTGCATCACAGGAGCATCAAGGAATACTTGAGGAGGGCGATGAAGCCCAGGGTTGAGCTCTAGCCAGGCATCTGGAAGGAGGCTGTAGTGATTCAAGCACACGTGGACCCTGCCCCGACCCCCTGACCCCCTGGCACAGGTTGGGGACATCTGGGAGACTCAGCTTATTTTTCCAACTGGTCCATTTTCTACAGTACCTCATACTCTTTCTAGTTCACGATTTTGAGTTTGGTGATGATGACAGGCCTGCTCTGCTATTTATGTTTCTGATTATTTTTAGTGTTTTGCAATTAAATTTTCTTAAATTAAAACTTTAGACCCAAGCATCAGATTGTCTGTCACATGCCGCAGTGTGTTCATATAGGCAGTTTATATATATTTGGGTTGCAAAAGCCTCGGGAAAAGAAGACATTTCAATAGTTGGCACCCAAAGCCCTTATTTCCATATCACCCACCCATTTCCATGCACTTCTTTCCATCCCCACACTCAGTGATACCCTCCAGATCCTTGTGAGCCCAAACACAGAGCTGGGTGAAGCATCTAGGTCTCTCACTCAAAGCCATCAGAGCTCAGCTGCCTTTTCCCACCACCTCAGCACCTCCCGTAGGCCAGGTCCATGGACAGCACAGCCTGCAGACTCTAGCCTCAGCCCCAAGGCCAGAGCCCCTTCAACTGTTTTCCCTCACCCAGAATTAGATTCATCAACTCCAAGGAGGCTGCCTGAAGTGACATGGCTTGCCTCCTGACTCAGGGCCCGCCACACTTCCCAGTGATGCTCTCCTGACACGGCTCCCCTCCCACAGCCATGCCTGAACCATCCATCCACTTGACTCCTGCCCTGATAACCCCGGTTTGTCACCCTCCTGCCACCTTGATTAGGACAGCAATCTTTCTGTGTTCACCAATGGTTGTGCCACCTCCAAGACTCTATGCCCACCTCCAAGATTCTATGGCCATTCTATGGCCACCTCCAAGACTCTATGCCCAGCCCCACCTCCAGGCTGCATTTCCAGGGCCAGCTTTGCTTCTGTAGAGATGCACTTTGGAATTTCAGGCTCATCAGTTTCCCTCTGAAGTGCCTCTTGCCTCCTAACCTCCTTCACTGGATTAATTCAGCCTGCAGCCACTCAGTCATCCAGGGTAAGTGCGTGGGATCACGGGCACTGGCTGTCACTCACCCCACACTTTTGCCAACCCTTCTAACTCAACTGTCTCATCACAGAGGCAGCAAAAGCTAGTGACTTGCCTTTCTTGCAGCCGGAGATTGTCAGGAGACACAGTTCCATCCAGTGAGTTAGAAACAGATGTCTGCTTGGGTGTCTGAAAAAGTTTTTACTTTCCTGAAAATATGGACCAATGCAGCTAGTTACCCCTTCTTTCAGCTTCCCCTTCCCTCTACATCCCCCCAACCCTGATGAGTATCTGGAGCCGAGGCAGCAGCCTTGAGGCCCCAGGGACAGCAAGTATACGATCAGCAGTTGAAGAGAGAAAGAGAACACCAGGGACTTCAGTGGCATGGCTGAGTGGTCCCTCAAGCTCTGGACAGCCTGCCTCAGATAGCTTGTCCTGAAAGAGAAAAAGAAGTATGCATTGTGTTTTCTGATGCATCCTTTTGTTGTTCAGTTGCTCAGTCATGTCCGACTCTTTGTGACCCCATGGACTGCAGCACACCAGGCTTCTCTGTCTATCACCATCCCCGAGAGCTTGCTCAAATTCATGTCCATGCCATTCAACCATCTCGTCCTCTGCCATCCCCTTCTCCTCCTGCGTTCAATCTTTTCCCAGCATCAGGGTCTTTTCTAATGAGTCGACTCTTTGCATCAGGTGGCCAAAGTATTGGAGCTTCAGCATCAGTCCTTCCAATGAATATTCAGACCTGATTTCCTTTAGGACAGACTGCTTTGATCTCTGTGCTGTCCAAGGGACTCTCAAGAATCTTCTCCAGCACCACAGTTCAAAAGCATCAATTCTTTGGAGCTCAGCCTTCTTTGTTTTATTGATGCACTTGGTTTGCTCTTACCTCTTCTCCCTCTGACCCCACGCCCTTGCTCTCAGCAGACCTTCTCATTCAGTTGTTCTCTCCCTTGTTTCTTTCCCTTCCTCCCTCCTATCTCTCATCATTGTTTCTGTAAGCACTTGCTTTCTGAGCACCCATTCTGGACAGGCTCTGTACTATGAGAACACTGAGGCCGTGGCATCCTTAGTGCAGATGGTACACAGAAGCAATGTGATGGGCTAGGTGCCCTGGCACATCTTCTGCTGGGCTGAGCATCGTCACATCTCCCATTGTGGTTCCATCTGCCGCTTCCTGCACACCCCCAGCCAAAGCAGCACCTCGGATTTCCTCCACTGATGGACAGCAATGCCCCTCAGCTCCCCCAGAGGCGTTTTTGGCCTCACTCTCTTGACCAGGATGGTTCTGCATCCCAGATCTGGAGTCCTCTCCCTCATAGTCCCCTCTCAGGCCACCCCCACTGCCCTGGCCACCTGAGCCCTTAGATCCCACTTCCCTAGACACTCACCCCTCCTGGAGGGACTCTGTGAAACCCTGGTGTGAGGGTGGCGGTGGCCAGAGAAAGGGCCCCCAGTGGTTCAGGAAGGACCAGGGTTACATTCTGGCACACTATCTGCAGCCAAACAGTCCTGTGGGAGTCATCGGAAGGACCAAGCCAGGGAGCTCATGAGTGATAAGCAAACATACAGTCTATGCTAAGCCTGGAGCCAGGTGGCATCCACGTTCTATCTCATTTTAAAGTGCACCATTGGGATGGCTTCACAGAGGATGGATTCCAAGGTTCAGAGAGATTCAGCAGTGGGTCTGAAGTCACATAGCAAGTAATGGGCAGATCCACAGTCTGAGGAAAAGTGAAATGGAGTTGGAGGAACAGGTGGTCTGCAGGTCAAGGGTGCAGGGAGGCACATCTGGGAGTGGAGGATGGCCCTTTCCTCGTGCTCTATCACCAGCTCTTCAGCTCTGCTGGGACCCCCCTTCCTGACACCAGACACCCACTAAAATGCCAGCAGAGTAGCTGTAACAGACCTAACTCTAATACAGCCATCCCACCAATCAGGGGACAACTGATCCCTGGACATGTTGCACTCTAACCTGCTGCCCTATTAGCAGTGCCAGGGCTCCAGCCCAGACAGGGTCCCTGACTCTGCCCAAGAGGGTCTGAGGATGCCTGGGCTAGAGCTCAGGCTCTAACTGTGGGGAGACAGGAAAGGGACCAGGTTCTCTGAGCGCAGATCCCTCCCCCAGGGGACACCTCTGGGACACACAGGCCACCCAGCTGCACCTCTGGGGCAAAGCCAAAGGGATGTCCAAATCAACAGTGTTTTTAGAGCCCCTTCCTTTTTCAAATTGTTTTATAAACACTGAAGTGCTTTCATATCCACTTTCCATATCCATATATCCATATCCACTATTTCATCAGGTTTCCACAGCAATCAAACCAGCACTATTTTTCTAATGTTCTGCATGAATAGTTTCAACCATAGCCACAAAGCGAGGTCCTAAGAAGTCAGACATGCTGAGGACCAAGATATCTTAGAGTGCAGTGGAGTGGACAGCAATAATGGGCAACTTTATCATCCTGACTTTCCTTCCATTTCCCAATGGGACCCCAAGCTCACAGGATCTCACCTCCTTGGGCCCAACAGAGAGTTCAGGGAAGGGCTTGGGACCCTAGTCAGGCCACTCAGAATCCTCCACCCATGTTTGATGGACTTCTCAGGAAAGAGCAATAGAGCAACTGAGAGTCACCGCCCTCCCCAGAATACCTGCCAGAGAATGAGGCCAGGTTACAGGCCTGGAAATGGGAAGATTAGTCTCTGGGAACCATCATGGAGCACAAAAATCCAGCCATACCTGAAGCCCATCCCACCGCTAGAATTGTCATGCATGTGAACCAGTATCTTCTCATCTTAGAAAAAGTCTCTACACCAACACAAAGAAGAAGAACAAGGCCTCCTAACTGGGGGCAGAGCGCAGAAATCTCCTGAAAGATGGAAGTGAAAATCAAAGAAAAACATAAGACAAGCACAGAGAGGTACTTTCACTCATCCAACAAATACTTGAATCCAACCAAGCGCCATACTAATTGGTTAGAAAGACAGCCCGACAACAGGATCCCTGTCTTCAGGGATCTTAATAGGACAGAAGTACAGAACTCTGGAAGGGCTGGGGGTGGTTGCAATAATAATACAGAACTAACCTAATGAGGTGGAGAAGGAAATGGCAACCCACTCCAGTGTTCTTGCCTGGAGAATCCCAGGGACGGGGGAGCCTGGTGGGCTGCCGTCTATGGGGTCGCACAGAGTCGGACATGACTGAAGTGACTTAGCAGCAGCAGCAACCTAATGGGGAGTCAGCAAAGATTTTCTGAGAATGTCACATTTAAATAGAAACTGAAGGATGATCAAATGCAAACCTCAGGAAGCTGAGTCTGGGCAGGTACAGCAGCACAAGTGAGACTACATTGCTGAGATAGCAACTTCACTACCAGGGATTCAAGCATACTGGCCGATTTGTGTGTGGGGATGTGGGGGGAGCAGGGCAGATTCTACACCTTCTTTTATAATTTGGATGTAAATACAAATATGAAAATCTTTCCAAAATAATCAGATAAGTGTTCCAAGAAATAATGACATGAATCTTTGTGGCAGCAATGTTTATAACAATAGAAACTTACAATAACTGAAATTTTAAAATAACAGAATGTATCGATATGCACTTAGACTTGAAAAATATTTTAAAAGATGCTGTAAACACACATTTATTGACTTGAGAAGATGTACATGCTTAGGAGAAATAAGTGGGCCTCAAAAATATATAGAGAGGATGATTTCACGTGTATTGAGTACAAAATAGGAATTCAATAAATATTTACTGAGCAAATGGCAAATAAATACCTCTGAACAGATTAACACCAAACAAGATGTTTGCAGTCATTATTTCTGGGTGATGGGATTATTGATGATTTTAAATTGTTTTTTAGATCTGTTTATCTGAACTAACTTTTTTTTGTACTGTGCACATGAATTACGTACACTATAAAAAGGAATAAAAAGAAATCTTTCCAAAGCAAGCAATGACTCAACAAGGTCAGTTTTAAGATCGAGATGGATAATTAGGAAACAGAACCTTAAGACAGAAGAGAAAACAGTGTGGCTGGATAAGCATAATAGATAAGAACATATTCCTCCTCTAAACATTGGAGAGAAATGAACCTTTCTTCAATGTCACAGCTAGAATTTGTTTAGCAGAAGTCCATGATATATTTCATATTTGTTCAGCTATCTGTAACACAGCACATTAGTTAAATATTGGTAAAGGAAAATATTTACATTGATGCAAAAATGAAGTAACAGGCTTGTATTTGTACAATGCCAACAAAGTCATTTAAAAAAAAAGTTTATGTATGCCAAACAATTAAATATTTGGGCAAATCTGCAAACAAATGTCATTTGAATCAATTTCTGGGGTGACTGATTGCATCATCCATGTTTCTCCCAGAGGTTTCAGGAGAACACAGAATATGGCCTTAGACAACCAAGCCAGTGCCTGGGCAGAATCACGGCCAGCTAGCTCCACTGTCACCATCACTAACAGCACGGCTAGGCAATTAACACTACCCACTGATGTCTTTTGCAGCCAAACTGTAATCCACTGCTTGTTCATATCATTGGAAAATTCTGTTAACTTTGAAACTCTGGGGGTCCTGATGGAGGCAAAGCACTGGCTCTGATCCTGGCAGATTTGAAGAAAGCCGACAGCAAGTGCTATGGACAGCCTGCCAAATTCAGCCCAGAACCCTGTGCTGTGCTTCGCCACTCAGTCGTATTTGATTCTTTGTGATCTCATGGACTGCAGCCCACCTGGCTCCTCTGTCCATGGGGATTCTCCAGGCGAGAATACTGGAGTGGGTAGCCATGCCCTTCTCCAGGGGATCTTCCCAACCCAGGGATCGAACCCAGGTATCCTGCATTGCAGGTGGATTCTTTACTGTCTGACCCACCAGGGAAGCCCCTGAGCCCTGGGGACCCCTATAAGTTATAAGAACAGCTATCTATATATTAGATGGCCTTCCAGGTCCCACAAACTTCTCAGGGTGCCTCACCCACCAGGCTGCACCTCCTCACTCAGAAAAGCATGAAAGGAGCTCACAGGAGGCTGAAAATGTCATGAGATGTACACTGCAGGAGCGGGAAGTGAGCTGAGCCTTGGAACACCAGCTGAAGGAAAAAGGATGCCAGGGGCATGATAAATTTGCCACTGCCAAGACAAGGTTGTAGCTCTTGGGATAGCTGGATGGCTCATAACTGCTCCCTTAAAGAAGCATGGGACACTCATGGGACAAACACATGTACCTGGGAAAGAAGAAGGGCCAATCACTCCACAGAACCATGCCTCCAACACTACCTGCCCTATGCCGGAAGCAGCCATTTACATGTGGTCATTCTCCACTGAAACATGAGCTCCTAAAGGTCAGATAGTATCCCACTAGGCTTGGAATCCTCGAAGCTGACATAGTCTCTGACCAAGAGTCTTCACCCAGTAACTACAGGCAGGTAAATGAGTAGATGAATGCTTACAACAAAACTCGCATCTCCCCCAGTGCTAGGTTCTAAGCACACAGAATATGCTATGAAACTCATGGATGGTCAGGCAGGTAAGGTTCTGTGTGTGATTCCTCGTGTGCCGAGGGTGAAAGAAGATCTAGGAGAGTGGTAGGATAATTTAGGGAAGCATGAGGAAATGAACCAGAAGCTGGATTAACAGGAAATGCCTTAACCTGTCCAGACGGCACACAGAACCAGCCAGCATCCTTCCTCCACTACTGGGCAAGGTCACTGGTTCTTGCACTGAAGCCAAAGGGAGTGGTTACCAGTTCACTGAGAGTTACCACAGTGTACAGCCTCCCATATACACACACAGGTACACAAACACAAGGACACAAGGGTCTGCAAGGTTCTCACACCATGGTGGGTACTTGGGAACCTAGGCTAGCCTGAGCCTCCTACTGCCCCTGGATCTGCTCACTCTGTAGCCCACCTGCTTGGAGTGGAATGGTGGAATCCCCAGCACTAACTCAACTGATCTCTTTCTCTGCTTTTTCAAAATTGCTGGAAGCATGAATAAATGAAGGAATTAAATTCATATACGATGGGACTCCATATGCCTCTACTTGGATTACCATAAACTCAAAAAGAAGATGGGATGGGATGGGATGCAGGAGGGAAAAGGCTACTCCCTGAGAGGGCAGCCAGGGCCAGCGGCCCTCTGGGTACCACTCATGCTGTGCTAACCACACGAGCTGCCAGAACACCTACCTCTCCTGCTTCCTTGTGTCTTGTTTCCACCCCGCACCCTGGCCAGGGCTTACACTTTGAACTATCCAGTCCCAGCTCAGCCCTGCATCCTCCTAGACACACCTATGCTTTTCTGAATGCTATTTCTTCAGCAAGCCCAATGGCTTGGGGGAACCATCCTGCAAGATGAACAATCCCTCCACCCCATTCTATTTCACTTTCAGATCCCCTAGTGGATGATGGAGGAAGAGAGGCTTCATGGTGGGCCAAACAGGAAAGAAGGGCAGTAACAGGCATAGATATATAGATGTATAATTACATACCAGTGCCATGCCCAGCTGTACTGGAGTCAAAAGGAAATAATCAGTAACACCAATCTTATATCTATTTAAACATTTGACATTTTAAATCCTGAATTTTAGCATTAATTTTGATTTTCTAAAATGTAGCATTGAAATAGTATTAAGCTTTATTTCCAAGGTTTAGTGTGTGTGTGTGTGTGTCTCCATAAGTTTTACACCTCAGATGGTCCTTTATTCATCTCACCCTAGTTCTTATGATATATCTACTGCTGCTGCTGCTGCTGCTACTAAGTCGTTTCAGTCATGTCCGACTCTGTGCGACCCCATAGACAGCAGCCCACCAGCTTCCCCCATCCCTGGGATTCTCCAGGCAAGAACACTGGAGTGGGGTTGCCATTTCCTTCTCCAATGCATGAAAGTGAAAAGTGAAAGTGAAGTCACTCAGTCATGTCCAACTCTTCGCGACCCCATGGACTGCAGCCTACCAGGCTCCTCCGTCCATGGGATTTTCCAGGCAAGAGTACTGGAGTGGGCTCATTTCCTTCTCCAGATATGGCTACTATTTATTATCATTCCTAACCAGACACTGTGCTTAAAAAGTAAATACAATCCTCACAATACTCCTATCAGTGCTTATCAGCCTCACAATACTCCTATTATTCCCATGTGACAAATGGGGAAACTGAGGCACAAAATGTTCACAGAATAGAAAATGTCACACACCTGGGAAGAGGTAGTAAAGCTATAAATTCAAGAGGCAATCAAGTGGACCGTGCTTGATTAGAAAACATCAGCCTACTGTGTATCTTATTCAGGGGAGAAATGGCATGCAGCAGACATGGTGAGGTGCTCTACAGCCAGCCAGAGAGATGTAAATGGATCCCCTGCTGCCTGCAGGCTTCCCAGGTGGCTCAGTGGTAAGGAATTCACCAGCCAAGCAGGAGACGTGGGTTAGATCCCCAGGTCAGGAAGATCCCCTGGAGAGGGAAATGGCAACCCACTCTAGATTCTTGCCTGGGAAATCCCATGGACAGAGGAACCTGGCAGGTTGCGGTCCATGGGGTTGCAAAGAATCAGACACAACTGAGCGACTAAGCAGCAGCAGCAGTATGATATGTGCTAAGGCTCCAGAGACTTGGAGAACAACTTCTTCCATGGACATTTGCACAGGAACCAAGGAAGGTCTTCCCAGCTAGAGGATCCACATACTGAAGAAAGCCTGATAGATTTTTAAGAAACCAGGTTTTGGATTTTTCATAAGATTATTTTAGATTTGTGGGACAAAGATTATTATAAAATCTGTGGCCAAGAGTTTTTTTCTTGCAATTTAAATTTTTCAGAAAGAAGAAAACAAAATATCTCACAAGAAAAATGTCTGATTTGATTTAAAGCCATCGGTCAGCCTTCTTTATCTGCTCATGAATACCACATCCTCATTAAGACCCAGGGATCCATGGAAACCCTACTGAGAAACCGTGAAAGCTCCACAGGGATTGCACTGGGAGCCACTTTTCTGAGAATGTGTCTGTTATACTGAATATCAACTCTGGCTCCTGAACCATCATTTTGCTAATGTTAGTAGCAGTAGCTTGAATGAACTTAGATATTGTTAACTCCAGGCTAAATCAAATATACAATATTGCTCCAACGAAGCTGTCAACAACAGAGGCTGTGAGTGATCACCATGCTGGTATGTGTCAGTTGGCACACCTACAACTCTGTTTATCATGTCATTTCTTTTACTATAGCTGTTTGCCAGCCACCTTGCCAGTTGGAGATGACATTGGTCAAAGACCAACACTCAGGGAAGACACACCTGTCAGATCAAGATCTACTTCTCCCATTTCAAACTATATTTAATTTTCCCTCATCAGATTTTCTCCAGCACTTATCAGCACCACACCATTTAGCACATAATTAAATATAGCTCCATAAACCCTGAGAAAACTGTAATTCAAAAAGACATATGTACCCCAATGTTCACTCCCTGGTGGCTCAGTGGTTAAGAATCCACCTGCCAAGCAGGAGACATGGTTTCAATCCCTGGATGGGGAAGATACCCTGGAGAAGGAAATGGCAACCCATCTCAGTAGTCTTGCCTGGGAAATCCCATGGACAGAGGAGCCTGGCAGGATATAGTTCATAGAGTGGCAAAAGAGTTGGACATGACTTAGAGACTAAACAACAACCCCAATGTTCATTGTAGCACTATTTACAATAGCTAGGACATGGAGGCAACCTAAATGTCTAAGAACAGATGAATGGATAAATAAGATATGGTACTTACACACAATGTAATATTACTCAGCCATAAAAAGAACAAAATTGGGTCATCTGGAGTGATGTGGATGGACCTAAAGTTTGTCATATAAAGTGAAGTAAATCAGAAAGAGAAAAACAAATTTCTCATATTAATGCATATGTATGAAATCTAGTCCTGGGTGTGCTTTGGAAGGAATGAAGCTAAAGTGGAAACTCCAGTACTTTGGCCACCTCATGCGACGAGTCGACTCATTGGAAAAGATTCTGATGCTGGGAGGGATTTGGGGGCAAGAGGGAAAGGGGATGACAGAGGATGAGATGGCTGGATGGCATCACCGACTCAATGGACGTGAGTTTGAGTGGACTCCGGGAGTTGGTGATGGACAAGGAAGCCTGGCGTGCTGCGATTCATGGGGTCGCAAAGAGTCGGACATGACTGAGCGACTAAACTGAACTGAACTGATGAAATCTAGAAAATGGTATAGATGAACCTATTTGCAGGGCAGAAATAGAGTCACAGATATACAGAATGGACACGTGGACACAGGCAGGGAAGGGGGGGGCGGGACGAATTGGAAGAGTAGAATTGATAAACATACACCTTGTTGTTGTTTAGTCACTAAGTCATGTCTGACTCTCTGTGACCCCATGAACTATAGCCCACCAAGCTCCTCTGTCCGTGGGATTTCCCAGGCAAGAATACCGGAGTGGGTTGCCATTTCCTCCTCCAGGGCATCTTCCCAACTCAGGAATACAACCCACAACTCTTGCATTGGCAGGCAGATTCTTTGCTACTGAGCCACTAAGCTACTGGCTTCCCCATATTGTAAAATAGAGAGCTGGTGGAAAGCTGCTGTATAGCACAGGGAGCTCAGCTCAGAGCTTCGTGATGACCTAGAGGGGTGGGATGGGGGAGAGAATCAGAGGGAGGGAATATATGTATACATATATCTGATACATGGTGCTGTGCATTAGAAACTAACACAGCACTGTAAAGCACTTATACCCCAATAATAACACTTTTTAAAAATTCTATATAAATAATAAATAAATAACTGAAGCCCCATCTTTTCAAGAACTGAGAAATTTGTGTCTCCTCAGGTAGAATGTAGCTCTGCGGCAGCATTTTGAATTTTAGAATTTCAGCATCTTGTTTTACTTACACAGCACACAGTGTAGGATAAGCACGTATTAGGCTGTCAGTTCAAAGGTTTACTGGGGTGGAAAGGAGACACAAAAAAGAGCAGATGGGGGGCTCTGTGCATGAATCCTGATGGGCAAAGGGTGAGAGGAGGTCAGGAGCCTGGCAGGACTACCTGGGGACCCAGAGAATATGTAGCCAGAGGCTGGACTAACACCAAAGACAGGGAGAGAAGTTAGAGAACAGATAGGAAACACTGTGAAGAGGGGAACCAATAATCACAGCACACGCTGGGAGGATCTGGACTGAGGAGGGGGACAAAAACCAGCCCACGCATGTAGTTTAAGACCAAGACCCTGTCTGACATGAGGGTATTGGTGGTCACAGTGATAGCCATGGAATTATGGGGCACTGTCCTGCTCAGGACTATTCTACCCAGAGCTACCGCCATCCCCAGGCCAATGGCTGTAGGGTTTAGCTCCCCTACTCTTGGGTTCTTGGGGCCACCTTTCCCAGTTGTAGTAATACCCAGGGCTGGCTACTGGTTATCATTCTCTCTTCCACAGCCTTCTCCAATGCCCTTAGGATGTGGGGGCTGCCTGATGTAGTCATACTCATTTATGAATCACAACCTTTGGTTCCAGTGTGCCAAGAGAAGGGGCATGTTAGATGGCCAAGTTGTGGAGATTGAACAACAGTGTCTGCTCTGGGATGGAGAAGAGTTTTGGATTTCAATACTTTGCTCAGCACCCAAAAAGAAACTATGGAGTCCCCACAAATAAATCAAATGGGTCTTTCGTGAATTGACCAAAGGTCAGCTTCCCTGGTGGCTCAGATAGTAAAGACTCTGCCTTCAATGCAAGAAACCCCAGGTTCGATTCCTGGGTTGAGAAGATCCCCTGGTGAAGGAAAGGGCTACCCACTTCGGTATTCTTGCCTGGAGAATTCTATGGACAGAGGAGTCTGGCAGACTACAGTTCATGGGGTTGCAAAGAGTCAGACATGACTAAGTGACTAATACTTTCACTTCTTCTTTTCACTTCATAACCAAATTATTACAAGAAGCCCATCACACTGTGTTTTACTTGTATTAGCTGGAGAGGCTACAAACCAGTCAAACCAGTTCCTCCTGCCTAAAAAATTTCTTTTTTTTTTTTTTTTTTCTTTTTTGCAGTTTGGACATCTTCCTGAAGTGCTCATTCCCAGATGAAGAGCTTCATCTTGCTAGTGAATTACTGGAAGGGCATGAAGGCAAGAAACTTGGTCCCTGAGAGGGCCCCAACCTTAGAGAAAGACTCTAGAGAAAGACCTCCCAAATAATTCTAAAGCTTCACCCTTCCTGCTGCCTCTATGAGTGGCTCTTAACACTGACTGCTATTCCTGCTTTCTGGAGAGATTTTATCATAAATGGATGTTAAATTTTGTCAAAGGGTTTCTCTACATCTATTGAGATAATCATATGGTTTTTATTTTTCAATTTGTTAATGTGGTGTATTACACTGATTTGCAGATATTGAAGAATCCTTGCATCCCTGGGATAAAGCCCACTTGGTCATGGTGTATGATCTTTTTAATGTGTTGTTGGACTCTGATTGCTAGAATTTTGTTAAGGATTTTTGCATCTATGTTCATCAGTGATAGGAAGTTTTGGCCACAGCAATCAGAGAAGAAAAAGAAATAAAAGAAATTCAAATTGGAAAAGAAGAAGAAAAACTCTCACTGTTTGCAGATGACATGATCCTCTACATAGAAAACCCTAAAGACTCCACCAGAAAATTACTAGAACTAATCAATGAATATAGTAAAGCTGCAGGATATAAAATCAACACACAGAAATCCCTTGCATTCCTATACACTAATAATGAGAAAATAGAAAGAGAAATTAAGGAAACAATTCCATTCACCATTGCAACGAAAAGAATAAAATACTTAGGAATATATCTACCTAAAGAAACTAAAGACCTATATATAGAAAACTATAAAATACTGGTGAAAGAAATCAAAGAGGACACTAATAGATGGAGAAATATACCATGTTCATGGATTGGAAGAATCAATATAGTGAAAATGAGTATACTACCCAAAGCAATTTATAGATTCAATGCAATCCCTATCAAGCTACCAACGGTATTCTTCACAGAGCTAGAACAAATAATTTCACAATTTGTATGGAAGTACAAAAAATCTCAAATAGCCAAAGCAATCTTGAGAAAGAAGAATGGAACTGGAGGAATCAACCTGCCTGACTTCAGGCTCTACTACAAAGCCACAGTCATCAAGACAGTATGGTACTGGCACAAAGACAGAAAATAGATCTATGGAACAAAATAGAAAGCCCAGAGATAAATCCACGCACCTATGGACACCTTATCTTTGACAAAGGAGGCAAGAATATACAATGGATTAAAGACAATCTCTTTAACAAGTGGTGCTGGGAAAACTGGTCAACCACTTGTCAAAGAATGAAACTAGAATACTTTCTAACACCATACACAAAAATAAACTCAAAATGGTTTAAAGATCTAAATGTAAGACCACAAACTATAAAACTCCTAGAGGAGAACATAGGCAAAACACTCTCTGACATACATTACAGCAGGATCCTCTATGACCCACCTCCCAGAGTATTGGAAATAAAAGCAAAAATAAACAAATGGGACCTAATTCAACTTAAAAGCTTCTGCACAACAAAGGAAACTATAAGCAAGGTGAAAAGACAGCCTTCAGAATGGGAGAAAATAATAGCCAATGAAGCAACTGACAAACAACTAATCTCAAAAATATACAAGCAACTCCTACGGCTCAATTCCAGAAAAATAAATGACCCAATCAAAAAATGGGCCAAAGAACTAAATAGACATTTCTCCAAAGAAGACATACAGATGGCTAACAAACACATGAAAAGATGCTCAACATCACTCATTATCAGAGAAATGCAAATCAAAACCACTATGAGGTACCATTTCACACCAGTCAGAATGGCTGCGATCCAAAAGTCTACAAGCAATAAATGCTGGAGAGGGTGTGAAGAAAAGGGAACCCTCTTACACTGTTGGTGGGAATGAAAACTAGTACAGCCACTATGGAGAACAGTGTGCAGATTCCTTAAAAAACTGGAAACAGAACTTCCTTATGACCCAGCAATCCCACTACCAGGCATACACACCGAGGACACCAGAATTGAAAGAGACATGTACCCCAATGTTCATCGCAGCACTGTTTATAATAGCTAGGACATGGAAGCAACCTAGATGTCCATCAGCAGATGAATGGATAAGAAAGCAGTGGTACATATACACAATGGAATATTACTCAGCCATTAAAAAGAATACATTTGAATCAGTTCTAATGAGGTGGATGAAACTGGAGCCTATTATACACAGTGAAGTAAGCCAGAAAGAAAAACACCAATACAGTATACTAACGCATATATATGGAATTTAGAAAGATGCTGACAATAACCCTGTATACGAGACAGCAAAAGAGACACTGATGTATAGAACAGTCTTTTGGACTCTGTGGGAGAGGGAGAGGGTAGGATGATCTGGAAGAATGGCATTGAAACATGTATAATATCATATATGAAACGAGTCGCCAGTCCAGGTTCGATGCACGATACTGGATGCTTGGGGCTGGTGCACTGGGACGACCCAGAGGGATGGCATGGGGAGGGAGGAGGGAAGAGGGTTCAGGATGGGGAACACATGTATACCTGTGGCGGATTCATGTTGATATATGGCAAAACCAATACAATATTGTAAAGTTAAAAAATAAAATAAAATTTAAAAAAACCAAAATATTTCCAAGGGAAAAAAAAAAAAAAAACAAAACACTGACTGCTAGATGAGGTTTCCTTGTTGGGATCCAGATGGCCAGAGGTGAATTTCTACTGACTTCTCCCACATCCCACCCCATCAGTGTCTGCCTTCCCCTGGAGGGCTCTCCAGATGGCACTTGTCATAAATGGAAATCAAGGTCAAAATCAGTCATCTGCTTACATTAAGAAAGCCACCTTGCAACTGATTGACTATCTCTTTCTTTGTCTTTAATTATTGAATAAACAAGAAGACTGCATATTAATGAAGGTACTTGTTTGATTATTTGGCACAAGAGAAACTGTAGCTTCATCTTTACCATGAGGGAAACTGCCTGAATATGGAAACATCAAAGAGGTACTGAGCACTGATTGATGCATTATATATGAATGTATATGTTTTACTGGATTGAAGTCATCATTTTCTCACCTTATCTACCTAAAAAAGAAAGGGAAGTGCTCTCTGGTAGAAAATAATTTTAGAGCTTCTACAGTTTTCTACATTCAATGACCAGCATACAATAAAAAATTACAGGACATATGAAGAGGCAAGAAAAATTGACCAACAATCAAGGGAAGACAGATCACAGAAATAGACCCATGTACTATCCCAATACTGAGTTAGCAGATAAGGACTTTAAAAATAGTTGTGATTAACAATGTTAAAAATAGAAGAAAAGATGAACAAAATGAATGAAAAAATGAAGAATTGCAACCGAAATTGGAATGTGTAATAAAAAAATATAAATGTATTTTAGAACCAAAATATGCAATGTATCAAGAATTCATCAAGTGTATTTAACAGCAAACTGGACACAGGCAGAAGACAAGATGAGTAGACAGTCACACTAACATGCAGAGAGAAAAAAGAATCATGGGAAAAATATGTGGGAAACATCGAACAGGTCTAGCACACACGTAATTAAGGTTGAACTATGCTTTGACCTTCAAGAGACTGGGGTTGAACCTCATCTTCCTCTGAGGTTACTTACTGGGTCACTTACTGGATGAGTGAATAGTGTGCTTAGTAAGTGACCTAACACCTTTGAGCTTCAGTTTCTGCGTGTACAAAACAGGAACAAATAAGCCAATACTGTATGCTTTTTAAGATTTCTTTTTGATGTGGACCATTTTTAAAGTCTTCACTGAACTTGTTACAACAATGCTTCTGTTTTATGTTTTTATTTTTGGCCACAAGGCATGTGGGATCTTAGTTCCCCAATGAGGGATCAAACCTGCACCTCATGCAATGAAAGGCGAAGTCTTAACCACTCGACTGCCTGGGAAGTCCCTGTATGCTTTTTTAAGTGAGTCAGGAGGATAGTTTGAAGTGTTCATTTGTGTGCTTCTCCCAACCTTCTCTGCCCCAGAATCAAGAAACATGCCAACAACTGCAAAAACCTGGTATAAAGGTCCTAATACTGAACTCTTAGGCTTATAAGACCTCAGTCAGAGTGGAAGATGGAAAGAGAGGGATGAGGACTCATGAAGTAGCTTTTTCTATCTCCCAGGCATGATGAGAGAGCACAGGATGGGAAAGTGAAGAAAGAAGAGAGAATGCTGGTCAGGGAAGAACAAGATGAGAAGCCCAGGCTGCTCCACCAGAGCAAGTGTCATTCCTTCCTAGGACCCAGAGATCACACAAAAACAGCTCGGCTCTTAGAGATGCTTTGCACTGCTATTATCCAGTGAAGACAGCTGCAACAGGGCCATCTATAGACTCCAGAAGGAACAAAACTCATCTGGACTCTGACGCTCTGTTAAGTCTCTTATCTGATCCTCTCCATTGGGTCAACCCCTGTTTTATGGTTTGAGACATAGATGAAATGAGACAACAATTTCAATATCTGGTAACATTATTCACAGTTGTATTAATTACTGATGATTATGACTTACTATATATTATTTAATTTATGCTGCTGCTGCTAAGTCGCTGCAGTCGTGTTCAACTCTGTGCGACCCCATAGACGGTAGCCCACCAGGCTCCCCCGTCCCTGGGATTCTCTAGGCAAGAACACTGGAGTGGGTTGCCATTTCCTTCTCCAATGCATGAAAGTGAAAAGTGAAAGTGAAGTTGCTCAGTCGTGTCCGACTCTTAGCCACCCCATGGACTGCAGCCCACCAGGCTCCTTCATCCATTGGATTTTCCAGGCAAGAGTACTGGAGTGGGGTGCCATTGTGTTAAATGAATGTATACTATGTGCCAGGCACTATCTTAACATTTCATATGTTTACTAATTTCATTAATTCATTATATTTATTTATCAGAACAGTCTTCTAAGGTATACCATATGATCTCACCTGAGGTGGTTTAGTCACTCAGTCATGTCCGACTCTTTTGGGACCCCACAGACCATAGTCCATCAGGCTCCTGTGTCCACGAGATTTCCCAGGCAAGAATACTGAGTGGGTTGTCATTTCCTTCTCCTGGGTATCCTCCCGACCCAGGGATCAAACCTGGGTCTTCTGCATTAAAGATTCTTTACCAATTGAGCCACCAGAGAAGCCCCTTCTAAGGTAAGTACTCACTAAATCGCTTCCTCAAGGTCACCCAAGCTAACGAGGTGTCAAAACTTCAATACTGCCCAAGGGATGGGTACTATCTGATGAGTGTCACTGTATATTAGCAACTTTCTCTACTTGGGCTGATTGAATCCAAACAGCAACATCTGGGGCTCAGCCCCTTCTCTGCAATGCAGTTCTGTTGTTAACCATCACTGCCTCTGCAGCACTGCAGTGAAGCTTTAAGGAGATGATTATATAAAGTGCCCATCACAGTGATCAACACGTTGTCAACTCTCATTAGATGTGCTGTCTGTTACCTTTCATTTTGTGTGACAACAGAGAGCTCAGAGCAAAGGGAAGATCTGGAATTTTTAAACTTCCATCCATAGACTTCTCATGGTAAGTTGAAAATGAAAGTTGCAAACATCTACTTTTCTGGTTGCACTTTTTCCTCTATTTAATGAAAGTGAAATAAATAACAAAGGTGTCCATCTCTGATTTGGTTAAGGGTTGTCAGCGACAGCATCAGAGCTCACCAGGATATATCAGACATACTATCTTAGCTCATCCCATCCTGCCCAGCAGGCACATCTGAGGTCCATTTCAGGTGCCCAAAACATCTGCTTTACTCTGAGCAAGCTGATAACCACAGAGGCCCCAGTCAAGACTCAGCTTCCTCCTTACAGAGCTGCACAGTTCGGGGAACAGCCCTGGGGCCTGAGGTGGGCAGGTACAGGGTGCAGATGTATTGCCCATGCCCAGGAGTCAGGATCAGAAAACATCAGGGCTCCTCAGGCCATCACCATGGAGACTGCCCCAGGTGGCTGATGCCTGGAGACAGCTCCTCTCCAAAGGGCAGGCACAGCAGCACGTCTGCCCCAGGCAGGGGAGGCCATGGGGACAGGCAAGTAATGGGGCCACTGGAGGCCTCAGAACACAAAACCACAAGGTCCAGCGGGGAGAGGAAAGCTGAGTCTGAAGCTCCTGCTCTTCCCATCAGAGGCAATTTCGTTCGAAATTTAGCCTCAAGGTTTCTAGAAACCTATTTAGATCTGGTGTCACCTCTGTATGTGACTAGAATATAAATCAGAACATCAGTTGAGGAAATAGGGCTTCCAGCTTCTGAGACCCCTCTGGACCAGGGCAGGGCAGATGGCAGGACCCTAATGGGAAGGGCCCCTGCAGTTCCCGAAGCTGAAGGAGAATGGTCAATGTCCTGAAAGTGAAAGTGTTAGTCACTCAGTCTTGTCTGATTCTTGCAACCCCATGGACTGCAGCCCACCAGGCTCCTCTGTCCATAGAATTCTCTAGGCAAGAATACTGGGTTGGGTAGCCGTTCCCTTCTCCAGGGGATCTTCCCAACCCAGGGGTCAAACCCTGGTCTGCTGAATTGCAGGCAGATTCTTTACCATCTGGGCCACTAGTCTGACCATAATTCAGGGAAGGGAAGCATTCTTTATTGACCTCCCATCTTTGCCAAGTGCCAAACACTGAACTGCACACCTTACAGAACTTTCCCAGGGCCTTGTGTGATGAACTCTACTACCCCAGTTTCCATAAAGGAAACTGATGCTAGGAGACCTGACCCAGGTCAGGTCTGATGAGGTCCCTGACCCAGGTCTTTTAGCTGGTAGGTGCAAAGATGCAAAGCCAGGTCCACATGATTCTTAAGCGCAGGGAGCCCCATTTCCTGGCAGCATACTCTTCCCATTACTGAGATAGCACCCTGGGCCAGACAATGCACCAGGCACTCTATAGACAGGGTTTCATCTTAATTTTCACAATCTATCTCCCTGGGAACAGGAGAGAAAACTTTAAACCAGATGGCCATAAATGTGTTTTTTTTTTTTTTTTCAATATAAGACCATAAATACCTCTAACTGGCAAGAAGAAATAAGGGGTTATTGTGGTCTAAACATGTGCCCTGTACTTCCAGGATCCTGAGAAAACTATTATCTCCAGGCTTCTCCTTCTTTGAGACATATACCACATTCATGGAAAGGACGTTTTCATCATTAGGGAGATGTCAGTATTCTCCAAAATGGCCTATAAATTTGATGCAACTCTATTTGAAAACAATAGCAAACTTTTTTAAGGGATTTGACAAACTGACTAAATGTATATTCAGGAGAAATAGACAAAACACAGCCTCCACCACACTTGCAAAAGGATACAGTGAAGGAATGTACCACATACAAAGACTACAGAGATTAAATATAGAGGTGTGATCACTAAGACAGAAGGGCATTGATAAAGGACTAGAAAAATGACCAATAAACCAGAACAGATGGCTCAGGAAGAGATCTTCACATACGTGGAACTTTAATATTTTAATGTATAAAAGAGACAGCATGAACATACAGGGGAAAGGAGGGTATAATTCAGTCAACAGAGCTGGAAAATGTAGTTTTCTATTTGTAAAAATTGAAACTGGATCTCTAACTCATCATTCACAAAATCAACACTGTGCATGTGTGTGTGTTTAGTTATCTTTCTATTTGGGGAACAGAAAATGATTTCTTAAACAAGATTAAGAAAGTTCTAGCAATAAGAGAAAAATTTATACATATGACTTCATCAAAATGAAAAACTTTTGTTCATCAAAAGATAACCCAAAGAAAGAAAAAGGACAAATTACAACCCAGAGAAGGTATCAGTGGAATAGACAACCAACAAAGGGCTAGTGTCATTATAAAAAGTATCTACAAAAAATTTAAAAAACACAAACAACTCAATAGGAGAATGAGCAACAAACATTACCAGGCATTTTCACAGAAGCAAAAACACTTACAGCTAATAACATATGAAGAAATGCTAGGCCTTAGCAGCAATCAAGAAATTGGAAATCAAGGTCATGAGATTTCATTTTACATTTGTTCAATGGAAAAATAAGAAAGTAGTCAATATTCCATGTTCAAGAAAATGCAGTGTAATGTGGCTATTTTATACACTGTCAGTAGGGTTATAAAATGATACAAGTATTTTGAAAAGCAATCTGGAATCATCTTGCAAATTTGGATAGTCACCCACCCAAAGGCCATCAACAGCAAAATGGACAAATAAAGTATGTATATGTCAAACTGAAATATAGATACACACAGTAACATCTTAAAGTTGGCCAGAAAAAAAAGTCCCAGAAGACAATATCCAGTAAGATGCCTTTTTATAAAGTGCAATACAAGTAAAATCAAACAGTTTGCAGTTAGGCATCATGTGTGATTTGAAAAACTTAAAAAAAATAAACAAGGAAGTTTAATAAACTCAACCTTCAGAATCACGGTCACCTCTCTGGGGTAATGGAGGCATACAGCTGAGGTAGGGGAGGAGCACATGGGCAGGTGTAAGTTATTGATAATATACAATTCTTGGTTAGAGTTGTGAGTTCATAGTGTTTATTATATTTTTAATAAATAAAAGAGGGTGAATGATAACAGTGTGTCATGAAAAGAACTATGATTAATCTAATTCTGTATATCTAAGGCCCAGTTGTAAAAATCTGGGTTACAAGTGCAATGGAATATTGATGACTGCCAGACACTGCCATCTATAAAAAGTGCCAATCTACCACCCACAGTGCTGCAGATTAGAAAACTGTATGCAGAGATTTTTCCATCCCCCTTCATACCTTAACACAGATAGCACGTATAGCTACTTTTCCTTGTTATGCCCATGACAGACATCAGTGATCTGCTAAGACTTCAAGCTCCTTCTTCACACAGCTCTTCCCATAGTCACCTGGGATGAAGCATGTGGAAAAGTGGCTGAATTCTGTACAAAGAAGCCCAATCAGGATGTCAGAACCACAGACAATTCAGAGAAGAAAAATTCAAGGGATCACATTCAAGGAGAAAAGTCAGCTGATGTAGCAAGATGCAAAGTCCATAAAACTGCCATGTGGCTCCCTGGTTGACAAAGCCCTGGGCACAAGCCCCTCCCTGCTTGGTTCCCAAGAGAAAGGGAAAATCAGAATAAACAACAGCATATTTAACTTGACATGTGGGAAATATGCTATTCTGTGAGGTGTGGAGGCTGGAAATGACAACCAATTTCCCAAAGAAATATCTCTGTTCATGGGTGACTGGGTAATTTGGGGGTCCCAGAGGTTTCAGTGCCCATTTGCTCATTATCTATAAACTCAGGATTAGCTGGCTACTAGCATCACTTACCCCTCTTCTTCCTTGCAGATCAGGAGAAGAAGCAGCAGTTATGGAAAGAAATGTAATCCCTCTAACCCTGAATGCTCACTGCAAGCACGACTTCAGCCTGGATAGATGGAGTATCGGCATTCAAGTCTCCAAATGCCCCCCAAAAGCTCCTCAAAGTCAGAGACACAGCTAAGAACAGGCACCCCACAAAGGTCAGGACACCAGTAATGAACGGTGTTCTTTTGGTTCCAAGCCAAAATCTTGTGCCTGAGACCACAGTCACTTGGGAAGGATATCAGGATCCCAAAGAAGGAAAGAAGAGGAAGAAATCATATGGAAGGGACCATCTCTCTCTCTCTTGTAAACTCCCCAGTGGCAAAGAAAACATTTCATAATTCTTATAACACCTTTACTTCCTAGCAGAGTATGGGACAGAGTATATTTTCACTAAATGCTGTTGACTGCCTAATTAACTTCTCTAATCCCAAAGTCTCAAGTAAGCAAAAACAATATGCAGAAAGGATGCACCTGGTGTCAATATCATATAAGCATTGAATAGGAGCAGAGGCTGGGGGAAGGGTGGTTAGCAAGGGGGGAGACAAGGAGAACCAGTCCTCCCAAGAGCACTGCACGTTCTAGAAGGTTTGCTTACAGTCCAGGATCTCAACTAGGGCAGAATAATAAAAGTCTTAAGACCTCATAAAACATCGTCTCCATATAAGAATAATAAAGACAGAATACCAGATGTGCGACTCAGAGTAATATAGTAAACATGAGATCAGAAATTAGGAGATCTAAAGTAAGACATCATGTTTCAATTTTCTCAGCTGTCAAATGGGATAGTATCGACCAAGGTGCTGTAAGGATCAGGTAATGCAGATGTGAAAGTATGATAAAAAGTATGGGACATTACAGAAACACAAGGAGAGGTTACTGGCAGTTTCTAAGCCAAATCAAAGATGAAAAAGAAAGTGAAAGTATTTAGTTGCTCAGTCACGTCTGACTCTTTGCGACCCCGGTGGACTGTAGCCTGCCAGGCTCCTCTGTCCATGGGATTCTCCAGGCAAGAATACTGGAGTGGGTTGCCTTCCTTTCCAGGGTATCTTCCTGATCCAGGGAACAAACCCAGATCTCCTGCATTGCAGGTGGATTCTTTACCATCTGAGCCACCAGGGAAGCACTTTAGGTAGGACTGGGTAAAAGCAAGCTGAAACTTCTGGGAGGCAAATACACTTCTCTACAGGAAGACACAGAGTCCAGTCCCAAGACTTGGATGGTTTCAAGAACAGCACAAAAATTCTGAGTCTGTCCAAACACCTGTGAGTGAGCTTTGCTCTTCATCTGGACCCTGGCAGGTACAAAGGTCAGATAGGCCAGCATCCTTGGGGACTGAGCCAGGCTAAGCCAGCATTCCACTGGGAGACTTTGCTGAAATCCCAGGGAAGATCTCACCACAGACGTCCTTGGTTGCCCAGGAAGCCCCAGCAAGCAGCTTGTGGGGACAAGTCCTCCTTCTACAGATTCCCAGCACCAGCTACAAGTCTCTGCTGCAGCTTGCATTTACCATTCACTTGTCACACACTTTTGTCTTCCAAGGCCACCAGGCCAGTATTTTCAGCCTCATTTAACAGATGAGGAAACTAAGATACAAACTGGTCCAAAACCACAAAATTGGTTTGTTGCAAAGTCAGGATTTAAATCAAGATACACTTGTTCGTAAAGCCCACAATTGTGTCCACTGTTTAGGGAATTTGTGTTAATAAATCAATCAGTTTGAATAAATTAACACCCAGGTAGGTGCAGGCACAGTATATGAGTTTCGTGGGAGAGGTGGGGACATATTCGGGCAAAAGGCCCTTCAGTAGAGGGCATGCTGGAAGTTAAAGTGAGGTTTTGGTGCCCAATTGCTCATTATCCACAGATTCAGGATTATCTGGGTACTAGCATCACTCACTGGAGAAGGCAATGGCACCCCACTCCAGTACTCTTGCCTGGAAAATCCCATGGATGGAGGAGCCTGGTGGGCTATAGTCCATGGGGTCGCTAAGAGTCGGACACGACTGAGCGACTTCACTTTCACTTTTCACTTTCATGCATTGGAGAAGGAAATGGCAATCCACTCCAGTGTTCTTGCCTTGAGAATCCCAGGGACCGGGGAGTCTGGTGGGCTGCCGTCTATGGGGTCGCACAGAGTCGGACACGACTGAAGCGACTTAGCAGCAGCAGCAGCACTCACCCCTCTTATTCTTTTCAGGTCAAGAGAGGAAGCAGCAGTAATGGGAAGCACAGGGTCCCCCAGGGCCCCCAATGCAGAGGTCTGTGGTACAGGCTGAGCTGGGATGTAAGGCAGAAGCTACATGGCTCTAGAGTCACATGGATCAGAATCTTGGAACGAGTATGTTCCAGAACCTCTACAGGTAGAAACAAAAAGAGGAAGGGAGACCCCCAGGCCCAGAAGAAGGATTTGGCTTAAATTATCCGTGAGGTATTCTTGGAAAAGGAGAAAAGACTAGACTAGATCTCTCTATGGGAGAAAAAGATAGAAAGAAGGCCTGCACCACAGCCTTTCCCCACTTTTGCTGCCAAACCATGCCCAACCACACAAATATGAGGAACCG
Organism: Bos indicus x Bos taurus; assembly: GCF_003369695.1. Classification (NCBI taxonomy): domain Eukaryota; kingdom Metazoa; phylum Chordata; class Mammalia; order Artiodactyla; family Bovidae; genus Bos; species Bos indicus x Bos taurus. The sequence continues at coordinate 128,462,222 of NC_040076.1, forward strand.
TTCCCCAATTAAGATCTCAGGCGCAGGCCATCAGCCTTCCTCCCTTACAGAGGACTTGAAGATGGGCTTGGGAAGAGAAGCCATACTGTAAGAACAGAAGATGCAAGAGTAGACCTTAAAGGATATGTGAGCACCCTGAGGTAGAGCAACAAACAACAGTGGAAGTGGAAGAGGAGAAACAATGACTCTCCTGCACTACATGTGGTCTTGAGCCCTGATTGATGCTACTGTGCTCTGAGATTCTTCTCAGTGGACAGAATCTTGGAGAGTAAGAAGACAGTAGAGCAGAGAGATGGAAGAAGCCATGTCCCAATAACATTTTCTGAGCACCTGGATATTGCCATGCCTGAAGCCTACCCTTAGGCTTTTCATTGTGTGAAATTATCAATCTTTTGTCTATTTGTTTGAGCCAGTTTGAGATGGTTTTTTCATTATTTGCTCCTGAAACAATTCTGCCTCACATTAACATCATCACTTCCCCAGAGATCTAACAGCATGGCATACAGTGGACATTCTATAAGTTAAGTTAAATCTAACAACTCTGTGGCAGTCTATTTAAACACTGGCCTCCAAAAGTACAGCTTAACATCTCTCTATGCCCTCTTGGGAAAAAGAAATTCCCCATTTTATTTTGATTTCTAATCTCATTGCAACATCATTGATTCCTCAGGAACTGCTATGGAGAGAAGCTTATTGTCTTCTAACTTTTGGAAGAGCACGTCTAATTAAGGCAATATTAAACAGTAATAACTGTCTTATAATTTTATGGCAATGCCTATGATCACATAAATAAGCATTTTATATCCAATTAGCATTTTATATTTATTCAATCCTAAAACAATCTAGCATTTTTATTAATCAAATAAAATAGCATTTAATAGATACGGTTCTTTTAGCTTCTGAAATTAGCCACATATAAAATAGCAGTACATCCAATTATGCAATATATTGCCCCAAAAGGACAATATGTGCTTGTCAGGATTTCCATCAACATGACACCCATATTTACCTAAACAAGCTAAAACCAACATTTTCCAGAATACTATCATTTGCATAACACTCTCATGATTTCTACTATAGCCATGTACACCTGTAGTAGCATTTACTTAAAATATTTCTTTAAATAGAGCCACACTGTTCATTTAAATAATTTTATTTTAAAAGGGAACTTTATATCATGAGTTTGATATGCTAGCTATGCTTTAAGACAATATTAAAATAAAGACACAACTATTAACATAAAGCCAGTTTATCGCTGCTGCTGCTAAGTCGCTTCAGTCGTGTCCAACTCTGTGCGACCCCAGAGACGGCAGCCCATCAGGCTCCACCGTCCCTGGGATTCTCCAGGCAAGAACACTGGAGTGGGTTGCCATTTCCTTCTCCAATGCATGAAAGTGAAAAGTGAAAGTGAAGTGGCTCAGTCGTGTCCAACTCTTAGTAACCCCATGGACTGCAGCGCACCAGGCTCCTCCATTAGGCTAACAGTCTAAAACTCTTTTCTAGGTATCCTGGTAGTGCTTTAGTCACTAAGTTGTATCAGACTCTCGTGACCCCGTGGACTGCAGCCTACTAGGCTCCTCTGTCCATGGGATTTTCCAGGCAAGAGTACTGGAGTGGGTTGCCATTGCCTTCTTTGCAGTTTATTGCTACACTCACTTAAAGCCATTCTGTGTCCCAACAATAGTCACCATGGCATGTTTAGGGGAAATATGAGTTAAACCATTCCAGTGAGAACTCCAAGGGCATTCTGTCTGGCACCTTCCTCAGCTCACCTGTTTCACACAGCAGCTACCTTTTTGCCTCTAACTTATCCAGGTAGGGCCTTCAGCTTGGACCTCCCGGTAGTGAGCCTTCTTCTCTTTATGAAGCATTTCATTATTTACTGATAGACCACGAACTTGGCAGTAAAAGGTTAGGCTCATCTTCTACATGGTGGGTAACTTCTTTGATTTAGCAGGACAATTGCAAAGGGTATAATTCTGAAGGTTTCAGACAATTTAAATCAGGTACATTTCCAGACCTATGGATAAATACAAAGTAAGGGGGATGAATCCTAGAAGCACATAAATCTGCAAACACTCTTGCATATTTTATTTTGAGGAAGCTTTTTATTTTCTCAGCATGGTTATAATATTCCATGGAGTGGTCACCCTTCTGTTACCATGCAACGTATTATGGCAGTAGCCTGGCCTTCTCCTGGTATTTTATCAGGCCCAAACCTATTGATATTTAAATGCAACTTTCTGGACAAACAATGCTTCCTAATGAACACATCCATGACATTTATACTCCCACAGGGTATTTTAAAAAAGGATTCCAATGATAATAACAGTGAAAGTTAAAGTAACAGCACAAGGGTTACCGAAAATGCCTTACAGCCTGCAACCAATGGAAGGATCCCCAGGATGCGGACATTTCTGTGTTCAAGGGTGAACACAGTTTATAGTTCAGCCATCTGGCTTGGAAATCAAGCAATTTGTAAGAAAAAAATATATGGAAGGGCAAAATGATTTCCGAATTTATACATAAAGTGACATTTTTAAAACTCATTCTTTATATCTGCTTTATATATCTTTATATCTCATTCACTGTTCTCCTCATTGCCCTCCACATGGATTACACTGTTGCTGGCAGGAACCTTTCAGAAAGGAAAAAAATGGGAAAAACCATGGACTGCAGGGTGGATGTGGAGAAGGCGATGGCACCCCACTCTAGTACTCTTGCCTGGAAAATCCCATGGATGGAGGAGCCTGGTAGGCTGCAGTCCATGGGGTTGTGAAGAGTCAGACACGACTGAGCAACTTCACTTTCACTTTTCACTTTCATGCACTGGAGAAGGAAAATGGCAACCCACTCCAGTGTTCTTGCCTGGAGAATCTCAGGGATGGGGGAGCCTGGTGGGCTGCCGTGTATGGGGTCACACAGAGTCAGACACGACTGAAGCAACTTAGCAGCAGCAGCAGCAGCAGCAGCGGCGGCAGGGTGGGTGGGAAAAGCTTTGTGGTGGTACTTTACAGAGGAAACTTGGCCCAATACAACTTAATCTGTGCCCTATGTTATTTTACCTTCAAAAGAAAACCACTATGAAAACCCAAGGAACTCCATGGTGTTCTCCACAAGTGGTTGACATTTGACTACTTGTTTGAACTCCATATCGAAAGTCATTGGCAGTGTGGGTTGTTCCAGGGGTTGACTTGGCTTTTGTTTTCATTTTTGATTCTGAGTCATTGCATCCTGTACCAGCTATTACTCCATCATTATGAAGTGGGGACGAAATGTGGTATTGCTGTTTGTAAGCTTTTGTTATTATTTTTTAATTATAATTATTAAAGGTCTGACTTTCTTCTCTTAAAAACAGAAAAAAAAAAAAAAAAAGGAGAGAGAGATTGTCACTTGATGGCCCCTCAGATGTAGTAAGGCTCCGTGCACAACTGGTGAGTACATGATCCCAACTGATTCTCACTTCCCCCTTTTAGAGCTAAGAAACCAGAAGGCTCAGAAAGTTCAGGGACATGCTCACCTGTATAAGTCCTAAGAACTCTGGTTCCTGCAGAAAGAAGCCTTTACTTCAGGCAGGAGAAATGACAGCAGACAGAGCAGAGAGAGATTCAGAGCATGGAGAGTGAAAGAGCTCAGTAATAGGCTATGCAGAGGGAAGGAGCACAAGGATTACACAGAGGCATTCTGCAAGTGGGGAGCAGAAAACCACACTGGAGTGAAAACCCTCAAAAAGGGAGGAGGAGAGGAAAACCACAGCCCCAGAGCATGGGAGAAAACTGAGCAGAAGAGGAAGCATGTGTCTGTGACGTGACACGGAAAAGCAGCATCACAACCATTCAGTTCAGTTCAGTCACTCAGTCGTGTCCAACTCTTTGTGGCCCCATGGACTGCAGCACGCCAGGCTTCCCTGTCCATCACCAACTACCAGAGTTGTTCATCTCCACCCAGTCGGTGATGCCATCCAAACTTCTCATCCTCTGTTGTCTCCTTCCCCTCCTGCCTTCAATCTTTCCCAGCATCAGAGTCTTTCCCAATGAGTCAGTTCTTCATATCAGGTGGCCAAAGTATTGAAGTTTCAGCTTCAGCATCAGTCCTTCCAATGAATATTCAGGACTTATTTCCTTTCGGATTGACTGCTTGGATCTCCTTGCTGTCCAAGGGACTCTCAAGAGGCTTCTTCAACATCACAGTTCAAAAGTATCAATTCTTCAGCATTCAGCCTTCTTTATGGTTCAACTCATATCTATACACAACTACTGGAAAAACCATAGCTTTGACTACATGGACCTTTGTTGGCAAAGTAATGTCTCTGCTTTTTAATATGCTGTCTAGGTTGGTCATAGCTTTTCTTCCAAGGAGCAAATGTCTTTTAATTTCATGGCTGCAGTCACTATCTGCAATGATTTTGGAGCCCAAGAAAATAAAGTCTATCACTGTTTCCATTGTTTTGCAATGGAAACAAACCAGATATCATAATCTTAGTTTTTTGAATGCTGAGTTTTAAGCCAGCTTTTTCCCTCTCCTCTTTTATTTTCACCAAGAGACTCTTCAGTTCCTCTTTATTCTCTACCATAAGGGTGGTGTCATCTGCACATCTGAGGTTATTGATATTTCTCCCAACAATCTTGATTCCAGCTTCGGCTTCATCCAGCCCAGCATTTCTCATGATGTACTCTGCATATAAGTTAGAAAATCAGGGTGACAATATACAGCCTTGACATATTCCTTTTCCAATTTTGAACAAGCCCATAATTCCATGTCCAGTTCTAACTGTTGCTTCTTCACCTGCATACAGATTTCTCAGGAGGCAGGTAAGGTGGTCTGGTATTCCCATCTCTTTCAGAATTTTCCACAGTTTGTTGTGATCCACATAGTCAAAGGCTTTGGCATGGTCAATAAAGCAGAAGTAGATGTTTATTCATGACCTTCATCTTATTTGTCCCAATTAGACTCTGCCTTTTGTTAAAAACGGGCTTCCCTGGTGGCTCAGCTGGTAAAGAATTCACCTGTATATATATTCTATATATATAACTGAATTTCAGATTCTTCACATTATAGGTTATTACAAGATATTAAATATAGTTCTCTGTGCTATACAGAGGTCCTATTACCTTAAATACAGTAGTGTGTATCTGTGCTTAATAAACTTTTAAGTTTATTAAGAGAAGTGAAACTGACCATGACCAGGTTTCATGAGAAGTGAAAACTGATAATGCACTGAAGCCCCACAAATACTATGGGATATGGACCTTGGATGGAGTCATGATATTTGGAGGTTCCTTTCATTATGTTGGGACTTTGCTCTCAACACTGTAATGTACTTTAAAATTCCACCCAGCTGAAGACTGCCCATCTTTTTGAAGACTAGCATGATTTGTTTTTCTTGTTTTCCCCCTCTTGTTTCTTTGATACTTGTTTTTAATGAAAGTGAAAGTTGCTCAGTCAATTCCAACTCTTTGCGACCCCATGGACTATACAGTCCAGGGAATTCTCCAGGCCAGAATACTGGTGTGGGTAGCCATTCCCTTCTCCAGGTGATTTTCCCAACCCAGGGATCAAACCAGGACTCCCACACTACAGGCAGATTCTTTACCAGCTGAGCCACCAGGGAAGCCCGTTTTTAATGAAAGGCAAAGGGACAAATAAGATGAAGGGAATGCTTCTCACACCAGGTGGTGGCTCTAAGTCAGTTGCTTCCTTGAGAGAAAAACGGAGCAAGGTGGCAGGACAGGAGCTACAGCAGTTCCATCCTCCTCAGTAAACGCCCTAAGGCCCCCAAACAGAATTCCTATTCATATGTCTTTAGAAAAATGCCAGTTCTACAATGTTAATACAGATAGAAAAGCTGCGAGCTGGCTAGCATCACCCTCCCAGTGCTAAGATGGAATCTAATTCAACTTAGAGAAAAGAGAATCAAGACTCCACCCTTACGGCAGAAAGTGAAGAAGAACTAAAGAGCCTCTTGATGAAACTGAAAGAGGAGAGTGAAAAAGATGGTTTAAAACTTAACATCCAGAAAACTAAAGTCACGGCATCTGGTCCCATCACTTCATGGCAAATAGATGGGGAAACAGTGGAAACAGTGATAGACTTTATTTTGGGGGGCTCCAAAATCACTACAGATGGTGACTACAGCCATGAAATTAAAAGATGCTTTCTCCTTGGAAGAAAAGCTATGACCAACCTAGACAGCATATTAAAAAGCAGAGACATTACTTTGCCAACAAAGGTCCATCTAGTCAAGGCTATGGCTTTTCCAGTAGTCATGTATGGATGTGAGAGTTGGACTATAAAGAAAGCTGAGTGCTGAAGAATGGATGCTTTTGAACTGTGGTGTTGGAGAAGACTCTTGAGAATCCTTTGGACTGCAAGGAGATCCAACCAGTTAATCCTAAAGGAAATCAGTCCTCAATATTCACTGGAAGGACTGATGCTGAAGCTGGAACTTCAATACTTTGGCCACCTGATGGGAAGAACTAACTCATTTGAAAAGATTCTGATGCTGGGAAAGATTGAAGGCAGGAAAAGAAGGGAAAAACAGGATGAGAAGGTTGGATGGCATCACTGACTGGATGGACATGAGTCTGAGTAAGCTTTGGGAGTTGGTGATGGACTGGGAAGCCTGGTGTGCTGTAGTCCATGGGGTCACAAAGAGTTGGACATGACTGAGTGACTGGAGTGAACAGATTCAGGTAAATACTAGAGTATATTATAGATTACTAGTGCAGTACAAGTCCAGGAACAATTGCCACACAGGTAGGACAGGTTTCCCAGGACAAAATCAAAATCCTTAATTAATTCCAGTTTCTGCAGCCCAAACGCTGAACTCAGAGGAGTTTGGTGACTTTCCTGTTGCCCTCAAGTGTGCAGTTTGTTTTTGTGTATGTGTGCCTGGCACCTCAAGAAGCCTCACCAGGAGGATCAAGGGTGCTAGAGGCAGGGTACCTGCTAACCTTCTACCACTCAAGCTGGATAAATTCCACCACCAGCAGCAACATCTCCATCCTGTTTGCTAGTTTGCAGAAAAAATTGTATTAATGACGTGCTTTTCCTTTTCTATCTCAGCTATCTATAAAATGTAAGTTCCAATCCAATGACAAAATGACACGCAGCCCTTGGATAGAGACCCTGGATGGTGAGAAAGGTGGAACTACACAGGAGGTGAGCAAAAACATGGGAATAATGAATTTTATTGACTATTTTTGGGGGGGATGTTAGTTCTAAAAGGCCTTGTAGGTCTTCATAGAACCATTCAACTTCAGCTTCTTCGGTGTTACTGGTTGGAGCATAGACTTGGATTACTGTGATATTGAATGGTTTGCCTTGGAAACGAACAGAGATCATTCTGTCACTTTTGAGATTGCATCCAAGTACTGCATTTTGGACTCTTTTGTTGACCATGATGGCTACTCCATTTCTTCTAAGGGATTCCTGCCCTCGGTAGTAGATATAATGGTCATCTGAGTTAAATTCACCCATTCCAGTCCATTTTAGTTCGCTGATTCCTAGAATGTCCTATTTGGAACCAGTCTGTTGTTCCATGTCCAGTTCTAACTGTTGCTTCCTGACCTGCATACAGATTTCTCAAGAGGCAGGTCAGGTGGTCTGGTATTCCCATCTCTTTCAGAATTTTCCACAGTTTATTGTGATCCACACAATATATCACACACAATAAATCCACACAATGCATCAGAGGGCAAACACACTGAAACCATAAGCACAAAAAACTAGTCAATCAAGTTTTGACCACAGCCTGGTCTAACTCAATGAAACTAAGCCATGCCCTGTGGGGCCACCCAAGACGGGCAGGTCACACTGGAGAGGTCTGACAGAATGTGGTCCACTGGAGAAGGGAATGGCAAATCACTTCAGTATTCTTGCCTTGAGAACTCCATGAACAGTATGAAAAGGCAAAATGATAGGATACTGAAAGAGGAACTCCCCAGGTCAGTAGGTGCCCAATATGCTACTGGAGATCAGTGGAGAAATAACTCCAGAAAGAATGAAGGGATGGAGCCAAAGCAAAAACAATACCCAGTTGTGAATGTGACTGTTGATAGAAGTAAGGTCTGATGCTGTAAAGAGCAATATTGCATAGGAAGCTGGAATGTTAGGTCCATGAATCAAGGCAAATTGGAAGTGGTCAAACAGGAGATGGCAAGAGTGAAGGTCGACATTCTAGGAATCAGCGAACAAAAATGGACTGGAATGGGTGAATTTAACTCAGATGACCATTATATCTACTACTGCGGGCAGGAATCCCTTAGAATAGGAAAAGGAGTACGTCAAGGCTGTACATTGTCACCCTGCTTATTTAACTTATATGCAGAGTACATCATGAGAAATGCTGGGCTGGAAGAAGCACAAGCTGGAATCAAGATTGCCAGGAGAAATATCAATAACCTCAGATATGCAGATGTCACCACCCTTATGGCAGAGAGTTGAAGAGGAACTAAAAAACCTCTTGATGAAAGTGAAAGAGGAGAGTAAAAAAGTTGGCTTAAAGCTCAACATTCAGGAAACAAAGATCATGGCATCTGGTCCCATCACTTCACAGCAAACAGATGGGGAAACAGTGGAAACAGTGTCAGACTTTATTTTTGGGGGCTCCAAAATCATTGCAGATGGTCACTGCAGCCATGAAATTAAAAGAGGCTTGCTCCTTGGAAGGAAAGTTATGACCAACCTAGATAGCATATTCAAAAGCAGAGATATTACTTTGCCAACAAAGGTCTGTCTAGTCAAGGCTACAGCTTTTCCAGTAGTCATGTATGGATGTGAGAGTTGGACTGTGAAGAAAGCTGAGTGCCAAAGAATTGATGCTTCTGAACTGTGGTGTTGGAGAAGACTCTTGAGAGTCCCTTGGACTGCAAAGAGACCCAACCAGTCCATTCTGAAGGAGATCAGCCCTGGGATTTCTTTGGAAGGACTGATGCTAAAGCTGAAACTCTAGTACTTTGGCCACCTCATGCGAAGAGTTGACTCATTGGAAAAGACTCTGATGCTGGGAGGGATTGGGAGCAGGAGGAGAAGGGGACGACAGAGGATGAGATGGCTGGATGGCATCACTGAGTCGATGGACCTGAGTTTGAGTGAACTCCAGGAATTGGTGATGGACAGGGAGGCCTGGTGTGCTGCAATTCATGGGGTCGCAAAGAGTCGGACACGACTGAGGGACTGAACTGAACTGAACTGATTGACTATTTTTAGTGGTTCCACTTTCCTTATCATCCAGTGTTTGCTGTTACTAGATAATGCCATAATTAATATTTTAAACATAAGTTTATGGCCATGTCTCATATTCATTCCTTAGGGTAAATTTTTACAGCTTCAGTTACTGAGTGAGGGGTAGCAACATTTTAAGAACCAGTTAATCCATACTGCCAAAGCACTCGCCACCAACAGTTTGTAAGGCCCCAGCACCAGGCACATCAATTGCTTAAGATCTTTGCACATGTTATAAGCAGAAAAGAAAAGGCAGCTATACTTTCAGATTGTATAAAATCTTGTATAAAGATTGCATAAAGTCAAAAAATTTTGACTTTCAGAGTCAAAAAATACTTGACTCTCCAAAAGACAGAGGAACTGATTCACTAAAGGTGACTTCTCTTCTTAGGATTGCTATGCCAAGGGGGCTCTTTTCAAGAACTTCAAGCTAGATAATAGGCATGTATGATCTATCCTTAAGTCAAGGAGGGTACATAAGTACAGTCACTGAGGATAATCAGATGTATCTTTTTTTTTTTTTTTTCCTGGCAGGTACCCATCTCTCAAAGCAACTCGGTCTCTGGTATCTCTGCCACCTTTCAAATATGGTCCAGGAACACCAGCCCATAGCCAGCCCCTGAGTGTGCAACAGATGCTGCTGACAAACCCAGCTACCTGGTGCTCTGTGTTCTGATGCCAGAGTTGTGTTAATCACAAAAGAATTATCACTCCTTACACCCAGACAAGAATGCCTCAACACTGACCTGCTGCTAAGGGCAGAGCTGAGCACAATCAAGCAGCACAGAAATGAACAACTTCATAAAGAAACACAGGGAGAGGGAGCCCTGCCCAGAGCAAGTTTATCAGGTTCTAAATAGCCTGGGCTAAAGGGGAGGGAAACCAGTCTCCACTACTAGACTTGAAAGAAAGAGCCATGTGCTCCACAAACAGGGCAGCAGGGTAAACAGAACATCCCTATAGTCTGCCAGACCCAGAGTCAAGTGAAGGGGAGCAGGGGGCCTGAGTCTGCCTACAGGAGTGTGACAACCCACGGTTAGATGCTCAGCTCTGCCACTTACAGTAAGCAAGATCTGAACCTCTCTGGGCCTCATCAAAGAGGTGGGTGAAAACTAATTAGCACAACATAATGCCCAGGAACATGTAACTATCTAATAAAGACATGTAATAAAGGGTAGTTGTTATTTTTAATAATTACAGTAATGATTCATAACAGAAACCTTTATGCACATGTAATAACTTACTGTAAAATTTTCAATACATCCTGGAACTTACTCTATAAAAATTCAGTCATCTCCTAGAAACCCAGGCGAATCATGCAAATGTCAGTGTGTTTCCTCAGTAATACCAGAGAAGACCACATCTACCTCCCAGGGTGAGGATGACATGAGAGGAGAGATGTTGAGGAGTTGGAAGGGCTGAAGTGGTACATGACACCTGGGTGATCTATTCATGTCTACTACACTTGGACAATCAGGCTTGAGGTGGCACTGTCTAATGTGCTAGCCACTAGCCACATGTGGCTCTCTTAATTTAAATTAAAATTAGATAAATATAAAAGTTCAGTTCCTCAGATGTACTAGTTACATTTCAAGTGAACATAGGAGCTGTCATACTGAATGACACAGATGTACAATACTGACTTCATCACAGGAAGTCCTACTGGATGACACAAGCTTGACCTCAGGGCAATCAGGCCCCAAACACAGACACCTAAATGAACCTCAGGGCAACCAAGATTCTACTACCTGTTTTCCTTGACTTTATCCCTAAGTTAGCTTCCCTGGTGGTAAAGAATCTGCCTACCAATGCAGGAGACACAGGTTCGATCCCTGGGTCAGGAAGATCCCCTGGAGAAAGAAACAGCAACCCACTCCAGTATTCTTGCCTGGAGAATTTCATGGACAGAGGAGCCTGATTGCCTGTAGTCCATGGGGCTGCAAAGAGTTGGACACAACTTAGCAACTAAACAACAACAACAATATCCCTAGGTCACTATATTTAAATAACCTACTTTTAGTGACAGCTATAGACCTCTTCTAGAAGCTGATGAAAGTAGTGAATTCTCCCTCCAGGAAAAAAAAAATGCACAGGAGAACACAAACACAATCACATACACACACACAATTTTGCAAACACTGTCAAGAGTTTCAGGAGGTACACACCCATGGACTCCTGATTAGAAACCTCAATCTAGAGAACAACACAGAAGGCCTGTTTATCTAATGACTGACTGATGTAAGGCTGGGAGGAATACCTAAGAAAGTGTTAGTTACTCAGTTGTATCCGACTCTTTGCTACCCCATGGACTGTAGCCTAGTAGGCTCCTCTGTCCATGAAATTCTCTAGGCAAGAATACTGGAGTGGGAAGCCAGCCATTCTCTTCTCCAGGGGATCTTCCCAATGCAGGAATCAAAGCTGGGTCTTCTGCATTGCAGGTAGATTCTTTGCCATCTGGGAAGGTTTTTTTTTTTTTTTTTTTTTTTTTACAAGAAATAAAGCTCAAAAAACTCGATTTCTGTTCCATACCACTTTATTTGGGATGTTCCTTCCTTTGTCCTTATTTAGACAGAAATGGCGGAGAAGGCAATGGCACCCCACTCCAGTACTCTTGCCTGGAAAATCCCATGGATGGAGGAGCCTGGAAGGCTGCAGTCCATGGGGTTGCTGAGTGTCAGACACGACTGAGCGACTTCACTTTCACTTTTCATTTTCATGCATTGGAGAAGGAAATGGCAACCCACTCCAGTGTTCTTGCCTGGAGAATCCCAGGGACGGGGAAGCCTGGTGGGCTACTGTCTATGGGGTCGCACAGAGTCAGACACGACTGAAATAACTTAGCATAGCATAGCATAGACAGAAATGGTCAGTTCCTCACGCTAAGCTTAGTCTACTCCACTCTGCCCTTGTGAGCCTCATTTATCTCAGCTGAGTATGGACTTTAGGCAGAGTACAGTAGGCAGCCACTGAAGAGTTTTAAGCAGTAATGTGAGATGATCTTATTCTTCTTTAAAAAAAAAAAAATTAAGATAGCCACACATGACCAGTGGCTAGCACACTGGACAATGCAGCCTCAAGCCTGGTCATCCAAGTGTAGTAGAGGGTAAATGAATCACCTGGGTGTCACGTAGCACTGCAGCCCTTCCAACTCCTCAAGAGCTCTCCTCTCGTGTCATCCTCACACTGGGAGGTAGATCGGACGGACATGTGTTCCTCTCTGGTTATTGAGGAAACACTCTCATATTTGTGTGATTTGCCTGGGTTTCTGTTGTGGGACTACCCTGGCAGTTCAGTGATTAAGATTCCACACTTCCACTTCAGGAGGCACGGGTCTGATCCCTGGTCAGGGAACTAAGATCCCACATGCCACTGAGAATAGCCAAAAAAAAAAAAAAAACCTGTTGAGTGGACAATTATCTATGGCTAATGGTTGTCAATGGCACCCCACTTCAGTACTCTTGCCTGGAGAATCCCATGGACGGAGGAGCCTGGTAGGCTGCAGTCCATGGGGTCGCTAAGAGTCAGACATGACTGAGCAACTTCACTTTCACTTTTCACTTTCATGCATTGGAGAAGGAAATGGCAATCCACTCCAGTGTTCTGGCATGGAGAAACCCAGGGACGGGGGAGCCTGGTGGGCTGCTGTCTATGGGGTCACACAGAGTCGGACATGACTGATGCGACGCAGCAGCAGCAGCAGCAGCAATGGTTGTCAGGGGCTTCTCTGGTGGCTCATTGGTAAAGAATCCACCTGCCAATGCAGGAGACACAGTTCAATCCCTCACCTGGGAAGATCCCCTGGAGAAGGAAATAGCAACCCACCCCAGTATTTTTTCCTGGGAAATCCTATAGACAGAGGAGCCTGGCAGACGACAGTCCATGGGTAGACTACAGTGCATGTTGAGAGGGTGTGGAAATCAGAAGCAGGAGACCAGGTAACAGGTGATGCAGGTGAATGTGGCAGAATACAGGGACTGGTACTTGGTTGTGGCAGTGGAGGTAATGAGAAGTGGGCATGCACATTTTAGAGGCAAAGCTGATGGCATTGTTGCTGGTTTGGAATATTTTTTGAAAAGTTTTTTGACTGGAGCAAGGATATGGTGCAAATACGAAAAGGAAAATGCTTGAGGCTGAGGATGGAAAATAGGTGAACATGAGCTCTGTTCAGCTTTGAGATATTCAACTGGGACCCAAGTGGAAATATCAAGCAGACAATTAGAGATGGAAGGCTGGAGTTAGAAGTGCAGCTTTTGGAAACTTTCATGTAATGATTATATTGATGTCTTATCAAAGGAATGGATGGGGTGAGGTGGTACAGGGAGGGCTGAGAAGAGCACCATGGAGAGAACCTAAGAAAATGCCACATGAAATGGTCAGAGGAGTTGGAAAGGGGAAAGTTTACAGCATGGAGGAGTGTGGGAAGGAAGAGGAATGCAAAGTCTGGGGCCCCAGCAGGCAGCATTCCAGGGAGGAAGCGGTGGTCACCTATATTTAAACACTGCTGTGAAGTCCAGCAGTACAAGAAAGGAGAAGGCCCACTGGATTGAGCTGGTGGCAGATGCATGCTCAGTCACTTTAGTCATGTTTGACTCTTTGTGACCCTATGGACTGTGGCCTGACATGCTCCTTTGTCCATGGAATTCTCCAAGCAAAAATACTGGAGTGGGTTGCCACGCCCTTCTCCAGGGAATCTTCTTGACCCAGGGATCGAATGTGCATCTCCTGAAACTCCTGCATTGCAGGTTGATTCTTTGCCTCTGAGCCACCAGGGAAGCCCAGCATCGATGGTGCATGACTACAGAACTGAAACTGGAATGGCTGAAGGGGAAATGCAGAGTGACCAGACACATCTCTCTGTGTCTCTTTTGCTAGATGACACTCTGCTGTCTTGGAACAGCATCTTTGATGCTACTCCTCATTTGTGAGGGACTCTGACCATCCATAGCCCCCATAACCACGGATTGTCCTGGAGAATAGTCCCAGAGTAAGAATCTGTGCTATTGGGCAAGATCACAGTGTATTGGTCTCCTTGGTTGCCATGCACTGGATACCTGCCAACCTCTGTCCCCACTACTTCCTCAAACACACTGCCCCACCAGGTCCCTCCTGCTCCCTGCTCAATCTCATGACTAGGATTTCTTACCATGCCATTGTCATCAACAACCATCACTTGGCTCATTAAAGAGATGGATTAATTTATGGAGTGACTCCCGTGAGTTTTACTTTTGGCTCTGAGAGAGAACCCAGAGAGGAAAAAAAGAAATGTAATGAAGGGAGACCATTCGGGAAGGCTGAATCAAATTATAAATGATTAAGAAATAATACTGCTTTATATATTCATTTTCAGAAACATTAGACTGCTGGATCTGAATTTCACATTATTACAAATATGCAAAGTTAATAACATGCTATTGATTGGGTAAGCTCCCATTTTAAAATGTGAAACACTTTACACAAAACAAAACACGATACACAGTATCTTCTAACTAATCTGGGAGTTGACTGTAAAATACATTAAAAATTATATACTAAATTATTACCATTTAATACTATAATGCAGCAAAAGAAAAGTGGCATTTTGACTCTGCAAGAAATTTAAGTCACACAGGCATTTGAAGATTTAATAAAAATGAACTCTACATGTAAAATTCTGTATGTTTAGAAATCCAAAGGAAAATAGTCTTAGTAATATGCAATAATTTCTCCTGTCCCTCAAGTTCATAACATGTGGATTTTTGTGACTATAGGGTTAAAACAGAGGATTATTTCAAGGCCTTGAAATGAATATGTGAACCAACCAAGTTATGATACTGAATTAAGGGAAAAGCTCATTTCTCTCTTAGGAGTGCTTTAAGGCATATTTCTCCAGATGAGACCCACAGTTTAAAACTTCTTTCCTAATTAAGATTTTAATGTGGTTAGATTATATTAAATCACATGAAAACCACCCTTCCCATCTTTTTTTTTTTTTTCAGACTGCTCTTTTTTTGTAAACAGATTTCCACATGAGTGGCTGCTTATGAAAGGTGAATAACACACACATAATCAAGTTTCACTGATCAAAACAGATTATGTCATAACCAACACCAAGTCCTTTCAGTAACATCAGAGGAAAAAATAGGAGATTAGACGCAGACTTTACATTAGAGAGAACTCACCTCTGAGGTTTTTATTGGCTGCTTTTGTTTCTTAAGTTTTCATGATGCTCTACAACAAAGCTAGTGGAGGTGATGGAATTCCAGTTGAGCTCTTTCAAATCCTGAAACATGACTCTAGAAAGTGCTGCACTCAATATGCCAACAAATTTGGAAAACTCAGCAGTGGCCACAGGACTGGAAAAGGTCAGGTTTCATTCCAATCCCAAAGAAAGGCAATGCCAAAGAATGCTCAACTTACCGCACAATTGCACTCATCTCACATGCTAGTAAAGTAATGGTTAAATTTTTCCAAGCCAGGCTTCAGCAATATGTGAACCATGAACTTCCAGATGTTCAAGTTGGTTTTGGAAAAGGCAGAAGAACCAGAGATCAAATTGCCAACATCCTCTGGATCACTGAAAAAGTGAGAGAGTTGCAGAAAAACATCTATTTCTGCTTTATTGACTATCCCAAAGCCATTGACTGTGTGGATCACAAGAAACTGTGGAAAATCCTGAAAGAAATGGGAATACCAGACTACCTGACCTGCCTCTTGAGAAACCTATATGCAGGTCAGGAAGCAACAGTTAGAACTGGACATGGAACAACAGACTGGTTCCAAATAGGAAAAGGAGTACGTCAAGGCTGTATATTGTCACCCTGCTTATTTAACTTCTATGCAGAGTACATCATGAGAAACACTGGGCTGGAAGAACCACAAGCTGGAATGAAGATTGCCGGGAGAAATAGCAATAACCTCAGATATGCAGATGATACCACCCTTATGGCAGAAAGTGAAACTAAAGAGCCTCTTTATGAAAGTGAAAGAGGACAGTGAAAAAGTTGGTTTAAAGCTCAACATTCAGAAAACTAAGATCATGGCATCCAGTCCCATCACTTCATGGCAAATAGATGGGGAAACAGTGGAAACAGTGATAGACTTTATTTTTTGGGGCTCCTTTGGGCTCCAAAATCACTGCAGATGGTGACTGCAGCCATGAAATTAAAAGACGCTTACTCCTTGGAAGGAAAGTTATAACCAAACTAGACAGCATATTCAAAAGCAGAGACATTACTTTGTCAACAAAGGTCCATCTAGTCAAGGCTATGGTTTTTCCAGTGGTCATGTATGGATGTGAGAGTTGGACTATAAAGAAAGCTGAGCGCTGAAGAATTGATGCTTTTGAACTGTGTTGTTGGATAAGACTCTTGAGTGGCCCTTGGACTGCAAGGAGATCCAACCAGTCCATCCTAAAGGAAATCAGTCCTGGGTGTTCATTGAAAGGACTGATGTTGAAGCTGAAACTTCAATATCTTGGCCATGTGATGCGAAGAGCTGACTCATTTGAAAAGACCCTGATACTGGGAAAGATTGAGGGCAGGAGGAGAAGGGTACAACAGAGGATGAGATGGTTGGATGGCATCACCAACTCAATGGACATAGCTTTGGGTGGACTCCGGGAGTTGGTGATGGACTGGGAGGACTGGCGTGCTGCGGTTCATGGGGTCACAAAGAATCGGACACAACTGAGTGACTGAACTGAACTGAACTGAGTGTATTGTTTACTAGGGAACCAGCAAAATACATATTTTTCTTTGAACCAAAATCTGGTATCTGCCTAATAATATTAATCAAGTTATCTCAATAGTATCTGGTTATGTGTAGTTCCTATTAATTTTTATTGAGTCCTTAATGATTTTTTTCTCTTGTGCCTTTGTTGTAGGCACATTTCTTCTTCATAGGATGCAGCAAAATCTACTTCTAATCTTTAGCTATGGTGTAATTACAATACAATACATTAAATGCAATGATTTAATTACATTACATTGCTAATAAAGTCACAGGAGGACTTTAGTAGCAACTCAATGAACTGTAGATGGATGACTACTCACAAACGGCTTACATTTGAGATCCCATCACTCAGTGGTGGGGCAGGGTGGGCAGTCTTTGCCCTGGCGCACAGCTATTTCTCAGATCTATGACAGCTTGTTAGGTTGCAGATATCAAATAAAAGAAGCCCTTCCAAGCATTATTAAATGGTCTTACTCTCAACAGTATTCTTTCAGCAGAAATAACTCCCCACATAAGTATTTAAACACCAAGAACAGTATATTCGCTTAGTGGCCAGGGTGCCGCAGCCTGGGAGACAGAACTGCTATCTCCACCTGTGAGCCCCAGCCTAAGCAAGCAAGCATTAGTCGTTCAGTCGTGTCCAACTCTTTGCGACCCCATGGACTGTAGCCTACCAGGCTCCTCCATCCATGGAATTTTCTAAGCAAAAATACTGGAGCAGGTTGCCATTTCCTTCTCCAGGGGATCTTCCCAACCCAGGAATAAAACCTGGGTCTCCCGCATTACAGGCAGACACTGTACTGTCTGAGCCACCAGGGAAGCACTTAGGAACCTACAAAAGCTTTTAAATCGAAAAAATATTAAAATGTTTTAATATTACTATGATACACTGTCATTCACAAGTATAAACATAAAAACCCTGAAAACCACCAACTCTGTACACTTTAAATATGTGAACTGAATGGTATGTGAGTTTTATCTTAATAAAACTGTCATTTAAAATAGAAAAAAAAAAAGACTTCTCTGAAGTGTAACTGGAGCATATGATAAGTTCATTAGGCCACTCATAATCTAAAAATAAAATAATCAGAATTTTTGTAGGTCTTTTGCCTCCTTAGATAGGTTTAGTTCTAGTTATTTCTTTTTGGTGCACTGGTACATGGGATTATTTCTTTAATTTCTCTTTCTGATCTTTCATTGTTAGAGTAGAAACACAACATATTTCAGTGTATTAATTTTGTATCCTGCAACTTTATCAAATTCAATGATGAGTTTTAGTAGTTTTCTGGTGGCATCTTTAGGATTTATTAGGTATAGTATCATGTCATCTATAAATAGTGACAGTTGTACTTCTTTTCTAATGTGGATTCCTTTTATTTCTTTTTCTTCTTTAATTGACATGGCTAGGACTTCCAAAACTATGCTGAATAGAAGTGGCAAGAGTGGACATTCTTGCATTGTTCCTGATCTTAGAAGGAGTGCTTTCAGCTTTTCACTGTTGAGTATGATGGTAGCTGGAGTTTTGTCATATATGGCAATAATAACAACAAATGTTTTGAGGTATGTTCTCTCTATGCCCACTTTCTGGAAAGTTTTTTATCAAAAATGGATGTTGCATTTTATCAAAAGTTTTTTCTGCATCTATTGAGATGATTATATAGCTTTTATTCTTCTGTTAATGTGGTGTATCACATTGATTGATTTGCAGATATTGAAAAATCCTTGCATCCCAGGGATAAACCCCACTTGATTAGGGTGTATGATCCTTTTAATGTATTGTTGGATTCAGTTTGCTAGTATTCTGCTGAAGATTTCCGTGTCTACATTCATCAGAGATATTGGCCTGTAATTTTCTCTTTTGTGTGGTATCTTTGTCTGCTTATGGTATCAGGGTGATAGTGGTCTCATAGAATGAATTTGGAAGTGTTCCTTCTGCAATTTTTTTGAATAGTTTTGGAAGGATAGGTGTTAACTCTTATCTGAATGTTTGACAGAATTCAGCTGTGAAGCCATCTGGTCCTGGACTTCTGTTTGTAAAATAGAACTACCATATGATCCTACAATCCAATTCCTGGGCATACATACTGAGAACAGCATAATTCAAAAAGATACATGTACTTCGATATTAATAACAGCAGCACTATTTACAATAGGCAAGACATGAAAACCACCTAAGTGTCCACTGACAGATGAATGGATAAAGAAGATGAGGTGCATATATACAATGAACTACTACTCATTCATAAAAAAGAATGAAATAATGCCATTTGCAGCAACATGGATGGACCTTGAGATTATCATACGAAGTGTAGTAAGTCAGAAAGACAGATACATATGACATAGCTTAGATGTGGAATCTAGAAAAAGGATACAAATGAACTTATGTACAGAACAGAAATAGACACACAGACACAAAAACAAATTCAGGGTTGCCAAAGCAGAAGGGGAGAGGGATAAATTAGGAGTTTGGGATTAACAGATATACACTACTATGTATAAAATCAATAGCAAGCACCTACAGCATAGCATAGCAAACTATACTCAACATCTTGTACTAACCTATAATGGAAGAGAATGTAAAAAAGAATATGCACATATATACGTGTGTGTGTGTATATATATGCATATGTATATATGTATATACACGGGCTTCCCTGGTGGCGCAGATGTTAAAAGAATCTGTCTGCAATGTATGTAGGAGACCTGGGTTCAATCCCTGGGTTGAAAAGACTCCCTGTATATATAACTGAATCACTTTACTGTATACCTGAAAGTACCACAACACTGCAAATCAAGTATATTTCAACAAAAATTAAATAAAAATTAAAACAATAATACGCCCTCCCCCCCAGAAAAGGAACTCAACCAGAAGCAAACACACACAGAGACAAGAAATTAGCCGTATATTTTAATTTGCTGATGAACACTTAAAATTTGGTTAGGAAAAGCTGCCCACAGTATATTCAACTTCTCCTAAATAGAAAACAAGTTATTATAGGCTAAATTAGCAAGCTCCTCATCACTCAGGGCCTATTCTTCTTTGTTCTGCCAATAGCAGGAAAGGAATACACAAATCATGGCAACTCTCCTACAGGCCATGTCTGAATACTGAGGACAGATATTGACCAGCAAGAGAGGGAGGGGCCAGGGTGTGGCAGCCTTGGAGACAGAATTGCCATCTCCACCTGTGAGCCCCAGCCTAAGTAAGTAAGCGTTAGTCGCTCAGTCACGTCTGACTCTTTGTGATCCCATGGACTGTAGCCCACTAGGCTCCTCTGTCCACGGAATTCCCCTGGCAAGAATACTGGATTATGTTGCCATTTCCTTCTCCAGAGAATCTTTCCAACCAGGGATTGAACCCGGGTCTTCTGTATTGCAGGCAGATTCTTTACTGTCTGAGCCACCAGGGAAGCCCTTCCTTAGAAACTTACTTTTTTATCTCCTTACCTTGCAGCATGAGCCCAGGCAAGACATGGAAATGTCTTGTCCATTTGTCCATGAAAATGTCCAAAGTCAACATGGATGACTGGGAAGAGCAAAGATTCTCTCTGAAAAGCCCAGACTCTCTTGTTCTTTTAATTTAGTCTGCCTAATCTCTTTCACCATTTAATTCTAATTATATATATCCAGAAAACTGAGCTGAGGAATAGTCAGTGACCATTAATTAATGTCTAGTATTCCATTTGTTGAAGAAGAAACTCCAATTAATGGGAACTTAACATAGCCACCCTGAAGTATGGGCAATGATAAAAGTTATGGGGGAGGACTATACTTTCAAAGGGCATTAAACCCAGATAAACTTATGCTGTTTTCCATGGGTCATTTTAGCCCCTATAAAGAGGCTAATTCTATCCACACCTCTATTTCCTAGAACAGAACTATGAATACAGCAGATGCTCAAAAATATTTGTTAAATATCACTACATTTTCACAAAGAGGTCAGTCTGGGAGTGGGGGCTGTATCACTTCCATGCACACAGCCAAACTGTCTCAGAAAGTCAGTTGAGAATATGACATTTTCCAAAAAGCTTGAAAGAAAAGAGATGATGCCACAGAGAAACAACAGTAAGACTCCAATATGTGCAGGTGACCCATAGACAAGATCACTTTGATCTGCCCAATCAAATATTCACATAAAGGTTTCTCAATGGCAGGATATTCTTGGCTCTATTTTCTGCCCCACCCTCTGTAATACCATACACTGTTCATTCCAGAAATCCAGGTGAGAGTTACACAAGGCAACTAAAAAGGCTACTCTACATCTACAACTGCTGCTGGAAATTAGTAAGGATCACTCTCCATGGTCACTGGGTGTTATGAATCATTTGCATGGCACAAGCCCAATGCCTATATATCCTATAGTCCCTGGAAGTGCTCTTCCCACAGTGAGTGCACAATTCACTCAATGGGATAGTCAACAAATATCTACCAAGTGCCTAGTGTGTGCTGGCACTGTGGCTGTATCAGGGATTGAAATGACAAATGCTCTCATGGAGATTATTGTCAAAGAGGAAGATAAATATATTTGTAATACAGCATAGAAATGGAAACCATTCTCAAGAAATATAAAGTAGAAGGGGCAAGACCATGATGTGGGGGAGCAGCATTTTACACATGATAGCCATGGAAAGCCTGTCCGTTGAGCTTCCATGGAAGCTGAGACCTATTTGAAAAAAAGCACATGATTATCTAGGGGATGATTCTAGCAGAGAACTGAAAGTGCAAAGGGCCTGAGGCAGGAGCAAGCTTAAAGTGGTCAGGAGCCTCAAGAAGGGCAGGGTGGCTGAAGAACAGTGAGCTAGGAACAGAATGACAGGCAATGAGGCCAGACAGGTGGGCAGGTCACACAGAACCTTGCTAATCATTGTGAGGACTTTAGGTTCTGCTCTAGGCACCCCTAGAAGGCATTTGAGTTTTAAGATTTCCTTTTGCAGACTGTAGGCCCCAGGTGGGAGCAGGGAAATGTCAGGAGACTACTACAGTAATCCAGGAGGATGATGATGGCCTGGACCAAGGTAGTGACTGGTGGGGTAAGAGAACTGGTTGTTGGATCACGGATGCATTTTCAAAGCAGAACTCACAGAATTTCCTGATGGATGGGATGCAGAGTGAGGGGAACAGACGAGAGTCAAAGGATATGACTGAAGAATGGCTTGGACAAGTGGGTGAATGGAAATGCCATTGATGACCTGATGACTATGACAACAACGATGGTGATGCAGCACTAAAAGGAAGAGTTCGTCTGTTTTCCAAAGTTAAAAATCAGTGCTCACAGAACTGAGCAAGAAACCCATATGCAGCTCTCTGTAGGAAGCAAGTAGTCTTCAGCTACTTGCTCAGTGCACAAGAACTGAACCAGTTATCTTGAGCTCCATGAACAAGGAAATGTAAATGACAGACGACAACAGCACTGCCCATATTTGCCCTGCACACCCTCAGAGAACAAGTGAAAAATCTTCAGGGCTCTGCTGGGCTGGGCAGTGGGCAGTGGATTTTGCTAACAAGGCCCTCACAGAGGAGGCAGGGAGACCCGGCAGCACCACAGCCTAGTCTGGAGCCCTGGTCATTTATCATGGATCAGAGGTCACTGCTAAACAGGCCTCAGAAGTCAGGGGACCAAGCTTCAGAGTTTGCTACCTCCTAAGTGGGGGTTCACATCCTGGGGCGTGAACAGGTGGGATCCACTAGGTGCTGTGTATCCATTTTTAAATATTTTCTTTTTTAAAATGTGTGATTACCTTTTATCAAAATCCAAAATACACAGAATTAAGAATCAAATTGTCCTACAAGGCTTTTTACAAAACAGCAATCACCCCTAATCTTCCCTCAGCCCCACTGCCCGCTTCCCAAAAGCAACTGCTTCTTTATTTACCTCCATACCTCCAAACAAATGTATTTAGGTTGCTACCTCATTTTTCACCTCTAGGCAACATCTTTCCACCTTGGAAGAAGAGAATTTATCTCTTGTTCTCTCTCCACACCATACACCTAAATATGGACACACACACATGTGCATAAACACAACACATACATACATGTGCACACATACATATACACACATAAACATCATCCCCAGTCTTCCCAACAGAGCTGGCTATGTTACACTCTGTTTGGCCCAAAGTTGTTGTTGTTCAGTCACTAAGTCATATCTGACTCTACAACCCCATGGACTGCAGCACTCCAGGCTTCCCTGTCCTTCACCATCTCCCGGAACTTGCTCAAACTCAGGTCCATTAAGTCGGTGATGCCATCCAACCATCTCATCCTCTGCTGCCCTCTATTCAGTGTTTACATAATTATGATTGTGCAAATGTCATTCCCAACTAAATCATACAGATGCCTCACTTTTCTTTTTCCTGTACAACGTTTTGTATTTTCCAAACATAGTAACTATCTTGATTTCTGCCTTTCTTGTTTTCTACCCACTTTTAGTAAGTTATTAAGCAGAATCTAAACCTGTAATCTTTAAGTGCATAAGTTCATTCTCTTTCTGACTCTGTGGCTCCTGCACTCAGGAAGTTTTTAGTGGGAAAGAAGACAGTAGCACCAGAGCAACATTTCAAAAACAAATTCACAAGTAGCTCCTGAGAAAACAGCTTTCCCCAGTCGTGTGGGAAAGACCCAGCTGAGCACCTGGCAACAGTAGGTATTGCATTTCACTGGACTCAAGTTTTCGGAACAATTGAATAGGTGAGCTCAGAGGGTCCCTTGCTTTTTTCTGCTTCTCTGCTCTGTTGAGAAAAGGGTCCCTTTCAGTACTCCTTCAACTTGGCACCAGCCCTTCCTCTGGTGTTTGAAGTCCACATAGAGCTGATGCTATGTCTGGGGGTCTTCCTCAGAACCAGTCCCTCACACTGTCAAAAGGAGAACTATCCGTGCCACTGCCCCTTGGGTCACCACATGTCATGGAAACAGGTCAGCCAGGGAAACACTGGGAACACGCTGAGCAAAGAGCATGGGAACATAACCTCCAATCCAAAGCTTTATTTTTCTCAGCAGGTGAAGAATAAAAAATAATATGATTGGCCTCTTCCCTGGCCAGTACACAGAAGCAACTACAAGTCTGTTCTTTGCTGGGTGGTGGCTTTCCTGCAGTGCCCAGGCTGCCTGGTTGGGTGCATGGCTCCCAGTCTCCAGGCCAAACAGACCTGGTAAAAAGTCAGCACAAGGAAAGGACAGTCCCCAAAAGCCTGCAGAGCCTGTGACTTAGAAGGATGCCCTTGGAGTTTGGTAATCCTGATAGAATAATAATCTAGCAGGTGCCTTGGAGAGTCACAGGTGAGGGGAAAAGGCACAGGTATAAAAATCCACACCAGCTGACATTGCTTATGACTAACACCATCATTTTGCTCAAGACCACTGTGGGATTCTGAAAGGAACAAGAGAAAAGAGGGCAGATGGTGAGCCTCAGGTCTTGTGGTGGCTGGGGCCCCAGTGTTGTCAGCAATGCCCACTGGGAGCTGGTTTCCTCAGTGGTCCCTTCTTTCTTCGGTCCCTGTCCCATCCCTGTCCAAACCTCCTGTGGGCTTGCCCAAGGGGCTCTGAAGCACTGCCCAGCCCTTTGTTTTTAAGGAATTGCAGTGTGAATGAAAGATCAGGTAAGGATGCAGGAAGAAGAGAGAAAACAGCAGGAAACACACCAACTCCCATTCTCACCTACAAATCACAGTGTTAGTGCTGCCAGTCAGGCCCTGGAGGATGGAAGGTATTGTCCTTTCTCTCCCACTGATTCCTATTTGCAAGCAACTGCTGCTCCTTCCCAGGCCCCACGCCCAGGCAGCAAGAGGCTGGAGCAGGAAGAAGAGGCAGATGGAGGGGGCGGGCACTTCATTACTGGAGGTCTCCAAAGGAGCAGACTGCATATTTGCATTCTAGGAAGTCTGTCTGCTGGGGAGGGTTTTAAGCCTCTAACTCGCCAAGGCACATGCAGGCGCTTCAACAGACATATAGCTACAGACGCGCACCCCCAGAATCATCAACCCAAAGCATATTTAGCTCCCTTTATACTACAAATAGGGGCTTCCCAGATGGCGCAGTGGTAAAGAGCTCACCTGAAAATGCAAGAGATGCGGGTTCAATCCCCCAGCCAGGAAGATCCCCTGGAGAAGGAAATGGCAACCCCCCCGCTGCAATATTCTTGCCTGAAAAATCCCATGTACAGAGGAGCCTGGCAGGCTACAGTCCATGGGGTTACAGAGAGTCAGACACAACTTAGCATGCCTGCATGTACCCATACTACAGATGTGGAAAAAAGAGGCCTGGTGAGGTGAGGTGACCTGATCACGGCAGGCTGCATGCTAGACAGGACCTGAGACCATATGTCTCTTTCTCCCTCCCCAGCCATCTGCCTGCTGGGTGAATCCATCACAGGCCTGCTGGTGGGCACACTGGGGTGGGGGTAGGTGGAAAAGGCAGGGACTTTAGGCTCAGACAGACTCCATTGGAATCCTGGCTCTGTCTCCACTGGCTGAGTGGCCTTGGACGAGTTGTTGATGCTCCCCAAGCCTCCATACACTGAGGACAGTATCACCTCCTCCCTGCATTGTTTCAAGGATTCTGTGGGATTCCACGTCCGTGCACTTGGCCCAGTGCCCCAAGCACAGCACCTGTTCCTTTAAGTGGTAGCTGTTAGTAATTCTCACCTTAATATTCAGATTTGTGGCAAATTTAGATGGTGTGGTCCATCCTGGCTGAGCCCTCATCTCTGGGTTGTTCCAGAGAGGGAGGCAGCTAATGGCACCATCACTGGAAAGGCTCTTGACCGAACAGGAGCAGAACACACTCTCACTGCAGCTTCCAGGTGGGGCTGTCAGCTCTGACTGCTCTGCAGAAATATTTGACGACAGTCTGGGATAAACTATAAAACATCCATAATATACACAGAGCAGTCACAGTCATTTATTCCATGTATTGTCATGTATTCCTCAGCCTTTTGATGTGAACTCATTCCATGGCTCCATGGAAAAGTCAGTTTAACGCTACCCCGACTCTCAGGCTCTGCATCCTAACCGCCGCCTCCTGAGTCATGAGGATTACATGGTGTCAGATGTTCAAAGCCCTCAGCAAGTGCCTGACACCCTATGAGAGCTTGATGAAGACTTCTGGCTGTGCATGTTGCAAAGACTGTAGCAATGATTCAGCTGGCTTTCCAGAGACCAGGGAGGAGGGTCCACACATGTGATACAAGGCCTTCTGACTCACTGAGGATGCGCCCAGTATGGAAGAGTGATGGGGGAACGGTCCATTCATCCATCCACTCACTGGACGAGCACTCACAGAGCCCCATGCTCTGTGTCTGGCCTAGATGCTGGAACCCATGGATAACCAAGACCCAGTACCTGGTCTGCATGACCTTGCGTTTTGAGAAGTCTGAAGCTTTTCACTCCTATCACTGCACCTAAGGGTTGGATCCCACAGGTCCTGTCTTAGAATCAAGATCTCCTGAGTGTTACTTTGGAAAGTCTCCATCAGTCGCTTAGTTCTGATTCAGTTGAATGACCTCTACTTAGGGTGCCATTTCACATTTGCAATTAATACTGAGAATAACAGTATCACTCTCTGGCTCATGAACACTTAACGAGCGCCCACTCTGTGCCCTCCAGGGCCAAGGGGCCCACCACAGCTGTGGTTTCTGCCCTGAGGGAGTTCACAGTCAAGCACAGCCCTCCCCTCTCCCCACCAGAGTGCCTGGCTCCCTCTGAGTCTCTCTCCCCACCGCTCCCTGTTGCCAAGTGCAGCCTAGCAGACTTCCTCAGCCCCACCCCCAACTCCTGCACTTCCTACACTGGAAACTCTGTCCCCAACCCTCATTAGGGCTCCTAAAAGCTCTAGGTCCAGGCCCAGGGGCTAAGTGATCACTTCCAGCCTGTTTCTAGGCAGCTGAGAGGCTTTTCAGGAGACACTTGCTCACCTAGAGTATCAGCTTCCTCCTCTGCAGACTCAGGAGCCTGGGGATTAAATGAGACACAGCATGAACTAGGCCGTGCTCAGAGGAGGCAGAGCCCCACCTTCTTCTTAGAGCCCTGCACTCTTGGGCCTACTGAACCCCTGTGCCCAGCACACCCTCTAAGACCTCCTCCTCAGTTTGCCTCTCTAAGATAAATATCTGGAGTCTGTGTACCAGGTCAGCCAGCATGCAACCTGCCCCCTGCCTCCCCTGCCAGGCCTGGTCTCCCAGAATAAATTATAGCAGGAGAAGTTGGGCTCATGAGCAACTGATTTTATATATCATTTGGAAAGAGAAGAATATTATTGTACTTTGTTTTCTTATAACTATTATCCCCATAAGAGCTCATTTCTACCTCTTAACAGGGGTTCACTTGGACTGATGAATAGGCTAAAAGCCTTTCTGCCCAATTTCAATTTATTCAGTGCAATGCATGCTGTAAAACATTCAGCGAGAGCATAAATGCTGTCACTGCAGGATGCTGCTATTCTTCCCCGGAAACCTCCTCTCTGCTTCGGGGGGCTCTGTGGAGATCACCCAGTGACCTCCGGGGAAGCAGGAAACAGCCTGGGTGTGTCACCTCTCCCCACCCCGAGCAGGACAGCTGACAAGGTCTTTGGGACCTTGTCTAGTGGGGGCAAGAGGGCAGAGGGAGAGTCCTGTGGCTGAAAGTATCTTGGTTTCATCCAGAGGACCAGAAATTTGAGTCCTTGACCTGTGACACCCCTTCCCAAACCAGTTCTCATAGGATGGACAGCATCATCTTCAGGCCCTAAACCTGCAGCTTCATGCGGCTTTGCAAAGCTTCCCCAAAATGTTTATATCAAATTGCTTTCTCTCAAGTATTTCCAGTAGTCATGGATGGATGTGAGAGTTGGACCATAAAGAAGGCTGAGCACCGAAGAATTGATGCTTTCAAACTGGTGTTGAAGAAGACTCTTGAGAGTCCCTTGGACTGCAAAGAGATCAAACCAGTCAATCCTAAAGGAAATCAACCCTGAATATTCATTGGAAGGACTGATGCTGAAGCTGACCTCCAATACTTTGTCCACCTGATGCAAAGAGCCTACTCACTGGAAAAGACCCTGATGCTGGGAAAGATTGAGGGCAGGAGGACAAGGGAACAATAGAGGATGAGATGGTTGGATGGCATCATCGACTTAATGGACGTGAGTTTGAGCAAACTCCAGGAGATAGTGAAGGACAGGGATGGGGTCACAAAGAGACACGACTGAGCAACTGAACAACAACAAAACAAGCACCTTGGTTTGGGTAGAGCCACAAAATCAGCCACTTGTGACAGGAACAACAAAAACAGTGTCTTGGACAATCCAGCCGCTTTCTGCCCAGTCCCAGCACCTGATCACACATATTCCAAGCTGAGCTCTTCCTCCCAACATAACCACAGGCTCCATCCTTTCCCAGAAACCTGCCAGTGAGTAATATCAGCTTCCTGGAAACAAGTTCCTGGTCTCCTCCTGCCCACAGCTCAATTTCAGGTGTCACAGGCCATCTGATAACCCTTTGCTCCTGAGGACAAGTCCTTCACCTCGTTGCCCCCAACACCATGTCTTTAGGTAGGACAGACGTCCCCTCCTGAAATCATCGCCTAAGAGGAGGCCACCAGTCCTCGGAGTCTGATGTGGACAACTGCCATAGGTGTGGGCATGGCTCCAGGCAGACCACGCCCCACCAGAGCACCCAAATCAGGGGTGCAGCCTCAGAATCAAGGGACCCTGCATTCAAGGACCCGCCCCTGGCGTCCATCAGGAAATGCCCAGCTCACAGCAAGCACTGAATAAGTGTAGGTTCCCTTTCCCACCAATCTGATCAAGAATCTAACAATCCAACATCTCACTCATAGACAAAACTCTGCAGGAATCCTTTTCCTTCTTCAAGGTAGAAGAAAGGAACTGTTGATTTCTAACAATAAAGACAGATGTGCTAGCAATGTTTCCTAGCAAAAAATACCGGATGGCCAGCTCTGGATTTTTACTCATTCATTCATTTATCCAGTCATTCATTTAATAACCACTGCTGGGAGCTAACTGAGGGCTGAGGCAGGAGAAAGTAGTGGTTCTACAAACCTCACACTCTCCCTGATGGAGGCAGTTGGGAGCACCTCCAGCATCACCTCCAAGTTCCCCATCAGGCACACCCTGCACCATGGGATTTGCACAGGATAATGGATGCGGCTAACCACAATTTACTGAGAGATGGCAAGGGGCGAGGGACCTTCTGCTAAGGGCTTATATTGATAGTTAAGAAATCTTCATAAACCCTGGAGTAACTAGGGTTGAGCTCATTTTACTGAGGAGAAAGCTGGGCTCTGAGAAGGAGCTGGGCAGTGCTGTGAGCAACTGACGGAGCTGACCGTGCAGCCCACTGTTGGGATCCATGGCTACACTCTTTCCTGTCACTAAACTTAGCACTTACGGGGAACTCAAATCCTCAGAAAGATGCTCATAATCACGTGACTCCAAATAAATGAGGACCTTCCAACCTGGGCCACCTGCATCCTCAGGGCACATCAGGCCTTTTCTTTCAGGAAGCCCCTGCAGACGCAGAAGGTCTCCAACCCTCTTCAGCCCCCAAGGTCAGCAATTAGGAGACGGTCAGAGGCTGCACAGATGGTGATGGTGACACTAGAGCCTCGTTGGCTGAGGTCATACGCAGGCATGAAGCAGAGCTGGGGCTGGGACGCGTGTCTCCTGACCTCCTGGTCCACTGCCTAGTGATGGAGGAGGCTCAGTCCTGTCCAGGCTGCTAACGGTGGGCCAGGTCTGCAGTCTGCAGCCATGGGTGGGCTCAGAACCCAGAGCACCGGCCCGCCTGTGAAGGCACGGCTGTGTCCTTGGGTGAGCCCAGCTCACCAAGACAGAGACCTCTTACTCCTTCACTGGGTATAACCCCTCCCCTTCCTTCAAGCCTGGCTGAGGCCACAACCTCCTCCAGGCAGCCCGTGCTGCTCTTCACCCCCAGGAGACAGTCATCTCTCCACAGCCAGCAACTGTACCTCATTCCTCTGAGTGTCTCCAGGCCCCAGCCCAGGGCCTGGCACAGAGGAGCACTTGATAAATTACTGTTGAATAAATTTTGTTGAACACACCAGAAATGATACAATGGCCTCAGGCTCAAATAGATATTTCATTATCTGGTGAGGAATTAAAAGATGCCAACTCATCTTTAAAATAATTGACTGCTCTTTTATGAGGCCTCTCATCTCATTCCTCTCCAGCCCTGCAGAGTACTGAGGCTCCTCAGCAGCCCTCCTAATCAGGGGTGTATTTATTCTATAAGCATTTCATTTAATGAGAGCCCAAATCTTCAGTGGTCATTCCTTTTCTCTGGCTTCAGGAAGGACTACTAATAGCTATTCAGCCCTGAGAAGAGCATATGCATGCCAGGAAGAAAGCCTGATAATTCTAAACCATAATCTTCCCCTTGATTGATGTCCTCAAGGCAAGAATTTACCATTAAAGGCAGTGTTGACTGCTCAAGGTTTTTACAGAGTCCACTGGCCCTCCATAATGTTGTGCAACGCATCTGACACGGGGCAAGGGGCAGGGGTTCGATGGAGCTTATCATTATTCTTTTAGCTTTTCCGGAAAGCTTTTTCCCATCATTATGTTTAAGAACTATTTCTAAAAGGAGTATCCTCTCTCAGCCACTGGCCCATCATGACTTAGTAAATACTGAGAGAGGCCGCAATTCCCCTCAGAAACCATAGCATCAGCACCTGTAAACTCCTGCCTGCCCAGTAGGATTGCAAGATTTCAGCTCTTGCTGAAAGATTGCAGCTTTTGAGGGGAGGGGCTGTGTGCAAATCCTGCAGATGCCGCCAACAGGGGCCAAGCGTATGTGTGTTCAGGATAAGCCTCACTAGGCAGTTCACAGGCCACTGCGACAAGCGCTGTCACCAAAATGGTCACCAGAGGTTACTGACACATCACACCGCCCTCACAAAGCACACACTGTTCCCATGTTTCATACTTTAGAACTGGGCTTTGAGCACCTGCCTTGTTCAGGCCAGGGTGTGAGGTGCTGTGGAGGCTACAATGTTGAATCATTGTTGTTATGACCTTCATGTACTGGCAGCATAAAGAGAGCTGCTGCTGCTGCTGCTGCTGCTGCTGCGTCACTTCAGTCATGTCCAACTCTGTGCAACCCCATAGACGGCAGCCCACCAGGCTCCTCTGTCCCTGGGATTCTCCAGGCAAGAATACTGGAGTGGGTTTCCATTTCCTTCTCCAATAAAGAGAGCACCTCACACCAGATGCTTTATACATGTGGTTGCCTGCGATGCCAAGAACTCTGGGCAAGAGCCGTTTTAATCTGTTTGTATGTGTGTGTGTCTGTCTGTGTCTGTCTGTGTGTTAGTCACTCAGTCATGTCCAACTCTTTGTGACCTCATATACTGTAGCCCTTCAGGCTCCTCTGTCCATGGAATTCTCTAGGCAAGAATACTGGAGTGGGTAGCCATTCCCTTCTCCAGGGGATTTTCCTGACCCAGGGATTGAACCCTGGTCTCCTGTGTAGTAGGCAGATTCTTTACATCTGACCAGGGAAATCCCAGTCTATCTGCTCAGGCAGAGTTAATCAGTGACTGTCAACCCGTACTGCTCATCAGACTTGTCTGAGGGCCTTTTAGGATCCTGATGCCCTGGCCACACTCCAGCCCAACCTACAGGACAATCTCAGAGTGGGATGTAGACCTCTTTTTCTGGAAACCCTGCAGGTGACTCCAGTA
The DNA here is from genome assembly GCF_003369695.1 of Bos indicus x Bos taurus. Lineage (NCBI taxonomy): Eukaryota > Metazoa > Chordata > Mammalia > Artiodactyla > Bovidae > Bos > Bos indicus x Bos taurus. Next base: position 128,493,853 of record NC_040076.1, read on the forward strand.
AAGACCTAATGACTGCCTGAAATCCCCATGGCTGTAGAGGGACCAAGTGACTTGGTCTGACTCAAAGGCTGGCATCCCATGTTTTAGGTAATCTATACCAAGGTTCTTGCCTTCTGGTTTCTCTATAAGGGGAACAAAGCCAGTCTACAGCATTGCAGGAGACAGTCAATCAATTCTACAATGTGGGTACAAAGAGATGAAGAGAGGAGAGATCCTTGAATCTGGGGCAAGTGGATGATGGTTTGTTTGGGAAAGTCTTGTTTGCCTCTATGCCCAGAGGCACAGATCCATAGAGTGGTGATGCAGGTGGACTGTACATCACGTATGACACAGGAGAGCAGAGCAGGCAGGACCCAAGTGAGGACAATCGCTCAGGCAGGCTGGACTGAGAGGCCTAACAGAGAGAAGGGGAAGCAGGGCAGAAAGACAGGTAGGGGCAGGAGGATATGATTATATGGTTGGCAACAGGAAGCCCCTGAAGACTCTCCAGTGGCAATGAAGGTGCTCTTGCAAAAGACATCTGGCTGTCGCACAGGGGAGGCCCTCAAGGCCTACCATAGAATGAGAAAATGACCAAGAGATCAGGTGGATTGGGATGGTGTTCAACTAGGAGGAAGATGCAGCCTTCCCAAGAATTAACAACTGAGCCAGGCTAGGACAATGAGACTAGAAGGAGTAAGAGCTATCTGATGGCAGAATAGATAGGACTTGGCAGTGACTGACAACTTGGGAGGCCTTGTTTTTGGTGGTGGCCCTGACATTTTCTTCCCAGGTGGCTCAGACGGTAAAGCGTCTGCCTACAATGTGGAGACCTGGGTTCGATCCCTGGGTCAGGAAGATCCTCTGGAGAAGGAAATGGCAACCCACTCCAGTACTCTTGCCTAGAAAATCCCACGGACAGAGGAGCCTGGTAGGCTATAGTCCATGGATCGCAAAGAGTTGGAAATGACTGAGCAACTAAACAAAAAACTGACATTTACTAGTTAGGTGACTTTGGGCAAGTCATTTAACTCTCATGGCTTGGTATCCAGCTCTGATGAATGGGAATATACAAACCTTCCCTGCCCATCTCACAGGTAGGTTGTGAGAGTCTCACATAAGAAAATGCATAAGAACGTGTTTGAAGGAGTAAAAAGAGCATTATATACAAAGCTCTATACAATTTCATGATGACTTTAATACTCTGCATGTTCTTACTTTTCCAAGCTCTTAAACTTAAAGGCTATGCTACCATATGAGAAAAAAATGTTAATAATGATCTTTTTTATAGCTCAAAGTTATGAACAAATAAAAAGAGTTTATGTCTTTTGCTGCTGCTAGAGAACAGACTTACCAACATGAATTTGAATTAAAATGTCAATAATTTTTCATTGGAGTTTCTTAAAATATATTTAATTTATTTTTATACTTTTCCCTGACTTTATACAGCCATATATTCCACATATTGAGTTTCTGGACTACTTCAAGATTCAAACTAACCAGAACACACAGTCATAAAAAAGTTACCTTCTGTCTTCTATTTAAGAAGAAGAGAAAAGAAATAAATTAATGGAGCTCTCAGAAGACTGTGGTCATGAGGATCATGTTTATGCCAAGGGTCCTCAATGGATTATTTTTCTTGAAACTTTGGTAACTTCCTAAAGGGACTGCAGAAGAGAACAAGTTTGAACATTAACCCTCTATTATCCCTAGAATTTCATTAACTAATATTCCATAGTTCCAAGGAGCTCAGTTCTTACAAGTGTGGATTTCTAGTTAATGCTAACCTCCAGTTTACTTTGTGGCCTCCAGTTAATTCTTTGGTCCCCATGGCCTCCAATGTGAGTGCTAAATTCTTTGAAGACTTCATATGTTCAAGAAGGCATACAATGCCGCCCGAGTGGAGAGACCCATTTAGGTTTCTCAACCTATTTTAAACCAAATAACCAATCATTAAGTACTTTGATGATACTAAATGTTTAATAACATTTGCTGCTATACAGATATATGTGTGTTTATAAATCTTTATGTATATACATATATACACAGATATATGTATATATGTGTGATACCTATATAGATACAGACATCATTATTTTATTTTCACAACAAGCTAGGCTTTTTGTTGCCCACTTTACAGGAGAAGAGATTATACAACCTGCCAAGGATAACACAGTATGGCTTTTATGTTACAAAACATTTCCGCACACCCAACACCCTGTGTTCATGCCCCCATTTCTAGAGAACCGGAATGTGAGACCCTGGGCCCTAAGAGGTGTGAGTCATCTCATGTGATTCTCTTCACTTTCACAGAACCAGCGGGCCCACTTGACAAATGGACCGTCTGACAAACTGGTAGTGACTGCATGCGTGTTCTCACGTGTCAACATTAGTCCGATGTGTAAAAACACGGAGTGATTTCATCATTTTTAAACAGCTTTTTGCTACAACTTCAAAATATCCAAAACACAATTGGAGTATAATATTCCTGGCAAACTGGGAGGTCTCATTTTTAGGCAAAGAATAAATTGGCAGCCACTTTTAATAACAAAACAGCTTTTCCTAAAGCAGAGGGAAGAGGGAAAGGCATCCACAGTTTTGGAAACATAATTATACAAAGGAAATGTAATTAGGCTTCCAGAGAACGTATGAGGTTTTGTCCTGTAGCCACCTTGAGTCTCAGAGGCCAAATTCCCTTGGCTTGTTCCTTCAGGACACACGTGGGTGACGGCCGTGACCACTCTCTGGTGGTCCTTCCTTGGATGCCTGGGTGTTGTGATGCAGATGGGAGATGACAGTGGCCACTGCTGACAGATGATCTGACCTCAATACCTAAGACCTCAAGTAGAGGCATAACCAACTGAAAAATTATCTACATCCTAATGGGTGTGATTTCAAAGCTTCAAAAGACAAGGCCATCTTTCAGGTTGCTGTTGGACCAGTCACAGAAGAAGGGAGAGGAATGGCAGGAGGCCTCCTACTCACAAGATCCCTCAAAAGTAGTCCTTGTTCTTCTCTTTCAGAAATCCATCCCCTTTATCCAATATCCCTGCGTAATCCAGCCAGTCCCTGACTCCCACCATGATTGGGGCAGGTGTTCAGGAGCACTGGCCCGAAACAAGCCCCGCCAAGGCCATTACCAGGGGTGGTGGCAATTATCAGGCTGAAACTTAAAGAGCTACAGGCTTCCTCCACCCTCAATGTACTTACAACACGTCCGTGCCCCTTCACATTCTCCTCTCCTGATTTATATTCTGGATTCCCAAGTGCGGACAGTCTGGGAACCTGAAGTGGGGGCAGACTCCCTATCTCACTATAACTAGTAACCTCTCAGTCCTTTGCTGCTGGCAGGCCCCAAGCACAGACAGACACCCAAAAGTCAAACCACATGCCTGACTCTGGGCATCTTCCCTTCACTCATTCTGTCCATCAACAAACACACATATACCTTTGAGGATTGTAGTCACTGATTCAAGGATCCCATGCTAGTAAGATTTAGACAACAAATAAACTATCAGAGTGCAGTGTGGTCCATGCTCCAAGGAACTGCAGGGTTCTGGGCCAGCTCAGAGAGAAGGTCCCCACCCCAAGCTGCAGCACCCTGGGAGGGCTTTCCAGAAGGAGTGAGGCTTCACCTGGTAAATCTGAATAGATGAATAGGAATTAGCAGGCTATGTGAGTGGGGAGGGGACAAATGGCCATCCCAGACAGAGGAAACAGCATCAGCAGAGCAGGAGGTAATAGCAGTCATGGTATATGTGTGGGAATGACACTCACAGGGTCCAGTGTTGGGCTGGGGCTACTTCATAAAGGACCAGAGAGATGCAATTAAGGAGCTTTGACTCCACCCTCAATATGATGAGAGCAGCTGAAGGGATGCAAACAAAGAACTGCACACTGGGATCTGGGTTTGAGGACAAAGCTTACGGCTGCAGAGAAGGTAAAGGGGGTTAGAGACTGTGAGGGGATATAGTGCTATGGCCTGAGTAGGAGGCTGCTGCAGTTCCCCCAGGCACAGAAGGGCTAAGACTGGAATTCGATATCATCCCTACCCAGAGCCAAGACTGACTCAGATGGCAACGCTGGCCCCCCAAAGCCCAGGGCTTTGGGGGCCTTCTGTCTTTTGGTCACAGGAAGTCAGAGCCCAGGGCACCCCTTCCACTACCTGGTCCATGCTCCTGGTCTGAGCTCCCCCAGCACTTCCTGTCCTCTAGGAGCCAGTGCAAATAAAGTGCCAGCATCTTACAGAGGAAATAAACAGCAGAACAGTGGATCAGCCATCATACCATCATCCAACAGGTTGTCAGGGCAAGTTGATTATGAAAGAGAGCAGCAGCGTGAGCAGGACGTGGGATTTACAGAGGCAGCAAGAGAAGGGCGCACTGCTGAATACTGTGGGAGCATCCTGGGACTTCAGTGGGACGTGGAAGCGGGGTGTGGCATGTGGAAAGAGCAGGAGACTATGGGAGGGTCTACCCTCCCTGCCAGAGGGCAAGCAGGTCCCTGGATGGAAGAAAGCTGGAAATCTGGTGCCTTACCTAGCTGTCAAGAGGGCTGGCCCAGCTCTGAGAAAGGCATGTGTTTGACTCCCCGTCTTGATACCATAAACCAGAACAGGCCACCCTGCCTCCAATCTGGATGAAGCACTGCCCTGTATCCCCCTCCCATCTCCCTCCTCAGCACTCAGCAAAGCAGAAGCCCCAAGACCATAAGCAGAAGCCCCAGCCCCAGGTGTGATGGGGGCTGCTCTCACCCACAATGAGAGGAGAAGCAGATCAGCCTGGCTTCTGCTCAGAGCTGCAAAGGACCCACGGCTCGCTCACAAATCCACATGCTCCTCCTTTCCAGGTCACAGACAAGTTTGAGAGAGGTATTGCCCCAGATACAAAGGCAGAGAGGTGGGTTCAGACAGTGCAATTGTCAGAGGATCAATGGTTGCCTCACCTGCAGGACCAAACTTGAGAAAATGATAGAGCCTTTCATTCATTCATTTCATTCATTCTTTTAAACAGCCATTGAACCAAATTGCAAAAGAATATTTTCTTTACTAAATGATACCGTGTAAACTTGCCGGAGACCTAGAGAAGGTGGCAGTAAACGCAGAAGCATGCAAAATAAAATCACTGAAGAAAGTCTCAAAGTAAAAAATATCCACCGTGGCGGTGTCGTCTGAAGCCTGCCATCAAGATGAATGGAGGTCCCCAGGAGAAGCATCAGATGGCATTTGTCAGCTGGTGGTTCTGAAGGACAAAGCAGGTCGTTCCCGAGAGAAGAGAAGGGAGGAGGCTGCCATGGGCCAGAGACGTGTGGCTGTGAGGTGGAGTCAACCCTCCTGCAAACAGCAGTTGCTACCATTTGTTAAAATGCCTTTCTCATTTGTTTAAAGAAAAGGAAGAAAGAGAGAAGACAAAGCATCCCAGGAAAGGTTTGGGGTCACACAGCCTGCAGGACAGGGGAGAGGACACAGAAGTCTGCCCTTCAAGGCATGAGCCTCTGTCTCACTGCCCCTCAGACGGCATCCTGACCAGGAAATGTAGACCAGACCATCCCTCCCCACCACCCCCTGGAGCCCCTTCTGGGTGGCTCTGCCCTCAAGTCTGGTTCAAGGCAGCAGCCCCTTCTCCTGGAATGCCTCCTCCAGCTCTTGCTTTGAGCCCAAGCTCAGACATCACCTCCACCCAAGTGTCCTCTGGCTCTCCGGGTTGTTAGAACACATGCTCACACCAAGTCCCACACCACCCTTCCTCGTCCTGTAATCACGCACTTTCTTAGATGAAACGGGCTCTTCCTCTGCCATGGAGAACAACTGCCCTGACCCCCGACCTGGTCCAGATTACATTCTATGAAGATCTTCCTCTTCTTAGACCAGGAGGCATTTGAGAGCACTTCCTGCAGGGTTCCACCCCTGAGACAAAGGACACTGTTAGCATCCACCCGACACCAGGGTAAGCTGGGGGAGGACAGTGATACTGCAGCTATGGTTCCCAAACCGTGTGCCAAGACACCCTGGGGAACCACCACAACCTCCCAGAGATGCCCCTGGATGTTTTGGATTTTTCTAAATATGTGACATCTGCCAGGTGCCACACAAACAACCAGCTTGAGGCATTTCAGTTTCAACGTTAGATGGCTGCCTTCCTTTCATGATGCCATCTTTGTGAACTATGAATTTCAGGATTATTATGATAAAAGGCAGAAACTGTGTAAAAATTAATCTGGAACAAGATACAAGGATGGCAGTGTCCAGTGTGATTCTATGGCCTGAGACATCATGTGGCACCTTGCAGGCACTACATTGTTAGGGCATAAATAGTTATTAAATTTGCGGGACAAATCAATTTAATAAGCAGAACTGGTCGGTGTTTTTTTGGGCAGGGGGTGCTATGGGAAAAAAGTCCTGAGCTGGGAAAGTTGGGTAACCTCTGCCCTGGTGATGTCATCCAAGCCAGCATATAAGACTATTCAGTCCCATAGCCATTGAGCTGCTACCATGTGCCAAACATTGCATTCAGCCTGGGATGGGCTTCTTAGGGGTGAGTCTGCTCCAGTTCCCAGACCAAGACACTGTCCACTGACAAGCTCCCTGACAAGCTGTGTTGAGAGACTCATGCACCACAGATAGTGTCCTTCCCACAGGCCAGAATGCAAAGCAGAAAGCAAAGGTCTTCTGGATCTAACTGTAGTTCCCAAAGAAACAAACCCTAAAACAATAGTAGATGGAACTCAACGGGAGTTCTTATCAGATGCATCAGAACTTCTCTCTAGGATCTTCTCTCTCTAGGATCAATGTGGCGAGTGGCTCAGAGAAAGATGAGGACAGACGAGCATGGAGTCAATCTGTCCATCTTCATGGCTCATAAGTAAACCCAGAGATGCTGGGGTGCAGGGCCCCAAGACAGGCCATGCGAAAGTTGGCATCCTGGGGCTGCCACAATGGGCAAAGGGGACAGTCTCAGGCCACACCTCACTACATACTGTGCTCCTGGGAGGAAGGGCAGAAGAGGACTTCAGGCCCTCTGGCCACAGCCAGCAGAGGACAGGGGTTCACATCTGCAGGAGTGGGGTGCCATTGCCTTCTCCGGATACCTTGGGCAGGTTTCCCCTAATCTCCAAGTCTTGGTGGCTCACCAGAAAAATGGATATAATTCTAGCCCATATGTTTGTATAAGCTTTCAATGTCATGGCGTGTGCAATTCCCCGCCTCTACTAATGCTTTCTGAAGCACACAATCTAACATTTCATATTTTATCTTGTATTGCATTCTGTGTACCATATCCTTCCAGAAACCTTCTCTGACTGCCCCAAATAAGTAGACTTGATCATTCTGTCCTCTGATCACTGATGACACTTAGTTTTCCCCTTATGTAAATTCATGTATTCGTTTGTTCAACAATTTTTTTTTATTGAATATCTTGTCTCTCCCAGCCAAGGACAGAAAGCAGGAAAGACCAGACTGGCTTCATGGAATTCCCAGTCACTCCTGCAATGCGGTTTCTTCCGCAGTCCCTCACCTACCACTTCGATTCTCCTCTTAATACTAGAAAGGGTAGTGAGTGCAGAAGAGGGAAAGAAGGTGATGTGATTGGAAGAGGACTATGTCATTTCAGCACAAAGTATTGTAAAGAGAGAGAAAGTTGAATTTAAGCAGAACATGCCAATCAAAGGCAGGAAGAACACAAGTCTACTCTTCTGAGGAAAAGTGGAGGGGGCTAGGGTATAATGAGCAGAGACAGGGCTACAGACCCAGTGTGAGAAGCAAGGTTTAGAAACCACTTTGTGCACAGAGGATCCCTCTTGGTTACTCTCTGTTCAACATCTAAAAGAGTGACAAGAAGGAGGTCTCTATCTCCCTCCTCATTTCCACTCCTCCTCGACCTCAACTTTGATCAGGGAACAAGTGCAATGTTCAATGAGATAGTTAAAACAGTGACAGATTCTATTTTCTTGGGCTCCAAAATCACTACGGACAGTGACTGCAGCCATGATATTAAAAGACACTTGCTCCTTGGAAGAAAAGCTATGACAAACCTAGATAGCATATTAAAAAACAGAGACATCACTTTGCTGACAAAGATCCATCTAATCACAGTTTTTCCAGTAGTCATGTATGGATGTGACAGTTGGACCATAAAGAAGGCTGAGTACCAAGGAACTGATGTTCGCAAACTGTGATACTGGAGAAGACTCTTGAGAGCCCCTTGGACAGCAAGGAGATCAAACCAGTCAATCCTAAAGGAAATGAATCCTGAATATTCATTGGAAGGACTAATGCTGAAGCTGAAGCTCAAATACTTTGGCCACCTGAAGCAAAGAGCTGACTCACTGGAAAAGACCCTGATGCTGGGAAAGATTGAAGGCAGGAAGAGAAGGGGACAACAGAGGATGAGATAATTGGATGGCATCACCACTCAAAGAACATGAGTTTGAGCAAACTCCCAAGAGATAGTGAAGGACAGGGTATCCTGGGGGCTACAATCCACGGAGTCACAAAGAGTTGGACATGACTTAGTGACTGGACAACAACAAATAATAATCATAATCATAAGTATTATCATTATCATTTTAATGCATCAATGTTTTGCCCTAAGAGATAATTACTACTAATGAAAGACACCAATTAGTTAAACATATAACTGCCATACAACTCATCTATTCCATTTCCAGGTACTTGCCCAACAGAAAGAAAAACATATGTTTACTAATAGCTGATATATGAATGTTCACAGCAGCTTTATTTGGAAACAACCCAGATGTCCATCAGTTGAATGGATAAACTAATGTTGGTCTATCCATACAATGGAATACTATTCAGCAATAAAAAGTAATGAACTATTAGTACATGCTGCTGCTGCTGCTAAGTTGCGTCAGTCGTGTCCGACTCTGTGTGACCCCATAGACGGAAGCCCACCAGGTTCCTCTGTCCCTGGGATTCTCCAGGCAAGAACACTGGAGTGGGCTGCCATTTCCTTCTCCAAATTAATACATGCTACAATAGAATAATCTCAAAATCATTATGCCAAGTAAAAACAGCCAGATGGAAAAAAAAAAAAAAAAGTAGATTTTGCATAATTCCATTTATATAAAATAAAAAATGCTAACTAACCTAGAATGATAGGAAGCAGAATAGTGGTTGTTTGTGGGGTGGGAGGGCTTCCCAAGTGGTGCTAGTGGTAAAGACCTGCCTGCCAATTCAGGAGACATTAAAAGATATGGGTTCGATCCCTGGATTGGGAAGATCCCCTGAAGGAGGGCATGGCTACCCACTCCAGTATTCTTGCCTGGAGAATTCCATGGACATAGGAGCCTGGCAAGCTACAGTCCATAGCGTTGCAGAGTCAGACATGACTGAAGCGACTTAGTCACACACATGGGTGGGAGCAAGGTAGGGAAGGCCAAACAGAGGAGAAGTTTGCAGGGGCAGAAAGAATATTTTCAAAGTGTTAGATTTGTTCATTGTCTTGGTTGTGGGGATGGCTTCATGGGTGCCTATGTATGTCAAAACTGATCAAACTGTACACTGGAAGTATGTGCAGTTTTTATAGCTGTTAAGAAAATGATAATAGAGGCTAGGGAAATAAAGCGATATAAATAGGAAGATAAACCATGAGCCCCTCTTGGAAAGCAGTTTGGCTAAATATATCAGGGACCTTAATATGTCCTTATCCTTGGATACCTCTTCTAGAATTGTACCTTATAAGGACACAAAAAGAGATACAAAATTTCCACTACAGAATTATTTTAAACAACAACAAAAAAATTGAAACCACTAATATATCTGAGAAAATGACTGCTCAAATAAATTACGGTATACTCACATACTGAAACACTATGTAGCCACTAAAGGCAATGTTTATGAGGCATTTTTAATAACCTGGAAAAACAGTTATGTGATAATATTAAGTTGAAAATGTAAGATATAAGTGGTATATATGATATGAATTAAACTATGCAAAAATATGCACAGAAAAATCTCAGAAATACCTTGGGGATTATCTCTGAGTGATGGGAAATATGGTAATTTTTAAACTTTGAATGTAAAATTGTAAATGTTCTTACTATTTTTTATGCTTTTCCTTAATTTTCTAAAAGAAGAAAGTATTTTTTTTTATTACAAAAGAAAATAACATTCAAGGAAACATCTAGTCTCTCCTAGCTGCTATAAGGATAAGAACCAGATTGCATTTCTCTAATCCTCCCATCTGTGAAAATGTAGATGTGTCTTTAAGGCAAATTGCCATTCTGGAACTTGAATCCATGTTCCTTCCTTTTAGGAAACCTAGAGAACCAGCCGAAGAACACCATATGTTGTCACCTACTTGCATTTTCTATTTTGTTAGCGCTCCACTTCTCTCCACATTTTGAGTGTAAGCCATGTGAAGGCAGAGGTGGGGTCTTTCCCTCTGTTTATACCTCCCCGTCTCTCCCACCCACTGGACCATAACATCCAGGAATGAGGGAGAGAGCAGGGACACGCATACATACACACCGTAATGACATAAATGAATAATAATGTCATATCATGTTCTTATGCAGTCAGCTTTTCAGAGTCATCTAATTTAATCAAAACACCAACAAAACAAGAGCCCTACGGTGTTGCAAAGAGTCGGACACAACTGAGCAACAACAAAAACAAGAGGTGGGTGGTAAGGTTGGGGGGATTTGGGTTCCATTTTTAAAGAGAAAGATGAGACCAAAGCACTAACTACCCTTGGCTGAGATCAATTCCAGAAGCCTTTCCCTGACACCTCTAAATGGATAGTAGACAGAGTACTAGGACTCCGTGGTCATTCATGAGTCTGTGAGGGTCAGCCAGGTCCTGCTCTTCCCTGTATTGCCACTGTCCAGCCCAGGGAGATATTCAGCCAATTTGTGTTATTTCTAGAAGAAAGGGTTAGCCATTGGAGAAAGGGAGAGCTATGTATTTGAACCTGTTTTCTCTAATGTAATATCCTGGGTTGGCCAACCCAATATATCCAAAAGAATCTTCAGGTTTTTAAGACTTCTTTAATAATTTCCCAAAGATGCAACCCTCTAAACTGTCATTTATTTCATAAGCATCTTTGCAGGTGCCTAAAATGATGGACACACTGAGATCTGCCCCTTATATAAAACTGAGAGCCCCAGACACAAAACTGACTCACCCCATGGCTTCTTCCATGGTCACTGTCACATATAGCCCAAGCAAATATTCTAAAATGACTGAACACCCAAAACAGGTAAAATTGCCGGGAGCTGGCGAGAAACATTCCACTCGTGACAAAGGTCATGAGGAAGGGGGCTCGGCATACGCAAAGGCGGGATCGAGCCTTGGGAGTCTCCCTGGATATTCTCGAGCATCTTCCCCCAAAAAACCAGAGTCTGCCTACTTTATTGCTTTGTGCTCTCACCTCTGACTTTACTGAGGGCTGTCCCCCACCACCATCTCGCTCTCTCTGTCAAAGAGTTAACTTACAGCTCCAATTAATAAAGTTCCTGGGCAATTAAGAGTGTTTAAATCCAAACCCCTCAGATGGCTCTCTAATTCGCCTGACAAGTTTACCCGGACTCCTAGCTATGCATACGATTGTTTACAGTCTCCCAGCCTCGAGAGGCATGGGAAGCTTAAGATATTCAAATAGTTTAGAGCCTCTCAGAGAGTTAGAAACTGTCAGAATAAACTAGTAAAGGATTTCATTGATGAGCCAATGATTGTTGCCAAGTTTTCACATCCCCTGAATTGTATCCTTGAATATGTGTTAATTAATAGTTGGTATGTAGAAAAAATAAGTAGTGGCCTTGGTGTTAGTAACTTTAGACCCTTAAGGTAATAAATTCTTTTCTTTGTTGTAAACCCATTACACATCCACCCTATAGGAATGCAATTTTATCTTCAGAAGATGGCGCCAAACCTTAAAATAATTACTCTTAGAGAAAATAAGTCTTTGTTGATAAGTCCTTGTCAAGAGTCATAAAATGTTAGTAGGCCTTCTGGCCAGAAGATGATGTAAATCACCTAAACCATTTGTATACGATAAATTTGCAGGAAAGAAACCCTGGTTTTTGATAAGAATCAAAGACTGCTGACTTTGCATCCCCTATTATCCTCTATGTGTAACTTAGGGTATATAAGCCCCTGTTAAAAATAAAGCTACAGGCCTTGCTCACCAATGCTTGGTCTCCCCATGTCATTCTTCCCCTTAACTTCCGGCTGAAGTCTCCATCTGGAGCGTGGATATCCTCTGCGACCACTTATTTGCCTGGGCTTCTAAGACCCACTCGAGAAGGTGTCTAAGGTGGGGCACCTTCCACTATTCGAGAGGGCGCCTGTGGCCTCCGCGGTCAGAGCTAACCTGGTGTCACGGGTTATATTGATTTTCCGCGTAAACCAAGCTACTCAGCCTCTTTTCTCCACTGAATTTTCCTACTGAGCTATCCTCATTCTATTACTCTTTATATCTCTAATTACCATTTGAATAGGTCGCCGACGCCGTCTCCCCTTCGTCTCCCCTTCGAATACCCTGGATCAGCCGGGGCTGGTCCCCGGCATAAAATGATCGGTGGTAAGGAAAAGGAAGGCAAAATGTCAAGAGAGTCAGCAGGTGTATCCTGGCTCCTTGGGGGCTCAAGGTCAGTGTTAAGGCTGGGAGGAGACCTAAGGGTGGAGAGGTTGCCATGTCCTCCAGAATCAAGGCCAAGCAGACTCTGCCTCTGATATTTTTCTAAGCCATGGAAAACTCTCAAAGCTTTTTACTTGGGGGTTGATACGCTCCAATCTGGTGAAGGATGCCTGCAAGGGGGAAGATACATCAACAGAGGCTTGATGAGGCTGACAGAGAAGATGGGGATAAGAGGGTGGATGCAGAGCTGGCTCAGAATAGCTTGCAAAAACTGACTGTGCACATCCCTTCCCAAGTCCACGTTCAGCGATGTCACAGTGGTAGCCTGCAATTACAGCCATGATGGGAATATCAGCAAATGCTACAAATCAGAGAAGTTACCTACCCGCGTCCAGGATTGCTAGTTAAATAATTATACACACCACCAGATACAGAGTTTGGAAACCAGCTGGACTGAGGAGGTGAAGTGAAGAGAAGGGTCCACAATAACCCCCTGATGATTCCAGTACAGATTTCAGGATGAATGAGGCTATATCCCTTGAGACAGTGAACACAGGAAGATGAGCTGGCATGTGGTCAGGGTTGAAGAAGGTGAGTGCAGCCAAGAACACTTCAATTTTGAAGGATGTGAAGACAACCCAAAGCATGTGGCTAGGGGAGAGTGGAATTCTGTGTCTGCAGCTTGGGAGACAGTTCCATGCTGTGGAGAGAGTGTATCTTAAGCCACAGGTGTGGGCAGGTAAAGGGCAGAGGGATGACCCTGGACTTTGCAGTACCTGACAATACACGACTTGCAAAAGAGATGACTGGGCAAAGGAGACTGAGGAAATTCACAAGGCAAAGAGAAGGAGGGGTGGATGTACTAAGTCATGGGAAGAGGGGAGATTCAATAAAGGGGGATGCTATACTGCCAAATACTGTAGATCTCAAAGTATCTTCTGAGATTGGCATCAGAGGGGCCACTGGTGACCTGAACGTGACCAGATTTAAGACAATGTGGGGATCTGGGGAAGAGTAATCATGACTCCTCAATGTTTAATCATGTGATGTTGCATCTTTGTGTCAGTCAGGGTCTAACCAGGAAAACAATGACTAGATACTTCAAAAAGAGGAAATTTCATGCAGAGAATCAGTTACCCAAGTGACAGAGAACAAAGAACCTAAACAGCAAGTGGCAAGACAGGAAGCCACTACCACCCAGGTCTGGAAGGGGCAAACAGAGGTGGCAAGGTCACCAGAGCCCAGGGTCTGGAGCCACATGACAGAACCTGGAATCTTGGTGGGGCCATTGGCAGGGACAGGAGCTGTGTGGCAGCGGGGAGACTGCCCAGGACAATAAACAGAGGGAGGAACTCTCTGGCTTCTCCCTTCTCCACATTCTCCAGTCTTCCACTAAGGTCTCCCATGGGTTGTTCTGAGGCAGAAGCAACTGGCAAGGCCACTGGGGATCATGGTGCCCTCCCTACAGTGCCCAGCAACAGGAAGGTAAGGACAGATCTGACAGCAAACAGGCAAAGGAATGTCACAGTCACTTAACACATTTCATTATCACCATCCATCAGAAGACCCGTCTTGATTTCAGAGATGTTAATATTGGAAAGAACAATCATCAGCTTGAAATTGATGAGACACGGTATACCTGTGCAGACACGGCATGAGGTCACAATGCTCCATGGAGTATCTATTTTCCCAGATGTGTTGGGTTTGTTTGACATTATTGTCTAATCCTGACTCTATGGGGACACATACTGATCCCTTAGGAGGAGCACAGAGTTGCCAAGTGTGCATCTCTGCAGGTTCTTAGTGGTATCTCCCTTTCCTAATGCTCATTTCCCCAGCCCACCAAGTAAATTATGACCTAAGTGTGTGTATGTGTGTACAATTTCTATATATTTTATTATATATTTTCATATATGTATGTATATATAAATATATATATATATATTCATTTTATATATATTATATATCATGTCTTCAAGTTCATCATGACCACTTGGGCAGAAGTCACATGTGTTATTTTATCTAGGTGGGGTGATTATTTTAACAAGGTGGGGTGATTGCCCCACCTCGTTCCACAGTGGATTTCCATCTTTTGTACAGAAATGCATACTGTGCCAAAGGAGAAAAGTAACGACTGAGCCAGAAGAAGAGACCACGGGGACAGCAGAAAGAGAAAGCTAGGACGGTGTGAGCACACATCACTTGCTTCCACACCTCCTAGACAAGTGCAGGAGGAGGGGCAAATACCCCATATGGCCAATAAGCCCTCCCCAGAGTGGACCAGCAACATTCTCAGTCCTCACTGACAGTCCCCACCCCCCAGCCTCCCAGGAGACATCACTGTGCAGCAAGGGTTCCAGAGGCCATGATCCTGTCTGGGTGCAATACTGCATCCAGACTCCAAATCAGACAGGAGCAGCTATTTGCTCTGAGCAACCTTCTGAGTGACAGTTGGCCCCAGATGCTCCCTGTGAAGGAGCGCAAGCAGCCTGGGCACTCTGGCTAAGCCCTATTTCCATGTGGCCCTGGCTGCATCTGTAGTGTAGATCAGTATCAATCACGGGGTTCCCCATTGGCAGGTGACTCAGCAGGAGAAAAGAATCAGAAAAACAAGGAAAGTCCATAACTCTGAAGAGTCTGACAAATGGGCTCCCATGGGGTTCCTGAGACCCTGAGTGCCTGAGGATGTTTCCTGTGCTAGCCTAGCCCCTCTAGCCCAGGGCAGTGAGGTTCACCATTAGAAAGGGGGTCCCTGTACTCTCCAGGCCTTCAGATAGCAGCAGTGGCATATATCCTGGTCTCAGCTTGTGTCTGACACAGCACACACACTCTGCTGACTTTGGGTCTCTCCCTGACATCGTTTGCCCTCTCCAGAACTCTCAGAGGCCCCACACCAAAGCATCTCATTGAATCAACAAGTCACTCATTCCTTTGTCCACTCACCCACCCAGTCAACAGTTTGCCAGTTACCAGGTACTGGGGAACAGGGCTGGAGAAGGAAATGGCAACCCACTCCAGTGTTCTTGCCTGGAGAATCCCAGGGACAAGGGGAGCCTGGTGGGCTGCCGTCTATGGGCTCACACAGAGTCGGATACGACTGAAGCGACATAGCAGCAGCAGCAGCAGGGGAACAGGGCTATACTAAGAGATGAGCAGTGCTCCTTTATAGGCTTCACTATCTGGTAGGCAAATCCAGATTTTCAAATTAAAAAAACAAACAAACAGCAAGTTTCTATTTGAGTACAGATTACAGTCAGGATGGGCTTCCCTGCTCAGACGGTAAAGAATCTGCCTACAATGCAGGAGATCTGGGTTCGATCCTTGGATGGGGAAGATCCCCTGGAAAAGGGAATGGCTACCCACTCCAGTATTTTTCCCTGGAGAAATCCATCGACAGATGAGCCTGGGGGCTACAGTCCATCGGCTCGCAAAGAGCCAGACAAGACTGCGTGACTAACGCTTCTCACTCCTAGAGCTAGGACATGACTGTGGGAGAAAGGCAGTCCCCAAAGAAAAGTCCCCAGTGAGGAGACTTGATCTCTCTCCATGGAAGTCTGGGATGGAGGCTGTGCACGGGGAGGAAGTGAAAGCATCCCATGCCCTTCAGGGGAAGAAGTAGTGTTGCCTGAAGGGGTAAACACCTGGTTCCGTCCCTGACCTCAAAGTACCAGGCCGTGACCGGAGATGAGGCTGGAGAGCTGGGCAGCCCCAAGGCAGGGAGGGCCTCCTGCTCAGAGCACTCATCACCTCCCTCCATCACCTCCACCAGCCTGACTCTCCAGTCTATTTCAATGTCTGTGTTGCCCTTCTCCCCAGAATCATCTATTTTTATCTATTTTTGTCTCTCAGCTTTTTGGGAGAGACAACATTCACCAATCAACAACATTCACCCAAGACTTTTTTTTTTTTAATATTTATTTATTTGCCCGCACCATGTCTTCCTTGCAGCACAAGGGAGCTTTTAGTTGCAGCATGTGGGATCTAGTTCCCTGACCAGGGATTGAACCTGTGCTCCCTGCATCGGGAGTGTGGAGTCCTAGACACTAGACCACAAGAGAAGTCCCTCACCCAAGACTTCTGTACTCCAAACAGCCTGCTCAACCAGGAACAGGAGCTGGTGTTTTGGGATCAGGGCTGAAACAGACCCAGCCTTGGTGAAGTGAACTTTACAAAGAGCACTATTCCAGCCTGAGAAATTCCTAAGGCAAAAGGACACTTACCAGCAAAAATAAATTAAGTGATTTTTTTTTTTTTTAATTAAGAGCTTAAGCTTATCAGGGAATCTTATTACTGGTGATTGACAATCAGCATTGTGCTCAGGTTTTTGTCATGTAAATTCCACATTTATCCAGCAGCTTTAACCTGTCAGAGCCATTCACGAATTCTTTGGAGGGTTTCCTTTCTATTTGCTTCCTGGTTATTGCTTTTAACCTGAAAACAGCAGGGAAAAAAGAGAGTGCATTCCAAATGGGACATCCCTTTAGTAGACTTTCTGTGTTTCAATTTCAAAATCAATACTTTAACAATAAATGAGAAGAAAATTTCTTTTGAAGACTAGACCATAAACAACAATGCCTTCGCTGCACTCAGTGCACCGGTGGCCAGTTGATGGGGCTCATAAGAGAGAGGATTGCCAGGGGGGCTCCTGGAAGTCATGGCTGCCTCTCTGCCCGGCCCCAGTGCAATTTTCTGAGGGACTCCCAAGTGCACAGGAGGGGTATGTAAGAGGAGAAGACATGCTTTTGCCCTCAGTGAGTAGAGAATGGAGTCAGGGAAAAGGATGAATGCACAATAAATAGAGAACAAAACATGGAGAATGTCACCAAGTAGGAGGCTGCCACCTGAGTGATACTAAGAGCCTAGACCCAGAAGTCACAGATCCAGTTTAAGTCCCGAACACCATAGTTTAGGGAACTTATTGAGAGTTTTCAGAGACTCTGCTTCTTCAACTATAAAGCAGGGGGTTATCAGACTACCTCACAGAGTCCCTGGAGGAAGAGCTGACCTGAGTTGATGCGTGTAACTATGTTCAAGGTCTGGCTACCCCACCACCTCCTTCCCTCTAGCCTTTGGATAGCACCTCCTTCGGGGCCCCATCTTCCCCCCAGAGACTCCGCTGTGCATGCTGTCTGCCTCGTAGTGTGGACTCAGGACCTGATGCCTGGGAAATGAGTGTCCTCCATCCTCTGTCTCCGGGCGTGAGAGAGTAAAGACGACTCTAGCTAAAGCCAAAGTCAAGGACACAGAGTGAGGTGGAAATCCAAGTCACCATCTAGTGAGAGAACCCCTGAGGGGAGCAGGGCATATTTCCAGACGACGTAGGAAAGGGACGCAGCCGGTCCACAGGAGGCCCTGCAGCTTCTATTCTGCGTACTGGTACAAAGTGTGCCTGTCCTTCCTGCAGGGAGCAAGCTGAACCACGTGCAGCCTCTGTTCAGTAGCTCCAGCTAAATCCAGTTCAGAGTCATCCCAGCCTAGGCACCAGGCCCGGGAGTGAAGAAACCTCCAGGTGATCCCAACCAAGACCTGGTCATTCAAAGCCACCGGCATCACACAGCATTGACAAGTTAACCCCCCACCCCACCCAACCCGTAAATTCCTAAGCCACAGGCTCTATGAGAATAAATTGGAACTCACATATATACACTACTATATATAAAACAGATAACTAACAAGGACATACTGTATAGCACAGGGAACGCTATTCAATATTCTTATTCTTAACAACCTATATGGGAAATGAATCTGAAAGAGATGGATATATGTATAACATTCACTTTGCTCTACACTTGAAACTAACACAGCATTGTAAATCAACTATACTCCCAAAACAATTTAAAAAAACGGTTTCTGCTTTATATGCATTAGTTAGGGGTAGTTTGCTAGGTGGGCTTTCCTGGTGGCTCAGAGGGTGAAAAATCTGCCTGCAATGCGGGAGACTTGGGTTCAATCCCTGGGTTGGAAAGAGACCCTGGAGGAGGGTAAGGCAACCCACTCCAGTATTCTTGCCTGGAGAATCCCCATGGACAGAGGAGCCTGGCGGGCTACAGTCCACAGTGTTGCAAAGAGTTGGACACAACTGAGCGACTAAGCACAGCACACAGTTTGCTAGGTAGCAATAGATAATCATACTCCAGCCCCTTCTATGCCAAGGTTTTTATGTTCTTGGCTTACATTATTTTCCAACGGTGTCTCAAGGTAGGATTTAATATTGGCATTGTAAAGATGAGAAATCTGACCCTCAGAGAAGTTTCCAAGATCCCACTGTTCTAAGTAACATAATCAGGACCAATACACCAAATCAAGATTTACACACCATTCACACACCATGAATCAGTCAATCACCCAGAGTTAAGACAACTTTTAAAATAAATCAGGTGTTGTCCTCAGCACCTGAAATGGCCTATTTACATATATTTATATGCTGAGAACACTCACCCTGAAATAAAGTCATTTGGCTGTCAAAAAAATAAAAAAACACCAAATCGCATACCTTTGAGCCGACCCATGTGACTGAAGCTAAGCGGATGGACTAATTCCTGTCAACCCGCTCAGCCGACAGTGGCTCAGTGCACTAAGTCTCTCAGAGAAAGGGCAGAATTTGTAGCCACCGGATTTTTCTCTGCCTTCCCTGCAATGACAGAATGACCATAGTCATCCAGACACACAGGCAAGCCAGGGTGGGTGGAGAGGAGAGATTTTCAGCTCTACCGGCTGTTTCACATCAGTGAAGGAAGCACTGCAGACAGAGGTAACTGCTTTGCAAATTCACTCATAGGTGCTCTGGGAGAATGCTGAAAATAGACTCTCGAGAATCTGGCTGCGATCAGAGGCACCAGATGTTGCCCCAGACGCGGGGATGATGTGTGCTGCGGGCATCAGCCTAATTTAACTCATTCCCCCTAGGGTGGGGGCAGGGGGAATCTGCCTTAGCCCAGATCTTAAGGAGCTGGGGCAACCTTGTCCTCAGGGGACCTTCAGAGTCCCGGGCCTCTGCTCTCCAAAGAAGAGCTGCCCACCCCAACCAGGCCCAGGGTTGTTGGGCTGCAGAGCCTAGCACACAGCCTCACTGCAGGGAAACCTCCTCACTCCAGGTTGGATCAAAGACCAGGTAAAGTACAGCATGGAAACGCCCCAAGTTCAGTGAAGGGAAATACCAGTCAGGGATCGCATAGGCCTCCAAATGCCCCAGAAGACCTCACAGCTACCAAGCGAGTCTGACTAAATGTGCAAAGGAATCCCAGCATTCAGATCCTGTCAGATTTATTATAGAGAACAGCAGGGAAGTCCACAGAGAGCACACAAATGCTCCCTATAAAATGCCTTCTCTTATTCGCTCCTTCTATCTATTTGGGTTCCCTCAGGATTTGAGTGCAGGTGGTTTATCTGGAGACTTCTCCGATGGCGCTAGTGGTAAAGAACCCACCTGTCAATTCAGGAGACATAAGAGACTTGGGTTCAATCCCTGGGTTGAGAAGATCCCCCGGAGGAAGGCATGGCAATCCCCTCCAGTATTCCCGACTGGAGAATCTCATGGACAGATGAGCTTGGTGGGCTACAGTCCATGGGGTCACAAAGAGTGGGACTTGACTGAAGTGACTGGGCATGCACACACAATTTATCTGGAGATGATCTCAAAAAGACTAGTAGAGGAGAGGAGAAGTGACTCAGGAAGAAAGAGTGGAAACTGGACAAGTGGAACCCAGATCTCATAGGGACCTCTGAGAGACCATGTGAGAGGCTGTAATGTTCTCCCATCTGAGGGACCAGGGAGCGGGGTTACCGGTCCACTACCTCCTGTCAGTCACTGGCAGAGGACCTTTCCTGGGGGTGTTAATTCCTTGGGTCTTCTGACCTGGCCCACACAAGGGCAGAGGAGGGTCTTCTGGCCAGTGAGAGCACACAGGCATAGGGCCATTCATGCTGAAAGTTGGGCCTGAATCCATGAAAATGGCAGGAGCAGAGGGAATGTGGGCAGGGCACCCTCAGTGGCCACACATACCTTGTGGCCACTGACTAGCCTCTACCCGACCTGCATGGTATCGAGTCTGTTGCCAGTGTACACTGCAAGAGGGCAGGGTTGACAGCTGCTGTGTGGTCCAGCCTGGAGTTCACATCCCCTCTGGGCAGGAGGCCCCTAATTCTAAGTCACTGGTAGCAGGCCCCACTGAACCTGACAGCTATTCTATTCATCCAGCCCAGCTGGGTGGTGGGGACAGGGTGAAAGAGCCAGCCTTTCCCCCATCCTGGGCTGACTATGGGTAGAATACCGGGCCATCATGGACCTGGTTTTGTGACTACCCTCTGATAGAAGGAGGTCTGCTCCTGAGCCTCCTGGCAAAACAAAGAAACAACAACAAAAACAACACGGAGTAAATAGGCATAAGGGATCTTACTGGGGTCACAGGAATGTTTCAAAACTGACTGATGATGACAGCTGCACCACTTGGTAAATTTATTTAAGCAATCATTGAAATATACACTCAAAATAGATTATTTATGTAATATATAAAATTTGCCTCCACTAAAAAAGAAAAAAAAGATGAGGGGTGGGGCTTCCCTGATGTCTCAGTGGTAAAGAATCAGTCTGCTTTTGCTTGCCAATGTAGGAAATGTGGGTTTGATCCTCGGGTGGGAAAGGTCCCCTGGAGAAGAAAATGCAACCTACTCCAGTATTCTTGCCTGGAAAATTCCATGGACAGAGGAGCCTGGCAGGCTACAGTCTATAGTATAGGGTCACAGAGAGTCAGACATGACTTAGCAACTAAACAACAAAGTTATAAAAATAAATTTATTTTTTTAATTAAAAAATTAAAAGCAAAACCCCACAATACTCCACAAAACCACTGCATCCTAGAACTACCTGAGTGCAACCCCTGACCTGAATTGCTGCCTACAAGTGATATATCGGATTCTTGATATAATCTATTTAGAGCATTGTTTTCCTTCAAGATTGAGCTAATGCTGAAATGAGAAACAAATGTAGAGATGGTCTGAATTATCCAGAAATGCCCAAGAGATACCAGAACACCATGCCCTAGACATCTCTTTTACTCGCCAAATTTTGTTAGAAATACTTTTGTCTGGCTGTCAGAGCAATTTCATTCAACCTCAGGCTCTTCCTGCCATTTTACTTTTTCCAAGTTCAACCATTTCAGGTGACTTGGGATGTAAATTCTCCATGAAGTTAAAAAAGACTCCACTTTCTAAAAGAATCTCCAAGGAGCCAATGTGGAGAGAAAAAAATCAAGGAGCCTTGGAGAAGGGAGCATTTTAGTAAGTTAAGTTGGAAGAGTGAGCGTGAGAACTCTCCCTTCCCAGCTGAGTCAATGCTGGGAGCTTGCAGGGAAAAGGTTTTTAAATGCAAGGCCCAAGGTCCATTATGATTGAAAATATGGTGACTCATAAGAGATGATATTGATTTTAGAATCAGAATGTCAACCAGATCTTCTCATTTCAGGAAGACATACAGCCCTTAGTGCCCTGAAGTTACTGTTGGGCTGAAATTTTTATAAACTCAACTCCAAGTCAAATATTACAGAACTACCAAATGTCACTGAACTACTTATTATGGGGATATACCATTTCCCATTAAAACAAAATACTAAAATTCACTTTCATCTCAAAGTTACTGAAACTCTCTTTGGCAATTCAGCTTCTCTCTTAGGAGCACCTTCAAGCTTACGTGAAGAAAGGAAGAAAAAATAAACAGACACCTAGGGATTAAAAACAAAATAAAAACTCTATTCCCTCTAAATTATCAATGAAAACACTAAGGAAGAATTTTCCACCCAAGAGGATAGCGTTTTACCTCTGAAATATCAGCACTGACCATAATAAATACTCTAGGCAGTTTGTTAGCATTCAATCCATCTGGATATGAACATGAAACACTGTTATTTTTGCCCCCAATAGTACTGTCAAGCTCCTCCCTCCCACTGGATTGCAACTGCCTTAAAGAGACTCCAGCCCAGTTCTATAGCTTTTCATTCAATTAATAAGATTTAGTCCAGTGCATTTTGAAACTCCAATCTCCTATCTGATCCACAGACCTTCTGCTCCCCATGAAAAGGCAAGTCATTCTAGT
This sequence comes from Bos indicus x Bos taurus, assembly GCF_003369695.1. NCBI lineage: Eukaryota > Metazoa > Chordata > Mammalia > Artiodactyla > Bovidae > Bos > Bos indicus x Bos taurus. Next base: position 128,516,515 of record NC_040076.1, read on the forward strand.
CTCCTGAAGAAGGGGCCCAGTGTGGTCTGCTCCCCTGTCCTCCTCCTTTTCCCTACTCTTCTGCTTGTGAGAAAGAGAAGCAGGAGAAGAAAAAGAAAAAGACATGTCTTCGTACTTAAAGCAAAATACGTTCTCCCAAATAGCTGGTATTCAGTGCTATGGATACCAGAGGGAGCCCATGACTAAGCTTTCTCACTGATGGGAAAGTTAATTTACATTAATTATCCCGGAAAGATGTACATTCTGGAAACGGCCCCCAGAATCATCAGCCTCAGAGGTCCACGGCCCTAAACCATCTCATATTCAACCTGCATCACCCCCAACATGTCACCTGCTCCCAGTCTGTCTCCGTCTTAGGCAAAGAAGCGGTCCTCTTTGCCACTAGTCTATCCCCTTAAATGATGCTCCAGCACACGTTTGATGTGGTCTTTCAACATGCCCCCTGGAAAGACCTTATGCTTCAGAAAGTCTTCCTGTGAAACGGGACAACCTCTTTCAGTTGTCTACCAGTTGGTAACATTTTCCCCTAGGTCCCAAAAGGTCCCCAAAAAGACTACAGTTCCAGAAGTTGTCTATGCTTGAAGGTAATTTCACCTGCAAGCATATATGGAATCCAGCTTAGAAGCAGAAACTTACAAGCCTGTGTGTGTGTGTGTGTGTGTGTGTGTGTGTGTGTGTTGGGGAGGGGGGGCGGGTGTGTATCTTCCAGGCACCTCTTGGCCTGAACATCCCCCAGCATGCCATTTAGAGCTCCACTGTTCTCTTCTTTATACTAAATGGCACTAGAATGAGTCAGCTAAATATTCTTTGTGTAGCTTTAATAAACTCTAAGTTTCTCAGGAATATAACCATCCTATGAATTAAGACCAGAGTATACTGTCTTGTTGAAGAAGGCAATGGCACCCCACTCCAGTACTCTTGCCTGGAAAATCCCATGGACGGAGGAGCCTGGTAGGCTGCAGTCCATGGGGTCGCTGAGAGTCGGACACGACTGAGCGACTTCACTTTCACTTTTCCCTTTCATGCATTGGAGAAGGAAATGGCAACCCACTCCAGTGTTCTTGCCTGGAGAATCCCAGGGACAGGGGAGCCTGGTGGGCTGCCATCTATGGGGTCGCACAGGGTCGGACACGACTGAAGCAACTTAGCAGCAGCAGCACACTGTCTTGTTCAGAACTTCACCAGAAGAATGTCACCATTTCTTAACAGCGCATTCCCCCAACACTGACCATGGTATCTGACTTGCAGATACAACACACCTGGATCCATCTGCATTTGTAACTGTGGAATTCACAGCAAGCATCTAATTCACTATCTCCTCTAGCACAAGCTGGGTGCAAGCATTATATGTTATTTTATAATACATTATTTTCCTTTTAGTTTCTTTATATTTCAGTTAAGGCATTACACTGATTTGTTAGATTATGTATACAAGCAAGCAATGATATCAGCAGATTTCACTTCAGGATAATAATGGGAGAACTACAAAATATGTGTTGTAAAAAGGAGCCATTGGTTCTGAAGCAATGCAAACCAGTGGTCTAGAATCATGTTCCTTTCTGCTTATTTCCCTGTTACGTGCCCTGACCCTTTAGTCGAACTCAGTTGGGTCCAAGCTCGAGGGTAATGTTGTTTTCCCTTGAGCCAGAGTCATGGGAAGGGGGCAGCTCTGTCCTGTCCAGGTCCCTGCCCCAGCAGCATAAATGACAGAAAAACTTGGGGCTTCCCAGGTGGAACAGTTGGTAAGGAATCCTCCTGTCAATGCAGGAGACACAGGTTGGATTCTTGGGTCAGGAAGATCCCCTGGAGAAGGAAATGGCAACATGGTCCAGTATTCTTGCCTAGGGAATCTTACAGTCAGAGGAGCCTATCAGGGGGCGGGGAAGGGGGTGCTCGCAGAGTCAGACCTGACTGAGTGACAGAGCACACAAGGAGAAAGGGGGTTTCAGGGTCAGAGGCAGGGCTATTAGCCTCCTGCACACCCCACCCTCCCCCTGCACAGTCCACATCGCCAGGAAGAACCTCAGGAGCTTCCCCTCCCAACACCAGCCTCAGAAGCACTGGATCTGGGTGTTTCCCTGTGCAGAGTATCAAAGCCTTAATGCTCAGAACTGAACCAGCATATCCTTAGAACCAGAGTAAATGTTTTGACTTTAACAGATTCCCACTTGCTCATTTTTGGTGAACTATGTGTGCATCCTGGGAATCTCAGCCCAGCCAGAAGTCAGCATCTCTTCCTGCTTGCCCACTTCCCTGTTAGGGGCAGAACTCCAAGGGCCTTATCACATGGAGCCATCTCACTCTCATTGATGACAAAGCTTTTCCAACTAAAAACTCATTCTTGCCTCTCAATACATATGCATCTGATATCATCAACTGTAAATCACTTTTAATTACTTGTTTTGGAAAAGGAGGCATGCTTTATACATGTAGGACTTCTACATTCTAGGGCTTAAGAGGATACTGACAGGATCGAGGAGGATCCACTGAGAAACACAGGAGAGTGCACTGGGCAGAGCATCAGACCTGCAGTAGCTGATGGCTGGGCATCCAGTGGTACCATCCTGGTGGCTCAGTGGTAAAGAATCTGTTTGCACTGCAGGAGCCACAGGAGACTCGGGTTCAATCCCTGGGTGGAGAAGATCCCCTGGAGAAAGGTTTGGCATCCCACTCTAGTATTCTTGCCTGGAGAATCCCATGGACAGAGGAGCCCGGCAGGCTGCTGTCCATAAGGTCCCAAAGAGTTGGGACATGACTGAAGTGACTTAGCATGCACACACACAGCTGATGGTTACAACTTAATTCTCATCAATGCAAGGACAGAAGATGTTCTCCCAAATAGGCTGCATTCAGTGCTACAGATTAAAGAGTGAGCCTCATGACTAAGCCTTTTCATTGATAGGAAAGTTAATTTAATTATCCCAGAAGGATACACACTCTGGAAATGGCATCCTGAATCATCAGCCTCAGAGGTTCGAGGCCCTGAGCCATCTAGCTTCCCAATCCCAAACCTGTCTCATCCCCAAAATGTCATCTGCCCCAGCCTGGCTCCAGCTCCTCATCCCGGAATGCACAAGTTCATGCCAATGACAGCAGTACCTAGACTGTACTGACTTGCTAACCAAATCCTCATACTCCATCAACCCTACTCAGGTGGGCTTGCACTGGAAAGATGGGCCTGGGGGCCCAGGGATAAAGAAGAAAAATGAGTCAAGGGAAACTCCACCCCAGTCCTGTATCCCCACAAAGCAATGAGCTGGGTTCTAGGGAACTCCAGCCATCACCCACACACCTACCTGTCAGTCACTTCAGTCACTCAGTCATGTCCGACTCTTTGCAAGCCCATGAACCGCAGCGCGCCAGGCCTCCCTGTCCATCACCAATTCCCGGAGTCCACTCAAACCTATGTCCATTGTGTCAGTTATGCCATCAACCATCTCATCCTCTGCTGTACCCTTCTCCTCCTGCCCTCAATCTTTCCCAGCATCAGGGTCTTTTCAAATGAGTCAACTCTTCGCATGAGGTAGCCAAAGTACTGGAGTTTCAGCTTCAACATCAGGCCCTCCAATGAACACCCAGGACTGATCTCCTGTAGCATGGACTGGCTGGATCTCCTTGCAGTCCAAGGGACTCTCAAGAGTCTTCTCCAACACCACAGTTCAAAAGCATCAATTCTTTGGTGCTCAGCTTTCTTTATAGTCCAACTCTCACAGCTATATATGACCACTGGAAAAACCATAGCCTTGACTAGATGGACCTTTGTTGGCAAAGTAATGTCTCTGCTTTTTAATATGCTGTCTAGGTTGGTCATAACTTTCCTTTCACGGAGTAAGCGTCTTTTAATTTCATGGCTGCAATCACCATCTGCAGTGATTTTGGAGCCCAGAAAAATAAAGTCTGCCACTGTTTCCCCTGTTTCCCCATCTATTTGCCATGAAGTGATGGGACTGGATGCCATGATCTTCGTTTTCTGAATGTTGAGCTTTAAACCAACTTTTTCACTCTCCACTTTCACTTTCATCAAGAGGCTCTTTAGTTCTTCTTCACTTTCTGCCATAAGGGTGGTGTCATCTGCATATTTGAGGTTATTGGTATTTCTCACGGCAATCTTGATTTCAGCTTGTGTTTCCTCCAGCCCAGCGTTTCTCATGATGTACTCTGCATAGAAGTTAAATAAGCAGGGTGACAATATACAGCCTTGACGTACTCCTTTTCCTATTTGGAACCAGTCTGTTGTTCCATGTCCAGTTCTAACTGTTGCTTCCTGACCTGCATACAGATTTCTCAAGAGGCAGGTCAGGTGGTCTGGTATTCCCATCTCTTTCAGAATTTCCCACAGTTTATTGTGATCCACACAGTCAAAGGCTTTGGCATAGTCAATAAAGCAGAAATAGATGTTTTCCTGGATCTCTCTTGCTTTTTCGATGATCCACTGGATGTTGGCAATTTGATCTCTGGTTCCTCTGCCATTTATAAAACTAGCTTGAACATCTGGAAGCTCACAGCTCACATTTTGCTGAAGCCTGGCTTGGAGAATTTTGAGCATTACTTTACTAGCATGTGAGATGAGTGCAACTGTGTGGTAGTTTGAACATTCTTTGGTATTATCTTTCTTTGGGATTGGAATGAAAACTGACCTGTGCTAGACCCTAAACCTCTGCAGACACAGGATGAGCATGCCACAGACCCTGACTTCAAGGATCAGGCAGTTTAGGAGCAAGCAGGTAGGCAAGCTGCTAAGTGCCACAATGAAAGTACATATGGGAGCTATGCAATGGAGGCGGCGGTCGGGAGTGGTAAGAATACCCTCCGGGACAGCCCAGGGATGCATCCTAGAGGAGGCACCAGGCTGCCAGGCAAGGCAGAAGCAGATAGAGTAGGGTGTGTGCACTCTCAGAGGCACAAGAAGGCCCAGGAGGCAGGGAACTGAGTTCCTTCCTTGGGTCAGGCTGAAGCATGAGGAGAAGATTCACTCATCCGCTTGCTTAGGCACTCTGCTAGGAGCTGGGCCCTGTGCACATAAGCACACCTTCTAGTCCAAGAACAGGTGGGCACCCACTAAAGAAAGGCCTTCTGGGATAAGCCAAGCAAAGTAGGGCTTTGCAAGTGGCACTAGTGGTAAAGAATCTGTCTGCCAATGCAGGAGACACAAGAGACACAAACTCAGTCCCTGGGTAGGAAAGATTCCCCTGGAGGAAAAAAAATGGCTACCCAGTCCAGTATTCTTGCCTGGAGAATCTCATGGACAGAGGAGCCATGTCCATGGGGTCGCACCGAGTCAGAGATGACTGAACATCTGAGTGCACACAAGGAATAGACATTATTCTGAAATTGATGAAGTGACACAGAGGAATTCTGACCCGGAGGTGATGAACTAGGTGTGACAAGGGCTGCATAAAATTGGATTAAAGAGGAATCAGTCCATGAGCTGGAGGGATAGAGAAGTACAGTCAGGCCAGGAGAATCCAAATTACCAAGTGCTCTCTGAGCAGTGACGCCCTGCCTCCCCACCACCCCCCAGCCTCACCCTCCGTCCTGAGCTGGCTGCAGTAGAAAGAGTCAGGGGTATAGATGGTGCCTGTCACAAGAAGCAAGGACCAGAGGGAAAAAAAACAGTCCAGGGCACTGAAGAACACATGGAGAACAACAGATGGAGAAGGATTAGGGTGCCACAGACTGCTGAGTGAGGTGTGCTGGCCGCTGCTCAGGGGATACCCTGCCCTGCCTTTCAGCAGATGCAATCAAGCTAGAGAACTAGGTTGAGTCCTTGCAGCTAATGGAGGGGAGACACTGGGCTGGATGACCATATTCAGGCAGTGCTTCTGTGGTTGAGTCTGAGCACCCCATCTGCACACCTGAGGCTCTTGCATTTCAATGGACATTGACTTCCTCCCTTGCCTCTTGGGGTACCTACTTAAGTGTTCAGGTGGGTTGGCTGGGGATTAGCAGGGCTTGAATTTCCCAGAAATCAAGGTTGCCTTAGTTCTGAAGGGGAGAAAGGATGTTCAAGTGCCCGTTTTCACCCACAGCCATGGAAACCACACACACTAAGCCCCATGGTGTCTCCATGCCAGGACCTAAGAGCGAAAAGCCAACAAGACCCAGTAGAGCTGGCAGTCAGCATGGGCAGGAGCCCAGATTTTTAAGGATCTGTAGCCGCTACTGCCAGCTTTTGGATGACATAAGGTGGGTCAAATAGACTCATCCCTGGAGGGCTTCCACAATTTGAGCACAGGAGCTAAATCGCTCTAATACAGTTTGAGTGCCATGACAGAGACCCATCTGTCTCACATGTCCCCCAGAGCCTCCAGGCAGCCTACCATGCTGCCCCAAATGCCACCAGTGTGCAAATGCTTAACCCTAGGGGTGGAGCTGTGTTCCCTCTTTCTAAATGCACACATCACCAAGTGAGATCATACATCATGTCCCATTACCTTAGCTTACAGGAAAGTCAGAGTGTTTCCTCTCTGATAAGATGATGTAAATAGAGCTTTAGGGCATCAGGTCTAGGAGACTTGAGATAGGGGTAGTGGCACCTCCAAATTCCCTCTATCAGGGCCCATATGGTTGGGAGTATGAACAGGTGACTTGTTTTGAAGCTGTGACTGCATGGTGAGCCCTGTGTCTTTAGTAAGATTAGATGGTTCTGATCCACAGAAGTAGCCAAGTCTTCTAAAGATACTTCTATTAACATTTCCCATGGGACTGAGAAAACAGACTGTAAGATTAGGAGGAAGATGATTCTCATTAATATTGGTGGTATTTTAAGCAGTGGCTTCCAGGGAGCAGCCAAACCTTACCTCCAAAAGCAGTTCTTAGTCCTCCAAGGTCTTGAAGAGAGAGATCCTGGTGGAAACCGGGAGCAGGAAGAGATATCTCAGGAGGGAAAACGGTGGATGAGAAGTATGCTAAAGGCGACCCAACAATTCCATCAGCCCTCCCCTTCTCCCTCATAGGCTCTGAGACAAGAGGTGGGATACATCTGAAAGCAAAACTCCAGAAAAACATCTTCAAGCAAAGATGCTTGGCTAGTGTCTGACTTGAATTCCTCCACGAAAGAGGGCTGGAATTTAAGTACTAGCAGATGGGTAGAGAGGGGAGGCAGGGGGCTCTTCAAGAAGAAAATATTTTATTCATGATCTCTAGTCAAAAGAGGAATCAGTTCAGTTCAGTTCAGTTCAGTCCCAGAGGAATAGACCACTAAAAAGACTTAAATGTCATTTTTAAATTAATACACAAGAAACAACCATCTTGATAATTCTGATGATGGTGCAATAAAGCCAAAATCATTGGTTTGCTTTTGGGAAAAAAAATAGCCAATAAAAAGAAAGTAAAATCTAGGTCGTGAATGTAAAATTCTTTTTAACTCTTAAATCTCTGATCAGCCTCCTTCCCTGTTCCAAATGATAACATACGCTCCCACAAACAAACAAAAATACACAAGAAAGGAAGAAATGAAGATGAAGGAAGGAAGAAAGGAAAGTAGGAAGGAGTGAAAGAAAGAAACTTAATACAATAAACTGTAAACTCAATATCTTCTCTCATTGCCTAACATTTCTGTGAATTTCCTGAGTGATGGCTTGTCTTTTAGCTCTTGGCTGAGAGTCCTGATTCTTAATCCCTCCCATACAGGGTATGGAGGAGAGAATTTCAAGCATTTTGCAGCAGATAAGTGTGCCAAGAAGTGCTGGCAGAGCACCATGAACTGAGATTCTAGGACTGAGTGGGTTCTGTCCTTGCGTGAGGACCAGAGTATGTTAGCTCCAGAAACACGGAGAAGCAGTCGCACACTCCAACACTGCTCTCCCACATTCTGTGTGACATCTAACCATTAGTGATACGTTCCTTCCAATTAACATTATCCTTGGTAGGTCTGGAACCACTAGCTCCAGGGCAGGCTGTGGTTATCTGAAACACACTGCCTTTCAAAGGGTTTGTGGAACAGAGTGAAAATCTGTCCCTAGGAGAGCATTTGCAGGTTGGAGAACTCAGAAGCAGAAAAGAGTTGGGAAAACAAACATTCAGAACCACAAACCACCAAACACATCCAAACACACAGTCAATCAAGTTAAGGAAATGCATACAGAGTCTCCTCCACAATTCCTTTTTTTTTTTTTTTTTTGACGTGGATCATTTTTAAAGTCTTTATTGAATTTGTTACAACATTGCTTCTGTTTTGTGTTTCGGTTTTTTGGCGGCAAGGCCTATAGGCTCTTAGCTCCCCAGCCAGGGATCAAACTGAACCCCCTGCATTGGAAGGTGAAGTCTTCACCACTAGACCACCAGGGAAGTCCCTCCCCTCATTCTTCCAAAGTGTTTATACTACGCCCTGCTCCCTCTAGCCTTTGTGCAATCTCCATGGTCCCATGAGAGAGGGACAGAGCAGGTGACAAGCTACTCCAGAGACCCCAGTCCTCACTCAACAAACTTTCCTTGAAAAGCAGGCTTGTAACTGGATGACTAGGGACTCCTCTTCTCTCACACTCTCACTCTCCACCCCGGCAGGTAAAAGGACAGCGATCTTGGCCCCCAACCTGACAGGTCTGAATAGAGATCCCAGATGAAGAGTCTGGGTCCGTTCCCATCCACCTGACCCTCCTTCTTTCTTTTCCTGATCGCCTCCCAAGGTTTTGTTCACCAGCCTGTCCTCAGCAATCAGACGGTCAAAGGCAGACTGAAAAGGAGGAGCTGCAAGGGCCCAAGGGCAAGATGACCCTTGATGCCCCAATGGGTCACTAACTTTCCATTACCCACACCCACTTGAGGCTGCCCTGTCCACACCCAAAGCTGGGCTGCCTTCTGTGAAATAGGCAGAAGCTTCCTCAGAGCACCTAGCCTGAGCATCAGGCAGAAGCTTCTCTGGCTTCAGGTGTGGATTGACATGCTAAGTGTTTCCTGACAGCCCAAGAGAGTGTGAATACCTAGCCATGTTCTCAAGCTATACAAGTCTAGCGCCAACTGTACTGATGCAGAGGAAATCGCAAATAATGCACTTTAAGGCCAGAACTCCAATATTTTTGAAGGGTTTCATTTCTCCTCCTTTCCAACTTTGATATACATACTTACTTAACAAGGGTCTGGGGAGGGTTAATTGAATTAATGTATGTAAAGTGCTCGAGGTTTGAAGAGAATACGCAATATAAATGGAAGTGTCACTAAAAAGGTTAATCTAATTTACATCTAACACTTTCAGTTCATGGTGTTAATGAACTATATCCTTTTAGAGAGTGATTAATTTATAGAAATGTGATTATTTTTCCTAATGCTTTATATGGGTCAGCTTCTTCTCTTACTGTATCTAACTTTATAGGAGAATTCAGCATTTTATAAATTAAAATAGTAAATCATATACCCCTATAATGGTTATATTTCATTAATTACAAGGAGACATGCATTAGATTAACATTTATCTGTTTTAATTAATTTGCTGCAATGCAGTTATCCATGCAAATTGGAAAACGACACATCAACTTGACATCATATTAACAGTTTTGACTGGTTCTACCCTGAAAATTTATGGGCCTGCAACTGCTGCATAACCATGGTGACCACCCACTGTGCACCATATGCAGACTAAACACAAAAGAACAAGAGCCTTAACGCTAAATGCAGACTTCTGAAAATATCATTAATTGAACTGATAAGACAGTATAAAGGCAGAAAGATGTAGGGCTTTGTTTGAGGGGAGTTTGAGCCCTGAAGTCTCACAGGCAATTTCTTAAATCTGATCACCTTATTTGCTTAAACACTTTATCCTTCCAAAGGGCATTCAGAGCCCTTAGCAAATGGATACTCAGAACTTTCTTGAGCAGAGGAGGGAGATGCCATGGTGTCCTTTTGGCACAGGAAGAAGCAGATATCAGAGGGGCTGCGTGATGTGTCCTGACCCTCACACTGACCAGTGAATCGAAGTCAGGAGACTGGGAAAAAATGCCTTTCCTACCTTCTCCACGATGATTTCCTTGTCGCACTTACTTGGAAGACTGCAGATTTGTTTAACTCTATAATACAACAGGCAGTATGGAAATGCAAAGTGGCAGAAGTCACCAAAAATGATGTGTTGTGGGCTTTTTTTTTTTTTAAACAGCAAAACTTAAATTAAATTTCAGCCAATTAAGCATTTTTAGAAGCAATGAGAGTAGTGTTCACAGGCTTTCTCAGTGAGAATTCCAACAGCATCTGCCACACCTGATTCCCTCACACATCTTGGTGTGCTTAAAGTTCTCCTGATTCATCTGTAGAACAGAGTGTTTTCAGTACCATGTGTAAAACAGCTAGTGGGAAGCCGCTCTATATATAGTACAGGGAGCTCAGCTCAGTGCTCTATGATGACCTAGAGGGCTGGGATGAACATATTCTATGATGTTCATTTACCAGTGTGTAAAATGAGTACTTGTGAAAAAGACAACTGATATGTGTAAAATCCAGCCATGACAGCAGAAGGAAGGGTGGCTTTAGGAGCAGTCAGGTTACCTGCTACTCCATCTACACTATCTCTCCCACCCTTGCCACACTCACCTCCTCATTCTACCGAGTCCAGGCTTCAAGTATAACTAATACACTTGAAAATGTCTGTGGTAGCTTTCTTTGACCCTGGCTATTTAAAAAAAAAAAAGGAGTCAGAGGAGGGCCATGATTAACCCAAATGAACGACTGCTGGGAGGCCTTCCTGGCCCAAGAGACCCGGCCAATGGACCACGCAATGCAGACAGCTGCCTTCTCTGCTTGAGGCCAAGCATGATGGGGGTGGGTGAGGAGGATGGAGGAAGGCCTCCAGCTCCCCGGGTGAGGACAGAGAGGCTATGTTCACTCTTGATGGGGAAGTCAATCAGAGAGTGAGCCTTCCAGAAAAACAATTCTTTCAGCAATTTTGTAGTGAAACCCAAATGCCCTTGGACTGTGAGGAGATGCCTTCCAGGGCAGCAGAGCCTCTCTGGCTCCACTCAGAGCTTCCCTCAGACTGAAGACACATCACACTGCTAGGTATGCTCACATGACATGGGAAGTCCGTGTCTGCCACACTGTTCTGGGTTTACATCTCAGCCCCACGACACTAAGCTGCGGGACCTTGGGCAAGTTACTTCCCTTCTCTGAGTCTCAGTTTTCTCCTCTGTAAATACAGGATAGTAATTCGAACTACATAATCAGTGGATCAATCCAACTGGGGTTAAGATCAAACCAACTGTCACATGCAAAGTGCTTAAAATAGTGCTTGGCACAGGGTATGCATTCAATAAACACGCATTCCTTTATTAGCTCTGTAATCTCTGTGCAGAAATATATTTTTCCATGGCTGGGCTCCCTCCTCACTCCTGCCCATGCACCAACATGGGCATTCTTTCTTTGCATCTACATGTCCTACCCCCCAACCCCATCTTCTTACAAATGCCTACTCACCCATTAAGACCTCTTATCTTTCCTAGTTTCTCCTATCCTTGCCAATTTCTGTCTTTCCTGAAAGACTTTTTCAAGGTCTTTCACGCACAGTCTGACCTCTCCCCAGAAGCTATAGAGTTCTTCAACAGTTTGCGTCATGTGTGATGTTTGCCCTAGACAGAGTGTGAGCTCTCTGACACCTGAAACTTGCTTTATCTTTTTGTTCCCCTCACAGAATAACAGGAGACTGAGAAATGGCTAGCTATTGGCTGATATGGCTAAAAATGGGCCCCAGTTCATGTTTGGGTTGGTCTCACTCTCTCAGGCATTCTCCTCTGATCACTGCCCTCTTCTGCCTTCTGCCTATTGCTCCCTGATGGAATGGTATGGATGAATGTCAGTGTTCTCCCAAAATTCACCTGTTGAAACCCTTCCCCTCAATGTGATGACATTAGGAGAGAGGGTCTTTGGGATACCCTCTCCTTAAAACCCAAATCCTAGCATACTAGGATTAGAAGAGGTCTTGAGGGTGGGGCCCTCATGAATGGGATTAGTGCCTTTATAAGAGTCATGAGAAAACTTGCTTCCTTTCTCTGCATTTCACACATCAGACACAATGAGAAGTTGGCAGTTTGCAACCCAGAAAAGAACTTTCACCAGAACCCAATCATGCCAGCACCCTGATCTTGGACTTCCTTCCTTCAGAACCATAGAAATCAATTTCTGTTGTTTATAAGCCACCCAATCTATTGTATTTTTTTTTTTTTTTTACAGGAGCTCCAGCTGACTAAGATAGCAAACGTCTGTCCTATTCAGTGCCTGTGTCTTCAGTTCAGCATGCTTCCCCCAGCTCAGTCTTCTCATGATCTATCCACAAACCCACCATTCCAATTTCCACAGGCTCCAATTAGTAGTGGGCTAAATAATAAATTATAAAATAATAATCTGTCTCAAACTGTCATTTGGTTATCACAGCTTCAGTTACCCCTTTCCACATAAACATGCGTCATCACAGAAATCGTCAATATCTTAAACAAACAAAAGAATGCTTCTCTGTTTCCTGGGACAGCAAGGCTGGGAGGAAAATATTCACTGGTCAGGGGACTTCTCTTAACAACCCAAATCACACCAGAGACCAGAATCCCATACCTTCAGCACCAGCATTGATAGATGTTTAGATAACATACATTGCCGAGTCCTTCCTCAGAGCTCACCCTGCATTAAGTGCCAGGGCTTTAGAGATTAATGAGATGAGATATGGGTCCCAGCCTCAAAGGCATTCATAGAGTAGTATTTTCACAATTCAAGTCAAATGTCTCTGCGTACATGTATTTATATATCACTATGTGCACATACATGGAGAGAGACAGAGAAAACAGAGTTTGAATGGAGGGAAGGTATGAACAAAGCTACTGAACTGCCAAGAGGTCAGTCAGAAGGGGAGAATCTCAAATGCTAGAACCCAGTGTTTAAATGATCAGAAATTACAGTCACCATATATTTAATTTTGTTTACATGCCATGAACTGCACTAAGTGATTTCTAAACACTATCCTGCCAACTACTCGGCAAGGCAGATCTTTGTATCCCCATTTGATAGATAAAGAAACTGAGGTTCAAAGGGATTAACTGATTTGCCCAAGATTATCTAACTGGGAAGGGGTAGGTCCAGGATTAGAACCCAGGTTTCTCTGGTTACTAAGCCCAAATTTTCCTTCCTAGAGGACAGGAGAAAAACAAAAATATCCAAAATGTCTGTGAAACAATACCATTGCAACTGCAAACAGGTGGCTTCACTAAGCCAATCACTGCTGATTGTTCAGCTGATACTCCAGAGGCCAGGCAGAAGGATAACCTTGGAGATGCAGGGAGAATCAGGATGTGATTCCAGCTCGGGGGCTTACAGGGTGGTGATGGACCAGCCTAGGAGCACAAGGTACTCCGGAGGGAAAGCCGCAGCCTGGGGGACCAGACTGGGGGACCAGTCAGGGGAGGCTCCCAGGGGAGACCATGTCCAGCCCTGGCCATGTCTTGAGTCACAGAAGGAATCAGGATGAGGAAGGTGACCTTACAGCCCAAAGAATAGTCCAAAGGGCCCAGGGCAGGAATGAGCCCATCCTGGCCCAAGAACCACAGGTACTCTGGGATGAGTGCAGGTCAGCACATGCCCTCTGATGTGCTGCTGGGGATGTTTTGTCACTGTGCTTCAGTTGTTGGGGAAACTACTGCCACATCGCTAGAAGTCACATGCTACTTTCCCAGAGATGATACAGGACAATTCACCATAAAAATCCCACACCACTTTCGCCCCTGTAGGAGGTTCTGCATGTGCACTTTTGAATAGACAGGGATGGTTTTTGAATCTGTTAGAGGGAGGGTGAGGCTGCTCAAAGCAGGTTTCTGTGATTAAGAACAAGGCCCACTCCCTTCACCTCTTGACAGGCCCCTCGAGACAACAGCCTTGGACTCTCCTGCTGCTGGCAGGACCATAGGGCTCCTAGGGATCTCAGAGATATAGTCAGCTTCCTCATGGCTGCCAGATCTGCCTTTAAACCCAAAGGGGAGAACACTTGATGAATAGTCAGGGGGGCACTGGGTGTAATGAGCCTTCTCATTCTCACCCCAGTGTCACAACCTTCACTGATAGTCCTGGCAAGTCATTTGCCCTCTTTCAGACTTAGTTTCTTCTCTGTGAAGTGGGCTACCAACATCAGCCCTGCATGGCTTGTAAATATGAGACACAGTCCAGGTAAAGAGATTAGCAGAGTGCCTGTTACTCTAAGGAGAGGTTCCACAAACTGCAATTACTACAATTATACAACTCTTGCTACAATTCCGCTCTGTCCTCTCCCCTCCTTACTACCAAATGCTGCACTTGCAAGCCCTTTCCCACCCCCATCTCCCTTGTCTGCATCCCCATCATATGGTACTATGCTTGGTACAAACTCAGCCGGCTGTTATTCTTTTAAAGTTTTCACATAAAAATCTCATCTCTTCAACCAGATCAAAGCTCTCAAAGCAAGGCAGTAGTGAGATGGGAATGGGGGTGGTCTTCTTATATTTTCTAAGAACCCTCCAAAGCACTGAGCCAGGTTCTGGAAACATAGGCAGACACAACATCAGTTATTACTGATGGTCTATACTCAAGTATGGGTTTCTCTGGTAGCTCAGCTTGTAAAGAATCTTCTTGTAATGCTACAGACCCTGGTTCGATTCCTGAGTTGGCAAGATCACCTGGACAAGGGATAGGCTACCCTCTCCAGAATTCTTAGGATTCCCTGGTGACTCAGATGGTAAAGAATCCACCTGAAATGCAGGAGACCCCTGGGTTAGGAAGATCCCCTGGAGGAGGGCATGGCAACACACTCCAGTATTCTTGGAGAATGAAAAATAAGCCTTCTATTTTTTTGAGAATCCCCATGGACAGAGGAGCCTGGCGGGCTGCAGTCCATGGGGTCACAGAGTCAGACACAACTGAGCAACTAAGCAAAGCACATACTCAGGTATTGTTCTGAACAATCAATGCCTGGATCTTGAGAACTGAAAAGGGTTTGCGTACCAGGCTCATGAGACCTGAGACCACTGACATATCACCAAATTTGACACATATCTTAAGATGTTTATTGTATTTCTTTTTCCCCTGGATAAGACATGTCTTTCTCTGCCCCAGAGGCTCCTTGGGTCCACAATGCCCTCTCAGCTTTGCATAGGATCTGGTTCCTTCAAGGCGTCCTGGAAGTATTTGCCTATTTTGAATAGCCAAGACACAGAAAAGTAAAAGGAAGGTGTTATAATAGCTCTCTGGCCACTGTATTATTTCTGAAGTCGGGGATACGTTTGCACTGAAATTGCAGAGATCCTGCAAAAACGGTTCCCAGGGCTTAGCTGCTCGATTTGCTACAGGCAAGAAGCAAGAAACACAAAGGCAAAACCAGCTGTGTGCCTCAAACACAACATCATACAGGAGCCCACACCAGGAAGATGTGCTTCCAGACAGTTGTCCAGAGGGTGTATTCAAGTCTGCCAGGACACTCCACTCCCAATCTTCCTCTACACGTGAATTCGGAACTGTATGGGAAAAGAAGGGTATTTTTCATTCAATCTTCTTCACATGCCTCCCTGACTTTTCTGCTCTTTAGTAATATGGGAATAATAACAACATGGACGTGTTAAACTGCAAAGTCAGTGGCAGGATGCATCATATACAAAGCATAATCTTCAGTGTCTCAAACATTCTTCAGAGATGATTTGAAATTTGGAAACGTAAAATGAATGTACATTGTGATAAGGAAAGTCAGCCCTGTACTTCCCAACTGAAGTGTTATAGTAAATGTCTCTGTTTTGATCAAGTATTACACATTTGTCTTTAAAAAAAAAAAAAATGCGGCTAACAACGCCCTTTGCAGCCCCCCAGTGGTAGGAAAGAGAAAGAAGGAAGACGAGGGATTCAGAAAGCAACTCGCACTCAGCAGACCAATCAGCTTTTTACTCCAGAAAGACAAATGGCTTGTTTTCAGCACGAAATGAATATGTTCTAACTGAGGAAGATGAAAAGTGTTGGTTAAAATGCACATAATTATTCATATAAGCGTGAATCATTGAGAGCCTGGATTTTTTTTTTTTTCTTTTCAATCTTTCTCTCTTATCTGTACCGTTTTCCATTCTAACCTGGGAACCCCGCAACGCATTAGCATACCAGGTCTTCTTCTCAAACAAGTTTTCCCTTCTTTCTTCACTTGCTGTGAGCCCCCCTGTTTGCAGACATCTGCTCATACATACACAATTTGCTCTACTATAAAGTGAAGAAAAAATTCAATAGCTATCACTCGCCTGTTTAACAAAGTTTTTATATTGGGGAAGGAGAGTAAAAGCTTTGGAACTTCATTAATTCCGTTTTCACAAAAACAACAGTCTCTCGGGGTGATGGGCGGCTTCTTTACACATTTCTTTACCTTTGCCACATGTTTGAGAAATCTTCATCAGTTTTCCGCTGTCTTCCGCCAAAAGAAACTACTTCTCAAGGATGGGGGTGGGGGGATGGGATGAAAAGAAATAGGATGCCTACTTATAAAATCATGTCACCAAAAACCATGTCATCAAAAAACTAAAAGGTTACAGGATGAACAGAAACTCTACTATCCTCAATTGTATCATTCTCAAGTTGCGAGAGAGGCATTTCCGAGGTTCTCAGGAGTCGAACTGTGTGCCTCATACTCTCCCCACCCTCCAAGGGTAATTAAACACAGAAAACATTCCCTCCTGAGCCAAGTGGAAGCTACAGTGCAAAGCCAGCTTGCAAATCAAATTGCCTCTAATAGGGCGTCTCTTTATCTTCTGGAGCAAACTCCTTCCTCTGACAATGGTCACTGACCACGATCCTCCCGGAGCTGGTTAACGGGCAAATTTGACCACAACCATTAAACCAAGCGCACGCTCTCCCAGTTAAAGCACAGAGAATCAACAAGTTAGCATAAAGCTGGGCGCCCCAGCCCAGAACTGCCTCTCCGGCGCCCACCGCCGCCCACCCCTCGCTCTGCTCCTCCCTTGCCTCGCCCACCACCGTCCAGCAAGCACGTGACCTTCCGTTTTCAGTTCACCCTCTGGTCTCCCCCACCCCAGCGCTCCTCCCCGCACTCCAAGGCAGCAAATTCCGCGGTTCGCCAGCCTACAGCCTCTCGACCTCGCCAGGCGTTCGCCCGGATCTTGCTTCCTCCGAGGCGCGAGGAGCCGAGAGGTCAAAACTACAAGCGAACCAGAATAGCCGGGAGGGAGGTCACCCGGTTCTGCGCCCGGGTGCCGAAGCACAGTCGCAGAGGCTGTGGGGAACATCACATCCCGCACTTCTCCTGGACCCCGAGGGCGCGCATTCCCAGGGGAGCCAGAGCCGCCCCGGGGGAGCCTGAGGCCAGCCAAGGGGAGCCTTCTCTGGAGCCCACAAGTTTCCACCCCATCCCCGAGCTGGGAGACGAGCCCTGCTCTCTCATTAGAGGCGCCGCCGCCAATTCCTCTTTCTGGGCTGAAGCAAACAACTGCCTCTGGGCTGAAGCAGACAACTGCCTCTCCGCGTCGCACCAGCGCCCTGCTCGAGTCGTCTCCCGGCCAGAGCCCGCGACTCAGACAGTACGCCCCCATCCCGGGGCAGACAGCCCCGAAACTTATCCCGACTCCCCAGACCTCGCCTTCCCCAGGGTCCCTAGGCCCCGCCCAGGGCTTGGGTCGGCGTCCGCAGGTGAAATCTATCTAGTCCACGGCGCAGGGCGCTCACTTCGGGCAACCTGGGCGCACGGGCGCCGGGAAACTGCGGCAAGGAAGGGTGTGCAAATCCAGCGTGAGCCCGGGTGCCCGCTGCTTACACTCTCAAGCCCGCCCTGCTTCCCTCCTCGAAGACGAAGAAAGTTCCCCAGCACCCACCTTTAGCCGCGAGGAGGCGGCGCCGCCCGCTCTCCCCGCCGCCGCTGCCGCTCCCCACGCCCAGCGCCAGCAGGAGCGGCACCCAGCACAGCCTTCCAGTCAGCATCCTCGCCGCCGCCGCCGCCTCAGAGCTGCCGCCGCCGCCTATTCCCCGCACCGACTCTCCCCTCCCGGTGCGCGCCGGGCCGCGGGCCGCCTCGCCCTGCCGCTGGGTGCGCTTTGGGAGCCGCCGCGCTCGGTCTCCGGTGTCCACCGCCGCGCCGCTAGCCCGCCGGCAGCAGCCGCGCTCACTGGCACGGACCTGGAGCGGCTCCGGCGCTCACCCCGGGACGGCCCGTGACGTCACGGACGGGGGGAGGCGGCTCCTGCATATTCATGAGGCGCGGACACCGGCAGCGGCCGTGAGCTCGCGGCTCCGCGGCCCCGGCCCCCAACTTTGCCCGCCGTCCTCGAGCTCTCGGGGCGCTCCAGCTCCAGTTTTCCTGCTCCAGGCAGGACTCGGCTCCCAGAGGGCCAGGTGGGCGGCTGCGGGGAGCCCTCTGGCCGTGCACCCTTCTCGCTCCGGCTCGCAAATAACTGCCTAAAGGGATGACTGGCTCCCTCAGAAGTGGTTCCCGGGAGCCTGAGCGTCGCCCGCGGGGACTCAGGGCGCCGGGCCCCGCCACGCCCTTGAAGCTGACATCCGCTCCAAGAGAAGCGGGGGCGTTGCTGCCAGTCCTGCCCGTGGCCGGAACTCTGGACGTTCTATGCCGCCTGGTCTGGGGAGGGCGCCCGGCCCACGCTAGAGTTGGAGAGCGCGAGTGCTGCGAGCGCTGGTCGGAGTTGCGGGGCCGTGTGCATCACCGCGGACCGGAAGGGCAGTGGCCGGAGTCCGCACCATCTTGGAGATGCAGGGACAGCCAAGGCTCCTGGAGGCTGATGGACCAGATCACAGAAGGCAGACTTGGGGCGCTGGGCCTGCCGAGGCTACAGTGGGACAGAAACTTCGCTGCAGTATGGTGGCAAGGCAAGAAGTTACCACCTTTCTGTTTCACTGCACGTATCTTAAGACCTGGCCACCTGACGTCATGCTTGGTAACACCTCGTAATTGTCAGATCCCAGAGTGCAAGGGCCATGCACTCCTGACGACCCTCCCCAACCCCAGGCCACAGAGGTTTCAAAGAGGTACTCCATAAACACTAATTAATGGCTCACAATAAATCCTTGACCATATTCGCATACATGTGTGCAGTGCCAATATCACACACAAGTCAGGGTTCAAATAAGGACGTAGAGAAATCCAGAGAGAACCAAAAGTTATTTATTCATTGATTCATCCCTTTTACTGAGCACCTAGACAGGTAATGTCACCCTGCCACTGGACACTAAATTAGACATTAGACCATCCAAAGACCCAGGAGAGTTGTCTGTCCTCTCTTTAAAGTCTTTGTTCCTGTGAGAAGCCAAAAAAGGCAGTAAAAGGCAATTACTATGCTTTGTGGTAGGCACATTATGTTGCTAGATATGAGCCTATACAAATCAATTAACAAAATGTATATGCTGCAACGGTGTCTAAACAGCATCCTATAATTAATAACTGTAGTTTGGGGTACTCAACAAAGCCATAAAATCCATTAACAGCTCTCCTGCTGTTCAGTCACTCTGCACCCAGCCTGGCAGCTCACCCAGAGCTACTGCCATTGTGCGGGTGGACTCTTCTGCATTTCCAGGCACTGAGAGGTGCTTGGAGTGCAGCCATGAATCACACTGGCTACAGAAAGCCTCAACCCAGGAAGGGTGCTTCACCTGCACATCTCCTTTAACCTGCACAACCCATGTCTGTGCTGTTACTCTCCTTTCATACAGGAGTAAATGGAGCAAACTTCCTTGTCCAAGGTCAAAGGGCTAAAAAATCCCTCAGGCCCACACTAGGTTCTTGCCCTTTCCAGACTTGGTGTCGGAATCCAGAAAGAATGGCGTGCAGAAGAAGGAAAAGCTGACCCAAGCAAAATCAGGGAGGCCAGCAAATAGAGGAAAAATATAGACGTGTCTCATTTTCTTCCATTTATGCTACACCCAGGGCTTCCCAGGTTGGCTCAGTGGTAAAGAATCCGCCTGCTAGCGCAGGAGACGCCAGTTCTATCCCTGGGTGGAGAAGCTCACCTGGAGAAGAGAATGGCAAACAACTCCAGTATTCTTGCCTGGGAAATCTCATGTTCAGAGGGGCCTAGCAGGCTACAGTCCGTGGGGTCACAAAAGAGTCTGACACAACTTAGTGACTAAACAACAACTTCATGCTCCATCCAATTATATATCTGCTTCCCCTTCATTTTCTAATAAATAAACTTACTTTACTGACCTACTGTCATTCTATTGAGCTTTCTAAGACCATTTGGCTAGTTCCCAAAATTTTGCATGGACTTTCAAATCAGACCAAATAATGAAAAAGAAGAGAACATACAGTTGATGGGGAAGCATCCTCAAACCCATGCAGCAGATCACCAGAAAGAACACAGCAGAGAAAGATACCAGGAGGTAGGCCAGTTGCTAACAACATTGCTAACCTCTATTTCCTCCTCTACGAATAGGGGGGGATAATTTATGCCTGTTGTAAAAAATCAAGTGCACTAATGGCCCCTATTTGTTTATACACCCCTGGATTCATTCCCTTTGGATATATTATCCACATGATTTGCTTTGGCCAGTAAGACAGCAGCCATGCATGTTTTCTATTCCTCTACCAGGTCAACCAAGAGGTGACCTGCTGGAGGGTGAGACCACACAGAGTGGAGCTGAGCTATCCATCCAGCCACGGTCATCCTAGACTAGTCAGCACCAACTGACCCACAAGCTGAATGCAGACAACATGAGCAAGCCCAGCCAAGACCAGCCAATCCTGACCCACATCAGAGCTGCCCAACCGACTTATGAAAAGTAATCAGTGGTTGCATTCAGCCACTACATTTTGGGGTGGTTGATTAAGGAGCATTTCCCTGTGGCTTAACTGGTAAAGAATCCACCTGCAATGTGGGAGACCTGTGTTCAATCCCTGGGTTGGGAAGATCCCCTGGAGAAAGGAAAGGCTACCCACTCCAGTATTCTGGCCTGGAGAATTCCATGGACTGTATAGTCCATGGGTCGCAAAGAGTCAGACACAACTGAGTGACTTTCACTTTCACACCTACTTCATAAGTAGGTCATTACAAGAAGTAAATGAGAAAATATATGTAGAACTCTTAGTGTGTTGACTACGTGTTGGCACATAGTCAACATTCAATAATTGTAAAAATGTCTCCATTTCATCCTTACTTCCCAAGTCTCTGAAATGCCAGTCATAAACCTGAGTTATGTCTTTTGCAAGAAAGGCACCAACAACCTAGCATGGAGGGGATGAAAGTAAGTTCAGCCTTGGAAATTCTCAGGCCACAAGAGCCTTGAGCCCACATAATCTGTATGGAGCACAGCTATGCCCTCTGCCTGTGCTAGGCCATTGCAGATACAAAAAGTGGATAATATAACCCAACAGTTAATATGTTCCGGTTCACTCCATGCCAGGCTTTGCAATAGGGGTTTTGCATCCCATACTTAATTTAATCCTTTCAACAACAGGTGTTATTTTCCTGCTTTGTTCTGACCAGTTTACTGTCTAAGAAAGTTTGAGTAATTTATCTACACTAACTTAAATGTGCAGGATATGAATTAATGTCTGCCTAATAGAAATTCTTTCTATGTGAGAGAAATTCTTTCTCTCACACATTATCATTTTGAGAGAAGCATGTAGGATAAGTAAGCAACCAAAAGTAATTTCACAGACTCACAAACATAGAGAACAGACTTGTGTTCCCAAGGGGGAGGGAAGGATTGGGAGTTTAGGGTTAGTAGATGCAAAATATTATATGTAGAATGGATAAACGACAAGGTCCTACTCTATAGCACAAAGAACCATATTCAATATCCTGTGATAAGCCATAACAGAAAAGATTATGATAAACCATATATGAAAAATATATATATGTATCTGAATCACTTTGCTGTACAGCAGAAATTAACACATTGTAAATCAACTATACATCAATAAAATAAAAAAAATTTTTAAGGTAGTTTCAAATCAGAAGAGGTAGCTTCGGGAATTCAGCTTTTTAAAAGATCTTTATCCACCATCATTTCTGAATATTAAACAATTATTTAAATAACCAATTGAAACCAAAGTAGTGATACAAATCTCTGAATTTGTTGAGGCTGCCCCCTTTATTCTTGACTAGCTATTGTGGTGTGTTCTATTACAGATCTTGCTCAAAAATGGTAAGCAGATGATGTAAGGCTTTGTTCACTTTAAGCTCCACGCCCAGGGCCCCACCTGGCAAAGTGGTATTGAATCTCAGGCAATTTATTTGGGTCAATAGTTTTTAATAAATAAATAACTCTACTGTTTCAGAAAATAGAATCTAACGGGAACAGGCCTGACATAAACACAGCCATTCCCTCTCATTTTCACCAGGGTCATTAATGCTTTGCCCAATTAAGTACCAAAACACAGCCCCTGAATAATTTAAACTGGATGATTGAGGAAAATAAATTATACCAGCTTATGGAAACTTATTTTTAAAAAGAAAATTAAACTGCGGCTTTCTACATGACCTAAATTGAATTTAACTAAAAATACTTAACTTTAAAAGAAAGGTCAAAAACCTGATTCTTAAAGAACTGGAGTCATTTATTGCTCCCCTCCCCCACTTGGCAGGCAAGGCTAAGTCTTCATGACCCACAAGCAACTGGACATGTTACCGAATTTTCAACATCTCTCAGATGCTTTACTGCTCCTGCAGACGCTGCCACTGCCAAAGGAGCTTTTTAAAGTTTACACATTTATCTTCAAGAGAAAGTGAGACAAGCTTGTTCACGACCAAATCCAGTTCATGTTCAACATTGTTTAGACATGAATGTTCTATGCTTGGCGAGGCAGAGTGCCTGACTGAAAACAAAGATGTCATTGATTATACCAAGGAATTATTCCAGCACATTCTCTTATACTTTCCTTGGACCTTTATACCCTGCGGTGTTAAAAAAAAAAAAAAGCCAGAAAATTCAATGACTTCTCCCGTTGACAGATGGATCTATCTTTTCTCTCCTTGAACCTGAACAGGCTTGAGACTGCTTCCTCAGATAGAATTTGGCAAAAGCGATGCTCTGTGACTTCCCAGACTAGATCATAAGGGCAGTGAAGCTTCTGCCTTATTCACTGGGATGCTCACTTTTGGAACCTAGAGACTCCATTGGCAAAGTCCAATGACCTGAGGCCACCAGCCATGTTGTGAAAGTACCAGGCCACGTGAGGAGGCCACGTGTAAGTGCACTGACCACTCCAGCTGAGTCTAACATTTGCATCATCCCAGAATCTCCAGGTAATTCCACTTCCTAGGTGCTGAGTCACCTTCAGCTGTTTGAATCTTTCCATCTAAAGCCTGGGACACATGAAACAGAAACATCATGAAACAAGTCATTTCCACTATACCCTGTCTGTATTCCTGACGCACAGAAACCAATAGTGTGTGTAACAAAATTGTTGTGAAACAGCATGTAAAACATTGCCCAGCTTACACTGGTTTTGCCTCCTTAAATAGGTTGCTGATTAATCAAATCTTGACTTATTTTACAGAGACAGAACTGTGAATGTGCAAGACAGAAACCCCTGTCTCCAGAATGAGCCCAGAACCAAGAATCTTCCATCTGCAGAACTCAAAGAATAGAAATGTTGCCACCAAAGCTCTTTATGAAGCAGAAAGTCCTTCAAAATCCAAAAATAAGGAAAATCCAGGTACCAACTAGCAAGTAGCTTGTAGGGACTAATTCAAGATGAGCCAAACAGAATCCCAGTTTGAAATCCCCTAACTCCTTAAATTTCACCCTTGAACCCCACGTCAGGACAGATTTGAGAGCCTTGTCTTCTGTCTCCTTGCTGGTTGATCTCTCATTAAAAGTTCTTTTCTCAAAAGCTGATGCCATATTCTATGCCTATTAGGCAGTGCATCTTTGCTTGGTAACAGTTTTTTATGCCACTAAGTTTTCGGGTGGTTTGTAATGCATCAAGAGTAACTGCTGCTGCTGCTGCTGCTTAGTCTCTTCAGTCATGTCCAACTCTGTGCGACCCCATAGATGGCAGCCCACCAGGCTCCCCCGTCGCTGGGATTCTCCAGGCAAGAACACTGGAGTGGGTTACCATTTCCTTCTCCAATGCATGAAAGTGAGAAGTGAAAGTGAAGTCAAGAGTAACTAAAACATGCTTATTCTAACTTGGTCCCTACAACAAAGACCGGGAAAAGGAAAATGTGGTGAGGTAAGTCCTGTGAGTAATGTGTAATTATCCCATGCTGTAGCTCAAATGTTGAGATTTGTATGGCCAAGAAAAGGAAACAATGGGGCTTAATGGAAAAAGAATGATTTCTAGAATTGCACAAGCCTAGATTCCAAACCCAGCTCTATTATTATCTACCTAAATATGACTCAAGAAAACTGCTTATTCTGTTTGAGCCTAGTTTCCTCATCTACAGATGGAGGTGCAATATGTAACCTAATGTAACAAGACTATTTTTAGGGTTAAATGAATTGTAAAGAGGTGAATCCTTTCCCTCCCAAATGGTAGAGATGCAGTAAATGAAACCATCCCTGGTGAGAGTGTGTACTCACCTAGACCCACTCTTGCTTATGGTGGGCTTTTTTCTGACTCTTCAGTATTTGGTGTTATCTATGCAGGAAAAATGTGAACATATATGGGCGCCCATGAGACCACATCAGTGCCAGACCCACCAGACCCACTGGCACAGGAAGCACCAGTTCACATGCCCTGCCAGACCAATTCAGGTGTGCTGTATCTAAATCTACCTGCTCTGTCAGCCTCATGCTGGAAAACTCAAAACATTCTTACTGGTGTGGATGTTGGTAAAGAGTAAGAGAGTATGGTGATGGGTGTGTGGTGAAAGTATTGTTTTCACTTTATACAGAAGGTAATGGAAGCCCAGAGAGGTTACGCTGTTGGCTTAATGTCACACAGCCTGGGGTAGATTCTAATTTTCTTGATTCCTGCTCCAGAGCTTCATCTAGACCATGTCCAGTTACATGGAAGTTAATAAGTATACAAACATCAGTGCTTAAAATGCCTGGAGCCAACCAGACCAGGAGCCAGGAATTGCCTTCCACACCAACAGCCCAGTTGGAGAGGTCCTAGTAAGAGAGAAGTGAAAGGGTAAACACTTATTTATTTTCCTAGTTCAGAGAAAGAGGCTACCTATGCCTCCTCTTTCTCATTCACAGCCATCCAAGCTTGCTAGACTGCTCCAAGGAAATCATTTCACCCAAGTAATTTTAAAGTTTTATGTCTTTCATATTTCTCAATATTTAAGAAATTCTTTTCCAGGTTGGTATGGTAATGTGTAGTGAATCATGTGTCCAAAGGGGACAGGATATATTATAGCACCTTCACATGATGTTCTACAGCATCTGGGAATGTCAAAAAGCAGTGTCATGTGGTTGCACATGATAAACGGTATATATTTGCCAGCAGAGGAATTGAAGGACATTAAAAACCTGATGCTTTTCCTAAATGGCAAAGCGTGATTCCCTTCCTGCTTTCATCCATGAGCAACTGAATGTTGGAAGCTGACTTTATTGTAAAAAATATCAAGCTGTTTTTGGGATTTAGAGTTAGGAGATGAATACTCTTAAATCAGACTACTAAAATCCAAAGTAAATTCATTTTGCTAAAATTGGTCTAAAGGTTGATTTAATACTGCAGCTACCTGCAGCAGGGGAGGGAGAGAGGGAGGAAGAGAGGGCAGGAAAAAGAGAGAGAGCTTTACAAAGAGCAAATGTGCAAACGATTAAGGATTTTGAAGATTTATGTAACATGATTCATATACATGAATATGAAATTGTACTTTACAAACAGAGATTAGGGCTTCCGTTAACTCTTTATAGAAACTGATCAGATGCCTGTATCTTCAAAGTGCTTAAAACATGCCTGTAATTAATACATTCTTTAAATAACTGAGCTGTTGTTGAAGAATAAATATGAAACAAAGATGCTTTCAGGCACCCACTGATAGGTTATCAGCTGTCTCTCACAGAAGGAAACTCTAAGACAGAAGAAGGACGAGTGTACAATAAAAAACATGTGCTGCTAAGTTGCTTTAGTCATGTCCGACTCTGTGCGACCCCATCGACGGAAGCCCACCAGGCTCCCCTGCCCCTGGAATTCTCCAGGCAAGAACACTGGAGTGGGTTGCCATTTCCTTCTCCAATGCATGAAAGTGAAAATTGAAAAAGAAGTTGCTCAGTCATGTCCGACTCTTAGCGACCCCATGGACTACAGCCTACCAGGCTCCTCCATCCATGGGATTTTCCAGGCAAGAGTACTGGAGTGGGGTGCCATTGCCTTCCCCCCAAAAAACATGTGGATATATCTAAATAAGATCTAAGCAATGAAACAAACAAAAAAAGTTAAAATAATGAGTAATTTGCGTGACCTAAAAACAAAATAGCAGCAAAATACTAGGCAAAAATTACATACAAACCAGAATAGAAAGTTCAGAATTAAAATGTTTTTTGCCCACAAGTATGCTTGTTAAATCCCTAAAGAGGTGGGAATATCAGACCATCTTACCTGTCTCCTGAGAAACTTGTATGCAGGTCAAGAAGCAATAGTTAGAACTGGACATGGAGCGACAGGTTGGTTCAAAATTGGGAAAGAAGCCTGTCTAGGCTGTATATTGTCACCCTGCTTATTTAACTTATATGCAGAGTACGTCATTCAATATGTTGGCTGGATGAATCACAAACAGGAATCAAGATTATCAACAGCCTCAGATATGCAGATCAATTCAGTTCAGTTCAGTTACTCAGTCATGTCCAACTCTTTGCGACCCCATGAACCACAGCACCCCAGGCCTCCCTGTCCATCACCAACTCTCAGAGTCCACCCAAATCCATGTCCATTGAGTTGGTGATGCCATCCTACCGTCTCATCCTCTGTCGCCCCCCTTCTCCTCCTGCCCTCAATCTTTCCCAGCATTAGGGTCTTTTCAAATGAGTCAGCTCTTCACATCAGGTGGCCAAAGTATTGGAGTTTCAGCTTCAGTATCAGTCCTTCCAGTGAACACCCAGGACTGATCTCCTTTAGCATGGACTGGCTGGATCTCCTTGCAGTCCAAGGGACTCTCAAGTCTTCTCCAACACTACAGTTCAAAAGCATCAATTCTTCGGCACTCAGTTTTCTTTATAGTCCAACACTCACATCCATACATGACTATTGGAAAAACCATAGCCTCGACTAGATGGACCTTTGTTGGCAAAGTAATGTCTCTGCTTTTTAATATGCTGTCTAGGTTGGTCATAACTTTCCTTCCAAGGAGTAAGCATCTTTTAATTTCATGGCTGTAATCACCATCTGCAGTGATTTTGGAGCCCAAAAAACTAAAGTCTGACACTGTTTCTACTGTTTCCCCATCTATTTGCCATGAAGTGATGGGACCGGATGCCATGATCTTCGTTTTCTGAATGTTGAGCTTTAAGCCAACTTTTTCACTCTCCTCTTTCACTTTCATCAAGAGGCTCTTTAGTTCTTATTCACTTTATGTCATAAGGATGGTGTCATCTGTATATCTGAGGTTATTGATATTTCTCACAGCAATCTTGATTCCAGCTTGTGCTTCTTCCAGCCCAGTGTTTCTCATGATATACTCTGCATACATGTTAAAAAAAAGCAGGGTGACAATATACAGCCTTGACATACTCCTTTTCCAGTGGTTTGGACTCCACTTGACACTGTGGAGGGTGGAGTTCAGGTTTGATCCCTGGTCATGGAGTGGAGTGGGGAATGGAATCCCACATGCCTTGCAGCCAAAAACCAAAAACCAAAACATAGAGCAGGAGCTGTATTGGAATGAATTCAATGAAAACTTTGAAAATGGTCCACATCAAAAACAAAATAAAACAAAACTTAAAAAGGAAAGTTCAACACATATGTAAAAAACAATATATTCTTTGAGGTTAGGGGGGAAAGGAGAGATGATGAGTCAAGCAGCGGCAATGAAAGATCTTCAGATGGAACAAAGGCTTCATCTGAAAAATGCAAAATTATAAATTTTAAAAGAAAGTTTAGGAGAGTATTTTTATAGCTTAAAAGTAGGGAAGAATTTCCTAAGCACAAAACAAAAAGCACAAATCATGAAGAAAGGTATTGATGTATTCAATACTTTGAAATTAGGAACCTTTGTTCATTAAAAGACACCCTAAATAAAATGAAATGTGAAACCATGAGGTGAAAATTGATATTTGCAATCCTTATTACTAACAAAAGATTGGTATCAGAATATATGAAGAATTTCTACAAATCAATAAGAATAAACTAAGCAATTAAGAAATGAGGGTGAATTTATAAACTGGCAATTTATAGAAAAATAAATCTGAAAGGCAAATTAATACACTAAAGATGCTCAATACCACAGGTCATCAGGGAAACAGAAATTAAAAATGATAAAAGATACTGCTGTGATCTGAATGTTTTCCTCCACCCCAAATTAGTATTGAAACCTAACCTCAAAGATGATGATTTTAGGATTTGGGGTCTTTGGAAGGTGGTTAGGTTATTATTAGGTGATTAGACTCCACCCTCATAAGTGCAGTTGATGCCCTTAGAAAAGAGATCCCACAGACGCCCCTGGCTCTTTTGGCCATTGAGGATACAGAGAGATGGCAACCCAGATGAAGGCCCTCACCCAACCATGCTGGCACCCTGATCTTGGACTTCTGGCTTCCAGAACTGGGAGAAATAAATTTCTCTTGTTTAGACGCTACCCAGATGTGATGTTTTGTTATAGCAGCCTGAGCGGACTAAAACAGATACTATTTCACACTTTCCAATTTAGAAAAGTTGTTAAAGTCCAATAAAACCATACACTAGTGAGATTGAAGAGCGATGGTAATATTTATACACTGATAGTGGAAGTGTAATTGCACATTAGAAAGCACTGGGCAGAACCTACTAAAACTAAATACTCAAACATACTCTGGGATCTGGGTTAGTTTCAGAGGGCTACTGTAGCAAAGTCCCACAAGCTGGCTGGCTTAAGCAAATTTATTCCATCACTCTTCTGGAGGCTAGAATCTGAAATAAAGGTGTCAGATATGTTCTCTCTAATGCCTTTAGGGGAAGGTCCTCCACTTGCCTCTGGTAACCCTGTTCCTTGACTGTGGCAGCATCACTGTAATCTTTGCCTCTGTCGTCACGTGGCCTTCCTGTGTCTCTGTGTCTTCACATGGTTGTTTACTTATGAGGACACCAGTCGTAGTGGATTAGGAGCCCACCCTACTCCAGTATGACTTCATCCTAACTGAACTAACTGTATATGCAAGACACTAGTTCCAAATAAGTTCAGATTCTGAGTACTGAGAGTAAGGGAGACTTTTTTTGAGGGGGGATACAATTCTACCCATAACATCTAGCCATCACTGTTAGTTATATATTTTAAAAATACACACATGCACGTGAAAACATGTATATATAAATATATATATGTATATATTCATTGCAGTATTTTTCAAGATTAGGAAAACAGAAAACTAGAAATATCCTTCAACAGAAAATGTGTTCAATTATGATATAGTCATTCAATAGAATATTAATTAGCATCCAATACAATATTGTAAAGTAAAAAAATAAATAAATAAAAACAAATAAAAATAAAAAGTAAATAAATAAAAATATTAATTACCAGTTAAATTAAATTAAGTAGAAATAACAAATGGGAAAACCAAATATATCATGGCAAGAATAAAATACAAGTTGTAAGTTTCTGTTTTCAACAATATGATAATTAGATATAAAAATAATAGGCAAATCAGAAAAGTTTTAAATACACTACTGAGCTGAAACAAAAATAAAGATTCTGCAAAATAAAAAATTCAGTGAAATGTGAAACCCTGGGAAGTATGTGAGCCGAAAATCTGGCTCTACCCTGGTGACTTTGCCAGTCTTGTAGACCTTTAATGTCTGCCTGTCCTGTGATATTCAGAACCTAAATTCTATATTCCACTTTAAGAGGCTACACCTTTACTATGAGGCTGAGGAATAAACCTCACAGAAAGGGACAGCAAGGACACCTGTCTGACTAAACCCTAGCCCAGGGTAAGTGAAAAAAATCTCTCCTGAGCATCCATAGATATAAACCAGCCCTTTCATGTATTTGTGCCCTTAAAAAAGGTTTTCTGTTTAATGTTTGATTTGTTTTCAAAACTCCTCTGTCTATGGGATTTCCTGGATAAGAATACTGGAGTGGGTTGCCATTTCTTTCTCCAGGGAATCTTCTTGACCCAGAAATTAAACCTCATCTCTTGCATTGCAGGCAGTCTCCTGCATCACAGATTTTTTTTTACCTCTGAGCCAGCAGGGAAGCCCCAGTATCACCTATAACTAGTGGAAAAAATATACTGAGGAATAAAATTTTGTGTAGCCCTCAAAGAATTACCACAGGTAAAGTCTGGAATAAAATGAACAGCACAAGATAAAAAAACTACATATACATATATGATTACAAACCAGTACATAGGTAGGAAAAGCAAATACACAGAAATCAAATATTGAAATTTAGAGACATAAAAATCTAAATACATTTAATATACATAAAGAACTGTTCTTAAAAGCTTGAAAAGAACAGAGAGGAAACCACTAATGAGTAATCTTTGTTTTAGAAAGAACAAAATAAACCTTTAGAAATAAAAATGTGTGATTATTGAGATATAAAACAAAATGAACAAATTAAACAACAAATTATATGTATCTGAAGAGAGAAATTTGGAACTCAAAAATAGATGCAAATAATTACTCAAAATTCAGGCCAGAGAGATTATGAGTAAAAAACATAAAAGAAAGGTCAAAAGACATGTGAGATAGATGCAGAGTTCCAGAAGAGGCCAAGAGAGAAAAAAGGAAGAGACTTTAAAAAAATAAATAGTTTCTGAAAACATTCCAGAATTATTGAGAGTCATCAAGTCTTTAGTTCAGAAATTCTAATAAATTTTAAAACGGATAAGTACTTTAAAAAATCTATACCAAGATACATCTAAGTGCAACCTGAGAACACTATACACAAAGAGAGATTACCTACAAATAAACAGCAATTTGATGCTGACCTTTCTGTAGTAATAGTGGGTGCCAGGACACACAATGCTGGAAGAAGAGTACTGCCAAAATTGTTATTCAAAAAATGAAAATAAAAAAATGCTTTTTTCAGACAAAAATCAATTTATCACAAAAATTATTCTTATGAACATAAAGTTGCAAAGAAACAGGGAAATAATCTAAAATGGAAACTCTGAGTTATAAGAAGAAATGATATGGTAGGCAGAATAATGCCCCCAAGGATGACCACATCCTAATCCTTGGAATCTGCAAATATATTACTTTACATGGCTAAGGGGAATTAAGGTAGTAGATGGAATTAAGGTTGCCAATCAGCTGATCTTAAAATAGGGAGATTACACAGGATTATCTGAGGGGGCCCACTGTAATCACAATCATCCTTAAATGTGGAAGAAGAAGACAGAAGAGGAGATCAGAGAAATGAGAGCATGGCAAAGACTTGGCCTAACATACTAACATTGAAAGTAAAGGAAGAGAGCCACCAGTCAAGGAATGAAGGACAAGAAAATGGGATTCTCCCTAGGGCTTCTAGATGGAATGCAGGTCTGCCAAAACCTTGATGTGGATCCAGTTGAGACCCATTTTGTACTTCTGAACTACAGATCTATAACAGAATGAATTTGTCTTGTTCTAAGCCACTAAGGTTGTGGAGTTTGTTACATCAGCAACAGAAAACTAAGACAAGTGGGGAAGAAAGGTGTTAATAAATGTTTAAATATAAACCAACATTCACATGGTAAAGTAACAAGTGCAGTGCTAAATTTGAAGGAAATCGGATAGGACTAAAATACTGGACAATGGGTGGGGGGAGCAGTCCTAAGATGGCAGAGAATAGGACAGGGAGACCACTTTCTCCCCCACATATTCATCGAAAGAACATTTGAACGCTGAGCAAATTCCACAAAACAACTTCTGAATGCTGGCAGAGGAGATCAGGCACCCAGAAAGGCAGCCCCTTGTCTTCAAAAGGAGGTAGGACAAAATATAAAAGATAAAAAGAGAGACAAAAGAGGTAGGGATGGAGATCCATCCCAGGAAGGGAGTCTTAAAAAACAGAGAAGTTTCCAGGAAACACTCTCACCGGCAGGTCTGTGGCGAGCCTTGGAATCTCAGAGGGCAACATAACTGGGAGGAAAAATAAATAATTAAAACCCACAGATTATGTGCCTAATGGCAACTCCCAGTGGAGAAGCAGCCCAGACACTCACATCCACCATTAGCAAGCAGGGGCTGGACGGGGAGGCGTGGGCTGCATTGCTTATTGCTCAGGATAAGGACCCGGCCTAAATGCCGGCAATCTGAGGGAACTAACTTGAGATAGCAACTAACCTAAGACACTGCCAGGCCCATTCATAGAACAAAGGACTGAGCAGAGCCAGTTGGCTGTGGACTGGCCCATCCCCTGCCGGAGACAGGCAGGCGAGGGCTGCCAGAGCCGGAGGGGGGCAATCACAGCCCCAGAGAGGCATCCTCTACCAACTGCAAGCAGGCTTCATTGGTAATCAAGACTTCTTGGGATTCTGGGTGGTTGACATCCACCAGCAGGGTCACAGCCAGAGATCAGCTCCCTAGAAGAGACACACAGCACACCTGAGAAGGCGTGCCTGTTTTACACCCAGAAAACCAAGTGGCTGGGATGGGGGAGGCGATAAGATGCAGCCTCCAACTGGGGGCAACTGCACTCGCCAAGCACCTGGTCACCTGAGCTGCTCAGACCTGGGAAGGGCACAAAACGCAGGCCCAACCAAGTCTGCACCTTTGTGGAGTACCCGAGAACCTGAACCTGAGAGGCTTAGACCTGGGAAGTGCATGCAACCCAGGGCCCGCCTCAGACAGTTCCCAGCAGAGCAACCTAGAGCCTGAGCAGTGTAGACTGGGACAGCACACACGCCGTGAGCAGGGGCAAACCCAGTATGGCCGAGACACTGAGAGCACTCCCTACAAACGCCAGT
Source organism: Bos indicus x Bos taurus (assembly GCF_003369695.1). Lineage (NCBI taxonomy): Eukaryota > Metazoa > Chordata > Mammalia > Artiodactyla > Bovidae > Bos > Bos indicus x Bos taurus. The sequence goes on from NC_040076.1 coordinate 128,549,425, forward strand.
GATATTTGTTTGCAGTGTTCCTCCCTCCCCACAGCACGAGTGAACAAGTGAGCCTAAAAAAAGTGACCACCATCACCCCCTTGTGTCAGGGCAGAAATTAGACACTGAAGAGACCAGCAAACAGAAGAAGCTAAAATAAACAGAGGGAACCGCTTTGGAAGAGACAGGTGCAATAGATTAAAACCCTGTAGTTAGCACCAACTACATAGGAAGGGGCCTATAGATCTTGAGAAGTACAAGCCGGATCAAGGAACTGTCTGAAAATGAACTGACCCTACACTGTCTACAACAGCTCCAGAGAAAGTCCTAGCTATATTTTTACTATTATCATTTAAAAATTTAAAATTTTTTTTTACTTTTAAGCCCTCTAGTACTCCTTTAATTTACATTTTTATAACCTACTGCTGCTGCTAAGTCACTTCAGCCGTGTCTGACTCTGTGCGACCCCATAGACGGCAGCCTACCAGGCTCCCCCATCCCTGGGATTCTCCAGGCAAGGACACTGGAGTGGGTTGCCATTTCCTTCTCCAATGCATGAAAGTGAAAAGTGAAAGTGAATTCACTCAGTCGTGTCCGACCCTCAGCGACCCCATGGACTGCAGCCTATCAGGCTCCTCCGTCCATGGGATTTACCAGGCAAGAGTACTGGAGTGGGTTGCCATTGCCTTCTCCAATAACCTACTATTACCTTGCAAAAAAAAAAAAAAAAAGACCCTATTTTCAAAGCAAACTTCATATATATATATGTGTATATATATATTTTTTAAATAATTTTTCTGATTTTTTTTTCTTTTTTTAATATTGTATTTTTGAGAATCTAACCTCTACTCTAGATTTTTAATCTTTGCTTTTTGGTATTTGTTATCAATTTTGTACCTTTAAGAACCCAATCTTCAGTATCCATTTTTACCTGGGAGCGAGATTACTGGCTTGACTGCTCTCTCCCTCTTTGGACTCTCCTTTTCTCCACTAGGTCGCCTCTATCTCCTCCCTCCCGCTTCTCTTCTCTACCCAACTCTGTGAATCTCTTTGTGTGTTCCAAGCTGTGGAGAACGCAGGGAACTGATTACTGGCTGGATCTGTCTCTTTCCTTTTGATTCCCCCTTTTATCCTCCTGGCCACCTCTGTCTCCTTCCTCCCTCTTCTCTGTGTAAATCCATGAACATCTCTGAGGGATGCAGACTGTGGAGAGCACATAGGGAAGTGATTATTGGCTAGCTTGCTCTCCCCTTTTGATTCCCCCTCTTCTCCTCCTGGTCACCTCTATCTCCCTCCTCCCTCTTCTCTTCTCCATGTAACTCTGTGTACCTCTCTGGGTGTCCCTCACATGTGGAGAAACTTTCCATCATTAACCTAGATGTTTTATCATCAGTGCTGTATAGATGGAGAAGTCTTGAGGCTACTGTAAGAATAAGACTGAAAACCAGAGGCAGTCCAAATCCTGAGAACATGAGAACTCCTGACTCCAGGCAACATTAATCGATAGGAGCTCATCAAATGTCTCCATACCTACACTGAAACAAAGAACCACCCAAGGGCCAAAAAGTTCCAGAGCAAGACATACCACACAAATTCTCCAGCAACACAGGAACATAGACCTGAGCTTCAATATACAGGCTGCCCAAAATCACACCAAACCCACTGACATCTCAAAACTCACTCTAGACACTTCATTGCACTCCAAAGAGAAGAAATCCAACTCTGCCCACCAGAACACTGACACAAGCTTCCCTAACCAGGAAACCTTGACAGGCCACCCATCCAATCCCACCCACAGAGAGGAACCTCCACAATAAAGAGGAATCACAAGCTGCCAGAATACAGAAAGGCCACCCCCAAACACAGCAATATAAGCAAGATGAAAACGAAGAGAAATACTCAGCAGATAAAGGAACAGGATAACTGCCATGAAACTAAACAAAAGAGAAAGAGATAAGGAATCTACCTGATAAAGAATTCCAAATAATGATAGTGAAAATGATCCAAAATCTTGAAAACAAGATGGAGTTACAGATAAATATTCTGGAGACAAGGATTGAGAGATGCAAGAAATGTTGAACAAGGACCTAGAATAAATAAAAGAGTCAATATACAATGAATAATGCAATAAATGAGATAAAAAACACTCTGGAGGGCTCCAACAGTAGAATAATGGAGGCAGAAGATAGGATAAGTGAGACAGAAGATAGAGTGGTAGAAATAAATGAAACAGAGAGGAAAAAAGAAAAAAGAATTAAAAGAAATGAGGACAACCTCAGAGACCTCTGGGACAATGTTAAACGCCCCAACATTCTAATCATAGGAGTCCCAGAAGAAAAAGACAAAAAGAAAGACCATGAGAAAACACTTGAGATAATAGTTGAAAACTTCCCTAAAATGGGGAAGGAAACAGTCACCCATGTCCAAGAAACCCAGAGTCCCAAACAGGATAAACCAAAGGTGAAAACCCCAAGACACATATTAATCAAATTAACAAAGATCAAACACAAAGAACAAATATTAAAAGCAGCAAGGGAAAAACAACAAATAACACACAAGGGAATTCCCATAAGGATAACAGCTGATCTTTCAGTAGAAACTCTTTGGGCCAGAAGGGAATGGCAGGACATACTTAACGTGATGAAAGTGAAAAATCTACAGCCCAGATTACTGTACCCAGCAAGGATCTCTTTCAAATATGAAGGAGAAATCAAAAGCTTTACAGACAAGCAAAAGCTGAGAGAATTCAGCACCACCAAACCAGCTCTCCAACAAATGCTAAAGGATCTTCTCTAGACAGGAAACACAGAAAGGGTGTGTAAACTTGAACCCAAAACAACAAAGTAAATGGCAATGGGATCATACTTATCAATAATTATCTTAAATGTAAATGGGTTGAATGCCCCAACCAAAAGACAAAGACTGGCTGAACGGATACAAAAACAAAACCACTATATATGTTGTCTACAAGAGACTCACCTCAAACCTAGGGACACATACAGACTGAAAGTGAAGGGCTGGGAAAAGATATTCCATGCAAATGGAGACCAAAAGAAAGCAGGAGTAGCAATACTCATATCAGGTAAAATAGACTTTAAAATAAAGGCCTTGTAAAGAGACAAAGAAGGACACTACATAATAATCAAAGGATCGATCCAAGAAGAAGATATAATGATTAGAAATATATATGCACCCAACATAGGAGCACTGCAATATGTAAGACAAATGCTAACAAGTATGAGAGGGGAAACTAACAATAACACAGTAATAGTGGGAGACTATAATACCCCACTCTGGAGAAGGAAATGGCAAACCACTCCAGTACTCTTGCCTGGAAAATCCCATGGATGGAGGAGCCTGGTAGGCTACAGTCCATGGGGTCGCTAAGAGTCGGACACGACTGAGGGACTTCACTTTCACTTTTCACTTCCATGCATTGGAGAAGGAAATGGCAACCCACTCCAGTGTTCTTGCCTGGAGAATCCCAGGGATGGGGGAGCCTGGTAGGCTGCCGTCTATGGGGTCGCACAGAGTCAGACACGACTGAAGAGACTTAGCAGCAGCAGCAGCATAATACCCCCCACACACCTATGGATAGATCAACTAAACAGAAAATTAACAAAGAAACACAAACTTTAAATGATACAATAGACCAGTTAGACCTAATTGATATCTATAGGACATTTCACCACAAAACAATGAATTTCACCTTTTACTCAAGTACATATGGAACCTTCTCCAGGATGGATCACATCCTGGGCCATAAATCTAGCCTCAGTAAATTTTTTAAAAAATTGAAATCATTCCAAGCATCAGCATCTTTTCTGATCACAATGTAGTAACATTAGATGTCAATTACAGGAGAAAAACAATTAAAAATTCCAACATATGGAGGCTGAACAACACGCTGCTGAATAACCAACAAATCACAGAAGAAATCAAATATGCATAGAAACAAATGAAATGAAAACACAAAACCCAAAACCTATGGGACACTGTAAAAGCAGTGCTAAGGGGAAGGTTCATAGCAGTACAGGCTTACCTCAAGAAACAAGAAAAAAGTCAAATAAATAACCTAACTCTACACCTAAAGCAACTAGAAAAGGAAGAAATGAAGAACACCAGGGTTAGTAGAAGGAAAGAAATCTTAAAAATTAGGGCAGAAATAAATGCAAAAGAAACAAAAGAGACCATGGCAAAAATCAACAAAGCCAAAAGCTGGTTCTTTGAGAAGATAAATAAAATTGACAAACCATTAGCCAGACTTATCAAGAAACAAAGGGAGAAGAATCAAATCAACAAAATTAGAAATGAAAATGGAGAGATCACAACAGACAATACAGAAATACAAAGGATCCTAAGAGACTACTATCAGAAACTATATGCCAATAAAATGGACAACTTGGAAGAAATGGACAAATTCTTGGAAAAGTGCAACTTTCCAAAACTGAACCAGGAAGAAATAGAAAATCTTAACAGACCCATCACAAGCATGGAAATTGAAACTGTAATCAGAAATCTTCCAGTAAACAAAAGCCCAGGTCCAGACGGCTTCACAGCTGAATTATACCAAAAATTTAGAGAAGAGCTAACACCTATCCTACTCAAACTCTTCCAAAAAATTGCAGAGGAAGGTAAACTCCCAAACTCATTCTATGAGGCCACCATCACCCTAATACCAAAACCAGACAAAGATGCCACAAAAAAAAGAAAACTATAGGCCAATATCACTGATGAACATAAATGCAAAAATCCTTAACAAAATTCGAGCAAACAGAATCCAACAACATATTAAAAAGATCATACATCATGACCAAGTGAGCTTTATCTCAGGGATGAGAGGATTCTTCAATATCCACAAATCAATGTAATACACCACATTAACAAATTGAAAGATAAAAACCATGTGATTATCTCAATAGATGCAGAGAAAGCCTTTGACAAAATTCAACATCCATTTATGATAAAAACCCTCCAGAAAGCAGGAATAGAAGGAACATACCTCAACATAATAAAAGCTATATATGACAAACCCTCAGCAAACATTATCCTCAATGGTGAAAAATTGAAAGCATTTCCCCTGAAGTCAGGAATAAGACAAGGGTGCCCACTCTCACCACTACTATTCAACATAGTTTTGGCCACAGCAATCAGAGCAGAAAAAGAAATAAAAGGAATCCAGATAGGAAAAGAGGAAGTAAAACTCTGTTTACAGATGACATGATCCTCTACATAGAGAACCCTAAAGACTCCACCAGAAAATTACTAGAGGTAATTAGTGAATATAGTAAAGTTGCAGGATATAAAATCAACACAGAGAAATCCCTTGCATGCCTATACACTAACAATGAGAAAACAGAAAGAGAAATTAAGGAAACAATTCCATTCACCATTGCAACGAAAAGAATAAAATACTTAGGAATATATCTACCTAAAGAAACTAAAGACCTATATATAGAAAACTATAAAACACTGGTGAAAGAAATCAAAGAGGACACTAATAGATGGAGAAATATACCATGTTCATGGATTGGAAGAATCAATATAGTGAAAATGAGTATACTACCCTAAGCAATTTATAGATTCAGTGCAATACCTGTCAAGCTACCAATGGTATTTTTCACAGAACTAGAACAAATAATTTCACAATTTGTATGGAAATACAAAAAACCTCTAAAAGCCAAAGCAATCTTGAGAAAGAAGAATGCAACTGGAGAAATCAACCTGCCTGACTTTAGGCTCTACTACAAAGCCACAGTCATCAAGACAGTATGGTACTGGCACAAAGACAGAAATATAGATCAATGGAACAAAATAGAAAGCCCAGAGATAAACCCCACACCTATGGACACCTTATCTTTGACAAAGGAGGCAAGAATATACAATGGAGGAAAGACAATCTCTTTAACAAGTGGTGCTGGGAAAACTGGTCAACCACTTGTAAAAGAATGAAACTAGAGCACTTTCTAACACCATACACAAAAATAAACTCAAAATGGATTAAAGGTCTAAACATAAGACCAGAAACTATAAAACTCCTAGAGGAAAACATAGGCAAAACACTGACAAACCCACAGCAGGATCCTCTATGACCCACCTCCCAGAATATTGGAAATAAAAGAAACAAACAAACAAACAAATGGAAACTAATTAAAATTAAAAGCTTTTGCACAACAAAGAAAACTATGAGCAAGGTGAAAATACAGCCTTCAGAATGGGAGAAAATAATAGCAAATGAAGCAACTGACAAAGAATTAATCTCAAAAATATACAAGCAATTCCTGCAGCTCAATTCCAGAAAAATAAACGACCCAATCAAAAAATGGACCAAAGAACTAAACAGACATTTCTCCAAAGAAGACATACAGATGGCTAACAAACACATGACAAGATGCTCAACATCACTCATTATTAGAGAAATGCAAATCAAAACCTCAATGAGATACCATTTCACGCCAGTCAGAACAGCTGCTATCCAAAAGTCTATAAGCAATAAATGCTGGAGAGGGTGTGGAGAAAAGGGAACCTTCTTACACTGTTGGTGGGAATGCAAAGTAGTACATCCACTACGAAAAACAGCGTGGCTGCTGTTGCTGCTGCTAAGTTGCTTCAGTTGTGTCCGACTCTGTGTGACCCCATAGACGGCAGCCCACCAGGCCCCGCCGTCCCTGGGATTCCCCAAGCAAGAACACTAGAGTGTGGAGATTCCTTAAAAAACTGAAAATAGAACTGCTGTATGACCCAGCAATCCCACTGCTGGGCATACACACTGAGGAAACCAGAATTGAAAGAGACACATGTACCCCAATGTTCATTGCAGCACTGTTTATAATAGCCAGGACATGGAAGCAACCCAGATGTTCATCAGCAGACAAATGGATAAGAAAGCTGTGGTACATATACACAATGGAATATTACTCAGCCATTAAAAAGAATACATTCGAATCAGTTCTAATGAGGTGGATGAAACTGGAGCCTATTATACAGAGTGAAGTAAGCCAGAAAGAAAAACACCAATACAGTATACTAACGCATGTATATGGAATTTAGAAAGATGGTAACAATAACCCTGTATGCGAGACAGCAAAAGAGACACAGATGTATAGAACAGTCTTTTGGACTGTGTGGGAAAGGGCAAGGGTGGGCTGATTTGGGAGAATGGCATTGAAACATGTATATTATCATATGTGAAACGAATTGCCAGTCCAGGTTCGATGCATGAGACAGGGTGCTTGGGGCTGGTGCACTGGGATGACCTAGAGGGATGCGATGGGGAGGGAGGTGGGAGCAGGGTTTAGGATTGGGAACACATGTACACCTGTGGTGGATTCATGTCAGTGTATGGCAAAACCACTACAATATTGTAAAGTAATTAGCCTCCAATTAAAATAAATAAATTTAAAAAATAAAATAAAAAGAGAAAAGTTCAAAGCAAAAAAAAAAAATTGTCTTTTCATAAATAAATAAATAAAATACTGGACAATAATAGCTTATGTATTGCTCAGAATCCCATTAGGAGATAGAATCCTCTCAGTGATTTGAATGCAGGAAATTTAATAAAAGGAATTATTAACAAGGAAGTAGAGTAATATGCAATTGGCTGATGAGCATGGAAGAGAACTACAAAGAATATAGGAATTGCATATACAGGAAATAATCTCTATCCCTTGGGTAAGTTGAAGTATCCAGAGAAGTGGCACCTGTATCTTCCCTTGGACTGAGATCCAAATATCACTGGGAAGAGCAAAACTTGGCTCACTGGACAGCAGAGAAGTCTATACAGCACTGGTGGGACATACAAGGATCCATCCTCTGGGGTGACAGCAGAGACCACAATCAGGTAAACAGCAAGCCTCAGAATTTGGGAGGTGTAAGAGGAAGCTGCTGACAGAGGAATATGTTTCAAATGAAGGAAGAAGACAAAACCTCAGAAAAAGAAGTAAAGAAAGTGGAGATAAGCAGTTTACCCAATAAAGAACTCAAGGTAATGATCAAAAAATGTTCATTGAATTCAGAAAAAGAATGGATGAACACAGTGTGAATAGCCTGACAGGCTCCTCTATGCATGGAATTCTCCAGGCAAGAATACTGGAGTGGGTTGCCATTTCCTTCTCCAAGAAAATATAAAGAAGAGCCAAACAAAGTTGAATAATAAAATAACTGAAATAAAAACTAGACTAGGAGGAATCAATGATAGAATAAATGAACCAGAGGAACAGAACAGTGAACTGGAAGACAAAGTAGTGGAAATCACCCAAACTGAACAGAAAAAATAAAGAAGAAGGTTTAAGAGACCCCTGGCACAACATCGTGTATTATAGGGTATCCCAGAAGGAGAAGGGGGCGGGGGGGAGAAAACTTATTTGAGAGATAATAGCTTAAAAAAAAAAAAAAAAAAAACCCTAACTTGCAGAAAGAAAAAGACATCCAGATTCAGGAAACACAGAAAATTCCAAACAGGATGACTTCAAAAGAGGTCCACAAGAAGACACACTATAAATAAAGGCAAAAATTAATAAAGAATCTTAAAAGCAAGAGAAAAGCAATTATTTTCATACAAGAGAACTCCCATAAGGCTATCAGCTGACTTTTCAGCAGACACTTTTCAGACCAGAAGGAGTGATACAATACAGTCAAAGTGATGAAAAACAAAAATCTACCATTAAGAATACTCTACACAGTAAGGCTATCATTCAGATTGAAGGAGAGATTGAGATTTTATAGACAGGAGAAAGTTAAGGGTTAGGCACCACTAAATCAACTTTATAAGAAATGTTAAAGGGACTTCTCTAAACAAAAAAGGAGAAAACCAAACTAGAAATATAAAAATTACCCCCGCCCCCCGCCCCAAAAATCTCAATGGTAAAGTTAAACACACAGTAAAGATACTAGATCAATCAATTATAAAGCTAGGAAGAAGGTTCAGAGAAGGCAATGGCACCCCACTCCAGTACTCTTGCCTGGAAAATCCCAAGGACAGAGGAGCCTGGTAGGCTGCAGTCCATGGGGTCGCTAAGAGTCAGACATGACTGAGCGACTTCACTTTCACTTTTCATTTTCATGCACTGGAGAAGGAAATGGCAACCCACTCCAGTGTTCTTGCCTGGAGAATTGCAGGGACAGGGCAGCCTGGTGGGCTGCCGTCTATGGGGTTGCACAGAGTCAGACATGACTGCAGCGACTTAGCAGCAGCAGCAGCAGGAGGAAGGTTAAGAGACAAAAGTGATGAAATCATCTATTGTCCATAAGTTGTTAGTTCAGTTCAGTTACTCATTCATGTCCAACTCTTTGCAATCCCATGGACTGCAGCATGCCAGAACTCCCTATCCATCACCAACTCCAGGAGCTTACTCAAAATCATGTCCATCGAGTTAGTGATGCCATCCAACCATCTCATCTTCTGTCGTCTCCTTCTCCTCCCACCTTCAATCTTTCCCAGCATCAGGGTCTTTTCCAACAAGTCAGTTCTTCACATCAGGTGGCCAAACTATTGGAGTTTCAGCCACAGCATCAGTCCATCCAATGAGTATTCAGGACTGATTTCCTTTAGGATGGACAGGCTGGATTTCCTTGCAGTCCAAGGGACTCTCAAGAGTCTTCTCCAACACTACAGTTCCAATAACAAACCATCAATTCTTCAGTGCTCAGCTTTCTTTACAGTCCAACTCTCACATCGATACATGACTACTGGAAAAACCATAACCTTGACTAGATGGACCTTTGTTGGCAAAGTAATGTCTCTGCTTTTTAATATGCTGTCTAGGTTGGTCATAACTTTCCATACAAGGAGTAAGCGTCTTTTAATTTCATTGCTGCAATCACCATCTGCAGTGATTTTGGAGCCCCCCAAAATAAAGTCAGCCACCGTTTCCACTGTTTCCCCATCTATTTCCTATGAAGTGATGGAAATGTATGCCATGATCTTAGTTTTCTGAATGTTGAGCTTTAAACCAACTTTTTCACTCTCCTCTTTCACTTTCATCAAGAGGCTCTTTAGTTCTTCTTCACTTTCTGCCATAAGGGTGGTGTCATCTGCATATCTGAAGTTATTGATATTTCTCCCAGCAATCTTGATTCCAGCTTGTGCTTCATCCAGCCCAGTGTTTCTCATGATGTACTCTGCACAGCAGGATGACAATATACAGCCTTGGTGAACTCCTTTTCCTGTTTGGAACCAGTCTGTTGTTCTATGTCCAGTTCTAACTGTTGCTTCCTGACCTGCATACAAATTTCTCAAGAGGCAGGTCAGGTGGTCTGGTATTCCCATCTCTTTCAGAATTTCCACAGTTTATTGTGATCCACACAGTCAGAGGCTGTGGCATAGTCAATAAAGCAGAAATAGATGTTTTTCTGGAACTCTCTTATTTTTTCAATGATCCAACAGATGTTGGCTATTTGATCTCTGGTTTCTCTGACTTCTCTACATCTAGCTTGAACATCTGGAAGTTCACAGTTCACACATTGCTGAAGCCTGGCTTGGAGAATTTTGAGCATTACTTTTCTAGTGTGTGAGATGAGTGCAATTGTGCGGTAGTTTGAGCATTCTTTGGCATTGCCTTTCTTTGGGATTGGAATGAAAACAGACCTTTTCCAGTCCTGTGGCCACTGCTGAGTTTTCCAAATTTGCTGGCATATTGAGTGTAGCACTTTCACAACTTCATCTTTCAGGATTTGAAATAGCTCAACTGGAATTTCATTACCTCCACTAGCTTTGTTTGTAGTGATGCTTCCTAAGGCCTGCTCAACTTCACATTCCAGAAAGTCTGGCTGTAGGTCAGTGATCACAGCATTGTGATTTTCTGGGTCATGAAGATCTTTTTTTGTACAGTTCTTCTATGTATTCATGCCACCTTTTCTTAATATGTTCTGTTTCTGTTAGGTCCATATCATTTCTTTCCTTTATTGAACTCATCTTTGCATGGAATGTTCCGTTGGTATCTCTAATTTTCCTGAAGAGATCTCTAGTGTTTCCCATTCTATCATTTTCTTCTATTTCTTTGTACTGACCACTGAGGAAGGCTTTCTTATCTCTTCTTGCTATTCTTTGGAACTCTATATTCAAATGGGTATATCTTTCCTTTTCTGCTTAAGAACTTAAGAGAGCATCAACTTAAAATAATCATACACACAGAGACATAGATGTTGTTAAAGATGAGCCTCATGATGACCAAAACCCCCCAAAAACTGTAATACATATACATACAAAAAAATCAAGAAAGGAATCCAAATAGGACAAGAAGATAGAAACAGAAATCTACAGATATAATCAATGAACAGTGAACAAAATGGCAATAAGTTTATACTCATCAATAATTGCTTTTAATGTTGAAAAGCTAAATGTTCCAATCAAAAGACATAGGGTGGGTGAATAGATGGAGAAAACAAAACCCATATATATGCTGCATACAGGAGAATCATTTCAGACCTAAAAACCCTCACAAGTTGAAAGTGAGGGATAGATTAAAGTCAAACAAAATAACATTCCATGCAAATGGAAACAAAAAGAAAGCTGGGTAGCAACACTTTTATAAGATAAAGTAGACTAGTTTTTTTTTTATATCTCTCCTTTTTAAGATGCCACATATAAATGACATCATATGATACTTGTCTCTTATTTATTTTCATCTTTTGTTTTTTTAAGGTTTTGGCCATGCCTTGTGGCTTGTGGGATTTTGGTTCCACAGCAAGGGAAAGCGCCAAGCTCTGTACCACCAGGGAATTACCCAAACAGACTTTAAAACAAAGACTGGGTGAAGGACGTTACATAGTGATAAGGAGAACAGTCCAACCAGAGTTAACAATTTTAAACATATATGGACCCATTTAGGAGCATCTAAATACATAAAGCACATGTTAACAAAGATAAAGAGAGAAACTGACAGTAACATAATAACAGTAGGCATTTTTAACCCCTCATATACATGAATGGGTGGACTTCCCTGGTGGCTCAGATGGTAAAGCGTCTGTCTACAATGAGGGAGACCCGGGTTCAATCCCTGGGTTGGGAAGATCCCCTGGAGAGGGAAATGGCAATCCACTCCAGGACTATTGCCTGGAAAATCCCATGGACAGAGGAGCCTGGTAGGCTACAGTCCATGGGGCCGCAAAGAGTTGGACATGACCGAGTGACTTCACTCACTATACATGAATGGAGGGCCTTCTCAGATGACTCAGTGATAAAGAATCCACCTGCCAACGTAAGAGACCCAGAAGACTTGGTTTCGATCCTTGGGTCAGGAAGATTCCTTTGGAGTAGGACATGGCAAGCCACCCCAGGTTTCTGGCCTAGAAAATCCCATGGACAGAGGTGGGCTACAGTCCATGGGGTCTCAAAGAGTCGGACGTGACTGAGCACAGCACAGCAGCATACATCAATGGACAGATCACCCAAACAGTATTAATAAGGAAACACTGGACCAAAATAACAGGTTAGATCAGACTCTCTCTTTCTTTCTCTCTTTCTGTATATGGAACCTTGCCATTTGTGACAATAAGGATGGATCTAGAGGATGCCAAGCTCAGTGAAATAAGTCATATAGACAAAGACAAATACCATATTATCTCACTTATATGTGGAATCTAAAAAACAAACACCCAGAGAACAAATTTGTGGTTCACAGAATGGAAGGGGGTAAAGGTAGTGGGTGAAACAGGTAAAGGGGGATTAAGAGTTACAAACGTAGTTATACAATAGATAAGACAGGGATGTAATAAATGGTATTGTCAATAGTATTTACCAACTATGTGTACAGGTACTAGACTTATTGTATGCAGATACCAAATCACTATGAAGTATACCTGAAACTAACATATTTAACTATATTTCAATTTTCAAAAAGAAAATTAAAAATTACTGAAATAGGCAAAACCCTGCCCTGATTAATTCAGGAAACAAAGAAAGAAAAACACACATGAACAATATTAAAAATGAAAATGAGGGCGAAACCATACGTGCTATATACATTAAAAAAGACAGTAAGATGATATTATGAATTATTTATTCTGATACATAGTTTTATTTGAGTTAGACAAGGCTGTGGTCCATGTGATCAGATTGGTTAGTTTTCTGTGATTGTGGTTTTCTGTCTGTCTGCCCTCTGATGGAGAAGAATAAGAGGTTGATGGAAGCTTCTGGATGGCAGAGACTGACTGAGGGGGAAACTGCATCTTGTTCTGATGGGCAGGGCCATGCTCAGTTCAGTTCAGTTGCTCAATCATGTCCAACACTTTCGACCCCATGAATTCCAGCAAGCCAGGCCTCCCTGTCCATCACCAACTCCTGGAGTTCACTGAAACTCACGTCCATCAAATCAGTGATGCCATCCAGTCATCTCATCCTCTGTCAGAGTCTTTTCCAAAAAGTCAACTCTTCGCATGAGGTGGCCAAAGTACTGGAGTTTCAGCTTTAGCATCATTCCTTCCAAAGAACACCCAGGACCAATCTCCTTTAGAAAGGACTGATTGGATTTCCTTGCAGTCCAAGGGACTCTCAAGAGTCTTCTCCAACACCACAGTTCAAAAGCATCAATCCTTCGGTGCTCAGCTTTCTTCACAGTCCAACTCTCACATCCATACATGATCACTGGAAAAACCATAGCCTTGACTAGATGAACCTTTGTTGACAAAGTAATGTCTCTGCTTTTGAATATGCTATATAGGTTGGTCATAACTTTCCCTCCAAGGAGTAAGCGTCTTTTAATTTCATGGCTGCACTCACCATCTGCAGTGATTTTGGAGCCCAAAAAAATAAAGTCAGCCACTGTTTCCACTCTTTCCCCATCTATTTGCCATGAAGTGATGCGACCAGATGCCATGATCTTGGTTTTCTGAATGTTGAGCTTTAAGCCAACTTTTTCACTCTCCACTTTCACCTTCATCAAGAGGCTTTTTAGTTCCTCTTCACTTTCTGCCATAAGGGTGGTGACATCTTTATATCTGATGTGATTGATATTTCTCCTGGCAATCTTGATTCCAGCTTGTGCTTCTTCCAGCCCAGCGTTTCTCATGATGTACTCTGCATATAAGTTAAATAAGCAGGGTGACAATATACAGCCTTGACGCATTCCTTTTCCTATTTAGAGCCAGTCTGTTGTTCCATGTCCAGTTCTAACTGTTGCTTCCTGACCTGCATATAGATTTCTCAAGAGGCAGGTCAGGAGGTCCAGTATTCCCATCTCTTTCAGAATTTTCCACAGTTTATTGTGATCCACACAGTCAAAGGCTTTGGCATAGTCAATAAAGCAGAAATAAATATTTTTCTGGAACTCTCTTGCTTTTTCAATGATCCAGCGGATGTTGGCAATTTGATCTCTGGTTCCTCTGCCTTTTCTAAAACTAGCTTGAACATCTGGAAGTTCACGGTTCGTGTATTGCTGAAGCCTGGCTTGGAGAATTTTGAACATTACTTTACTAGCGTGTGAGATGAGTACAACTGTGTAGTAGTTTGAGCATTCTTTGGCATTACCTTCCTTTGGGATTGGAATGAAAACTGACCTTTTCCAGTCCTGTGTCCACTGCTGAGTTTTCCAAATTTGCTGGTAATAATGAGTTCAGCACTTTCAGAGCATCATCTTTCAGGATTTGAAATAGCTCAGTTGGAATTCCATCACCTCCTCCAGCTTTGTTCACAGTGATGCTTTCTAAGGCCCATTTGACTTCACATTCCAGGATGTCTGGCTCTAGGTGAGTGATCACACCATCATGATTATCTTGGTCTTGAAGGTCTTTTTTATACAGTTCTTCTGTGTATTCTTGCCACCTCTTCTTAATATCTTCTGCTTCTGTTAGGTCCATACCATTTCTGTCCTTTATCAAGCCCATCTTTGCATGAAATGTTCCCTTGGTATCTCTAATTTTCTTGAAGAGATCTCTAGTCTTTCCCATTTTGTTGTTTTCCTCTATTTCTTTGCATTGATCGCTGAGGAAGGCTTTCTTATCTCTTCTTGCTATTCTTTGGAACTCTGCATTTAGATGCTTATATCATTCCTTTTCTTCTTTGCTTTTTGCTTCTCTTCTTTTCACAGCTTTTTGTAAGGCCTCCCCAGACAGCCATTTTGCTTTTTTTGCATTTCTTTTCCATGAGGATGGTCTTGATACCTATCTCCTATATAATGTCACAAACCTCTGCCCATAGTTTATCAGGCACTCTATCAGATCCAGTCCCTTAAATCTATTTCTCACTTCCATTGTATAATCATAATGGATTTGATTTAGGTCATACCTGAATGGTCTAGTGGTTTTCCCTACTTTCTTGAATTTAGGTCTGAATTTGGCAATAAGGAGTTCATAATCTGAGCCACAGTCAGCTCCCGGTCTTGTTTTTGCTGACTGTATAGAGCTTCTCCATCTTTGGCTGCAAAGAATATAATCAATCTGATTTTGGTGTTGACCATCTGGTGATGTCCATGTGTAGAGTCTTCTCTTGTGTTGTTGGAAGAGGGTGTTTGCTATGACCAGTGCATTCTCTTGGCACAACTCTATTAGCCTGTGCCCTACTTCATTCTGTATTCCAAGGCCAAATTTTCCTGTTACTCCAGGTGTTTCTTGACTTCCTACTTTTGCATTCCAGTCCCCTATAATGAAAAAGACATCTTTTTGGGGTGTTAGTTCTAAAAGGTCTTGTAGGTCTTCATAGAACCATTCAACTTCAGCTTCTTCAGCATTACTGGTTGGGGCATAGACTTGGATTACTGTGATATTGAATGGTTTGCCTTGGAAACGAACAGAGATCATTCTGACATATTTCAGATTGCATCCGAGTACTGCATTTTGGACTCTTTTGTTGACTATGATGGCTATTCCATTTCCTCTAAGGGATTCCTGTCCACAGTAGTAGATATAATGGTCATCTGAGTTAAATTCACCCATTCCAGTCCATTTTAGTTCACTGATTCCTAGAATGTCGATGTTCGCTCTTGCCATCTCCTGTTTGACCACTTCCAATTTGCCTTGATTCACGGACCTAACATTCCAAGTTCCTATGCAATATTGCTCTTTACAGCATTGGACCTTGCTTCTATCACCAGTCACATCCACAACTGGGTATTGTTTTTGCTTTGGCTCCATCCCTTCATTCTTTCTGGAGTTATTTCTCCACTGATCTCCAGTAGCATATTGGGCACGTACGGACCTGGGGAGTCCCTCTTTAAGTATCCTAATCATTTTGCCTTTTCATACTGTTCATGGGGTTCTCAAGGCAAGAATACTAAAGTGGCTTGCCATTACCTTCTCCAGTAGACCACATTCTGTCAGACCTCTCCACCATGACCCACCCATCTTGGGTGGCCCCACATGGCATGGCTTAGTTTCATTGAGTTAGACCAGGCTGTGGTCCATGTAATTAGATTGACTAGTTTTCTGTGCGGAGAAGGCAATGGCACCCCACTCCCGTACTCTTGCCTGGAAAATCCCATGGGCGGAAGAGCCTGGTGGGCTGCAGTCCATGGGGTCGCTGGGAGTCGGACACGACTGAGCGACTTCACTTTCACTTTTCACTTTCATGCATTGGAGAAGGAAATGGCAACCCACTCCAGTGTTCTTGCCTGGAGAATCCCAGGGACAGGGAAGCCTGGTAGGCTGCCGTCTACGGGGTCACACAGAGTCGGACACAACTAAAGCAACTTAGCAGCAGCAGCAGCAGTTTTCTGTGATTATGGTTTCAGTGTGTCTGCCCTCTGATGCCCTCTCGCAACACCTACTGTCTTACTTGGGTTTCTCTTACCTTGGGGTATCTCTTCACGGCTGCTCCAGCAAAGCGCAGCTGCTGCTCCTTACCTTGTAAGAGGGGTATCTCCTCACTGCTGCCCCTCCTGACCTTGAACGTGGAGTAGCTCCTCTCAGCCCATGCTCAGTAAATCTTTAATCCAATTTTCTGTTGATGGGTGGATCTGTGTTCCCTCCCTGTCATTTACCTGGAGCCAAACTATGGTGGAGGTAATGAAGATAAGGGCGACCTCCTTCAAAAGGTCCCATGAACCCACTGCTACACTCAGAGCCCCTAACCCAGCAGCAGGCCACTGCTGACCCACATCTCTGCCAGAGACTCCCGGACACTCATGGGAAAGTCTGGGTCAGTCTCTTGTGGGATCAATGCTCCTTTCTCCTGGGTCCTGGTGTGCACAAGATTCTGTTTGTGCCCTCCAAGAGTCTATTTCCCCAGTCCTGTGTAAGTTCTGGCAGCTCTATGGTGGGGTTAATGGCGACCTCCTCCAAGATGGCTTATGCCATACCCAAGTCTGCTGCACCTAGCCATACCCAAGAGCCCCTGCCTCTGCAGCAGTCCACTGCTGACCCATACTTCCACAGGAGACACTCAAACACAGTTCTGTCTCAGTCTCTGGGACATGCAAAGATGAGCACAGTAAAGGACAGAAATGGTATGGACCTAACAGAAGCAGAAGATATTAAGAAAAGGTGGCAAGAATACACAAACTATACAAAAAAGATCTTCATGACCCAGATAATCACAATGGAATGATCACTCATCTAGAGCCAGACACCCTGGAATGTGAAGTCAAGTGGACCTTAGGAAGCATCACTAAAACAAAGCTAGTGGAGGTGATGGAATTCCAGTTGAGATATTTCAAATCCTAAAAGATGATGCTGTGAAAGTGCTGCACTCACTATGCCAGCAAATTTGGAAAACTCAGCAGTGGTCACAGGACTGGAAAAGGTCTGTTTTCATTCCAATCCCAAAGAAAGGCAATGCCAAAGGATGCTCAAACTACCGCACAATTGCACTCATCTTACACACTAGCAAGGTAATGCTCAAAATTCTCCAAGCCAGACTTCAGCAATGTGTGAACTGTGAACTTCCAGATGTTCAAGCTGGATGTAGAGAAGGCAGAGAAACCAGAGATCAAATTGCCAACATCTGTTGGATCATCGAAAAAATAAGAGAGTTCCAGAAAAACATCTATTTCTGCTTTATTGACTATGCCACAGCCTCTGACTGTGTGGATCACAATAAACTGTGGAAATTCTAAAAGAGATGGGAATACCAGACCACCTGACCTGCCTCTTGAGAAATCTGTATGCAGGTCAGGAAGCATATGAACTGGACATGGAACAACAGCCTGGTTCCAAATAAGAAAAGGAGTTCACCAAGGCTGTATATTGTCATCCTGCTGTGCAGAGCACATCATGAGAAATGCTGGGCTGGATGAAACACAAGCTGCAATCAAGATTGCTGGGAGAAATATCAATAACTTCAGATACGCAGATGATACCACCCTTATGGCAGAAAGTGAAGAAGAACTAAAGAGCCTCTTGATGAAAGTGAAAGAGGAGAGTGAAAAAGTTGGTTTAAAGCTCAACATTCAGAAAACTAAGATCATGGCATCTGGTCTTATCACTTCATGGCAAGTAGATGGGGAAACAGTGGCTGACTTTATTTTGGGGGGCTCCAAAATCACTGCAGATGGTGATTAAAGCCATGAAATTAAAAGACGCTTACTCCTTGGAAGAAAATTTATAACCAACCTGATAACACATTAAAAAGCAGGGACATTACTTTGCCAACAAAGGTCCGTCTAGTTAAAGCTATGGTTTTTCCAGTGGTCATGTATGGATGTGAGAGTTGGACTGTAAAGAAAGCTGAGCATGGAAGAATTGATGCTTTTGAACTGTGGTATTGGAGAAGACTCTTGAGAGTCCCTTGGACTGCAAGGAGATCCAACCAGTCCATCCTAAAGGAAATTGGTCCTGAATATTCATTGGAAGGACTGATGCTGTGGCTGAAACTCCAATACTTTGGCCACTTGATGCGAAGAACTGACTTGTTGGAAAAGACCCTGATGCTGGGAAAGACTGAAGGCAGGAGAAAGGGACGACAGAGGATGAGATGGCTGGATGGCATCACTGACTCCATGGACATGAGTTTGAGTAAACTCCAGGAGTTGGTGATGGACAGGGAGGCCTGGCGTGCTGCAGTCCATGGGGTCACAAAGAGTCTGACACAATGAGGGACCGAACTGTACTGAACTAAACTTATCCTGATACATTTTAAAACTCTAGTGAATAAATACATCCTTAAAAAATTGAGAGTTGTCTTCAAAATGTCAGTGTTATGATAGATATATTTTTTAACAGGTTTGGGAATTATTCTTGTGCGTAGGTGACTAAAAGAAATGAATGAGAAATGAAAAATGTAATGTGATATTTTCTTGGATTATAGGTCAATAAACATTTTTTTAAAAAGCCTATAAATGACACAATTGGAACTTTAGGGGAAATATGAATATAGATTGCATGTCAGTTAAGAGAGTAATATCAATTGCAAATTACCTAAGAATGGTAATAAGAAAACACTACTCAGTGAAATACTTAGGGGTGAAATATAGCTATAATACAACTAACTCATAAATGGCACAGAAAAAAATATGATTATGTATATATATAGCATTATGTATCTGTGTGTGAAGGAGAGATGGAGACAGTGAGACAGAAAAAGGAAGCAGGAAAGCACAAATGAGTCAAAATGTTAACAATGAATCTAGGTGAAATATTAATATATGAATTCTCATAGAGGTATTTTAGACTCTTTCAAAAGGTTTGAAAGGCTTCATAATAATTTAAATACACATTAACAATATAAATATTATCTATACCAATACCAATACAATAAAATACCAATACCAATACAGTACCAATACAATAAAAACACAAGAACATTGACTCAAACAATATAGGAAGTGACCCAGTAATTTAAACCTCTCATAAAAAGACTAGGCTAACATTTTAATAAACATTTAAGAAACCCATAATTCCAATCTTAAATAAAATTTCCTAAATTTTAAAAAAGGCAAGAATGGCTCCAAGTTTCTTTGTGAGTTTACATCATCTTGATAACCAAACCTAACAGTACAGAAGAAAATAAAATTATAAGATAAACCGCTTCAGGAACATAGATGCAAGTAGTCTCCTTCCCCAGAAAAGAAAATTATCAAGCTGACTTAACAGTATTAAAAACTGGGACTTGTTTCAGAAACACAAGGTTCATTTAATTTTAGAAAATAGAGTAATGTAATTCACACATTAAAGTATTTAAAGAAATAAATGGATGCTAATTTAAAAGATGCATAAAGGTCTTTTTAAGATTCAATATATATTCATAATTTCTAAAAAATCTCAGAAAACTATGAATATATGGAAACTTCCTCATCTTTTAATATGAATGTATATGCTGCTGCTGCTGCTAAGTCGCTTTAGTCATGTCATCTGTGTAAATATCTCTATATGTGTATTATATATAAATCTATATGTTATATAATAATATACATATTAGTCATGTTAAAAGTCATATTTAATTGTTAAACTTTGAAAGCTTTTTCTTCTGTGACTGGGAATGAGGTGAGGATGCTAGTCTTATCTCTTTTGTCCAGTTTTGCATTAGAGGATTTAGTGAGCATGATTTAAAAAGAAAGAAGAAAAAGAAGATAAAAGATTGAGAATAAAAAGAAACAAACTCTTACTATTTTCAGATTATAAGACTGTGAATGCAGAAAGTAAAAGACTCTATAGAAAAATCATTAGAATCATTAAGAGCTTCTAGCAAGGTTATGGGATATAAAAATAATATGCACAAATCATTTACCTTGCTATATAGCAGCCACAAATAATCATTTTAAAATAGAAACATCAAAAAAAACCTCAAAAATAATTACAGTAAAAGACCTCTACAGATAATATGATAAAACATTATTAAGAAACAGTAAACAGACCTAAATAAATGTCTGGAGATAGCAAGTTATGAGATCAAAGTTTTTTTATTTTATTTTAAAGATGTTTCTCTCCAAAAAAACACACCAATTCAATGCAATCCCTATAACAACTCAGAAGTGCTGATAATATATCAATATATAATACATATATCTCACTTTTTCTTTATGCATTTATCCATTAACGAACTCTTAAATTTTTTCAAATAATGCTATAATGAACGTGCATGTCGTAAAGACAAAGTGCAATGGTGATTGCCAGGGACAAGGAAGTGGGGAAACTGGGAAGATGTGGTTTAAGGCTACAGACTTGCAACTAGAAGATGAATAAGTTCTGTAGATCTAATGCACAGGGTACCAATTACAATTGACAATACTGTGATATAAACTTCAAAGTTGCTAAGAGACTAGATTTTAATTGTTCTCAATACAAGAAGAAATGATAAGTATTTGATGCCAGAGAGGTGTTAGCTAGCATTATTATGGTAATCAGATTACAATATATAAATGTATCAAACCAACACGTTGTACACCTTAAGCTTACAGTGTTACTTCCCTGGTGGCTCAGACAGTAAAGCGTCTTGCTTACAATGCAGGAGACCTGGGTTTGATCCCTGGGTCGGGAAGATCCTCTGGAGAAGGAAATGGCAACCCACTCCAGTACTCTTGCCTGGAAAATCCCATGGACGGAGAAACGTGGTGGGCTACAGTCCCTGGGGTCGCAAAGAGTCGGACATGACTGAGCGACTTCACTTTCACTTTCACATGTCAATTATATCTAAGTTTAAAAATCCAAAAAGAGTTATTTATCTCTTGATTTTATGGAGCTTTACAAGCTAATCTAAAATATATTCATAAGAATGGCCAAAAAAGCCCAAGACAATTGCATACCTTGTTGGTAAATCTTGCCTTATCTTGTATTAAAATGTATTGCAAAGCTATAGTAATTAAAATAGAGACAAACAGTCTAGTGGAGTAGAATTGCGTATGAAGAAGCATACCCATGCAAATGGGCTTACCAGGTGGTGCTAGTGATAAAGAACCTGCCTAGCGAGACATAAGAGATGTGGGTTTGATCCTGACTCAGGAAGACGACTTGGAGGAGGGCATGACAACCTACTCGTATTCTTCCTGGAGAATCCCATGGACAGTGGAGCCTAGTGGGCTACAGTCCAAAGGGTCACAAAGAGTTGGACACGACTGAAGTGGCTTAGCATGCACAAACACACCCATGTAAATATGGTTAAAACAATATTGGATACCAATGAAGACATAATACCTTTCCATAAATTGTAATGGGACACAACAACTCCAAGCACATAAAAAAAAAAAAAAAAAACTACATGAAAGGCAAAATTATATTTAAAAGATAATATGGGAGACTAGCTTCATGACCTTGAGTTAGAGGAGGTTTTTTTGTTATTTTTTAAACAATACATAGGAAGTGCTAACCACAAAGGAAATGATTAATAAGTGTGGTTATATTAAATTAAAAGAATGTATTCATCTAGTACCATAAAGAGAGTGAAAATAGGAGCCTTAGCTGTAAGAAGATATTTGTGGTATTTCTTAGTGACTAAGGTCTAAAATCCCAAATATATGTAGATCCTTATTTATTATGAGAATTACAAACCCAGATTGCCCAAGATTAAAAGCCTGATAGTACCTAACACTGATGACAATGTGGAGCAATGGGAACTACCTTATCCTATTGGTGGAGGTAGAAAGTGTCACAATTCCTTGACAAAGCATTAGGTATAAAGTTTAAGATGTATATCCCATGACCTAGGAGAACCACTCCCAGATATTTAGCCTAGAGAAACTCTTGTACACATAGAACACAAGAGTGTATTATCACTCTGCGATAGTTCCAAACTAGAAACATTCCAAACATCAATCCACAGTAGAAAGGATAAATACATTATGACATCTTCATTCAGTGGAGTATAGTAAGACAATGAACGTGAACAAACCACTGCTATACTCTTGAAAACCATGGATAAATCTCCAAAACATCATCCCAAGCAAGAAAAGTCAGGCACACAGGACTGACTATATGTGGCATTATTCAGTTCATATAAAACTTCAAACCTAAGCAAAAAGGAAAATTATATGTCTCAAGAATGGATTCATATATGACAAAACTACGATGCAAAGCACAGAGGTGATTGTGATAAAAACCAGGATTGGCTTTCCTTTGGAGCTAGAAGCCCCCTGAAGCCAGGAGCCACATCTTTTCATCTTTATCCCCAGCATCTAACACAAGCCAGACACACAGGTGGCACTCAAGACATTATTCTTTTCATTAGATACTCTGGGTGGTATCTACAATTTAAATTATTAAAGTGTAATTGTTAAACATCTTTATGGCCTAAACTTGTCTTCTTTCCAGGCCACAGGTCCCAGACAGAACATCACAGAACTATCCCTGCTGGTCTTGACTCCCTTGGCAGTGTTAGTCAAGAGCTCTTTCAATTTGTTGTTGTTTTTCAGTCATTAGGTTGTGTCTCTTTGCAACCCCATGGACTGCAGCATGCCAGACTCCTCTGTCCTCCAAAAATTAAAAATAAAATTTAAATGACTCATGGCTCTTCCCTACAAGGTTCACATCATGACAAAAGAGTGTAACATGTAAAAGCATTGCTAATGATTAAATACATACATGACACATCCCGTGTGAGAATGTTTGGCTTTCACCAGGATTTTTCCATCTTTTATCCAGGCACTCCCCCAAAGGAGGTTGGTATGTGGTAATTCAGCTAGGGAGGACAGGAGAGATGGGCTGGTATTCCAAATCTGAGCACTTCTGTTTACCACACTACTTGCTGCTTACCACTGGATTGCCCACCCCCACCCCCCAAAAAAGGTGTTTGGGTTTTTCCATACCAACAAACACGAATGAACTTTTTGGCCATACCACTACTTCTATTTGGCCAGACCACTTGGAGGAGGGCATGACAAGTGCTGATTTCACCTACCTCTCACCTCCACCTCCCCCCACCCACCCCACTCCTGGGTGTTTGCAGGAGAGGCTGGGAATGTGTGTTGGATTTTGATAATGAGGGTCAGGGACCAGGAAACCTGAGAAGGAGAGTGAAGGGCATTCCCCTTGGACACAGACGCTCCTCTGACAAGATACTGTATCTTAGAAAAAGAACCAGGGACTGAAGAGGGGCAGTGTCCATAAAAGAGCCTAAAGAGGAGGCATTTGGGTGTGCTGACCGGGGTGGGAGGCGGAGATGGCCTCCGGCTATGGGAGGTTGTTCAGGAGGCATCTCATGGGACACCTAGATGGATTGCACTGCCAGTTACTGTGTGTGCTTATTTCCCTAGTCTTATTCAGAAGCTTGTAGTGGAGTCTTGGTTAAATATTCCTGCCTGTTACCAGGTGCTGCCCACAGGGAAATAAGCAAAAAGCTGCAAGTCATTAAAATTTAGACAGGGAGTGGCACCACCTGAGGCCACCATGGTGATGGCAGCAATGACTTGCCAGGAGTCCCCAGGGAGAAGCTGAGCATCAGAAGACAGGAATCAAGGCTGCTAAACCCTGCATTCCCTCCTCAGCTATGCCCACATGACAGATACTTCCCCCTCCCCCGGTTAGTTTTATGAAGGGACTCAGAAGGTTTTGCTTTGTCAGGGCAGCTGGCTTTGGGCCAGCGCAGGGTGGCAGAGGGACTCTCTGTTTCTCACCAGCAGTCTCCATTTCCCCAGGAAGCAGGAGGACCAGGAGGACATTGGAGTAAGTGGCACAGTGGGTGATCACAAAGCAGGACACATGGGACTTGCGAAAATCTGCCTTCCAAATATATCTCAAAGGGTATTGGAGACAACTGTTGGTGGCTCCCCAGGACACGGGTGTGGAGTGCTGCCTAAAAAGTCCACTGCTCTCTGAGGCCTAATTTGTCACACTCAGGTCTGGGACAAGTATGGGCATGTTCTTGATTTAGTCTCTGTTTTGTCACTTTCCAAGGGAGAGATTTCCTGAGTCCAGCAGATCTCCACCACCACCCCACCCACCACCGTTGTGTTTTCACAGCTGTGTGCTGTGTTGCTGTCACCAGTTCATGGAAGAGAGACTTCCAGCATAGACAGGACTCCTGGTTGAGCTGAGAGCAAGCTGAGTCCTGGATGAGGTTTTAGAGGCAAAAACAAACAACTCAGGTAGGAAAGCTGGGGCAGGACCATTTGCAACCAAGGCTGACTCAGAAGAGAATTCCCTTCCAGAATCCAAGATTCCAGACCCCAGGGTCTAACGTCCTGGAATCAGGCTCAACATGTAATCAAGGCTATGAAAAAGGAGACCATCTTTGCCTGTCAGTTTTCACTAAATTGTGGGGAAGTGATGATTAACTAGAGCCCACGACAGACAGTTTCTTAAAATACCAGGGAGAAAAGCCACATACCGCTCGGAGGTGTACTGCTACTGCGGCCACAGGAACAACAAAGGCATCTCACATGTAGCTCCCATCTACAGATCCAAGATTTCCTCCTGCCAGCTGGGCTTTCAATCCAAGAAAGGACTGAGAGGCATTGATATTCCAGTTCTGGATTATCCCTGCAAGTGCTGCCTCTCCAAATACAGCTACAAAGCGGGGTCTTAGGAAAACAAACGGTCTTATAAACCTGAAAATAGCCAAAGCAGCACATTATTTTGAGTCATATCATTGCAGTTCTGCTGAAACTCTTAGTTTATTTCCACCTGGGATTTTTGCACAGGATGAGATTGGTGGGGAGTAGGTGGAAGCCTCTCCAGGCACTGTTGAGATGAGAGAAGAATAGAATGGAGTGGGTGCTGAGAAAATCCACAAGGCAACTTGACTTAATTCATGCCAAGACCTTTCCCTCCAGATGACCTCCACTCCTGTGAACTGGAGATGGCCCCAGCTGGTGAGAAACTCTAAATCTCGCACTTGTCCAAAGACTAAGGAGGAAAATATACTTTCATAGATGGCAAAGGCACTGGAGAGAGGCACAAAATTTTTACTTTTAATAAAAATAAAATTGGATACTGTGTTGAAGGAAATGAAAATGGACTTCTGAAAAGAGATACATTGGTGGTTCTGAGCAATGAAACATAGTCTTCTGGGTTTCATAGACTGAGGCACATATCCTATAAAAACTGATAACTCAAAAAAAAAAAAAGGAGAGAGAGAGAGATGGGAATTCTGGACAAGCTGTGCTCCTGTCGCCTGGACAGAGATCTCCAAATTAAATTGCTTACATGCTGGCTGTGCTTGACAAGTGTCTGATTTGGCCATTTCCACCCAAGTCCTTGGTGGTAAGCAGTTTGGAATCCACACTGTGCCTCTGTCCTCAGACCATGATGTGCTTTGCTGGCCATCAGATCCTTTCATTTGCCAAGTGCCTCGTGGCCTGGTCCAGCAGAGTGCTCTTCGCCAAGCTCTAGGCTTTCCGCCCTCCCAACTATAAAGTCCTGCCTCCCTTTGAGTCCAGTGCTCTACCCAAGCCACTTGGCAGCTTGGAAATAAATGGAAGTCCACAAATCGGCAGTGTGAGCAGCTGGCCTCTTACTCTACCTGCAGATAAGGTCATTGCTAATGCAGTTCACTCCAGAGGAAGCTAAAGAGGACATATATTGGGAATCTTTCCTCTTCTTGGAAATTATTCTTCTTATTGCTTTTCAAAAAAATAATTACAATTAAGGGGACTGAATTACAAGTGTCTGTAAGATGACCATCAATTAGATCTTGAACAAAGAATCATATTTCAGATATTACAGTCTTAAAACTTATATCCACAAAACCCCCTAAGAATTGTGTGCTCCCGGAGAAAGCAATGGCACCCCACTCCAGTACTCTTGCCTGGAAAATCCCATGGATGGAGGAGCCTGGTGCGCTGCAGACCATGGGGTCATGAAGAGTCGGACACGACTGAGAGACTTCACTTTCACTTTTCACTTTCACTTTTCACTTTCATGCATTGGAGAAGGAAATGGCAACCCATTCCAGTGTTCTTGCCTAGAGAATCCCAGCGACGGGGGAGCCTGGTGGGCTGCTGTCTATGGGGTCGCACAGAGTCAGACACTACTGAAGCAACTTAGCAGCAGCAGCAACAGCAGAGAAGTTAATCCCTTTAGCCCTGAAATATTCAACATGCAGACACACACACAATTTCTTTTTCAGGATGCCCAAACCTTTACAAAAACTGAGATTTGATTATCTGATGTGGAAATAAACATGAGTCAATCCTGCTTCTTAACAGACTGCCATGTGTGAAAATGGTTTCAATGGGAACAATAAAGGTATTATGATGACTTTTTTCTTGTATTAATCTTCTGGGTCTCATGGGGAGTTTACCCTTCCTGGACTCTAGGAGGCAGAGGCAGTGGACATCTCACACAAAACCCCCCTTTTGGGAATGGCTGGAACATCCCCCAGCAGGCTAGACAGTAAATCACTGGTCTCTGCTTGCAGGATGGTTTTCAATTGAATTCAGCAAGTATTTATCGAGCTCCTTGCTGTGAGCAGGATGAAAGATGGAGAAGTACCTCCACCTCCCTCGCCTTGGGGCAGGGTGGATTGATGGCTCCAGCTGGAGAGCAGGATGAGCCAGGCTGTGGGGAGAAGCTCCCTGACCTCAGCAAGGTCAGGCTTTGGGATGAGTCAGGTTTTAGGGTTTGTTTCTACACTCTTCACCCCGAGTCCCCAGCAAGTTACATCTGAGGCAGCTTGGAAGGAAAAGGTAATTTAATACTCCCATCCCCAGACCAGAGGCAGAGGGAAGAGGAACGGTGAGACATGGCTGGCTATGGTCTAAAGAGCAGTCAGACTTGTGGCAGGGAGTAAGGCAGGGAGTGGATTAAAAATCCACTCAGTTCCCCAGCTATTGAAAGCCAACCAAGAAAATCCCCTGAATCCATTGGATCCCCCAAATTTCATTTCCAGAGGGCAATTACTCCACAGTGATAATGGTCCTAGGGATCTCAGCTTTCTTCAAAATGGTATTGGATGATTTCAGTTATGATAAAGAACACAGGCTCCAGGGTAAGTCTTCTTGGGATTAAATCCTGGCTCTGACACTTGTAAACCTCTATTTTCCCACCTATAAAGAAGGATAAGAGTAATAACACCTCCCTGATAGGATAATATGAAGCACAAAGAGATCATCTAAGTCAAGTAAGCACAGGACCAGGCACCAGGATTCAGTAGTGTTGCCTACTGTTTCATTTATTTCTTCAGCAAATATATAAGTATCTACTCGGACTGGTGTCAAGCCTCCATGTTCTTTAGACCTCACAGAAACAAATGCAACAGAATCCTGTTCTGTGGGAATGTATAAGAGAGGAGTGAAGCCAATTACACTGCCATTGAAGAGTGCTATGAGAAAGGAAGCCAGGAGGCTGTTGGAACATGAAGGTCCCCTGGCCCAGTCAGGTTTCTTGCAGGGTTCAATTCCTAGTTTGCCTTAAAGGGGGAATAGAACTCACTTGGTGTAGAGAAATAAGAGGAATCAGAAGGGCACCTCAGAAAGGTATTATTGACAAGCTCCCAACACACAGAGCCTATAGAGGCTCAATAACTAGGAATCTCTGGCAGTAACTCAGTCCATGGGAAACAAATGCTGGGATTGAGGGCAACAGAGTCCAGAAATATTTAGGAAGTAAAATTGGCAGAACTCCGAGGTTGGTGGGATATAGACCATGGAGGGAAAAATCAAGACCGGGCTTCTAGTGTGGGAAGATTAGTGGAGACTGGTGCCAATGTCAGAAACAGAGAAAGCAAGAGAAGGGCAGGAGGGTAAGGAGCTTGGGTCTGGAGCAAGTTGGATTGGGCCAGAGGTAGGACAGTCAGGATGCAGGGCAAGGTGACCATGATGATGGGGGCTGAAGTGGGTGACTGGGCAGACAGAGTGCCCAAGCAGGAAGGGCTTCAGTCTGCTTCTGTTGGAACTCTAGAGGAATCCCTCACCCTCTGCCATCCAGCACTGGCTCCAGCCGTGATGCTGGATGTGGCTGCTGAACATCCTGCACACACCTGCTGAAGAAATGTGAAGGCATCATGACTTTTCCATTACTTGCAGATGGTCCATGAAGACACTGGTTCTCTTACACTGGTTCTCTTGCCTCCTGCCTCTGCCCTCAAATACATCCTCTCTACCCCTGCAGACTGACCTCTTTACAAGACTACATAAACCAGTTTACTTCCTTGCTTAATAATCTTCAATGGCTCCCCAGTGCCTTCACAATACAAGCAAATCTCTACAGAATGGAGATTCCATAACTTTCTGTTCAAATAGTGTCTACATGGTTTCCAAACAACTCAGGGGAAAAAGGAACAAGTGCAATCAGCTACCTGGATACTTTAGAACAGGTAGAGATGGTTCCAGAATCCTTTAGTATCTTCAGCCCCTTTATCACATTGAGCAATATTCCAGCCCCCAATATTGCCAGGCACCTGTGTGTTCTAGAATTTCAGTAAAGGCAAGGCTCAGATGCCAGAGGACTCCCTGCCTTATGCAAGGTCTTCATGTTGTGGGCCCTGCCACCGCTCTTTCTCTCTTTCTCCTTCTTCACACCCACTGTCATACCCCAGGAAAACACACAGGAGCTGCACATATCTGATGCCATCCCTTTCCATATCAGACATCCACACATGCCTTTACTTTTTTTTTCTATAACCCTAATGCTCTTTCATCAACTCCCCTCCCTTTTTTTTGCCAGACTATTTAAGACATCTTGAAATTCACCTCCTTCAGATTCTTCCAGAAATCTCTGATGCTTCAGGTCAACTAGGTATCTTGCTTCTCTACTCCTACACCGGGGCTTCCTTCCCTCCACCATGTCACTTCCCACACTGCTGTCCTTGCTGCCTCCTCCTCTAGCTGGTGAGTTCCTTAAGGCCAGAGGCTGTGTCCTGTCCCTCTTTGTGTCACTACTGCTTAGCACAGAGACCCCGCATGGAGTAGTGTTGACCCAGTAAGGCATAGTAGCTAAAATAAATGCACCACCTAAAGCTGAGAATTATATTTTATTTTGTTTGGTGGACTTGTTGAGGACTCAAGCCCAGGAGGCAGCCTCTCAAATAACTCTGAGTGACTGCTTCCAAGAGGAAAGGGAGGAGCCAGGATACACAAGAGTTTTGCACAAAAACCACGTAGTTGCAACATCAAAGATTATCACTAATTAAAGAAACCAGACATCCCCAGTTAACAAATTAAGTGCTTTTCTCTGCATGGGAAAATGCAAGAGTCTAGGCTCAATGAAATCGTTCTTTTGATAGGCACCTTGGTATCCTGTATTTGTCCATCCTGAATCCCCTCAGTAGGCACAGGTCATGTCTGCAGTGACTGCTAGCTTGATGGCTACAACATCCTTTGTTTACTGATACAGCAGGCAACAGTTTTTGTCCACAGAGGCATCCAGAATAGATAAACTAATTTCTCTAAAAACTCATGACGGAATGTGTTTCTCTGGCATGAGGTTCATCTAAATGCCAGACAGCTGCTCAACAGTTGTAGCAGTCAGCAAGGCCAGCAGTAGCATCCATTGCTGAGCATGAGGCCTTGTTAAAACACCAAGCGGGGTGTTGCTGTAGGAAGTACTGTTTGCTAAAGGATAGGAGAAACAGGATTATGAAGTGGAGCAAGTGGCCTTTTAGGAGTGGCGCCATTTAACTGTTTTATCTTGTCTTCTCCATTATTCTGAGAAACTGGGGTGGAAAATGAATATTAGACATTCTCCAAAGAAAATACGTTCATAACTTTCCATTTAGACAGTATCTGCATGGTTTCTAAAGTAGATGGAAAACTGGAAAGAAAGTCCCTTGCTCAGCTATCTTGACTGAGTAGGTATGGTCTCAGAATCCCCCAGCATCTTCAGCCTTTTCATTCTGGTGGCTGACACCCTGGCTGCACACAGCCCAATACTCCAGGGAATCCTTCCTGGCATTTTAGAATTACTAAAGCATCTTCGAGACCACAGAATCCTATAGTCTCATTACAAATATCAAAAGAACTAATGCTCAGGCACACTTTAAAGTACATGTGTATTTCATCCGATTAGAGTAGGAAATGGCAACCCACTCCAGTATTCTTGCCTGTGAAGCCCCATGGACAGAGGAGACTGGAGGGCTGCAGTCCACGAGGTTGCAAAGAGTCAGACACAACTGAGCATACTCCATCCGATTAAGAGCACACCTAAAATATCAAGAAACTCGACAGTATTCCAAGCTCAAAGGATTAAAGATGCATTCCTTTAAGGGTTTTGAGTATGAGGTCCCTCCCTCCAGGAGCTCAAAGTCTGGTGAGGAAACAGATAATTGAAACTGGAAATCATGAGCAAAGTACAGGAATTAGTGTAAACACTAGCAAGAGCGGGCAGTCAACTTAGAACAGGAAAATCATCCTAGCCTCTTACAATTGGAAATATCTGGACTGAGCCCTTGTGTATGTGTAGCCAGGTAAAGAGGTTGGGTGAGTAGGCAGCACGGTGTCCTAGAAAAAAAGGTACTGCATATATTACAAAAGACTTGAGATAAGAAATCATAGCAAGTTTTGAAGATAACAAATGGTTCAGAAAAACTGAACCTTGGATTCAGAGATTAGGTAAGGAGGGATGAGCCAGGAAGCTTGAAAAGGGAGCCTAGGCCAGACTGAAGTGACTTGTATTGTATTGGTAAGACATAGTGACGCTGAGCAACTCAGACCTTTTTCCTAAAGTCAATGGGGAGAAATTAAAGAGGAGTGATGTGAGCAGAGAAGCATTTTAAATCACTTCAGTCTGGCTGCAGGGGGAGAAAGGACTTGAGAACCAATAGGAAGCCACAGCCAGACAAGAGAGGAGCTGAGAAGGGGCAGCAGGAATGGAGTAAGGGGGCATTGAGAAACATATAAAGGAGACTTGAGGGTTCTTGGTTATTAATTGACATGAGAGGTTAGGAATAGGAAGCAATCAAGGGTGATATTAGGTTCTGAGTTGAGTGACTGGTTGATGTCAATTCTGTGAATGAAGAATACCCAAGAGGAGACACCAGGATGGGATCAAGACTTAAGAACTATCATTTATTGAGCACTTGCTATATGCCAGGATGAAGATCACTGCTTTTCATGTTATTACCTAATGTAATCCTTGAAAAGTAGTGAAAGTGTTGGTCACTCAGTTGTGTCCAACTCTTTGTGACCCTATGGACTATAGCCTGCCAGGCTCCTCTGTCCATGGAATTCTTCAGGCAAGAATACTGGAGTGGGTAGCCATTCCTTTCTCAAGGGGATCTTCCCGACCCAGGGATTGAACTCAGGTCTCCTACACTGTAGGTAGATTCTATACTATCTGAGCCATTACTGCAAATGTTATCAAGTAGGTGATATTTTCTGCCTAGTTTACAAACAAGATACTGCAGCACAGAGATACTAAATATTTTTTCCCAATATCTCACAACTCCTAAGTGACTGAGCCAAGATTCAGACATAGGATTGGGTAGAAATCAACAATTCTGTTCAGTTTTGAATGCTAATTAGACACACAAATGGAGCAATCAGATAGATAGCCAGAGCCCAGATTTCAGGAGAGAAGTCCACCCCAGTATCCTGGATGTCAAGAGGAGAAAGGGCTTCAAGAAAGAGGGAGTGATTGACAATGCAAATGCTACTAAGAGATCAATGCCAAGACAGAGACTGGATCTTAGATTTGGGAACATGGATGTCATGGATCGCAGCAAGAGTGGAATTAGGAAAAGTGAAGACAAAAGCTCTTTGAAGTGGGCTCAAAAATAAAAATGGGAGGTAGGGTCATGGAGACAGTAACTATACACTTTTTCAAAGAGCTTTGCTACTAAAGGGATCAACTGGGCAGAAGAGAGGACGTTTTGTTGTTAAAACAACACATGCTTGCATGCTATTGAGAATGAGCCAATAGGGAAGGGAACATTGATATTTTAAGAGAGAGAGACTGGAAAGTCTAGGAGAAAAACTCAGATTCAGGTGGAATGGTTGGCTTCAGACAGGAGCAAAAGGGATGCCTCCATTGTCCTAAGTGGAATGGCTGAGTCTTTAGAGGCAAAAGGTTGCTGGATGTTCTGATGGAAATTTGGAGCTGTCTTCTCATTTTTTCTGTTTTATCAGTGAAAGAAGAAGCAAAATTACAGACTTAAAGTAAGGAGATACCAGAAGTTTGAGAACAGAGAAATGTGTGAAACACTGTGTACATCTGGGGACCTACTTGAGATCTGTGATGATGAACTCAAAATGAGAGCTGATGTTTTTCTCCAGCTGTGTGTAGATTCTAAGATGCAACTGTAGAATGGGTAGAAAGTTGACTTTATCCAACAGGAATCAGATTCTTTTCAGGGAAGTGCAATGAGAGGAATGAGAAGCAAGGGTAGATTCAAGAATAAATAGTGATGAAATTTAAATTTGAAAATAAGGGAAACAGGGGTGACGGACAGTGAAAGTGTCTGGGCTCCATATTAGGATCCCAGGGAGTCAAGGAATTGCTGGAGTGAAGTCAGGAAAGGAAATGAATGGGAAAGTTGGCTGAAGTCAGAGTTTGCTAAGCTTTAGGCTAAGACTTTGAGGTTACGGTCATTACTCACAAGAAGGTATTCAGTGTGTCCATGAGAGTGGATGAAGAGGTGGAGTGGAGGATGATCTCAGTGAAGATGAGACAGGTAAGCAACTGAGAGTTCATGAAATTGGATGCCTCATTGCACGAAAGTCAAAGTTACCAAAAATGATGGCAAGTGAAGAAGATAAATATTGTGAGCCAGATGGATGACTTATATCTGAAGAAGAGTAAAAGGACAGTATATAATTGCAACAAATCAGATGATAGGCAAGGGAAACAGGAAGAAGGAAGAAAGGATCATTAGGATACGTCAATCAGGAGCGAGGAGGACATCTGACTCAAATCTAGGCTCTGACAGAGAAAAGACAGCCTCCACTTGAAAAGGCTTCTGAGGAAGCCAGGTCCTTGGGGGAAAGTCAGCTATTGGCACAAGAAAGGAAGTGAAGGGACCATTCAGAGACAAGGTCTTTCCAGGAGGCTCAAGGCACATGTAGAGGGGGTTAGCCAGTAGGGAGTGGGCCACCCAGAGCTGTGTGGATGAGGAAAGAGATCCAGTGCCTGGGGTCCACAGTGATGAGATTGATCCTGATTGTCCTTTTGGATTTCTGTGTCACAAGTCCTCTTTGGGGCGTACTGAATTTGAGGTGCCTGCAGGGCATCCAGGACCCCATTGATGTCCAGTGGGTGGTGGCAGCTACAGGTCTGAGACAGAAAAGAGAGCACCAAGCTAGAGATGGAGTATTTCTGAAGAGTGGGCTGCTGGCAGGTGACAGTTGAAGCCGCAGGAATGTGTCAGACCATCCCCAGGTGTGGGCACTGTGAGAAGAGAAGAGGACCCAGCACAAAGTTCCTGGGAACACCAACATTAAGAAGTGGAAGAGATTAGGAATGTCACTCAGGAGACAGAAGGAACATCCAGAGGAGATGGAGGAAAACTCAAAAGCTGTGGGGCCATGGAAATGTTGCCTGTTGGAAATGCTGCAGAGAGGTCAGATGAGGTAAGGAAGGAAAACTTTCCATTGCATTTAGCTACAGTCACTGGTGCCCTTGGAGAGAACCATTGCAGTGGCTCCATGAAGGAACAGACTGGGCTGGAAATTCCCCACCTCTACCGCCACCCCTTGCAGCAGTACCTTAAAAAATCTTCTTGACTTCTGAATCTTCATTTTTTAACCTGGAAATAGGGGCACTGATCCCAATCATATGAGGTTGTGATTAAGTAAAATCAGGTACAAGTGTGTTTGGCAAAGAGCAAATATGGAATAAACAGTAGTTATGGTAAACAGGACAAAGAGTAGGTGTGCAATAATCAGTAATTATGGTAAACACTATAAGAATTTATTGCTGCTGCTTGGCTATAAAGGATCTGAGAAATAAGATTGGAGCCAGAATGTATGTTTCATAAATTTTTAAATGTCTTTAACATGGAATAGATTCAGTGAATCTATTCACTGAAGCATGTTTAGAG
This sequence comes from Bos indicus x Bos taurus, assembly GCF_003369695.1. Classification (NCBI taxonomy): domain Eukaryota; kingdom Metazoa; phylum Chordata; class Mammalia; order Artiodactyla; family Bovidae; genus Bos; species Bos indicus x Bos taurus. The sequence goes on from NC_040076.1 coordinate 128,584,112, forward strand.
ATAGAAAATATAGCTGTAGAAAATGAAGAAAACTGTCCCTTGTTGAAATGAACCCATGACCTTGGCTGTATTAGCTCCATAGTGAGGAACAGAGCTGACTAGAACATTTTCAGATACATTTGGAAAAGCCACCAAGGTTCCCAGAAAGTGTAGCTAGCTGTTCGGAAACCTTGGGAAATGCCATCCATAGCTTCAATAGACCTTATCATTCCAGCTAGAATATGCTTTCTAGAATGGAATGTTGCTGATTATACAGCCAGGCTATGATTTTCTGATTTGTGCAACAACATCTCTCTGGGAAGAAGATAGATTGTCATGCGTTGAATTCCTAACCAGATGCCTAATTTTGTCCACGGTACTGTAAATCTTGATGCGTTACCTGAAAAGAAACCTTTGATTTCTAAAAAGTGAATATTATAGAGCTTTCTATGACCCAGAGAGACTTGTGAAGCAGGCATAAGCCATGTGGCATGGATTTTTGCCAGCTGCATTCAGGTGCTGAATAGAGAAAACAGCAAATGCTGATCCTGGCCAACTGTCACCCTGGGTCCAGTGACCCCTCACCTTCAACAACTTCAATTGCTGAAAGTCTGAATTAGCACCAGGAATTAGTGAGGAGACGATGCTACTCTTTAGCAAATAAAGTACAAAAGAGTTAATAATTCACATCTGAGTCATCAGGGTATTTTTGGTCTCTAAACGGTCTGCAGGAGAACCATCCAAATTTCAGTCACCTCTCCAGGCCTGGGGGAAGAGGAAAGGTGAGATCCGAAGACTACAAAAGCAGCTTGTAGGCTATCAGGAAACAAACTCAACCAGAATTTTCAATGTTAACTCAGTTTACCTCCTTCAGGAAGTCCTCCTTGATACGCTTAGGAGGTTGGCTCTGTGTCCCCATGGTCTCCCCTGCTTAAACTCTCAAAGCTCTTATTTATTGAAAGTTCCAGAATGTCTTTATAAAAATGGATGAATGTGCCTCAATCTGGTGAGCAAAGGCCACTTGGAACTGTAGTTCCCTATCCTTTTACAGAAGATTGAGGAAAGACCAATTGTCCCTGTCAACAACTGTGGGGGGAGAGGCCACTGCAACATTAAGAAAAACCTCCAACTGGCACATGCCTGCATATTCCAAGTTCTCAGGAGGAGTTTGTTGAAATTATGTAATTGATGGAATGTTTTGTTTGTGGCCTGAATCACCTCTTGTCCGCCAGTTCTTTGAACTCATATCCCAGCGCTTGTATTTCCCTCTCTGCTGTGGTCTTTTGTCTGCTGCTTTGAGAAGCTCTGGAGGGAGACTCTAGAGAGCAGGTTGAATTGGTATCAATCAGACAAGGCCTTTAAAAGAGGTACTGAGGTTCTAGACTGGTCTCCAATAAAAAGTTAAGAGTTTTTAGAATAAAATCGAGGCAAGAACATTGTAAGTAGTAAGAGGCCTGAGCACAGTGGAGAGCAGAGGGACTCGGGAGAGCTCTGATGTGACTACAGCACGAGGCAGGACAGGGTGTGTATGCGAACCACTGACCATGTTCTGAGGGGTCTGGAGTGCAGCTCCAGGACTGTGAATATAATTTAGCGGGCAATGAGAGCCAAGGAAGGTTCTGAAGGGGAAAAAGTGAGAGTGTTAGTCACTCGGTTGTGTCTGACTCTTTGCAACCCCATGGACTGTATCCCACCAGGCTCCTCTGTCCCTGAGATTATCCAGGCAAGAATACTGGAGTGGGTTGCCATTCCCTTCTCCGGGGGATCTTTCTGACCCATGGATTGAACGCAGCTCTCCTGCATTGCAGGCAGATTCTTTTTTTTAAATATAAATTTATTTATTTTAATTGGAGGCTAATTACTTTACAATATTGTATTGGTTTTCTGAGTCACCAGGGAAGCCCTCTGAAGCAGAGGTTTCTGACAAAAACTGTTACTTACAAGACAAGATTGCCCGAATTTGCATTAAAAGGATAACTTTCTTAAGTATCCATTGTTTAAATACTAAGTACTTTTAGGAATAGTCACTATTTCTTGAAATTGAGACATGTGGTTCTCTTTCATAGGTATACACACAAGGTCATTTATCTGACAAATTTGTAATTGAATCCCTACTGCTCACATCACACTGAAGCAGGCACTATGAGGTTGCAAAGATATCTAGAAGCAGATTCCCGCCCTCTGGAGGCTTAACACTTAGAGGAAAGATGAGGCAACTATAGTAACACAAATATCTGTGTGATCAGAAGTAGCAAAAACCTACCCAAGTTAGCTACAACTGGTAAGAGACTTAAGCTGTGAAAGTGTTCATGATAAAGATACAGAGGTCTTTGTAAAGATACAAGGACCCAGGAAAGGGCAGAACAGCTGAGCGTCCCCAAGGGCTGACAGGAGAGACTAGGGCCAGCTCACCCTGCCCCACCACCCCATTCTTCACCTGTGGCCACCACACTGCAGCACAGATGGCTGCCACTTGAAGTCAATGCCTTTCGGACCCAAAGTAGGATTTCCAGGACACAGAACCCAGTTGGCCTGATTTGGGTCAGGTGTCCAGCCTGGTCCAATCAGCTGTGGGGTGGAGATGGGTCACCTGGTGTAACCATGACCCCTCCCCTGTGGCAGTGGGTAGCACTCTGTCCAAAGAGGAGGCCGTTGTGGGGTGGACAGATATCCCCTAACACTCCACCCTTGCCAGAGTGATCTCAGGACTTCAGAGGGCAAGTTGTCTGGGGTTCAGAGGAGGATAAATCACTGCCAGCTGAGGGGTGCTTGGAACCTTCGTGCCTTCAAGGATCAAGGACCTACGGGAGGGGAAGAGCCCACTAGCAAGATAGACTTGGGAGGAGGGAGCTCACACCACATCCAATGGGTGCAGCTTTATCTCTTCATGAAGGACTGAATGCTGTTCTGTTCACATAAAGTCTGCAAATAGAGTCAAATTAAAAGAGGTGGAAAACAGAAAATGACTTCACCATTGACGGTCTCGACACCAGCCTTTTTGTATCTTTGCCCCAGAAGGAAGGATACATGTCTCAAGGAGACAGTCTGGGAGACTTTGTGGCACAAGATGACCAGCCACAGTGGGATCCTCAGAGATGACCATGCAGGCACCCAAACTGGCAGCAGAGAGGGCCCCAGAGGGGCAGCTGGGGCTCTAAGGCCTTTGTGGGATGGGAGGGTTGGCACTGGCAGACTCTGCTTTGCCCAGGGGTGGTCCCAGCACAGAGATGAGGAAGCTGAGGGTCAAGCACCATCTCCACACAGTGTGTAATTCTAAAAGATACAACATGTGCTTTCAGACCTGAAGGCACCATAGAGAATGTTCAGGGCTGGGACCTAGCAGTGACCACAGGCATCATCCAGCGCAACCACAGGAATTAGCTGGGCCTAGAGGGGCGTCTTCCAGACCCATGGAGTGCTGCTTCCTCTGTGCTTACTGCCTCCATGACACAGCCTTGCTGGAGCTGACCTTCTGTAGTGTCACAGGTACTTGGTGTTGGCCAGGACCAACTTCACAACCACTCAATCCTCATTCAGTGTCACACTTTCCATCTTAGGGCTTCTTCCTTCATTACTTTTTTTTTTCTTCCCTCCTTTACTTATTCATTCATCAAATAGTATAAAACTCCTATGTGTCAGGCACTGTGTGAGGACCACATGATTGAGATAGGCAGTCCCTCTCCTCATGGACTTCTTAGATGATGAGAGCAGAAAGAAACTCACACACACAGAATAAACAGACCAGCAAAGGTAAAGATGCTTCCCTAGTGGCTCAGACGGTAAAGAATCCATCTGCAATGTGGGAGACCTGGGTTCGATCCCTGGGTTGGGAAGATCCCCTGGAGGAGGGCATGGCCATCCACTCTAGTATTTTTGCTTGGAGAATCCCCATGGACAGAGGAGGCTGGGGGGCTACAGTCCATGGTGTCACAAAGAGTCAGACACGACTGAGTGACTAAGCACAGCACAGCAAAGGTAGAGATAAGTCCCATGAAGGAAAATATCAAACTGTAGAAGAAACGGGCTAGGGGCTATTTTACGTGATCTTACACAGATGGTAAATCATCTCACCAATCTCTCTAAGGAGAGGACACTTAAGACCTAAATGATAAGAAGCTGGCCCTGGTAAGTGTCATTTCAGGCAACACTCAGCATGTGCAAAGGCCCTGAGGTCAATGTGAGATTGGTGGGTCGGGGTGGAGTCCAGTGACTGAGGGAGGGCCATGTGAGGTGAGAACAGAAATGGACAGGGGCAGGTCATGGAGGCCTGAAACCATGGTAGGAGCTGAATTTTGTGCAACATGAAATGGGAAGCCTTTAAAGGGTTTTAAGCAGATGTGTGTTACCAGACAATTTAAACATTAAGCAGAAAGTTTCAGCAGCTGTGTGAAGAGTGGATGAGAGAGAGCAAAGTGACACAGGAAGATCAGTTAGGAGGCTTCCATGGTGTCTCTAGGTGAGAGAAATGGTGCTAGATCAGGAGGAGGACTGTGGAGATGGGGAAATGTGGACAGATTAGAGATACAGATGACAAGATAGTGCTGTGTGCTGGTTGGCTGTAGAGGCTAAGGGACTCTTAGGTTTCTGGGAAGGTACTGTGTTCTGGAGGGAATAATTAAGAGTCCCAATTTGGAAGGGTTAATTTTGTCACGTCTTTGAATTTTCTAGGTACAATCAGGTTTGTGCAAAACTGGAGTGCCAAGGAGACCTCCAGGGAGAAGCCTCTAAAGTAAGCTTCCATAAAGTTGTTTTGTTGAGAGGATTCAGAGGACTCTCACCAAACCTGAGGGCACAGATTGCAGACAGGCTTCCCAGGGAGCTGCAGCCAGCAAACCCTGAGGACAGAGGCCAGGAACCTGCAGTGTCTCTGCCTCTGTGACTTGATGGATGCCTGTGGACTCGCTAAGTCTGGGACTCTGGTCTGTCTTTATGTCCCTCTTTCTCGATGTCTGCTGTGTGTGTTTCTGCATTTTTCTCCACATCGCTGTTTGCCTCTGTATGTCTGTCCCTCTGAATGTGTGTCTATGGGAGTCTATGGGAGTGGGTGTGGGCTTCTCCTTGGGTTTTTGGTCTCCAGGATTAGTTCTCTCCTTTCTTCTCTTCGTGTTCAAGAGTATCTGTGTGCTTCTGTCCCTGTCCTGTCTGTCTCTGCTGGTCTGTCTCTCCAGCAGTACTCTCTCTTAAACTGCTTTCTTTCCCCTTCTCTCTCTGTTCTGTGTGAAGGTGACTTTAGTCTCTGCCTCCATACAATGTTTATACCATTTTCTGATTTGCCTGCACTAACCGAGACTGACCACCAACTCTGAATTCCAATTCCAAATTCCTGGGAAACAGGATCTGATTGGCCCAGCTTGGCTCAAGTGTTATTTTCTTGTTCAATCTATCCATGGACAGGAAAGCTTGAAGCTGGAGCAAGGAAATGTCAGGTAATATAAAACGACTGTGTGCTACTGATGAACAGAGCACAAAGGTCCTGGCCAATGGAAAAGAGAAAGAGGACAAAAGACTTAGCAAAAAAGATAAAATGACCACTATTTAGAAACATTATAAACATCTAACTAGAAACACTAGCAGGATCGAACAGTATAGGGAAGCTTGGCAAAATGCTGGATTAAAGGCAATCCAGTAATTAAACCCTAAAAATCAGTATCATTTCTTTACATGTTTCTTTATACCAGTGATAACCAATTAGCAAATGTAATTTTTAAAAAATATAAGGCATCTGTGAAAAAGCATACAGTTAATAATTACTTTTGATGGTGAAACACTGAATGCTTTCCTGAAGATTGGGAATAGTTCAAAGATTTCTCCTCTTGCCAATTTTGTACAACGTTTTACTGCAAATCCTTATACACAAAAAATAATTTAAGAGAATTTAGATCTACATGTAAAAGCTAGAAACATAAATTTTCTTGAATAAGATAAAACATACAGTAATATCTTTGTGACCATGAGTAAGTAAAGATTTTAAAATTGAAACTCAAAAGGAACCAACCATAAAAGGAAAAAAGATAAATCAGGCTTCCATAAAATTAATACTTTTTTCTCATTAAAAGTAACCATTAAGAAAATGAAAATGCAAAATACAAACTGGAAAAAATATTCATAATATATTTATCTGACAAAAGGCTCATATCTAACAGACTGAAGTGGGGAAGATGTGCTGAGAATTTCTACAAGTCAACAATGAAAAGATAATTCAGGAAGAAAGATGGGCAAAGGATATGAAAAGTCACTTCACAAAAAATTAGGCAATAAGCACATGGAAGGGTGCTCAACATCATTAGTCATCAAGAAAATGCAAATTAAAAATCACAATGAGACACATTTTGTATTCACTAGTATCAGTTCAGTTCAGTTCAGTTCAGTCGCTCAGTCATGTCCGACTCTTTGAAACTCCATGAATCGCAGCATGCCAGGCCTCCCTGTCCATCACCAACTCCTGGAGTTCACCCCAGACTCACGTCCATCGAGTCAGTGATGCCATCCAGCCATCTCATCTGTCGTCCCCTTCTCCTCTTGCCCCCAATCCCTCCCAGCATCAGAGTCTTTTCCAATGAGTCAACTCTTCACATGAGGTGGCCAAAGTACTGGGGTTTCAGCTTCAGCATCATTCCTTCCAAAGAAATCCCAGGGCTGATCTCCTTCAGAATGGACTGGTTGGATCTCCTTGCAGTCCAAGGGACTCTCAAGAGTCTTCTCCAACACCACACTTCAAAAGCATCAATTCTTTGGTGCTCAGCCTTCTTCACAGTCCAACTCTCACATCCATACATGACCACAGGAAAAACCATAGCCTTGACTAGACGGACCTTTGTTGGCAAAGTAATGTCTCTGCTTTTGAATATGCTGTCTAGGTTGGTCATAACTTTCCTTCTAAGGAGTAAGCGTCTTTTAATTTCATGGCTGCAGTCACCATCTGCAGTGATTTTGGAGCCCAGAAAAATAAAGTCTGCCACTGTTTCCCCTGTTTCCCCATCTATTTCCCATGAAGTGATGGGACTGGATGCCATGATCTTCGTTTTCTGAATGTTGAGCTTTAAGCCAACTTTTTCACTCTCCTCTTTCACTTTCATCAAGAGGCTTTTAGTTCCTCTTCACTTTCTGCCATAAGAGTGTTGTCATCTGCATATCTGAGGTTATTGATATTTCTCCCGGCAATCTTGATTCCAGCTTGTGCTTCTTCCAGTCCAGCATTTCTCATGACGTACTCTGCATCCACTAGTATAGCTTCTGTCTAAAACTGATAAAAACAAGTATCAGTGAGGTTGTGGAGCAACTGGAACTCTCAGACACTGTTGGTAGAATGTAAAATCCTACCTTAATTTTAAAGGATAATTTGGCAATGTCTTATAAAGTTAAACACAAGCCTACACTAAGACCCAGCAATTCTTCTCCTAGGTATCTATCAAAAAGAAACAAAAACCTATGTCTACAAAAAGACTTCAATGTTAATGTTTATAAAAACTTTTACATAATATATAAAAATAGAGATCATCCAATTGTTTGTCAAGAGACAAATGAAAAACAAATCAACTCAGCAAAAAGGAATGAAACGCTAATATTTACACCAATGAATAAAATACAGTAGATATAAAAGAATTCAGACTAACTCCATTTACATAAAGTTCTAAATCACATAAAACTAATGATAATAGTACAAAACAGAAAACAATCATGGTTGGGGTGGAATTAACAGAAGAGCTCAGGGAAATTTTCTGGGGCACTAAAAAATACTCTACATATTAAAGTTGTCTTAACTAATTCTGGAATTTTATTCTTCCACATAAATTATTGAGATATAATGTTACATAGAAAGATCCCAAGTATTCAGTTAAATGTTAAATTTTGAAAGCTATATGTAAATGTTGATGTATACAAGTTACAGCTCAATAAATCTTACTGAAGAATAAAAACCAATAGTTAAATAGGATAATCTTAATAAAGAAGTATAACAAGGAAAAACGTTCTTTATCAGATAACAAAATATACTATAAAAACATAGTAATAAAAACAGCCTGGCATTGTTCTACAAATAGATTGTGGATCAATAGAACAGAATAAAGAGCCAAGATAGACCATTATCATACCTTTTGCATAACAAAATAACACTATAAATGAAAGCAAATGTTGGTTTAATAACAGTGTTAAAAAATGGAATATAAGAAAATTAAAGCTGGATTCCTGTTTAAATGTCACTTTATTCCACATAGATAAAAGATGTAAGAATCTAGAACATTGTTATGACATAGAAATAGAATAACAATTCCTAAATAATGCTTCAAAAATACAAACCATGCAGAAAATTAGCTGGATTTGATTATGTCAAAATTACATATTTTTCAACTCAGTGAAAGACATTTTGGAAAGTTATTAGATGACAGAAGGAAAGCATATATTTGTGGCATTTAATATCAAAAAGGAATTAATTATTTATAATACACAAGAAGCTCCTATAAATCAAAAGGAATATAGATAGCAATCCCATATTAAAAATGTTCAAAGATACAATTTAGCAAGTTATAGGAAAGAAAATTCAAAATGCTCAAACTCATTATTGATTAGGGAAATACTGATTAACAAAAGAACTATCTCTTTATACTTAGTGACTGGTAAAAAATGAAAAATTGGATAATGCTAAGTACTGGAGGGGACTGGGGTATGGAAATTTCTGTGTACTGCTGGTGGGAAGGGTGCAGCCATATAAAGCCAATAAAGTCTAGTAATATTAATTTAAATTAGATATTGAAATACCTATGACCCAGCTACCCTGTTTCTTCAGTATATATCTTAAGAAATTCTCACACAATCCAAGGTGCACAAGTATGAGGATGCTGAGTTGTTGCCAGGGGGTTGGAAGAGTGGTTAGGTATATCATAGCGAATACACAGCCTGACGTAAGTACCAGTTAGCTGTTAGTAGCAATGGATCAACTTGTGTACATGGCAACAAAGATGGATCTGGAAAACACAGAACTCAGTAAAATAATGAGAATTGAAATATATGAAACACTAGCACTTAGGTAAATTTAAAATACAGGAGCACAAAATGATAATATGCCATTTGCAAAAGGTATTGCATTAAACAAGCTTCCCTTGTGGCTCAGCTGGTAAAGAATCCGCCTGCAATGTGGGAGGCCTAGGTTCAATCCCTGGGTTGGGAAGATCCCCTGGAGAAGGCAAAGGCTACCCGCTCCAGTATTTTGGCCTGGAGAATTCCATGGACTGAGTAGTCCATGGGGTTGCAAAGAGTCGGACATGACTGAGCGACTTTCGCTTTCACTTTGCATTAAACAATTTAGAATGAATGACTGGTTGAAAGGAAAGGAAAATGGAGAATAAAGAAGAAAATTAAACAATAGAGAGACCTTGTAAGGACCATGTTGATTTTGACTCACAGATAAAACAGACTAACTCAAACCTCTACACCTACAACTTAAAGCTAGCTCTAAGAATTCCTTCTTGGGGAAAGGACAATTATCTGGAAGAGAGAGTGAGGGCTATAGAGTCAACAGGTTACCAAGAGCCCACCATGAACCAAATGATGACAAAGGCAGTGTCTTCATCTTCAATTTTTTTAGAAGAAGGAATTGAAGTTCAGGGAAGTTAAACAACTTGTAAGAAGCTGTGCCTGATTTCAGACTCAGTATCAAAATGAGTCATCACTTGACTGTTACTGCCTTGACCAAGCCAACACGGTTGCTCACCAGGACTGCTGCCCTAGCCTCCTCACCATTCTCCCTGCTCCCAGCCATGCCCTATATTCTACTCCTCACAGCAGCTGGAGCATCATTGTAAATCCCTGCAAATGTAAGTCAGATCATGTAAACTTCCAGCTCAGAATGCTGCCAGGCTGTCCCAGTCTCACATCATTCAGAATGACATCTGAAATGCCTGTGTCCCACAAGACCCTGGATGGCCTGGCCCCTGTCTAGCTTTCCAGCCTCATCTCTGATCAGTCTCCATCTGACTCTTTCAGCTATCACATTGACCTTCTTGCTGTTTTTTTAAACATTCCCAGGACAGTCCAACCTCAGGACTTGGCACTAGCCTAAACTTTTCCTTCATTCTCACATCATATTATCAATCCCTTCATTCTGGTCTCTGCTCAAATATTACCTGCTAGTAAAGACCTTCTCCGACTACCTTATCAGTCATGTACCATCTTCTATTCTTCATTTTTAATGCCTTACTCTGCTCTGCTTCTACCATTTATCCCTACCTGACAGCACATTATCTATATTTTTGTTGGTTGGTTTATATTTGTCTCCCACATTAGGATGAGGGCAAAATACTGCTCTGAATCATGTGCTTTGTACAATCCCTTGCCCAGGGAAAACCCAGATCCAGTGTGTGTGGATGGGTGTTTAGATGTGTGAGCCTAGACGCATGTTCTTTCCACTGTACCACTCACAGCTCCCAAACAGGGCTTGGGGAAGGGAGTATGGTAAAAATAGGGACAACAACAAAGGTCTAGGTGGCAGGTGTGTGGGTCAGAGAGAGGAAAACCCAGAACCTGATGTGGCTGAACAAAGCGCAGATAGGAGGAAGAACCAGCAGGCGTTGAGATTTTAGGATTTTAGCCTCTCTGATCTTTCTGTTTCCAAAAAAGATGAAAACCAAACTGACCAATCAGTTGCCCCAGCCTTAGATCAATGCCTGAACTTGATCTAACGCCTGAACAATACCTGACCTATGAACCTCAAGGGAGAAAGACTTCACCAGGGCTGTACAAAATTCCTTTCACAATAAGACCATCACAATAAGAAATCTGGCCATATTACAGGTATTAATGTCTCTTGCTACAATTTAATCCCATTTCTTCCAAGAAATGTATTGTGTAATTGAGAAATAAATAAAAAGGTAAATTTCTATGGAAATCTAACATCATTTACACAATCAAATAAGAGATTTTCCCCTGGATCGTAATTATGCTTCTTGTTAATCCCAGCTAGCTCTCAGAACCTAGCTCTTGGGACTGAGCTTAGCAATCAGCTTCCATAAAGATGTCACTTAGTGTGTGTCTTTCTTAAGGGACACTATTGATAGAACCATTAAGAGGAGAGATTCCTTGGTGGGAGGAGAGAAAACTCTTTTCCCAAACAATTCATTGACCTTCTGCTAAAAGCACATTCAATATTCATTTTTACCCACACTCAATGATGTTCTTAGGAGCCCTGGAAGAACTCTAGTCGGGCTACAAAATCCATCTGGTTGGCAAAAAAAGACCAGACTAGTCTCCCTCCAGCATCACCTGAAATGCCATCCTATGGATTAATTCCTTTTGAATGAAGCATTGCCCCCTTCAGTTCTGCATCTAAAATCTCAACAACTGAAGATGAGAGAGACAAGTCCTTAACGTCTCGGTGTACTGGGCCTGTGTTGCTTCTGCTGCATCCTTCAGTCATCCTTCTTCTGATAGCTGCACCCATCTCATACACCCATCTCAATTTTCTTGCAGCAACCATCGTCCGTTGTATCAGTTATTTTTTGTTGTAATAATGCTGCATAACAAACAATCACAAACCTAAGTGTTCACAGAAATAAGCATCCATTGCTGATATGTCTGCAATAACTGCAATTTTATCTTGCGTGGGCTTGCTCACACTTCTGGGGACCACCTAGCTGTTTGCTATTCCAGGACAGTTGGAGTGATTTGACTCTGTTCCATGTGTTTCTCATATGCCTGGATATAGTCTTCTGTTGATGACAGAGGTACAAGAGAGCATGCTAAACATTCAAGGTCTCCTGAGGCCTTGGCTCAGAAATGGTACAATCTTACCAGCTATCGAATAAATGCAAACTTAAACAAAGACAAGTTTGCACTTAGCAAACTGGAAAGATGAAAAAAATGTTGAGGCACAGGATTGGTGAAATGGAACTGAATCATCCCATTCTTGGTAGAGAAAGAATCAGTTGGTAAATCTCCTCTATGGTGACTTGTCCCTTTGATCTGGACACAACACTTCTCAGGGTTTATTCTAAGCAAACAGAGAAGTGTACCAAGATGGGTGTACAAGTGCATTTAGTACAATAGGTAAAAATTGGGACAAATTAAATATCCAATATTAGGAGATGGATGAAATATAGTACTTACATGAAATGAAGTATCATATATTACATATGGTATTATATAGGATAAGTATCGAATGTTGACTGCTCCTACTTTTGTTAAGAAACCACACACATATGTAGATATATAGTCATCGGAAAAAAAAAGTTTAAAGAATCCAAAACGTTCATTGCAAATATCTATATCTGGGTAGAGAATTATAAGATATTTTATTTCTTTTTGCTTGTGTTATCTCACTTTTCCACAGTAGGCCTGTATTAGGCATTTAATTTAAATCTTTAAAATTGTTCCAGGGAAGAACTGACTTCATGCTGGGTCTGTTTATTTTACTTTAACTTTTGCTTCCCATTGCTTTTGTCCTCTAAAAGCATACTGTCCATACATAATGGCCTGTCTCAGGAAACCCCCATCCCTCTGCCTGCATGTTAAACCAAAATGCCTTTGTTCAAGACCCTGCCTGCCTGTAGATGGCTACAGAAAGGAAGAAATTAACACATTCCCTCCCCCAAGGCTTGCTATTCCAGGAGATATTTGTAAGATTAATGGCCTTTTGTACTTTACCTCCTCACAGCCCTTCTTCTCTGTTCTGTAAAGGAACCTGGTATCCAGACCCCAGTAAGATGGTTATTTTGAGACATTAGTCTGCCATCTTCTTTGTCAGTGGGCTTTCTGTAAAGTCATATTCCTTGCCTCAACATCTTGTCTCAGTTAATTGACCTGTCATGTGACTAGCAGAGTGAGCTTGAATCAGTAACAAAATGTGTAGGGTTGTCCATCCTATTGAAAATCTCTCTAGCTTGCAACTTTTTCAGGGGAATTTTGCCCAAAGTAGACTCCAAACTCCCCTGTCCCCTTGACCTAGCCCTGCTTATCAAGGCTGGCATCATAACCATAATCCTCTCCAGTTTCTTTACTGCAGCGGGTTTATAGCCCTGTAACTGTCTAATTAGGGCTTCCCAGGTAGCTCAGTGGTAAATGCAGGAGACTTGAGTTCAATCCCTGGATCAGGAAGATCCCTTGGAAAAGGAAATTGTAACCCACTCCAGTATTCTTGGCTGGGAAAGCCCATGGACAGAGGAGCCCGGTGGGCTACATTCCATGGGATCACAAAGAGTCAGGCACAACTTAGCAACTAAACAACAAAAATCATCTAATTCAAGAGAAGAAACTGCAGTGCCAGTGGCTCCTGGATCCCTAGCACCATGTGGAGTGGGTGGCCTGGTGACAAGGCTCACCCCAGGCTATGGTTCCATTCCCAGCTGCAGGAAATTAACCTGCTTCTTTCTGCAGGAAGCAGAGTATCCCAGGTGAGGAGTGCCTTTCCAGCCCCAGAATTGCTGCTGAGTACTCTTGGGAACAGGAGCCCTGTGCAGAATGCACTGAGGAGCTCATTACTCAAATATGCCTGGTGGCAAACCATTTGCAAAGCAAGCAAGCTGTTTGTAGAGTGAATAATCACTCTAGCATTTGAGATTCACTCACAAGGAATGTTAACAGCACATTGTAAACATTATTCATGTTAATATTGTTTTTTTTCAATCCTTCATTTTCAGATGAAACATTTCTTTCATCTGTCCCAGATCCAAAGCTTATATATATTGGAGAACATGTACCTGGTTAGCAAATAATGTTTTCCAATTTGTATTCCAATGTCTGTATTGGCTTTGATTTGGCCTTAAAGACTTGGCTGACCTTTCAAGCCAGTGAGGTGACAGATTTTTTCAGAAACACAACTAGGATGAGCTGAGAGCAAAGATCAAATTTAAGGCTTATATGATCTTCACTGAGATGTCCCTGGAGGTGACTGGACCTCTTTGTTCCCTCCCCTTCTATCTGCATGAGATTTAATCCACTAATCTACTATTAGGAAAATACCATAGACACAAACCATAGAAATAAATGCACATTTATTTCTCATTTGTTCTCTAGCCTGGAAAGTCCAAAGTCCAATATCCAAGATCAAGGCAAGGAAGGAGAAAGGAATCTCTGGGTCTATATTATAAGGTCATCACTTACTTTCATGAAGGCTCTATCCTCATGACATAATCACCTCCCAAAAACCCCACCTCTGTATATGATTATATTGGGAATTAGGTTTCAGTATACAAATTTGTAGGGACACAAACATTTAGTCTAAAGCATTGCACCTCTGTGCATGGGATTCAAGGGCCCTAAAGCCTCTAAGTTTTGTTTTCTTGATCCATCAGTCTGTGACAGCTCTGTATTAATATCTCCCACTAGGACTTGGGACCATCCATTTCTCCTTGTAATCCTGCCTATTTTTAGGCCTTGTTATTAGAAGCGTGAGGTCATAATTATTATATCTTGATGAATTACACCATTTGTCATGCACCATCTTAATGCTTTCACCTTAAAATCTATTTTGTCTGATAGAACATCTTTTTTGGGGCTAGCATTTGCATGATGTGCTATTTCCATCCTTTATTTTTACACTTTCTATATTCATTTTATTTATGACTCTTAGAAGCAGCAGATAAATGGATTTTAAAACATGGTTTTGATTTTTAGTCAACATGATAGTAGATAGTCCTTGCATTTTAATAGGTTAGCTGAATAAGTTTACATCTGGATTTCTAATTTTTTTAGTTGTTTCCCATGGTCTTTATGTCAATTTTTTCTCTTTCCAAACTTCTCTTTTCCCATTGATTTGATTATGTTTTACTTCTCTTAATCCTCCCTTTATCCCTTAATGGTTACAATATCTGTTTTTATTATTTTAATGGTTGCTCAAAAAATTTAATATGGATCTTTAATCCAACCAGTGCATCCTAAAGGAGATCAGTCCTGGGTGTTCATTGGAAGGACCGATGTTGAAGCTGAAACTCCTATACTTTGGCCACCTGATGCGAAGAGCTGACTCATTTGAAAAGACCTTGATGCTGGGAAAGATTGAGGGCAGGAGGAGAAAGGGACGACAGAAGATGAGATGGTTGGACGGCATCACCGACTCAATGGACATGGGTTTGGATGGACTCCGGGAGTTGGTGATGGACAGGGAAGTCTGGCATGCTGAGGTTCATGGGGTCGCAAAGAATCAGACATGACTGAGTGACTGAATTGAACTGAACTGAACTGAATTTTGGAGAAGGCAATGGCAACCCACTCCAGTACTCTTGCCTGGAAAATCCCATGGATGGAGGAGCCTGGTAGGCTGCAGTCCGTGGGGTCGCTAGGAGTCAGACACGACTGAGCGACTTCACGTTCACTTTTCCCTTTCATGCATTGGAGAAGGAAATGGCAACCCACTCCAGTATTCTTGCCTGGAGAATCCCAGGGACCAGGCAGCCTTGTGGGCTGCCATCTATGGGGTCGCACAGAGTCAGACACGACTGAAGCGACTTAGCAGCAGCAGCAGCAGAACTGAATTTTATATATTTTTAACACTGTCTAAGGGCTTCCCTCATAATTCAGTTGGTAAATAATCTGCCTGCAATACAGGAGACCTGGATTTGATCCTGGGTCGGGAAGATGCCCTGGAGAAGGAAATGGCAACCCACTCCAGTATTCTTGCCTGAAGAATCCCATGGACAGAGGAGGCTGGCAGGCTACAGTCCATGGGGTTGCAAGAGTTGGACAAGCGACTGAACCACCACCACCAACAATACAGTCTAAAGTTTGGGGGTATTATACCCTACTCCTTCCTCTAAACCACATGAAATCATCTTCATTGGTGATACTGTTTAGAATTTCAGCTCTACCTCTGTTGAGGAGGTAGGAGAGAAGAACCAGTAGGAGGTAGAGGGTAAGCCCCTTACACTAGAAATATTAATAATGCTCATTCACATTTCTTTATTTAACACAATTAAAATCATTTTGTTGTATCTTTTGATTTTTTAGAATATATGTTTATTGTGAAATATTTTCAAAACTGTACAGAAAAGTATAAGGGCAAAATAAAAGTTACCCAAAATCCCTCTACCATGTAATGACTAGATTTTGATAACCAACCACTCATATAGCTTTATATACATATGCACATTTTCATAAATGGATTTATATATTCACTTTTAAAATCAAATGACTTACTTCACTCTGTATAATAGGCTCCACTTTTGAGTTTTGCTTGCTTCTCTCTTAATCTAATACACACAACTTATATAACCAATATATTAACAGCTTACCTAAATATCCTATCTGAGTTTTTTCCAGGTTCATTTAATTAGAGATTAATAAGATGAAGGGAAGAAAGGGAGAGAGGGAAGGAGAGAGGGAGAAAGAGAAGATGGGCAAGCCGATAAATATATAAAACTTCAGTCACTGTGTATTTTATAAAACTAGGGTTATATTACTTACATTTCTCTGAAGTTTGCTTCTCCCACCTTATAATTCATCATGTAAATCCTCTGCAGTCAGCCCCAGTAGACTTAACTCATTCTTTGTAGACTTTTATTATGGGAATTTTCATACATACACAAAAGAAGTGAGAAAAATATAATGAACTCTCATATTTCCATTTCCCAGCTTTAATAATTATCAATATTTACATTTCACCAATCTTCTTTCATTAATCCTTCCTACTGTAGGTAGAAAGATGCCCCCAAAGATGTTCACATTCTATCCTCTAGGACTATGTTACCTTCCAAGGCAAAAGGGATTTTGAGGGTGTGACTAAGTTAAGTACACTGAAATGAGATTTTCCTGAATAATATAGATGTGCCAAACCTAGTCATGTGAATCCTTAAAATCAGAGAAACTTACCTGACTGTAGTTAAAAAAAGAGATGTAACTAGGAAAGAATGACCAGAGAAATACAACTTTGCTGGCTTTAGTATAGAGGCAAAGGGATTCACTGGTAGTCCAATGGTTAAGAATTCCCCTTCCAATGCAGGGGGAATGGGTTTGATTCCTGGTTGGGGAGACAAGATGCCTTGGAGATCTTGTGCCTCAGGGCCAAAAACACCAAAACATAAAACAAGCAATATTGTTACAAATTCATTAAAGACTTTGTGATCATTTGTATGGCAACAACAAAAACCTGACACACCTCTGCCTCCTTCCTCTCTCCCTCCTTCCCTCTTTCCTTCCATTCTTCCTTTCTTCCTAGTGAGGGCTGCAATATTTTTTCTTTTTACTAAATTCCAAATATCGTCACATTTTGCCTACAAATACTTTACCATATATTTTTATCAGATGAGGATTTTAAAAAATAATCACAATACTTAATACTTAATTCATCTTACAAAATAAACGTTTGTTGAATATCATCCAATTTATATTCAGATTTCCCTTTTTGATTTCTAGAAAAGGTTTTTTTATACTTTGTTTAATCAGGTTCTAAATAAGGTCCTTGAATTATATTTCACTGATATTTCTCTTAAGTCACTTTTAATTCATAAGTTTCCCCTTCCTCCCTTTTAAACGGCTAGTTTTTGAATAAAGAACCGATATGCATCACTCCAACTGACATTTCATTGGTTAAAGCAAGTCATGTGACCAAGCTTTATGTTAATGGAGTGGAGCTGTATAATTCTCTTAGTAGGAAGGGGAGCAAATAATGGAGAATAATACAGTCAGTCACTGTCACTGTCTGATGTGACAAAGAGAGCAGCAACCTTCGTGGGCCAGCTCTGCGCTGGTGTCCTGCAAGTCGTCCCTGAAAGCTCAAGGTAGACTCACTCCTCCAAGCTTCCAAGCATTGTGTGCCTACCTCATCCCCGACATCAACCCACTTTATCTTCAAATTAGCTGTGATTGAACTCTACAGACACAGTATGGATGCATCACAACTTATTCATTCCACACTGATAATTAATCATTTTGTTTCCAGGTTTTTTATAAAAGAATTTGCTACTAAATATAAAGCTGTAACAAAATCCTCTAAAATATATACTTGAATGCTGTATCTTTATTCCTCAGGAATATCTTTTTAGGTGTGGGATTACAGAGCCAGAAAATATAGATCATTTTAACTGTAGTAGTTTTTCACAATTCTTTATAAAAAAAATGCTAAAATAAGTATTCCAACTTTCTTCCTAAGTCTTTACCAGGGGTATGTAATTTAACTCTTTAGTATTTTGCCATATGATAGATCACAAAGTTATTGTTAGGCCCCTTAATTTGCATGTCTCTGAACACTAGTGAAGCTAGGCATTTTTCTTTTTTTTTTAAACAGATTTATTAAGGTGTAGATAACATACCAGGCTTTCCTGGTAGTTCAGTTGGGAAAGAATCTTCCTGCAATGCAGGAGACCCCTGCATTTGATTCCTGGGTCAGGGAGATTCACTGGAGAAGGGATAGGCTACCCACTCCAGTATTCTTGGGCTTCCCTGGTAAAGAATCCACCTGCAGTGTGGGAGACCCAGGTTCAATCCCTGGATTGGGAAGATCCCTGGGAGAAGAAAATGGCTACCTACTCCAGTATTCTGGCCTGGAGAATTCCATGGACTGTCACAAAGAGTTGGACACAACTCAGTGACTTTCACTTTCAGATAGCATAAGATTCACTTATTACAATTGTACAATTGAATGATTTTTTAGTAAATTTGTAGAGTTGTACAACCAGTGTGCATGTTCAGTGGCTCTGTCATGTCAGATCCTTTGCAACCCTATGGACTATAGCCCGCCAGGCTCCTTTGTCCATGGGATTATCCTGGCAAGAATATTGGAGTGGGTTGCCACTTCCTTCTCCAGGGGACCTTCCCAACCCAGGCACTGAGCCTGAGTTTCGTGCACCTTGTGCATTGGCAGGCGGATTCTTTACCACTGAACCACCTGGGAAAGCCCCATTGTAAATAATGCTGGTATGAAACCCTGGATACAAGTCTTTGTGTGAATATACATTTGTGTTTCTCTTGGTCAGATATCTGAGTGGAAGTGCAGATATGGTAAAATTATGTTTAACTTTTTTAAAAGTGTCAAACTTTTCCAAAAATGGCTATACACATCCATTCTTCCTCCAGAGATGTATGAGGCTCTCTCCACAACTTTTGATTAGAGATACTCTGGTGGATAGGCAATGATATCTCATTGTGGGTTTTTTTTTCCATTTTTTTAAATTGAAGGATAATTGCTTTACAGAATTTTGTTTTCTTCTGTCAAACCTCAACATGAATCCTCCATAGATATACATATATTCCCTCCCTTTTGAACCTCCCTCCCATCTCCCTCCCCATCCCACCCCTCTAGGTTGATACAGAGCCCCTTTTTGAGTCTCTTGAGACGTACAGCAAATTCCCGTTGGCTATCTATTTTATATATGGTAATGTAAGTTTCCATGTTACTCTTTCCATACATCTCACCCTCTCTCCTCTCCCCACGTGCATAAGTCTATTCTCTGTGTCTATTTCTCTGTTGCTTCCCTGTTAATAAATTTCTCATTACCATTTTTCTAGATTCCGTATATATGCATTAGAATACAATATTTCTTTCTCTTTCTGACTTACTTCACCCTGTACAATAGGTTCTAGGTTCATCCACCTCATCAGAACTGCCTCAAATGCATTCCTCTTTATGGCTAAGTAAAAGGTCAGTTTTCATTCCAATCCCAAAGAAAGGCAATGCCAAAGAATGCTCAAACTACCTCACAATTGCACTCATCTCACATGCTAGTAAAGTAATGTTCAAAATTCTCCAAGCAAACCGTGAACTTCCTGATGTTCAAGCTGGTTGTAGAAAAGGCAGAGGAACCAGAGATCAAATTGCCAACATCTGCTGGATCATGGAAAAAGCAAGAGAGTTCCAGAAAAACATCTATTTCTGCTTTATTGACTATGCCAAAGCCTCTGACTGTGTGGATCACAATAAACTGTGGAAAATTCTGTAAGAGATGGGAATACCAGACCACCTGATCTGCCTCTTGAGAAATTTGTATGCAGGTCAGGAAGCAACAGTTAGAACTGGACATGGAACAACAGACTGGTTCCAAATAGGAAAAGAAGTACGTCAAGGCTGTATATTGTCACCCTGCTTATTTAACTTCTATGCAGAGTACATCATGAGAAACGCTGGACTGGAAGAAACACAAGCTGGAATCAAGATTGCCGGGAGAAATATCAATAACCTCAGATATGCAGATGACACCACCCTTATGGCAGAAAGTGAAGAGGAACTAAAACGCCTCTTGATGAAAGTGAAAGTGGAGAGTGAAAAAGTTGGCTTAAAGCTCAACATTCAGGAAACGAAGATCATGGCATCCGGTCCCATCACTTCCTGGGAAATAGATGGGGAAACAGTGGAAACAGTGTCAGACTTTATTTTGGGGGGCTCCAAAATCATTGCAGATGGTGACTGCAGCCATGAAATTAAAAGACGCTTACTCCTTGGAAGGAAAGTTATGACCAATCTAGATAGCATATTCAAAAGCAGAGACATTACTTTGCCAACAAAGGTCCGTCTAGTCAAGGCTATGGTTTTTCCTGTGGTCATGTATGGATGTGAGAGTTGGACTGTGAAGAAGGCTGAGCACCAAAGAATTGATGCTTTTGAAGTGTGGTGTTGGAGAAGACTCTTGAGAGTCCCTTGGACTGCAAGGAGATCCAACCAGTCCATTCTGAAGGAGATCAGCCCTGGGATTTCTTTGGAAGGAATGATGCTAAAGCTGAAACTCCAGTACTTTGGCCATCTCATGCACAGAGTTGACTCATTGGAAAAGACTCTGATGCTGGGAGGGATTGGGGGCAAGAGGAGAAGGGGACGACAGAGGATGAGATGGCTGGATGGCATCACTGACTCAATGGACATGGGTCTCAGTGAACTCCGGGACTTGGTGATGGACAGGGAGGCCTGGCATGCTGCGATTCATGGGGTCGCAAAGAATCGGACACAACTGAGTGACTGCTCTGATCTGAACATTCCATTGTGTATATGTACCACAGCTTCTTTACCCATTCATCTGTCAATGGACATCTAAGTTGCTTCCATGTTCTAGCTATTGTAAATAGTGCAATGAGTGATGGGATGCACATGTCTTTTTCAATTTTGCTTTCCTCCAGGTATATGCCTAGGAGTGGGATTGCTGTGTCATATGGTGGTTTTATTCCTAGGTCTTTAAGGAATCTCCATACCATCTTCCATAGTGGCTCTATCAATTTACATTCCCACCAAGAGTGCAAGAGCATTCCCTTTTCTCCACACCCTCTCCAGCATTTATTGTTTGTAAACTTTTTGATGATGGCCTTTTGGACTAGTGTGAGGTGATATCTCATTGTAGTCTTGATTTGCATTTCTCTAATAATGAGTGATGTTGAGCATCTCTTCATGTGTTTGTTAGCTATCTGTATGTCTTCTTTGGAAAAAATGTCTGTTTAGGTCTTTTTCCCACTTTTTGATTGGGCTGTTTGTTTTTCTGGCATTGAGTTGTATGAGCTGCTTGAATTTCTGAAAATCAATCCTTTGTCAGTTGTTTGCTAGTATTTTCTCCTATTCTGAGGGTTGTCATTTCACCTTGCTTGTAGTTTCCTTTGCTGTGCAAAAGCTTTTAAGTTTAATCAGGTCCCACTGTGATTTTAAATTCTGCTTCACTAATGATTAATGATGTTGAGCACATTTTCCTGTGCTCATTAGCCATTTGCATTTTTCTTTTGGTAAAATGTATACTTAAAACCTTTTACCTGTTTCTAAGTTGGCTTGCTTATCTTCTCATTATTGAGTTATAAGACTTCTTTATATATCTTAACATAAATCATTTACATATATATGATTTACAAATATTTCTCCCAGCTGTGATTAAGCTGTTGGTGTTGACGCCCCATCTCATCCTGGTAGAACCAAATTAAGACAGAAGGAAATAATGAGGAATAAGAACAGTCCCAGACAAGATGCCTTCATACCTGAAGGTCAGTTGGTTTTGCATGAATAAATATTTCTCAATATCTGGTCAATTTTAAGAAGTCTCAAATGATTGTTTGGGCCACATATTTTAGTTGTGTTTTGAGGAGAGGATTCACCAATCTCTTCACTCTATGCTGAAAGTTGCTAGGCAGCCTTTGTTATGTATATCATGATTTGGAGTTGGGTTTCTTTCTCAACAGTCCCAGCAAGTGCCAAGGCTGTGTTCTATTTTCTGGAATTGGGATTGGGTCCTGCAACCATCCCTGGACCACTCACAATGGCCAGGGAAATGCAGTGCTATGATTGGTCACACTTGAGTGCCCCACCCACTCCCAGAATCTCAGAGGGAATGAATTCCCACAGCACCTAGCGTGAGAGTGGAAAAGATTGATCATCCAGAAGTGACTTGGGGTAATTTTTCCTACAGACTCTCTTCAGAGTTGATTCCCCAGGGTGAAGCTCTTACATCACAGGCCAAGGACCAGAACCTACAATGTCTACCAGACTCATAGAGACCCTCCTTGACCATTCACCTTGCTGAGTTCTGAATGATCCAGACATTCAGGTGTGTGTGTGTGTGTGTGTGTGTGTGTGTGTTAGTCGTTCAGTCATGTCTGACTTTACGACCCCATGGACTATAGCCTGCTAGGTTCCTCTGTCCATGGAATTCTCTAGGCAAGAATACTGAAGTGGGTAGCCATTCCCTTCTCCATGGGATCTTCCCAACCCAGGGATCAAACCCCGATCACCTGCGTTACAGGCAGATTCTTTACCATCTGAGCCAGCAGGAAAGCCCCAAGATAGAGCCTTCCACAGTGCAGGCAGAGAATTCTGGTTTAGGATGTGAGTAGATTTCAGTGCCCTCTAAGATCTCTTCGTACCCTGAACCTAAGAACCTAGAGTTCTAAATTTCTGTTTTGTTTTACATTGCATTTTTTCCTAAAATTTCCTCGTAGTGTCTTGTGCCTTCTATTCAACAACGTTCTGTTTAAACATCCTGTACCTTCCCATCCTAAAAACTCTGGTTGTTGTCTGGCATTCTCTGCTGCTTTATCTTTCTCTCTCACTCTCTCTCTTTCATTATGAACATCTATATATTGAACCCCCACAACAGTCAGGTAGTGTGCACAGCAACAATGGTGTGAAAACAAAGATGTATTAGTTACAATCCTTTGCTTCAAGTTTACAATGTCTTTGCCAAAGAGAACCTATCATTTTTGGTGAAGCTTAACCCAAAAGTCTAACATGTAAGTGCGACATGAAGGATGCTGACAGTGCAGTCTTTGCATTCTTCCAAAGCTGGCCTTGCACACAGACAGATTACCAGAAAGCTTCTGTAACTACAAGAAGGCATCTGAGCTCCAGGATACCTTCCTCTTCCCAGGACTTGAAATAACACACTTCATTTCTTTACACTTTTGAAAAATGCCAGTAACGCGAGAATTACTAGGATGCTGGACACCAGGCATTTGTAATGAAAGACAAATTCATTCCAAAAGGTAGGTTGCTTCTTAAGACAGAAAGTATCACTTTAAATAAAGATGGCAGTTTTGATGTGGTGGGGGAAGGATTCTGGAGCAAGGATACATGCTGGGGTGGGGGGCTTGCATGGGGCTCCCCGAGGGCATTGTGTGCCTGTGATGCAGGATAAGGTAGGTACAGAGGAAGAAAGAGGACCCATAGAAGGGGGGAACCTCCAAGTGTTGATTCTATATACTTCTCTTCTGTGCCAAGGACCACTCAGAATCCCATCCATTATCCCTTGTTTAATTTTCTTCCTCCTTTCTGTTCCTTTCCCACTCAATTGCCAGTTGGTGGGCAGTAGTTTGTATGTGATTTAGAGCTCAGGGATCTAGACAAAGCATTTTGACTTTTGTTGATGTTTAAAAATTGTGCAGTTCCTGTGATCACTAGTTGCTAATGTCACAGGCTGGTGAGTAACTATAAAGAAAAGCCAAATCTTCCATTCCATCGTGGGTTCCTTGCCATCAGAGTGAATTATTACAAGGGTAAGCCAAGTGCAGAAACACCCTTTGGGGGAGGGGGAAATGAATAGGATTATTCTTGCTATGGAAATTTTTAAAAACTGAAAAAATAGACCCTGGAAAGGGGTGGGGGAAATCACACAATAAGAAGAGAAAAAAAGAATACTATCTCACCTTCGAGTGTGAAATTAGTTTACCTTCGTTAAGACTCTAATCCCATGAAAATTATAAATATAGCATCCTGATTATTTAAGAGAAAAACGCTAATTTTCAAGTTTGTGCTATTTCTAGCGATTCCAATCTGCTGTGCAGGAAGTGTGAGAGTGCTGATAATTAAGGAACACTATGTTAGGCAATGATAACACACCGCCTCTGGATCCCAGCTCATGGTGCCTTGTAAATGTGACAAAATCAGATTTGATACTGCTAAAATGTCAGGGCTACATGTTAGCAATTCTCTTATTTCAATACAATTCAGTGACACCTAACTTCCCACTGCAATTCTTGTGTCAGTGTTCCTTGTCATAGATTATGTGAAATCAAGATAATTATTGGCAAGGAAGTATCAAAAAGCCACAAGCTGAAATCATTAACAAATCACTTCTACCCCGCCCCCCCACACACACACCCCTGCTTCTTGTCACTGGCCTCCATAAATTGCACAATTAGTAGTCAGGAGAATGAGGGGAGTTGATGGATCTCCTCATGGCCTTCAAGACTGTGAAACATCAGAGAATGAACTTGTGATGGTCTTCACCCTGTCACCCATCCCTAGATGCTGTTGATGACCCACTAGCTGTCACCCAAGTGGGTTATATTTCCAGATTCTTCTTTGCCTCATGCCAATCTCACCAAATCCTAACAATTTTACATATACTTCTCCAATACCAGGTTCTCCCTCAGATCTCCCCTGTCTTCTGAAGTCACCTCCTGTGTCCCGGCCTGAGCCCCATCTGGCTGCCTGAGTGAGGTATCCCAAAAGGCAAATATAACCACACCTTTCTGGAAAAACCTGCAGTAGTCCCCTTGCCTTCTATGTTGAGGTTCTAGTTCTTTGGCGTGCGTATATGGTGCTTGGTGATCTGCTCTATGCATTCCTCTAAACAGATGCCCCCTCCTCCTTTGCTGTCTGCACCTTGTACTTCCTGCCCAAACCAGAAATACCAAACTCTGGTATGGTATGCATGGTGGAGGGTTCCATGCACTTCTTGCTGCTCCAGTTGCATGTTTTTGTCCCTGTCAGCATCACCCACCACCTTCACCTAGACAGCTACACTCATCCTTTAAGACTGTGCAGAAGGCATTTTCTCCAGAAAGTCTTCCCTGAGCTCACAGAGCGGAATCAGTGTGCTTTCTCAGAGTTTTCCAACCTTCTATCTGTTCCATCATTTGTTGACCTTTCCGTCAGCCCCGAGAGCTGAGAGGTCCCTCATGACAAGAGCTAGGGCTCATTCATCTTTCTACTCCCAGCACAGAGCAGCAGCCCAGGACTGTTGGAGGCATCCTGTGCATCTTCTTAAATTTGAATCTGATTGTCAGTTTGATTAAGTTATTGGTAAAAGTTGTACAAATTCAGATTTCATGGGGGTGGGGATCACTTCCTTCAACCCCTGCAATTCCTGTATTAAAGCAGCAGTGGTTGAATTGAAGCATTTATTCAAATAGGTCATTAAATTATGAAGTCATGGACTGTGTATTTATTTATCTGCAATATTATATTGTTCTATGTTCTAGAACTTACATAAAAGAATCATTCTCCATGTTTTGAGATATACCTTGTTTTTTCACTCAATGCATTTTTAAATTGATTAAAGATGATACATTTAAGATCTAGCTCATTCAATATATTCCACTGGATGACTATATCATGGCATATGTGTTCATGATTGTTGTAATTTCTTGCTAGAATATTTGACCTATATGGGGGTTTTCGTTTTATTTTTAATAACACTGTTTCCATTAAATTAGGTTTTCTCTTATATTGGAAATTCCTCATAGTTTGCTTTCTTTCTATCTGTATTTTCAGGTATAGTTTGCCCTTTTTATTTGTAGATATTCACTACGATTTTATATTTGGGATGCTTTAATGAAAAACAAAAAGTTAGATTATTATTATTTGTAATCAATCCATTGTTTTTTCTTTTGATAGGCAAAACCTATGAACGATGAGATTTAGAATGAATGGATCTAATTTATTTAGATTTAGTTATTACCAGGAAATTTTTAAATTTACTTTCTTCAGTTTCCTTTCTTGACTTTCTTGCCATCTATTGAATGAATACATTTTTCTTTATTTTTTCCTTTCTCCTCTTAACTGGTTTACATACTATAGACTTTTAAAATTCTATTTTATTTTACTTTTAATTTTTAATAAAAAATTATTGAGATACAATTCATATATAATTCACCCATTCAAAATGTACAATTCAGTGCTTTATAATGTATCCATGGAGTTGTCCAACCATCACCTTAACATCCCAATACGCTTTAGAATATTTCATCACCTTACAAAGAAACCTCATACTCATTAGCAGCCACTCTCCATTTTCCTCAGAACCCTCCCTCCCAGCCCCAAGCCACCCCAATCTATTTTCTGTCTCTATGGATTTTCCTGTCCTGGATATTTCTTATAAATGGAATCATACAATATGTGGTATTTGTGACTGGCCTCTTTTACTTAGTATAATGTTTTCGTGGTTCGCTGATGCTATAGTATGTTAACACTTCATCTCTTTTTAGTGCCAGGTAATATTTCATTGTATGGATAAGCCACATTTTATTTATTATTTGATCAATGATGTACTTTTGAGTTGTTTCCATTTTGGCGTCATTATGAGTAATGCTACTATAAACAGGTACAAGTTATTAGATGGACAAATGCTTTTATTACTGGGGTATTTCTAGGAGAAGAATTTCTAGATCATGTGGTAATTCTATATTTACCCTGTTGAGGAACTTTGGACTATTTCCCAAAGTAGTATTTTGCATTCCCACTAGCAGTGTGGGACGGCTCCAATTTCTTCACATTCCTACAATATTTGTTGTCTGATTTTTTAATCCTAGCCATGCCAGTGGATGGGAAGTGGTATCTTGTTGTGGTTTTGAGTTCCATTTCCCTAATGGCTAAGGATGTCAGACATCTTTTTAAGTGCTTTTGGTCATTTGCATATCTTCTTTGGACAAATGTCTGTTTAGATCCTTTGCCCATTTTAAATTGGGTTATTTGTCCTTATGGGGTTTCCCTGGTGGCTCAGTGTAAAGAATCCTGGAAATGTAGGAGATGTGGGTTCAATCTCTGAGTCAGGAAGATCCCCTGGAGAAGGAAATGGCAACTCATCCAGTATTCTTGCCTGGGAAATCCCATAGGTAGAGGAGCCTGGTGGACTACACTCCATGGGGTCACAAAAGAGTTGAACACAACTGAACAACAATGACAACAATTTGTCCTTATATCATTGAGTTGTAGGGGTTCTTTATAAACTCAAGATACAAGTCCCTTATCAGATACATAATTGGAAAAAATATTGCTTTTCATTCTCTTGATGATGTCCTTTGCAGAACAAAGAATTTTAAGTTTGTTGATTTCTAGTTGTCAATTTTTTTTTTGTTTTGTTGCTTATGCTTTTGGTGTCATAAAAGAAAATATTTCCTAACCCAAGGTCATAAAGTTTTACACCTGTTTTATTCTTTTAATTTTTAAGATGCATACTTCATTATGCCACAATTTCCTTTATTCTTTGTTCTGAAAATCTAACTCACTTTACAGTTTCTCCATGTCTCCTAACTGATTTTTTATTTTAATGTTGTTATGCCATATTCTGAATTAATTTGTCTACTCTCTTCTAATTTTTTCCAATCTAAAGTTGATTCCATCAAACATTTTAATATTCCATTTGTTTATTTTTCCAGGGTTTCAAATAGGGTTTTTTTTTTTTTTTTCATATCCACTGGTCCTGTTTCATTTTACCTATTTAATTCCATCAGTTCAGTTCCGTCACTCAGTCGTGTCCAACTCTTTTCAACCCCATGAATCGCAGCACGCCAGGCCTCCCTGACTATCACCAACTCCCGGAGTTTACTCAGACTAATGTCCATCCAGTCGGTGATGCCATCCAGCCATCTCATGCTCTGTTGTCCCCTTGTCCTCCTGCCCCCAATCCCTCCCAGCATCAGGGTCTTTTCCAATGAGTCAACTCTTCGCATGAGGTGGCCAAAGTATTGGAGTTTCAGCTTTAGCATCAGTCCTTCCAATGAACACCCAGGACTGATCTCCTTTAGAATGGACTGGTTGGATCTCCTTGCAGTCCAGGGGACTCTCGAGAGTCTTCTCCAACACCACAGTTCAAAAGCATCAATTCTTCGGCGCTCAGCTTTCTTCACAGTCCAACTCTCACATCCATACATGACCACTGGAAAAACTATAGCCTTGACTAGATGGACCTTTGTTGGCAAAGTAATGTCTCTGCTTTTTAATATGCTATCTAGGTTGGTTGTAACTTTCCTTCCAAAGAGTAAGTGTCTTTTAATTTCTGCAGTGATTTTGGAGCCCCCCAAAATAAAGTCTGACACTGTTTCCCCATCTATTTCCTATGAAGTGATGGGACCAGATGCCATGATCTTAGTTTTCTGAATGTTGGGCTTTAAGCCAACTTTTTCACTCTCCTCTTTCACTTTCATCAAGAGGCTTTTTAGTTCCTCTTCACTTTCTGCCAGAAGGGTGGTGTCATCTGCATATCTGAGAGGTTATTGATATTTCTCCCGGCAATCTTGATTCCAGCCCAGCGTTTCTCATGATGTACTCTGCATAGAAGTTAAATAAGCAGGGTGACAATATACAGCCTTGACATACTCCTTTTCCTATTTGGAACCAGTCTGTTGTTCCATTTTCAGTTCTAAATGTCTTTTATTCATGGAGATCTTTTCTTTATCTCTTTGAGGAACCTAAATATGCCTTTTAAAATTAATTTTCCCATGGTCAGATTTATTTCACCTGGAGTTAATTCAGCTCACAATTGTCCACCTTTCTCTTATTTTCTCTTAGCTTTGGGAATTTTTATTTAAAATCTCACCTTGAGTGAGGAGGTTTATTTTTCTCAACCTCTGTCTCTGAACT
Source organism: Bos indicus x Bos taurus (assembly GCF_003369695.1). Classification (NCBI taxonomy): domain Eukaryota; kingdom Metazoa; phylum Chordata; class Mammalia; order Artiodactyla; family Bovidae; genus Bos; species Bos indicus x Bos taurus. The sequence goes on from NC_040076.1 coordinate 128,613,051, forward strand.
CAAAACTCATAATAATTGTTCACAGTCCCTCTCCAATGGTGATATTTTGGATATTTCCAGTCAGGCAGCAAATGTCAGCATGGCCGGGACCAACCTGGGCCTGCATCCCTGGGCCTCATTGGCAGCGCAAGAAAGCTTTTCATCAGTCATTTCTCCAAGCAGCAGGAATTTATATATCAAATTTCTTTCTAAATGACTAGAAAACCCAGGCTCAGTGATATCCTCACAATATTCGTTATCTGTGAACAATCAGAGACATTGTGAGGCTAACTCAGCTAAGAAATTATGATACTGGGATTTAAATCTAGTTCTCTGACTCCAAAGCCCAGTATGCTTTGTGACTCTGAAGGAGGGTGGCAGCAAGTCATCTTCACACAGCCCCTAGGGTCCCATTCAGAGAAATTCTCATGGACTGAGGAAACAGAGGCCTGCCCGTGAAGCTGTTGCATATAAATATTCCTTCCTTTGAATGAATTGCCTGCAAATTGGTTCCACTCCCTTGAACAGGTAAACCATGCCCAGGAGACTTTGAAGGGAGTGGGTGAATGACTCTGAAACTGTGCAACTCAAATTGAGAGTTGAACCCATAGTCTTTCAATTGAGGTCACACACCTGGTTTCAGGACTTAATGAAGCCCAGGTTCTAACTGTCTCATCATAGAAACAATTCAGTGAGAGATAAAAGTGATAGGTAAGAAGTGAATTTACTTAGAAACACACTCCACAGACAGAGTGTGGACCATCTCAGGAGGTGAGAGCAGTTCCAGGATATGGGGTTGTCAGTTTCTATAGGGGTGGGTAATTTCATATGCTAATGAGTGGGAGGAGTATTCCAGCCATTCAGGAAAGTTCAGTTCAGTCACTCAGTTATGTCCGACTCTTTGCGACCCCATGGACTGCAGCATGCCAGGCTTCCCCGTCCATCACCAACTCCTGGAGCTTGCTCAAACTCATGTTCATTGAGTCAGTGATGTCATCCAACCACTTCATTCTCTGTCGTACCCCTCTCCTCCTGCCTTAAATCTTTCCTAGCATCAGGGTCTTTTCAAATGAGTCAGCCCTTCACATCAGATGGCCAAAGTATTGAAGTTTCAGCTTCAGCATCAGTCCTTCCAATGAATATTCCCGGTTGATTTCCTTTAGGATTGACTAGTTGAATCTCCTTGCAGACCAAGGGACTCTCAAGAGTCTTCTCCAACACAGTTCAAAAGCATCAATTCTTTGGTGCTCAGCTTTCTTTATAGTCCAACTCTCACATCCATACATGACTACTGGGAAAATCATAGCTTTGACTAGATGGCCCTTTGTCAGCAAAGTAATGTCTCTGCTTTTTAATATGCTGTCTAGGCTGGTCATAGCTTTTCTTCCAGGGAGCAAGCGTCTTTTAATTTCATGGCTACAGTACCATCTGCAGTGATTTTGGAGCTCAAGAAAATAAAATCTCTCACTGTTTCCATTGTTTCCCCATCTATTTGCCATGAAGTGATGGGACCAGATTCCATGATCTTAGTTTTCTGAATGCTGAGTTTTAAGCCAACTTTTTCACTTTCCTCTTTCACTTCCATCAACAGGCTCTTTAGTTGTTCTTTGCTTTCTGCCCTAAGTGTGGTGTCATCTGTGTATCTGAGGTTATTGATATTTAACCCAGGAATCTTGATTCCAGCTTGTGCTTCATCCAGCCCAGCCTTTCCCACGATGTATTCTGCATATAATTTAAAGAAGCAGGGTGACAGAATACAGCCTTGAGGTACTCCTTTCCTGATTTGAACCAGTCTGTTGTTCCATGTCTGGTTCTAACTGTTGCTTCTTGACCTGCATACAGATTTCTCAGGAGGCAGGTCAGGTGGTCTGGTATTCCCATCTCTTAAAGAATTTTCCACAGTTTATTGTGATCCACACAGTCAAAGGCTTTGGCATAGTCAATAAAGCAGAAGTAGATGTTTTTCTGGAACTCTCTTGCTTTTTCAATGATCCAGAAAAGAATTTGGAGGAAACGGATGGAGATTTCCTGGAATTGGGCCACTGCCCACTTCTTAACCTTTATGGACTTAGAACTGTCATGGCATCTGTGGGTGTATAATTTAGCTTGCTACAATAAGCAATGCAGGAGACCTGGGTTAGATCCCTGGGTTGGGAAGATCCCCTGGAGAAGGGAATGGCAATCTACTCCAGTATTCTTGCCTGGAGAAGTCCATGGACAGAGGAGCTTGGCAGGCTATAATCCATAGTATTGCTCAGAGTCAGACACGACTGAGCAACTAACACTTTCACTAACACTTTTACTGAGGCTCAAAGTCTAGTGGAAGTCAACTCATCCTCCATCTTGGATCTATTTGGTTCGAATCAGTTTATGTCATGTCCTAGGGCTATGTCATTCTTTTAAATGTTGTGCCCTGCCCTCCCTTCTGTTTCAACACAAGTTCCAGTCCCAACTCTGCCACTTACTTTCAGGGTAACTTAGGTTATGTTACATCTCTGACTCTATGCCCTAGGTTATGAAGTGGGGACAGTAACACTATCTCACTGGTCATAAGAAGGATTCTGTGAGAAGACTCACAGAACAGTACTGTCATAGTGGGTCACCTTTCCCTTTCTATGGACATAGTCAGTTTCACATAGGGGCCTGAGTATTGCTGGGACCATGCTTCTTCTCCTCCTATGCCTAGAATCTGGAAAACACACACACACTAGGAAAATCTAAGGCACAGTACATAGACTATGTCACACTCTCTGCTATGAGATACACTTCCCTACTGGCCAAGACCATGAGACGGGTAGAAGGGGGCAATGAAACCAACAAGATCCTGTGGGACTCCTGGGCATGGAAGCCTTTCTATGTCTACCATTTCTTGTTAGTAGGAAGAATGTTTCAGCCCCCACGACCTTTGCTGAGTTCCAAAGGGCAGATGCTTGGAACAGCTGCCAATCAGGGAAGAGAGAGGATGAAGATACAGTTGGAGGAGCAGCCAAGAAAAAATAGTGCAGCCTTGAGGTAGGGTCATGGTTCACCTGAAGGGATACACACAATATCTTTAAGCTCTTTATAGAATTAAAATCCTCAAACACATGGAAGATGCTCACATTCTTCCTTCCAAAGAAGATCATCTGAGACCAGGTTAAGGAAACCAGAGAAACTCATCAAGAGACTACCCTACAACTAGAAACTAGATTAAAAGCATGCAGGCCCTACATATATGTTAATCTTATCAGCAATCCCACCCTTGAACCATTGCTATAAAACTCCTCACCAAATCTTTCCAGGTTGGGACACAGAGTATTTGAGGCAGGAGTCTTCTGTGTTCCCCTTTTACCTGGCAAAGCAATAAAGCTCTTCTTTTCTACTTCACCCAAAACTCTGTCTCTGAGATTTGATTCAGCAACAGTGCACAGAGGCTGAGTTTTTGGCCTCTGTAGCATATGAAGGCAAGACCTGTGAAGGCCCCCATTCTAGTCCTCAACAGAGAACACTTTCCCTTGATAACCTGGAACAGAACAGAGCCTCTGGGAGGTGATAATTCTGGGTGACAGCTCCATAGGCTGATACAGACTATGAAGCAAGTCTCCAGAGAATGCTTTTGTTTCAAAGAAAATAGGAGTAAATCAGAGACTTGGGATTTTCTGTGAATAATGCATCTGAGCTTCAATTTTGAGCAGGCTTGAACACCATAACCTTCTTAAAATAAGACTTATGCCTTGGGTGAGACAAATATTTCTTAAATATGACAGCAAAAGCACTGTCTATAAGAGAAAAAATTAACAAATTGGACTTCATCAAGATAAAACTTCTGCTAACATTGTTAACAGAATGAAAAGAAGCAAATCATATGTCTGATAAAGGACATGTATCTACAATATATTAAATAAGAAAATAAACAATGCAACATTTTAAAGGGACAAAAGTTTTAACAGGCACTTCACCATAAAAGATATACGGGCAGCTAAGAAACACATGAAAAGGAACTCAACAACATTTGTCACTGAGGAAATGCATATCAAACACACAATGAAATACTACCACAAAGCTGTTAAAATAACTAAAATGAATTATATACACTATGGCAAGCACTGGTAAGGAACTAGAAGTTTCATACACTGCTGGTGGGAATGTAAATAGAAGAATCCTTTTGGAAAACACTTTGGCAAGAAGTCAAACTTAACTTACCATGTAATCCAGTCATTGGACTCTTAAGGATTTATCCAAGAGAGAAGAAACTTGAGCTCTTACATGTGCTCCTAGCTTTACAAATAAACCTACTATGTGCATCATAGTAACTTAATTTGTAATAGCCTCAAAGTAAAAGTGACCTAAATGCCCTTTAACAGATGCCTTTGTCATCAGATGAACAGATAACAAATTATGGTATATCCATACAGTGGAATATTACTTAGCAATAAAACAGAATGAACTTTTGATACATACAATACGGAAGACTCTCAAAATAGTTTTGCTGAGCAAAAGAAGCCATACAGAAAAAAAGGAGTATGTATTGTATGACTATTTATATAAAATTCTAGTAAATGAACATGTAATAACAGAACGTAGACTAGTGGTTGCCTGGAGCTGGCAGGCAGGAAGATGCAGAATGAAGCTTTTGTGGTTTATTGTGGTGATGCTTTCATGGGTGCGTACATATGGCAAGGCTTACCAAAGTTTACACTTTAGATATATGCAGATTATTGTACATCAACTACATCTCAATAAAGCGATTAAGAGAAGGAAAAAGGACGAGAAGGAGCCCTGAGTTCTGTGATTCTTACTGTTGACCAGTCCCTCCAAGACACTAGCAAAAGTTCCAAAATATAGGAATATCTTTCAAATTTGGAAATTCATACTGGAAATTCAAGATCACATAGGGTCTTTCAGGGTCTTTACAAGTTTAAGGAGTTTTTGAAACTTGATGCTTAAAGGTGTTTTTTACATGAAGCTGTTATCCCAGGTTTTGGAGTTTTTGGTGGAACTATCATTCAAGTCCCCACCTCCATCTTTTCCAGGTTCCAGTCAGTTTCCTAGTCACCTTGCTACCTGTATAGAAAGTGTGGTGTCTCAGCTTCCTGGTGAATGGCCTTGCAGACACACCTGCTCCCACTCCAGCCCGCTCCCTTCAAGTTCCTAACCCCCAAATCTTGTCTCTGCCTGCCATGCTTGACCTGCTCCTGCCTTCTAAGCACTTGGCTTTTCATCTCTACTCTATCCTTTGTCCTCTGGCTCACTCATCCTGGTCACCCATGCAGATCCTTGGCCCTAGTTGTGGTTATACAAGATTCAAACACTGACCAGACACATCTGGTACCTCTGCGGGGTTAAGGGCAGAATTGTGGGGAGGTTGTTCAGATTCTCGTTGGCTGGATTTTCCTCTGACCTGCAGATAGTATCACAGGTTCCTTCAGCTAAGTTTACACAAGTGGCTCAGAGTATCTCCGTGGAAACACTCCTGACCCCCATCCCAGGCTGGGTTGAGGGCCCATTTTCTCCTCAAAGATCTCATGTTTCCCTTTATCATTTCATTTACTTGCTTTTCTTTTTATTTTCTTGCCTTTCCCAAATTCATATCCCTTTTCCAATATGAGAGACTCTGGAGAAAAGGAATTTGTGTATTAAACATCTCTGTATTCTCAGTACACAATGTAGATCCAGGCACATAGAAGACAAACAGCTAACAGCTAATTTAACTTAGAGCAGTGATACCAGCAGGGCCTGAGTTGGTAGGTCCTGGAGACCATCTGTTTGTTTCAGCTTGCATTACAAATGTGGTTCCATGACTTTCGATTTTTATCAGTGTGGTTTGGAAGGAAGCAATGACCCTGTTCTTTGATAAACTTTAAAGAATATCTAAGTCTTGAAGACATATAAATGCTAAAGAAGGATCAATTTATTCTTCCCAGATGAACTCTAACCTGCTTTCCAAATATATCACATTTCCTACCCAGCAACCAGAAAGCTATGTGCATTACATTCCTTGAAAAGAGAGATGGCTGAGATTCACATCCCGAGTCCCTGGCCAATCTTCTTCCCACACTGTACGTGATAGGTCTCCATGCAGAATAGGAGAATAATCACTCCAGGAAAGTTTGCTTCTGAAAAATGTTGCTCCCCATCTACTTTCCTGCCTGCCTGCTCCCCATCTACTTTCCTGCCTGGGGAGTAGGCTAGAGAGTGAGAATCATGTGGGACCCCTCCTACCTCTCTGATTTGAGGTCTCTGCAGAAGCCCAGCCAAGTGTCCTAGTCCTGCCCTAATTCCCTCCAGTTCCTGTTTGGATACTGTCCACTAAGCAGGAGGCATTCTCATACTTGTCAGACTGCAGTGCTCCTAAGAGGTAGATAATGCATGGTGTCCATCTTTCCTCCCTTTCATTTCTGGCCCTAATCCCTTTATCCCACCCCACTCCCCAGGTGAGAAGGTGATGGTCCCTGAGGGCCCTTGTTCTCATTGGGTTTTGCTCAGACCTGAGCTCATCGGCCCCAGGAATGAAGCTGGGGGCAGGGGTGAGGCCAACAGAGGGAGGGTGATCACAGTTACACATAAAGCAGGATGACGGAAGAGATGTGAGGAATGGCAGCTCAAGCCCTTATTTCTGATGCCCTCTCTCACCACAGCCCCTGCAGGAACTCAACAAGGAAGCAAAAATGACACATAGGTGGGAGAGGTCCTAATCCTCTTTAGGTCCAAGTCCTAAAGACAGCCAACACATGTCTGAGTTTTCAGGTTCCCAGGGACTGGATGGTGGTCAACTTCTGCTCTGTGGGACCTGCTTCAACCACCTGGAGGAGGTAGGATCCAGTGGAAGGAAAGTGGAGTCCTTTCTGGCCAAATCTGGGTGAAGACATCTGACCACCCAGCAGGATGCATTGGCCCAAGACATCGACCATGAGCTATGAAAGGCATAGAGAGAAAGGCCACTGCCTTTAGTACTGAGAGAAAACCAGTCCTTCATGTCCTCTGCCTTGCTCTTCCATCCTCCACTGATGCAAGACCATCAGCCTGACCTGCTCATGTGCTGGTGGGAGTCACGCCCACAGACAAGGGTATGGAATGAATGAGTCCAAGTGAGGAGCTTGAAGAGGAGCCAAGCAAAGAGCCAGACTTCTTCCCAAGGAGGAACTTAAGTGAAAGAAACAAGAAAAATTAAAGAGAATTTCATAGAAACTGCAGAAAGCTATACAACTAGAAAACCAAAAAAGAATTTGTGTAAGTTTTTTAAAAACATCTGAATTGAAAAATACAATTGCAGAACTAAAAAATATTGTAAACAACTACATGCCAATAAAAATAAATTTTAAAAAGTGTAGAAAATTCTAAAAAAATAAGCTGAAGGAAAATTAAGAGATCTCACAAGGTCACAGTCATATGATGCCAGTAACATTTTAATTTTTGTGTTGTATTTCCATATATTTACAGAAAGATGTCAAGCTTTAAAAAAGAACTAAAAAGTAGAACTGATGCAACTGAAAACTAAATTAGTAATCAAAAACATCAAGTAGAGGAATGATCTCACTACACAAAAGCAGAAAATATAAAGAATAAAAGAGTAAAAAGAATAAGAGATGTGGAGGATAGATCTAGGAGACTCAAGATGCAAAGTGCATAGTTTCAGAAAGAGTTAAATGAACAGAACTAAGAGAAGCAAAAAGGTTAAAAAAAAGAAAAACTCTGAGTTGAAAACAATACAAACTTTAAAGATACATTTGAAAAAATTTCTAAACTTTGAAAATAAAGAGATTGGCTTACAGGCTTCCAAACATGGCAAGAAGTTTCATTTCAAAGGCAAGAGAATCAGAGCACAACAGATTTCTCATCTGCAACTTTAGATACTAGAAGACAGTGGGAAAATGTATGTTTAGTTTTTCAAGAAGAGCATTGTGATCCAAGAATCTTACACTGTTCAATAAAGTATTCCTTAGTGGCTCAGATGGTAAGGAATCCACCTGCAATGCGGAAGACCTGGGTTTGATCCCTGGGTCGGGAAGATCCTCTGGAGAAGGGTATGGCTACCCACTCCAATATCCTTCCTAGAGAATCCCATGGACAGAGGAACCTGGAAGGCTACAGTGCATGGGATCACAAAGAGTCAGACATGACTGAGCGACTAAGCACACACACATTCATGTGGGAAGAGAAAGAATTTTTTCAGCTTAAGAAGATTCATAATGGATGCCACCCAAGTATATTTCTAAGTAAATTACTTGAGGGAGTGCTCTATTTTTTTTTTTTTTTTTACTTAGAACAAAAAACTCTCAGATGAAATATTCAAAGAGTAGGAGTTAGGGAAAAAAAAAAAAAGAAAAAAGTTAAGCTCTCATTTTGTTCCAGCATAAAGTGGTGAGCAAGACAGGGCTCTGCCCTCCAGAAGCTGCTAATCAGATGCTCAGTGTTGTGAAGATTTGATGGGGGTGATCTGCGGGAAAAGGAACTGATATGCTGGTGCTGCTTTGGCAGAATTGGGGACGGCATTTGAGTTAACTGAACCCAGGTCTCCCACATTGCAAGCAGATTCTTTACCAGCTGAGCCATCAGGGAAGCCCAAGAATACTGGAGTGGGTAGCCTATCCCTTCTCCAGCAGATCTTCCCAACCCAGGAATAGAATCCTGCGTGGCAGGTGGATTTTTTACCAGCTGAGCTACCAGGGAAACCCCTTCTAAGGAGGAGACAACCTTGCCTACTTATAGGAGAAGAACATTCTGAGCAGAAAAAAAACACAGTCTTAGTGAGGAAAATAATGATGGTATGTTCTGCTCATTCAGACATGGTATGTTCTGCTCATTCAGACAGAGTGGGTGGCTAGGCATAGGGAACATGAGCAGGAACGGAGGAAGAGAAAGTCAGGGAGGCAATGGAGCAGAGACTACCACCAACTTGCTGAAATCTAGGTTGCTTTTATTCCAGGACACGTTAGATCAATCCTCCAGCCTCCTGGGAAAGTGTGTGTGATCATGAGAGTTCCAGCAAGTGCAACATGAACAGAAGTGACACTCAATTCTGCCCCATCAATGCCACCCATATGCACTCCTCCCTGCTTTTTTCCCTTCTTCCGGCTAGTTAGAATGAAAATGACCCCCAGGCTGACTTTCAAAGAGACATAAGTTGAAGATGACAGCAGCCTGCACCCCTGATGTTTACCAATCAGTGCTGGTATATGAGCAAGAAACAAACATCTCCACACTTTTGTAACTGAAAGTGGGGTCAGTCTTGCTGCTCGCCACTCAAAAGCCAATAAAAAGGCAAGGTTGGTGAAAAGGAAAGTTTGCTTTATTTTGAATGCTGGCAATCAGTGGGGAGGGCAGATGCCTGTTCAAAGCCTGACACCTGCCATTGACAATCAATGGGCAAGAGCTTTTACAGGCTGAGAAAGTGAGTTATAAGCAGAAACAGTACCAGGACATCTTGAAATTGGTCATTGGTGGTGTGACCCGTGTCATCTTTTTTTTTTTTTTTTGGCTGCACTGGGTTTGCATTGCTGAGCGTGGGCGTTCTCTAGTTGCAGTGAGCTGGGGACTGCTCTCTAGTTGTGGTACAGGGGATTCTCACTTCGGTGGTTTCTTTGCTGCAGAAAATAGGCTCTAGGTGCTTGGGCTTCAGTAGTTGCAGCACATGGGCTTAGTTGCTCTGAGACATGTGGAATCTTTCCAGACTAGGGATAGAACCCATGTCCCATGCCTTGGAAGGTGGGTCCTTATCTACTAGACGATCAGGGAAGCCCCTGACCAGTGTCATCTTGATTGTTACAAGTACAGTTAGACTTCAGTTCCAGGGTCAATTTGTTACCATTTCCTTGAGGTCAGTTCTTGGAACTGTAGCAGCTTATGTCATGGCTACAGTCTGACCATGATGTAATTAACTTCTTAAACCTGGCGGAGGTTTCAGTGTCTATGATATAGCTCACAGGATACTACCTATAGCTCAGAATATTGCCTATAGCTCTTGAGAAGCAACTAAAAGGTCCTTGACTATGTTTAACTGCTATTTGTTCTCCTTTGACTGTTTTCTTTTGTTTCTGCATGTTTTCACTTCTTTCATTAAACTTATTCTTTGGCTAAAGTTTTTCCACAGACAAAATACAAGCAGAGGACATGTGGGACAAGGACCATAGGATCCTGCTCTGTTTCAGTGAGCCATTGTTGAGAACTGGGGTAAATTTGTTTCAGCAGTTAGCACACTCTGACCACCACAGGCAGACAGGATCTTATGGGATCATAGTCCAGAGCTGAATTTTCTCACCACATATAATCAGAAAGGCCAGAGGTATCATGGGAATGGGAGGAGTGGGAAGTTCAAGGAGGAAATATCATGACCAAACTTCTAAGTTCTAAGGCCAGGGATCAATCAAGAGACCATTTCCATGGTCTTGGGGAGAGATTGCTGTGTCTTGGAGCAGAGATTCAGAAATTGAGAGGCCATAATGTGATTCAATTAGGAGAAATTTTGGAGGTAAAGTTGATATTTTGAATGTGGGATAAGTGAGGAGAATAAAGGATGATTCATGAGTTTGAGGTATTTTACTGAGATGAGGACAGTTAATCAAAAGCAACTTTGAGGAATGGAAAATTCAGATTTCTGTTTATTCCTGTTAAATCTGAGATGTCTACTAGATATCCAAGGGAGATTTTAGATATATGAATCTGGCATCTCACACAGTAAATGGGAACCCTCAGTGTCTGTTTTTCTGACACCTGTGACTGGGACCTCTTAGGGGAGAGTGCTGGTAGAAATGAGTCTGGCACTTCGGTTTTGTTGGCTAGGAGGAGCCAGCGATGGGGACTGAGGTATGCCAAGAGGGTAGGAGGAGAGCCTGTGAAGTGTGGATTCCCAGAAACTTGGATGAGGTTTTCCCAGCACTGTCCGACTGTACTGATGTAAGTGAGGAATAAGCACACACAGTAAGTCCTGTACATATGAACCTTCAGGTTGCGAACTTTTAAAGATGTGAATGTACGTCTTTATACCCAATCACATCAGGCATGAATGAAATTGAAGCTTGCCTTCCATCTCCAATTGCTGATGACCTTTCATCTCTACCATCTCCCACCTCCTCTCTTTCCTCTGGTCAGTGACTCTTCTTGCCTGCTCACTCAATGCCAGCTCCTGTGTGCCAGCTGTTGTACCGTACTTTTCAAGGTACTGTAAGATTAAAAATGTTTTCTTTATTTTGTCTGTTTTTTATGTATTATTTGTGTGAAAAATATTATAAGCCTCTAAGTTCAGTTCAGTTGCTCAGTCATGTCTGACTCTTTGCAACCCCATGAATTACAGCACACAAGGCCTCCCTGTCCATCACCAATTCCCGGAGTTCACCCAAACTCATGTCCATTGAGTTGGTGATGCCATCCAGCCATCTCATCCTCTGTCATCCCCTTCTCCTCCTGCTCCCAATCCCTCCCAGCATCAGGGTCTTTTCCAATGAGTCAACTCTTCACATGAAGTGGCCAAAGTATTGAAGTTTCAGCTTCAACATCAGTCCTTCCAAAGAACACCCAGGACTGATCTCCTTTAGAATGGACTGGTTGGATCTCCTTGCAGTCCAAGGGACTCTCAAGAGTCTTCTCCAATACCACAGTTCAAAAGCATCAATTCTTTGGCACTCAGCTTTCTTCATAGTCCAACTCTCACATCCATACCTGACCACTGGAAAAGCCATAGCCTTGACTAGATGGACCTTTGTTGGCAAAGTAATGTCTTTGCTTTTGAATATGCTGTCTAGATTGATCATAACTTTCCTTCCAAGGAGTAAGCGTCTTTTAATTTCATGGCTGCAATCACCATCTGCAGTGATTTTGGAGTGCTAAAAAATAAAGTCTGACACTGTTTCCCCATCTGTTTCCCATGAAGTGATGGGACCAGATGCCATGATCTTCGTTTTCTGAATGTTGAGCTTTAAGCCAACTTTTTCACTCTCCACTTTCACTTTCATCAAGAGGTTTTTTAGTTCCTCTTCACTTTCTGCCATAAGGGTGGTGTCAGCTGCATATCTGAGGTTATTGATATTTCTCCCGGCAATCTTGATTCCAGCTTGTGCTTCTTCCAGCCCAGTGTTTCTCATGATGTACTCTGCATATAAGTTAAATAAGCAGGGTGACAATATACAGCTTTGACGTACTCCTTTTCTTATTTGGAACCAGTCTGTTGTTCCATGTCCAGTTCTGTTGCTTCCTGACCTGCATATAGGTTTCTCAAGAGGCAGGTCAGGTGGTCTGGTATTCCCACCTCTTGAAGAATTTTCCACAGTTTATTGTGTTCCATACAGTCAAAGGCTTTGGCATAATCAATGAAGCAGAAATAGATGTTTTTCTGGAACTGTCTTCCTTTTTCCGTGATCCAGAGGATGTTGGCAATTTTATCTCTGGTTCCTCAGCCTTTCCTAAAACCTCTTAAAGTACAGTAAAGACTGTAAAGAAAGCTGAGCACCAAAGAATTGATGCTTCTGAACTGTGGTGTTGGAGAAGACCCTTGAGAGTCCCTTGGACTGCAAGGAGATCCAACCAGTCCATCCTAAAGGAGCTCAGTCCTGGGTGTTCTTTGGAAGGAATGATGCTAAAGCTGAAACTCCAATACTTTAGCCACCTGATGTGAAGAGCTGACTCATTGGAAAAGACTCTGATGCTGGGAAAGATTGAAGGCGGGAGGAGAAGGGGTAACAAAGGATAAGATGGTTGGATGGCATCACCAACTCAATGGACATGAATTTGGGTAAACTCCGGGAGCTGGTTATGAACAGGGAGGCCTGGCGTGCTGCAGTCCATGGGATCACAAAGAGTCGGACACTACTGAGCAACTGAACTGAATTGAACTGGAGTACAGTACTATACAGCCAATTGTGTTAGTTGGGTACCTAGGCTAACTTTGTTGGACTTATGAACAATTTGGACTTATGAATGTGCTCTCAGAATGGAGCTCATTCACTGTGTAGGGGGTTTATTCTAGTCAGTTTTAAGCAATTCATGATTTTTCCAATCAAAAAAATGGATGAGTTAAGCAAAATGGATGAGTTTCCTAGGGCTGCCATAATAACATGGTGGCTTAAAGCACTAGAAATTTACTTTCTCTCAGTTCCATAGGCTACAGGTCTAAAATCAAGGGGTTGGCAGGGTTGCATGCTTCTGGAGACTCTGAAGGAGAATTCACTCTATGCCTCTCTCCTAGTTTCTGGTGACTGCCATAAATCCTTGGCAAAAATTCTTGGTTTTCTTTGGTTTGTAGACACAGCACTCTCTCTGATTTCTGCCTCCCTCTTCTAACTCTGCGTGGCTCCTTTTCTCTTATAAATAGTGCTTGTCATTGGATTTAGAACCTGCCCTAATCCAGGATATTTTATTACATCAGCCAAGATTATTTTTTCCAAATAAGGTCACATTTGAAGATTCTAAGTAGGTGTGCCTGTGAGAGGGCCATTATTCAACTCACTACCAGGAGTGAGGGGCAAGTTGGTTAAAAGGATGTGCAAAGGGGCAACAGAGCTGAATCATGGAATCCAAGCTAGATGGGGAGGGAAAGAAGCATAGGAGACAGTCATGGAAAAATAGAGACTGCTGAGATCAGAAAGGGGAGTGGTTGAGCAGAAGAACCAGACAAGGAAGATGAGGAGGTGGGGTGAAAGGATGGCAGACGGAGTTCAGTTACTGATTATGACAGTCTGGGGAGTGGGCACCTGAGACGGTGACAATGATGGCATCTGAGAACACTCCATTGGAGGAGAGGAGGGTGTGAGGCCCTGAGAATGTAGTCTGGATCACCAGTGCGCATGATGAAGCCCGCAGAATGATGATGAGAGTGGAGAAGGGGGATGAGCAAGGGGTAGACAAGGAGTAAGGACAGCAGCCAGGAGGACTGAGCAAGTGATAGTGATGGCTAAGTCAGAATAGAAGAGTGTAAGGGATTGAAAGATACAGGATATTCTATCAAAATAAAAACTAAAAGCTGGGAATCAAATTCCAAATGATTCCAACAAAACCCAGTTGGTGGGGGAGGAACAGAGACAATGGTGAAGTAAACACATACTAACATTTTCATTTTGATGTGGAATATGTGGTTGGAATTGGGTTGAATGAAACTATACTAAAAAGTCTTCTCTTAAAAAATGGGGACAGTTAGTACATTGATAGAGAAGTACAGATTTGAATATACACTTTATGTATACATATATGTGGGCTTCCCTGGTGGCTCAGATGGTAAAGAATCTGCCTTCAATGCAGGAGACCTGGATTTTATCTCTGGGTCAGGAAGATACGCTGGAGAAAGGAACAACAACCCACTGCAGTATTCTTGCCTGGATAATTCCATGAACAGAAGAGCCTGGCAGCCTGCAGTCCATGGGGTTGTAAAGAATCAGACACAATTAAAGAACTAACACACACACACACACACACACATACACACATACACAGATATACACATATACCCATTAAAAGAGAGACACATGTAGAAAGGCATCCAAATCACCAGAAAGCAAAATACTAAATAAAAATTAAAACTTTTCAATTAAAATTAATTATTGGTTAGGGATCAAATTAAAAATTTAATTAGGAATTAAAAATTGGTTAGGGAACAACAGAACAAATAATATATAATAGCACAAAAAGCACACAATAAGATAAAATAAGGCCAAACATGTCTTTTTTCAATTATGGACACGGTATTTAATGTCCCTATTAAAACATCATTAGGCAGTTATTTAAAACAATCATTTTGGTGATTATTTCATGTATGTACACTGTGCACTTTAAATATGTATAGTCTATTGTATATCAATTTTACTTCAGTAAAGCTGCTTTTTGAAAGAAACAATGAAGACTCTAAGAGCGAATGAAAAATAAAATTCTAATTTTATGTTTTATGCATATACCTAAAAAAGACAGACAAAGGTTGAAAAGAGGAGTGGTGAATGCAAACAAATAGAAAGCAGGCACACACACACATCACACAAAGTGGATTCTGAGGCTAAAATTACTGTAAAACAATGTAAGTATATTTTAATGATAAAAGGTAACATCCACAATATTCTACAGACACAAAAAGCTTTCATGCACCAATAACATAATTTTAAAATATGCAAAGCACTGAGTCTTCCCTGGTGGTCCAGTGGCTAAGACTCTGCACTTCCAATGTAGGGGGCCCAGGTTCGATATCTGGTCAGGGAACTAGATCCCACATGCGACACCTAAGAGTTTGCATGCTGCAATGAAGATCACATGTGTGCTGCAACTAAGACCCGGCACAGCCAAATATAAATATTAATATATATGTGTATATATATATACATATTACATATATGTATATGAAGTATATACATATATATGTGTATTAACTCCTAGAGATACAACAGACAGGCGAATCTACAATCATATTAGGAAAATCCAAGCTAGGTTTCAATAGTATGTGAACCAAGAACCTCCAGATATTCAAGCTGGATTTAGAAAAGGCAAAGGAATCAGAGATCAAATTGCCAACATCTGTTGGATCATAGAAAAAGCGAGAGAATTCCAGAAAAACATCTACTCTGCTTCATTGACTGTGCTAAAGCCTTTGACTGTGTGTGAGTGAAGTGAAAGTTGCTCAGTCGTGTCGGACTCTTTTTGACTCCATGGAATTCTCTAGGCCAGAATACTGGAGTGGGTAACCTTTCCATTCTCCAGGGGATTTTCCCAACCCACAGATCGAACCCAGGTCTCCCGCATTACAAGCAGATTCTTTACCAACTGAGCTATCAGGGAAGCCCCTGTGTGTGGATCACAGCAAACTGTGGGAAATTCTTGAAGAGCTGGAAATACCAGACCACCTTAACCTGTCTTCTGAGAAACCTGTATGCAGGTCAAGAAGTAACAGTTAGAACCAGACATGGAACAACAGACTGGTTCCAAATTAGGAAAGGAGTACATCAAAGCTGTATAATGTCACCCTGCTTATTTAACTTATATTCAGAGTACATTATGAGAAATTCTAGGCTGGATGAAGCACAAGCTGGAATCAAGATTGCCAGGTGAAATATCAATAACCTCAGATATGCAGATAACACCACCCTTATGGCAGAAAGTGAAGAGGAATTAATGATCCTCTTGATGATAGTGAAAGAGGAGAGTGATAAAGTTGGCTTAAAGCTCAACATTCAGAAAACAAATATCATGGCATCCAGTGCCATCACTTCACAGCAAACAGATGGAGGAAAAATGGAAACAGTGACAGACTTTATTTTCTTGGGCTCCAAAATCACTGCAGATGGTGACTGAAACCATGAAATTAAAAGATGATTGCTCCTTGGAAGAAAAGCTATGACCAACCTAGACAGCATATTAAAAAGCAGAGACATTACTTTGCCAACAAAGGTCCATCTAGTCAAAGCTATGATTTTTCCAGTAGTCATGTATGGATGTGAGAGTTGAACCATAAAGAAAGTTGAGCACCGAAGAATTAATGCTTTTGAACTGTGGTGTTGGAGAAGACTCTTGAGAGTTCCTTGGACTGCAAGGAGATCCAACCAGTCCATCCTAAAGGAAATCAATCCTGAATGTTCATTAGAAGACTGATGCTGAAGCTGTAACTCCAATACTCTGGCCACCTGATTCAAAGGGCTGACTCATTGGAAAAGACCTTGATGCTGGGAAAGACTGAAGGAAGAAGAAGGGGATGACAGAGGATGAAATGATTGGATGGCATACCGACTTGATGGACATGAGTTTGAGCAAGCTCCAGGAGTTAGTGATGGACAGGGAAGCTTGGTGTGCTGCAGTTCATGGTGTCTCAAAGAGTCGGACACGACTGAGCGACTGGACTGAACGGAACAAATCTTAATATACTTCTCTCAGAACTTATAAAATCTAGTAGATAAATATGAAATAAATCTATAGAGGACTTGAATAACAGTTAACAAATGACTTAATACACACAGACATGGAGCTTAATCCTCAACAAATAGAAAATGTAGATTCTTTTCAAATACCTTAGAACTTTGTATATTAGCACACAAGGTAAACATCAGTTGCTTACAAAATAAATAGAAATCATAAAATAAAACTAGCAAATGTCAAGAAAAACTTAGCCCATAAAATGTAAACAAACAAAAATCCACTTGGGGATTTTGAAGTTTCTTTTCTAAATCATCTTGAATTAAAGAAGAAATAAAAACTTGGATTTTATTTAGAAATAAGTGAGAAAATTATATGCTAAAACCTTGTGAGAATAAGCCAAATAGTGATATTTAATAGAAAATGTTTTTACTTTTACTGTTATGTTAGGAAAGAAGGATGTTTAAATCACGAACTAAAACCTAATTCAAGAAAATAAAAAGAATTCAGAATAAAACAAAATGAGATAGAAGGAAATAATAAAATTTAAAAAGTAATTATCAAAATAGAAAAAAAAGAAAACCCTATGGTCCTTGTTCTTAGGAAAAAGTTTCAGCTAATTGAGAGGTTATGCCTTTGACAAGAAAAAAGGCAGTAGATCCACCAGGAATGACCAAAAAAGATAAAATTGCAAACAATAAGAAGGCTTAAGAATTTTAAGTCAATACACTGTAAGTACTTAACCAAGCCAAAGGTGGATGATTTCCTAAAAAAATATAAATTACCAAAACTGACTCAAAAAGTAGAAATCCTAAACAGTCCAGAAAAAGTTAGGATGCCAAAGATATATCTCTAAAAAATGCTTACATACAGAAGTAGAAATATAATGTTGAACACATAAATCTTATGTAAGGTTATATACCTGATGTTAACTCAATAAAAACAAAAGCAAACACAAAATATTTCCTCTACCTTACAAAAAAAAAAAAAAAGAGAGAGAAAAATGCTTGGCACATTGATAGTTCACAGTGCAGTAAAGGCTGTGTATTCTTCCTTGCTCTGCCTCTTACTGGCCATGTCACATTAGTATAGTGGCCAGATTTAGCAAATAAAACTACAGTACACCGAGTTAAATATGAATTTCTTATAAACAACATATATATTCTGTATCAGGATTCCCATTCATAAGTTGGAGATTTTTCCACTTCAGAGTCAGCGACCTGTGGCCTTGTTGAGATAACTTGACTCTTCCAGTCTCTGTCATGTCAAACAGGCATTTAAAAAAGAATAAATATATGTAAGGATCCATCATACCTCAGAGACCATTTGCTTTTTCTTCCACTGAAAGCACTGTGGTGGGTGTCAAGCCTTGGGTGCTTTTGCTTGCATAGGTTTTTCCCTGGAGTGAATTTTTATGTGTGCTCTTTCCTGATGAGAAACAGTAACTGAGACAGAAAAACTTTGCCTAGTCTCTACTTTTGTCTGCTGTGGTTGTTCCATTTCCCTTGGTGGCCAGGCCTCCAAAACCAGATGCAAAACACCAGCTGCTGCTCCACGTCTCACCCCCTCCCCAGGGGACCCCTTGCCCTTTGAGCCTACCTTAGTGCCTCCCCACCTTTCTCCTTCAGCTTCCCACATGCCCGCCTGTGGCCTCCCCTCTCCCCCCAGTTCCATCCTACCCTGAGGCATTCTGCAAGGGTAGGAAGGGTATGCTTGGCTTTGTCTCAGTCTCTGGGCTGCAGAGTCCTTTGGGGCCAACTCCGAGGAAGAAGTGTCCCCACATCCTTAGCCCCATCTGCTTCCTGCATGCTGGCCTCTGCTTCTGCTCTCCGCAGCAAATGGTATCACGTCCCAGCATGCCATACTTTCCTCCAGTGTCTTTTATTTACACTTTACAGTGGCTGCTAAACAATGAGGCCACTGCATTAAGGATTGTGGGAAGAAAGGCTTTATTTCTAGAGCAGCTGAGTTCCTACTATGTCCCAGACACTGGGCTAAGACTCTGACTATATATTTTTCCCATTTAATTCTTGAATAATGTCATGAAAGAGGTGTGTCTCCCTCCATTCTACAAATTGAAAAGCACAGATTCAGATAGTTTGTGTCTAGTCCAAGGTTACCCACAAGTCAGTGGCTGAACTGGAATTTAAATTCAAGTCTCTTTGACTCTGAGATGATGACTCCATCTTTTCCATGACCCCACAGTGATTGCCAGCCGTGGAAAATTTGATTCAATAGTTGTGTGTATGTGTGTGTGTTTGTGTGTGTGTGTGTGTTTGTGTGTGTGTGTGTGTGTGTTAAGATTTTTAAAATGCACCTAGATCTGAGTAAGTTCTGGTTTTTCTGGCCTCCTGGTCTCCTTCCTGCTCTTGTTTATGGGCCTGTCTCTTTGCCTTCCTGTCTATTCAGTCTCCATAATCAGCTAGTTCAGAAAGCACGGTGTGAGCTAAGGGAAAGTAAGGTGGGCGCTGCCTCTCGCTGCCATGGTGAAGCAGATCCCATAATAAAAGCCTGAATCCCCAGACAGTGTCTTGCCTGAAAGCACAGACGCTTGCTGAGTGGGGAGCAGCCAGGCTGGGATGCAGCTGTCAGCTGCCAGGTCATGTCCACACGCTGGCCAGACCCGGAGCTTTGTCTCCTCTTTCATTTTGTTTCTCTCCCATCTTCCCTCTCCATCTTTTCTAGTAGTTTCTAGGGCTGCCATAACAAAGTGCCATGGACTAATTGGATTAAACAACAGGAATTAATTTTTTTTTCCACAATTCCAGGGGCTGAAAGTCCAAGATCAAGGTGTCAGCGGAGTTGTTTCTTCTGAGGCTTCACTCCTTGGCTTGTAGTGTCAAGAGTCACAGGTGACACTCTCGTGTGTCTCTCCTAATCTCTTCTTATAAGATCATTAAACTAGAAACTTCCCTGGTGGTCCAGTGACTAAGACTCCATGCTCTCAAGGCAGGGGGCCCAGGTTTGATCCCTAGTCAGAGAACTAGATCTCACGTGCTGCTACTAAGAACCCTCATGCTATAATGAAGATCAAAGATCCTGCATTCTGCAACTAAAACCTGGCACAGCCAAATATCTGTATCTATCTATCTATGTAAAGGAAGATCATTAACCAGCCGCATTGGGTAAGGGCTATCTCAATGATCTCATTTAATCTACTAACTTCTTTTAAAGACCCTATCTCCTAATATAGTCATATTTCTGGGGTGCTGGGAGTTAGGACTTCAACAGAAGAATTTTAAAGAACAAACAACAACTCATTACACACACTCTCTCTTTCAGACACATACACATACACACACCTATTAATAGTTGAGACTGAGGCTGGACCTGTCTCACTGGAGATTCCTGAGTCCCAAGTTTTCTCCAGAAGAGAAACCAGTGCCTTAGTCACTGTTTCCTTATTACTAAGAAGGAGGAGTGATGGGTGCTGGCCAAGGGCTGGTGGTGGGGAAGGTTTCCATGAGTGTGGAGTACTTGCAAAGGATCCTGGAGATTTCAGGAATGGACTCTTGGACCAGGTGCATTTCTGACTTGTGAGTGTGAAAAGAATGAAAAAAAAAAAAAAAAAAAACAGGAAAATTGGGACCCATGGTTGAGCATTTTCAAGAGCTGGAGTCCATGGCCACTTTCGTAGAGTTTTGAAATCCTCAACAAGGATAATTTTTCAAATTTCTATTTTCATTTGAATGATCATCTAAGAAATTAACATAAATACATCCTGAAATATCAAGATGACCACCCAGATGCCAGGGCTGCCATTTCAGTGCCTACATTTGTGTTCATTTCTATCACTGTGTTAGTGCCAAAGAACACTATTCTAAATGCTCAGAGCCCAAAAGAAAAGAACATATTTGAATCTATGCATAAATATAATGTTTATGCAAAGTGAAGTCCAAATAATGGCACAGCTCATGGTATAAGTTGGAGTTTAAGTTATTTAGTTGCTAGAACAGAGAAAAGAGAATTGAATCATCCCACAGCACAATTAAAATCTGACATTTGCAGGTAATCACATACCTTAATCCACTCACTTATAATACTAACTTAATTAATTAATGTTGCTAGTTTTGTTTGCAATCACTTTTTAAAACTGGTTAAATTTGTTAGCCAAGATTTTAGTAGGTTTAAATTTCTTAACTGGTTTTGAATTTTGTTTGTATAGCCTATTACTATAAGAATTGGAGTCTAGCTTTATATTGATACACATTTAAGAAATATATTAAATTTAAGTCCAGACTCATACTTTTAGGTGAGACTGAATAGATTGTATCAGACTAATTTTCCAGCTAAGAAAAAAATGTAAGAGGAGGCTAAAAATCCAAAAATAGTGTTTGATGGCATCAGAGAATAAATAAAGTATCCAGTATTTGAGGGAAATGCTTTGTGGTGAGTCCTGCATTCAACAGTTTTTTCTCCTTGAGTCATTTATCAATTCCTAGCTGGGACTATAGAGTCAGGAAAGAAAATCAGGGATCTAAAGCATCCAGTAGCTTCTCTGGGCTGGATGGATACAAACTGGAGTTGAATTTGCCACAAAGAAACCACACAAAATCCAGGACTTGTAACCCAAGATCCTGGAGAAAAAGAACAACAAAGAGATAAAGCTGACATTAAATCTGAATTTCTCCTTGAATCATTTTACAATTTCCAAGCTACATGTTGGATGAGACACAGAGAAACCAAGTGGAAAGAAGTTGCCAAGACAGTAAAAATCTAAGCACGGAGTGTTGGAGCCTCATGGTGCTTGCAAGACAAAAATTGAGGCTTGGGGCCTGTAATAAGTGAGGCCCTGGTAAACACTCAGGGCTTCAGTTGAGACCCCAGAAAAGCTATGTCTCACAGTTAAGGACAAACAGAAGCAGAAAGTCCTGCATTGAATCAAAGTGATCTTGCCATATCCTATCTATTTGCAAGAAGATTTATTCTCTTTCTATTTCCAGTCTGGCGAGAGCAGGTTGGGGTCACATGGAGCTGCTCCCCTACAACCTGCTGAGCTCACATGTGGGAACTCCATGGCTTCTCCCCCCACCTCCAGTCCACCAGGGTCCACACCAACCCTGAGGAGTTTAACCCTGGCTTTGTGGCACATTTGATACCCAAGGTAGAGTGGGTGGCCCATCTGGAGGTGGCTGATATCCTGCATCTGGTCGAGCTGTCCAGAGAGGCCATCTGCAGTGTGAGTGTGATGAGAAATTTCAGAGGAAGATATACTACAAACTACAAATATATTACAGGGAACTCCGCCACATCCAGAGCCTGGACATCTCTTCCCCATCAGCAGTGGGATTCCCAGCATGCTTGCTGAGTGACGAGGAGACTGAGATTCAACTATACCAGGCACAAAATTTTAGTTCTGTGACCATATGTATCTTTGTTTATATGTATCGTGTTTTCTGGTTCTATCATGTACACCCCAAGACTTGGCCCCATAATACCTCAAACAACATTTTCTTTAGCTCAGTGTGTATATATATATATATAGTTATAGATATAGATATATATTCTCATTAAAGTTTCAAAAAAAAAAAAGGAAGAAGAAGACGGTGATGATGACAACAACATATTCTTCTTTGGAGGCAGAAAACATCATCTCAAGTCTCTAAAACTTTTTAAACTCAATGTCCAGAATTAGATAAAGAAAATTACCAATTATCCTAGGAAACAAGACCAAATCAGTGAAATCCAAGAGAAAAATAGTCCATATCAATAGCCCCACAGGTGCTCTGGATATTGAAGTCGTCAGAGATATGCTTTCAAATAACTATATCATGTTCAAGAATGTAATAAAATTATAGACCCTTTTACCAGAGAATTGCAGTAAAAAAAAAAAAAAAAATCAAATAGGAATCCCAGGTCATCAACCTCTCTAAGCTATTGTTTAGTCTAGAAACTTAGGTTTTATTTTTGATTCCTTCATCTTCTTCAGCCTATGAGTACACCTCTGCTTCACTATCCATTGCTAATGTCACTTCCCTAATTAAGGGCAACCTCATGTCTCACCTGGAGAAGGCAATGGCACCCCACTCCAGTACTCTTGCCTGGAAAATCCCATGGGCGGAGGAGCCTGGTAGGCTGCAGTCCATGGGGTTGCTAAGAGTCAGACATGACTGAGCGACTTCATTTTTACTTTTCACTTTCATGCATTGGAGAAGGAAATGGCAACCCACTCCAGTGTTCTTGCCTGGAGAATCCCAGGGACAGGACAGCCTGGTGGGCTGCCGTCTATGGGGTCACACAGAGTCAGAAATGACTGAAGTGACTTAGCAGCAGCAGCGGCGGCATGTCTCACCTACACTCACACTCCATTCCACAGAATGAACTTTCTCTACTGTAAATCTGATCAATCTTCATAAACTCATTTGGTGGCTCTGCTCTTCAGAATAAGCTCCAAGCCCTTTCCTGTGGGCTACTTGGCTCTGGTTTTTCTCTTGAGAAACAGAATATTTTCTGCCATATCAGTAAACAAGGCTGTCACCATCATCAGCAATTGCTGCCCTCTAATGTGAGCCAATGAGCTCTAAGGGAGCAAAGGAAGGAAAAGAACATCTGCCATCTAGCAGCCATCAGATGCACCCACTCCCTATGGTGAGCCTCAAGGAAGCACAGGATGTGAAAACACTGGCCCCAGACAGGAGAGGTGTGTATAAAAGGAATGATATCAGTGAGCCCAGACTCTTGCATCTTCCCTTATGTAGAAAAGCACTAAATTCCTTAACTGGGGAGATCTGGTTTTCTTTAATTAACAATAATCTTTTGACATTAAGACCACCCACCCTTTGTTGCAAAACTTCTCTATAACCTAGCTCATCCCTCACCTCCTCAAAGAAGTTTTCTTGGGGCTACTTGAGATGCTGCCTCCTGGGCTTAAGTCCTAAAAATTTCCACAGAATAAAGCATGCCTCTCAACTTTCGGGTTGTGAGTATTTTTTAAGTCTACACTCTCTAGTATGCACCTTGCTTCTTCAATACCCCAAACCTTAGCAAACACTTGTCCTTCAACTACAGTAAGTTAATTTCAGTCATCAAATGTACTGTGCTTTCTCCACCTCCTGAAAAGTGCATATACTGTTTCCTTTTTGTGACATGTTTTCTTTCTCTTCACTTAGCAAATTCTACCCACCTTTCAAAAATTGTCTTCCAAGAGGCTCTCTCTGAGTCCTCAGGACCTCTTTAACCCTCTCTTCTAACATAACATGTCCTTTTTCAGAGCATTTATCATGCTAGAAGGTAATTAAACATCTACACATACATCTCCCCCATAAAATTCTTTGATGGAAGGAACCATGGCCTCTGAGAGTTTGCATAGTAGCTCACATATTATAGGATAGCACTTGTCCTGGGAGATGGCATTGCAACCAGGGTCCTGAGAACAAAGATTCAGCGTATTTTTTAAAAAGATTCAGCCCACCAATGAGCCCAACTAGGACCCAAATAATGACCTTGAGACTGTAGCTGTTTGCCTCCACCCACTAGGGTTCCTGGGGTGAGATCAGTCTCCATGGAGAGCTGGTAATTACCATCAAGCCCAGAGCCTCTGGGGCCCCACACCCCTTCACGCCAACCCAAGGACAGCTAAATGCCAGTGTTCCATTTCCAAACCCCGTGAAGGTCGTAAGTGTAAGGAACACAATCCCCAAGGGCCTGTCTTCAAACCACAGGCAAAGAGTAAAGCTAGCTGCTCTCCGGCTGTGACTGCTTTCCAAATGGCCTATAAACGTCTATGTTCTTCCCCAAAGTGATCTTTTCTCTTAAAACTTAAGTGCCTAATCAGTTTTGTCCTACCCACAAACTGGAGTAAGAAATGTGAGTTTAGAAAAGTTTATTTGGAGTGATTATACAAACATAAGGAGCAGCTAATACTCTTCTGTGATTGTCACATAGACCAGAATAGATGAGGCTGTTCCCATCAATAGTGAACCAATCTAAGATGCTCTTCAAGCCCCAGCTTTTTTTTTTTTTTTTTTTTTGATGTGGACTATTTTTAAAGCCTTTATTGAATTTGTTACAATGTTAATTCTGTTTTGTGTTTTGGTTTTGTGGCCCTGTGGCCTATAGCATCTTAACTGCCAGACCAGGAATTGAACCCACATCCCCCTCCACTGGAAGAGGGTGTTAACCTCTGGACCACCAGGGAAGTGGTGGCCCTAGCTCTTAAAGCCCCAATACATTGATGCCTAACAGCATGAGCATCTTCTCAGATGGCAGCTTTAAAAACAGCTGAAACTAATAATACTGGTAAATAACCACTACTCAAATTTTTATACAGCTTAGTCTTTCATCTTCACAATGAGCCTCCAGATTGAGACTTATTATCTCCATTTTGGAAGTAAGGACAATGGAGCTGAGAGGCTCAGTAAGTTGTCTAAGATCACACAGTGACGTGTAGCTAGGATTCAAACTCATGAATCTGACGGACGCACTAATCTGAGGATTATTTTCTCTAATGTGGAAGCAACTGCTCCAGGCACAAGTCACTCCTGGTCCTCTGGACTCTGCTTGCAAACCACGTGCCTGGGAAGAGGCAAACACGATTTTGAATTCTACGCTTATAAAACTAAACTAAAAACAGTGGTACTATCAGAATAGGTCAAGGGTCAAAGCTATTTTAACTCCAGGACACTGTCTGCTAAACAGGAATCTGTTTCTCCCCCTTTTAAGTCTCTCTTTCCAAGAGCATCTTTGCTACCTGGATGACTCCCTAGCATAAAGAGTTCCAGGGCTCTCCCAAGACCAGTAAACCAAATGTTTATGTGCCGCAAATCTCCTTCCAAGGAGCTGAGGCGCCCCTGGTCCTCTGATTACACTTGATGGCACAAGATAAAGTAAAAAAGAAAGCTTCATAATGATGATGCACTGCTTCCTGCCTCAGCCATAAGGAAGGAAAAGCTCACTGCTGCCTGATTCACAAGACATTTGCCCAAGTTCATATCAAGGTAGAGACATTATTAACTCATGACCTAGCCTAGGACCCAGGCAGCTGTGAAATGTTTCAGTTAGAAAACAAAAAAGAAGAAAGAAAGGGGAAAAAAAAAAAAAAAAAAAACCTCCAGGATATATTGCTGATAAAATGTTTGCAGTCGGTTTAACAAATTTTATAGTAATGATGCTTTAAAAATGTGTTTCTCATGAATGACTTTGTGATACTGAATGCAAATAAAGAAATAATGAGACTTGGAATTGCAAACAGATTATCTTTTCCCTGGAGTTGATGGTATCCACACATTCTCCCCCACCAGCCCTCAGCCAAATCCATACACATGGATTTGCCACTTGACTCCTGGCAGATCCTGTAAGTTGCATTTTAGTCACCTTGTCAAGTGGCATGGTGACAGCTGGATGGTTCTGTATGGCTGTAGGTGCCACAGCAACAGATCAGACTTTTCTCATTTCACTTATATTAAAAAATAACCAAAATATCCTAGAGGTTTGGGAGTTGGCCATGTGAGCACCATGGAAACAAGAGAAACTGAGGAAAGCGACACAACTCTTAGGCTGACCTCGGAATGTTTGACCTGGAATAAATGTGAAACAGAGAGAAAGACCAATCTTGCATGGAATCAGCAGAGATGTGATTTTAACCCAGAGAAATAGCAGTGCAACTTGTAAGCATGATGAGGCTGGATGCTGAAGTGAGAGCTAGGGCACACCTGAACCAGTCTTTCAGGCAGGACCCTGCAGACCCTAGGGAGAACCTTAGTCTGCAAGGCTTTGTGTCCCCATAGACTCTGGACACATTGAAAGGGAAAAGCTCAGTTTCATGATCTATGGTAACTTACATTCAATATCTCCAGGTAAGCACTGTAACACAGCCCACTCAGGTCTTAGCTGCTGGCTGGTGGGGAGGGCTAGAAAGTAAAAAGGTGGCATTAGAGTGAGCAAAGAACTCTCATCAGGGAGCAGAGAACACAGATGCTGGAATGAAGGGAGAGTCACAGCATTAGGTGGAGTGACCAACCCGCCTCTGATTGCTCAGAACCTTCCCCGTTCTAGCACCGAATGTCCTGGTCTCAGGAAACCTCTCAGTCCCTGGCAAGCCCTGGCAGCAGGGCACCATGCATAGAGAGAAGCAGAAGCTGCAGCCTTAGCAGTGATTCCTAAATGAAACCCAAGACGAATTATGCAAAGCTCAAGGGAGGATTGCAAAGCCTCTTTAGAGGCTGTGCTCATGATGGATGCAGAAGGCTGGCTGAAAGAAAACCCGACAGCTTGGCACTGAATGTCTGGAGGGAAAAAGTGCGGGCAGCTCTGGAACCCAGGAACACACAGTTATCAATAGGACCTTTGGAGAAGGACCAGTCCAGGCTGGCCCCTGGGTTCTCCAAAAATTCCTTTCAAGACTTAGAAATGGTGATCAGAGATCACCATGTATCTCTTATAGTTTATGTATATGACAAGAGTACTTCTTTCTCCCCTCTGTGTGTGCACCATGCTCCATCGTGTTCAATACACTTTTCTGTCCATCTCACAAAGCCTTTAATTAAAGAACCTTTCTGGGATCATGTCACATGTGAGCAGGCTTGGTTTGACCATTGCGATAACATTCTGGTTCAAATTCTGCTTTAATCTCCCCTGGTCTGTCCCCACCTCCACATCACCCTGATGGAGCTGTCCCTGTTATGCAAATAGGATTTCACAGCCCAGACAGTGATAGGGTTCAGGCAGAGAACAGAGTGATTTCTCTCATGGATCCAAGTGAGGGTTTACACGTCGTTCATTCCTGACAGAGGCCATGATATAAAATTATCTTTAAAAAAGGCTTTGAAGACCATGAGACTCTATGTTGGTATTATACAAGGGACTGCTGCTGCTGCTTGGTCACTAAGTCATATCTGATTCTTTGCAACCCCATGGACTGTAGCCCACCAGGCTTCTCTGTTCATAGGATTTCCCAGGCAAGAATACTGGAGTTAGTTGCCATTTCCTTCTCCAGGGGATCTTCCTGACCCAGCAATCGAAGCTGCATCTCCTGCATTGACAGGTGGATTCTCTACCACTGAGTCACCTGGGAAGCATTATATAAGGGACAATTATTATTAGCTAGCAAGGCGATGGCACCCCACTCCAGTACTCTTGCCTGGAAAATCCCATGGACGGAGGAGCCTGGTAGGCTGCAGTCCACGGGGTCACGAAGAGTCGGACACGACTGAGCGACTTCCCTTTCACTTTTCACTTTCATGCATTGGAGAAGGAAATGGCAACCCACTCCAGTGTTCTTGCCTGGAGAATCCCAGGGACAGGGGAGCCTGGTGGGCTGCCGTCTATGGGGTCACACAGAGTCGGACACAACTGAAGAGACTTAGCAGCAGCAGCAGCAGCAGCATTATCATTAGATATTAGAGTGAAGTTTGATACATTATTCCTCTCATATCTCCTGCCTTTTCTGGCAGAGAGACCATCACAAGATATGCTAGCTAGGAAGGAACTTGCTGAGGTTATACTCTCGGGTCAGAGAGGAGCCCACTCACCCCAAAAGCACAAGAGCCCCCTGAACAGTCTGGATTCGAGAGGCTGCTTTCTTCACTGCCCTTCTGTGACTTGAAGAGCACAAGCCCCAAGAAGTTGAACAGAGAGAGCACTATGAGTCAGGGACAGACCTCATCTAGGGACCCCTTCCCAAGTAGAGACTTTCAAATGCAAGCGCCCTAGTGACTGGAGGTTGGGCAACGCAAGAACAGGAAAGGGTGTGCAGAGCAGCTGTGCGTGGTTGTGTAGGCTATGCAGGGTGTGCACTGCACACAAGTGCTCCCTGCCAGGGCACATGAGCACTGAAGTCTAGGCCCAGTCCTGCTCACCAAGCATCCTATGAAAGGGGAAAGAGCATGTTTGTTGTTTGTCTTTGTGACCTGTTATCTATTCACCAGCCTCTGTTTCTGTTGGTCCCTGCCTGCCCAGATGGGGCATCATTTTCAAATTCACACAATCACACTTTGAGCTAGTCTCTTGCTGTAAGCATTAGTCTGCAATTTCTGAACACTCCCACTTTGCTTCCTAGTCAATGCATGTCCTTCTGATTGTTAGCGGCTCCACTGTCCTTGATGGGACAGAGGTAGCAGATGGCAGGAAGAAGCCTCTTCTTTGTGGAAATGGGAGGCAGGCAGGATCAGGGTTCTGCACTAACTCCACCCTGAGTTTGCCCACTTATCTGAATAGGCTAAACAGTCAAGGGTACAGTCAGCCCAGAGACACCTGTCCTTGTAGGGAGGGAGGCCAGCAGAGGAGCAGGACCTTCACAACTTCCGGACACACCAGGCATCACTCACCAAGGGCCATTGGTATGGGCAGTCAGCTGTTACCCCCAGAAGCTTCCAAAATGGTCAGAACAGGGTATTAAATAAAATCACTCCAAGGCCCCACTACAGTCAAGGCCAAAAATTCACCCCAGTTATATTTCCCATCTCAAATTTCAAGCCATGCTGTCAGATATAGCTCGGTAGAGGAAGCCCAACCACAAACACCACATGATAGCTTAAAAATACTCCAAGGAGCAATTTAAAAATACCCTGAACTCGAGCTCTGTGGAGCCCTCTCCATTATTAAATTCTAGCAGAGAAACTGGAGTTCAAAATTGTAGTTCTCGTCCTTTTGCAAATTAAAATCCCAGCAAATCAACACCTTTCCTCCCAGATTTGAATTTCTGGAGTCTTGGTCAGTGGAGCTCCCCCATCTGGAGTCTGAGTGTCTCGCCCCCTCCCCCAGAGCAGCTGCTCTTCGCCTAGTGTAGCCACAATGGGTGTGTCCTCCCACCCCCCAACCAGGAGATGGGATTTATCCAATCCCCAAATTACTCATATATCCCACTTTTCAAAGAGTTTGAAAGTCAATAGGGCACACAAGAATAAACCAGCCCCAGCCATACACCCACTAAATTTAGCCAAGCCATGCAATGTTCTCAGAACCCATGTTTCTGCTGCAGGCCAGACATCTGGGAGAAAGAAGTTAGAGCAAACAAATGGAGACATAGAAAGAATATATTCTGCATCTCAGACTCATTAGAATTGCCAAGAAGTCTGGCATGTGCAACCCCCCTGCCTCCAGGTCTTCTTTGAGGTGCCATCACCTCCACATCTAGCCCATATTTACAATACCTCCAAAAGCCACTCCAGTATTACCTGGAGAATTCCATGGACAGAGGAGCCTGGCAGGCTACCGACCATGCAGTCACAAAGAGTTGGACATGGCTGAAGTGACTGAGCATACATGCACAAATTCCTGTTGGCCCTTTGAGCCTTCTGTTCCCGGCAGCCCTGGGGCTGCTACAGGAGATCAGTCCTGCCTGCCCCTTCCTTCTTGTGAGCAGGAACTTGCCCAAGCCAGGTGTGTATCGCTCTGCTTTCCTGACACCCCCACTCCTCTATGGGACTGTCACTTGTACCTGAGTATTTCCGGTCCTTCCCTGTATTCCCTGCTGCTTCTGCCCCCTTGCAGGCCTTGTAAAGCCTGTCTATTGCGGCCTTTTCCATCTCCCTAGTTTCTGACTCAGTTGAAGAAATACCAGGAACCGAAGCCGCTGTTAAGACATCTGGAGAAGACCCACTGTCTCCTTTCCTGCAGTGGTGGGATAGCCCTCTGGAATCTCATCTCCTTCTGGACTTCCCTGACTCTTTTTAGGCTGAGTTTTACAGTGTATACCCTGCTGCTTCAGCTTGCCCTTTTCCTTCTCTACTATGGGTAGGATTAACATTGCTTCTGGGTCCTGGTGCTTTGCTTTATTTCCCTATTTCTTTGTTTTCAGGGCCAGATGTTTATGGTCATGGACTTCTCCTGAGTTGTCATGTATGGCCCCACAGAGCAAGGGAAAGTCAGAGGCAGAGGCAAAAGTACCCATTACCCAAACATGTCCTGCCTATCTTTGTCACTTCCTCTCTGAGAAGTTCAAGTCCACCAGGATGCAACTTCTCAACAGTCATTCATCCCACAAATATCCACAGAGGACCTACTGTGTGCCAGGAATCACCCTGGATGATGGACATGGTAGTGAGCAGGCCTTAGCAAGGCTCTTACTCAGGACACCAGTCCAACACTTAAAGTGGACCTCACTCAGCCATGAGTCTCCTACCTTCAGCTTCCCTTCCAACCATACTCCACACACTATCTGACCCATTTCTTCAAAAACCTGTGCCAGGCCCACTTTCTTGCTTGCAAAAAGTATCTTATCTTGAAATTTGCCTTAACATGCTGGAATCATTCTTCTGGGGTCATTCTCATCTTTCCTCTCAAATCTATGCAAGCTTTCTTTAATCCATCTTGGTCTTCAGGCAGGAATTCCCCAACTGCTTTTAGAACAAGTTCTTTCTAGCTAAAGCTTCCAATTCCTTTCTTAGGCATGAGGTTTGTAATAATTCCATTTAGTTTGTTGGCATCTCAGTCCAAAAAATTGAAACATCATCTGGAGAAGACCATCTGAATCCTTATATATCTGAATCTTTATGCCTCTACAATCTTTATACCTACAATTCAGGGACTATATGATGATTAACTCAGACAACATATATCAGAAGTTAATATATGTGTTTAGTCACAAAGTCATGTCTGACTCTGTGCAACCCCATGGACTGTAGCCAACCAGGCTATGTCACACTTTGAATCCTTAATCCTCTTTATCTATTTACAGATAAAAATCTTCTATTTTTCGAAATGCCTTGGCATTCCTGGTTAGGACTCCCTGCTCTCACTGCCGAGAGCTCAGGTTCAATCCCTGATCAGGGAACTAAGATCCCACAAACCTTGTGGTGTGACCAAATAAATAAATAATATTGTATTTCTCAAAGGAAAACCCCACATTTCACATCCCTGAATCCAGAATCCTAACAGCCAGATCCTGGACTAGGTGCTGGATATGTAAAGATTAATCACAAATAAGAAAGTAAGGAGGACACATATCCATTGCTGCTATTTAGTTGTTAAATTGTGTCCAACTCTTTGCGACCCCATAGACTATAGCCCACCAGGCTCTTCTGTTCATGGGATTTCCCAGGCAAGAATACTGGAGTGGTTACCATTTCCTTCTCCAGGGTAATCTTCCCAACCCTTACACTGAAACTGCATCTCCTGCATTGGCAGGCAGATTCTTTACCACCTGAGCCACACATGTCCATTAGGGAAATAGAAATCACTCTCCATATTTCAAGAGGGAAAGATTTATTGCAAGAGATTCAATATTTATAAAACTGATGGGAGATCTGGGGAAGTAATGATAATGGAACATTGATGCTGGCTTTCAGAAAATGAGGAAGAGAAAGACTGTCCCAAAACCACCGTCTGCTCATGCATGGGTCTGCCATTCCTGGAAGTAAATAATGACTTGTCCTCTTCTTTTAACTCCCAAATCCCATGCACCAGCCTTTTGTTTGAAGAATTTAAACTAGAACTATGCTGGTAAAGGAATCTGGATAATATAGTTTCCAGACTTCCAGCCTCTATGATACAAGGACAAGCTTTGAAAGCCAGAGGTGGTGTTGAGCATCAGTGGACATTTGGTAGCACGGCACACTAGTTCTAACCAGAAGGGTCAAGAAAAGTCTCTTGCAGGGTGACATCAACTAAGCCTTGAAATATGAAAAGGTGGGTCCATCAGAGGGAGTGATGTGAGTGAAAACAGAATGGCAGAGTCTCCTAAGGAATGTAAAATTAATGAATCCAGTTAAAGCAAGTGTGTGTGTTAGTCACTAAATCATGTCCAACTCTTTGTCACCCCATGGACAGTAGCCTGCCAGGCTCCTGTGTCCATGGAATTCTCCAGGCAAGAATTCTAGAATGGGTTGCCATTTCCTTCTCCAGGGGATCTTCCCAATCTAGGGATGGAACTCAGGTCTCCCACATTGCAGGGGAATTCTTTACCATCTGAGCCACCAGGGAAGCCCTAAACAAGGAGACCAATGAGAACACTTTGCCAAGTGCCAGATGATGGTGGACTGGAGCAGTGGCCATGGGGAGGAGGACCAGGGGCTGGTTTGGGAGGTGGCAGGGGTAGGACTGAGTGATTCATGGACTGTGAGTATAAGAGAGAAGGAAGAGTCAGCCATGCTTCCAGTTTGCATGATTAGAGGATGCTGAAACCTTTCACTGAAGTGGGAGCTTGGGAGAAGGGTCATGTTTAGAAGGTAAGGGAGATGGGGATTGCTGAGTTTGGTTCTGCTCAAGCTGAGTTTGAAGTGCCTGGGTGATGGAAATGATGTTAACACCAATATGGTGTGAGCTGACATCCTAACCAGAGGCCAGACCATCTGCTCTGTGCCAGGAGCACATAACAATACCTGTCTTGGAGGAGCTCTGAATTCAGTCCACCCTGAAGAGACTCAACAATGGAAATCCTTGGGGAATATTCAAACTTCACTTGAGGCGAATGTTTTCTGTTCTACAATGTCTGCAAGTAAAACTATCCTGAAAGTGAAGTCACTCAGTCATGTCTGACTCTTTGTGACCACATGGAGTATAGCCTACCAGTCTCCTCCATCCATGGGATTTTCCAGGCAATAGTACTGGAATGGGTTGCCATTTCCTACTCCAGAGGATCTTCCCGACCCAGATATCAAACCCAGGTCTCCCGCGTTGCAGGCAGACGCTTTACCATCTATGCCACCAGGGAAGCCCTATCTAGGAAAACTATCCCAGAGATACTCAAAAGCATATTGGAAATGAGTGCTCATTTTCCTTCCTCTGGGCCCCACCCACTGTGGGTTAGAAATCATAAGAGGGAAGGAGAATACTCTTTTGCCATTTGGTCTTGATTAAATCCCCAGCCTCTCTGAGTTCTAGTTTATCTATCAAACAAAATGATCGGACTTAAAACATTTTTAAGTAGGCACAGGGTGATTTAATGAGTTTTCTTGGTGGCTCAGTGGTAAAAAATCTGCCTGCAATGCAGGAAACCAGGGTTCAATCCCTGGGTTGGGAAGATCCCCTGTAGAAGGGAATGACAATCCCCTCCAGTATCCTTGCCTGGGAAATTCCATGGACAGAAGAACCTGGAGGGCCACAGTCCATGGGGTTTCAAAAGTCGGATATGACTAAAGTGACTAAACCACCACCACCAATACAAAGCTGGAGCCCTGGACAGCCAGTCCACTCTGTATGGCTGGCTGAGGGCTCTCTGGGACCGAAATACAAATAAGATTCTACTGAAGCACTGGCATGGGCTAGGGACACGCTTTACCCCCATTTCCCCAGGTTTTAGCTCTGAATTTCCCATGCCCTGGGAATCCCTCCATCCCCGATAACCTGGGACATTTGGTCATCTTATGTGGGATCATGTGCATCTCATTGAATTGAGGTTCCCCAGGAAGACTGGGATAGGGGTCTCAAGACATCCTGGGGCAATTTTAGCCACTTCCCTCAGACCTACAATGGCTGGCAACCAGGAGAGTGAAAAGTCACCTAAACACAATGTATGTCAAGTTCACTTTCCCAAGGAAAACGCTTGACTGCCTTACTGTTGTGCAGCACGGCTCCTAATTCCCAACTCTCGAGCTCCTTTCCCCTGCTTTCATTTTAAAATTTATTCCACAGCATTTTCCAGCTTCTGTCATACTAGACTATGTATATAGTTATTGTGTTTATTGTCTGTCTCACCTGCTAGAATGTAAACTCCTTGAGGGCATGAATCTTTTGTGATATTTGATTCTCCATGTGTCACATTTGTTTGGAACATTGTAAGCCCTCAGTCTACACTTGTGGAATGAATGAATG
This sequence comes from Bos indicus x Bos taurus, assembly GCF_003369695.1. Taxonomy (NCBI): domain Eukaryota; kingdom Metazoa; phylum Chordata; class Mammalia; order Artiodactyla; family Bovidae; genus Bos; species Bos indicus x Bos taurus. The sequence continues at coordinate 128,647,509 of NC_040076.1, forward strand.
AGTTAAATGTGCTCTCGATCTATAGGATTTTAGACAGACCATGAACCAATCTTGACTTTTTAAAATTCAAACGAGACTAAGGAGACATTTGCATTATTTCATATTCAAAGCCGACTGTTGACACATTTAATCTTGCTAAACTCTCCAAGTGTGGCAGCTTTCTTCTGCCAGCAGGTTACATAATCTTCCAGGCACACATTTGAAGCACCAAGCTAACCCTTGCGCATGGCAGCTGTGGAGTGGTAATTGCGAGGGGGTGTCTCTGAAGGGCTGGAGAAGGCAGGCCATCTGCCGCCGCGTCGGAGACAGCCAGGGGCGAGGATACCTGGCCTCCTGCAATGTCTCATCTGCCAATTAGCTCTCCCCAGGCTGGCTGAGTGTAGGCTGCAGGCTTGGCTGGCCAGAACCATGGATGGAACAGAGAGGCCCCAGCATAGGGACCCATCAGCTCACCTGTGCTGGGGCCCGCATGGGACTGGCTGGATCATATCCTAGGGAAGCAGGCAGGAAGCTCTTTCCATTTTCCCACCCACAAGCCTGAGGAGGGGAAGGACTAAGATATCCAGAGAGCAGCTGGTCAGGCTAGCATGGGGCTGCCTGACTCTCTGACCACCCTACACTGAGCCTCTTTCCCAGCCTCCTGCCAACAGAATTAGTCACTCCTTAAATCTGAACAACTTCAATAACAATAAAAATAATAATAACCATAGCAGCAGTGACTGTCAGCACTAGTCACTGTGCTGTGCCTTACACACGGTGCTATCCTTCCCGCCCCTCATGTTTCTGTCTTCACATAGTGACAGGGTGTCTCCACACTGGCTCCCACTCCTCCAGGTCTCAGCTCCCAGGAGACAGGATCTGTGTCTATTTGATTCTCCTCCATAGGCTAAGCCATACCAGCACTTGGCATATAGTAGATGTGCAGAAAGCATTTCCTGAATTAAATAATAATATAGGTAAAGAGCTGGCACCATGGTAGCTGGACTCAAACTGATCTCACTAATTAGGTTAACTAGGAGGAGAAGCAGGCGGCAGAGGATGAAAGGTTGGACGGCATCACTGGCTCAATGGACATGACTTTGAGCAAACTCAGGGAGACAGTGATGGACAGAAAAGACTGGCGTGCTGCAGTCCATGGGTCGCAAAGAGTCAGACACCACTGAGCCACTGAACAACAACAACGAGGTTAATTAGGAGTATCGGGAAACTGATGGGTTTGAATCCATATCTACTGACTCAGTCTGCATTTTCTTAGTGTCCCGAGGTATTACAAATCTGTGAGAAGGCCCCAGACTCCCCAGGAGCAGGGATGCCAATGGCCACTGAAGCCTCAATCTCCTGAGGGTCCTCAGTGCCCTGTGATGCCCAAGGCCATGTGCACAGCGGGAGTCAGGGGTCCAATAACTACCCCCAGAAGCTGCCAACTGGGTTGTAAATTTATGAAAATGTAAGTACCACTGAGAGAATGTCCCAGAAGCACCAGATCTGTGTGGGAGCCCAACTCAAGGCAGTAGGGACCTAATCAGTGACGATGGGTGTTCATGGTCTACATCAATGGCGGTTCTCCTTTCCCCATGTTTCCTTATCACATGCCTTGTCCACAGGGCCCCAAATCATCTAACTTAGAGCCCAAGGTTCTGACGAGACAGAACATGGGAACATGAGATGTGACACCTAACAGACAGTTCTGTAAACCATTCAGTCCTTCTCCCTCAGACACAAAGAATGCCAGAGAATCCTTCTCTTCTTTTGCTACTGAAAATAGCATCCAGCCTGGCCCAGCATCAGAACCACAAGACACCTGAATCCCAGGATGCTGGAAAACACAGGAAGTAGCCCGGCAGGGAGGAGTCATCTCACCCATGCTTGGCCAGGGCTCCCTGGCTGCTCCTCTCTGTGGCAGCCAAGGTCAGGTTTCCCAGAGGAATCAGAACAGTGGAATGCCTATGACACCAGCTGCTCTCCTCTTGAGAGCCCATCTGCTTCCCCTGTAATACTTGCTCCTCCAAACATGGCTGGAGATGGACACCGCCACCCAGACAATAATGACTCGGGTAAGAGTCATATTCACGTCACACCTACCCTGTCCCAGGCCCTGTTCTAAGCATTTTACACACAGCAGCTAATTTAAACCTCACAACAACCCCTGAATGCTTTGCTAAGTCATTTCAGTCGTGTCTGATTCTGTGCGACCCCATAGACGGCAGCCCACCAGGCTCCCCCGTCCCTGGGATTCTCCAGGCAAGAACACTGGAGTGGGTTGCCGTTTCCTCCTCCAATGCATGAAAGTGAAAAGTGAAAGTGAAGTCACTTAGTCGTATCCAACTCTTAGCAACCCCATGGACTGCAGCCTACCAGGCTCCTCCATCCATGGGATTTTCCAGGCAAGAGTACTGGAGTGGGGTGCCATTGCCTTCTCCAGTATGCATTACTATACCCATTTCAAAGATGAGGAAACTGAAGTACAGAAAGGCTAAATATCTACAAAGTCATCCAAGGGCCCTAGGAAGTTACTCAACACAAAATACCTCTTCCACTAGTAGCCACTTTTACGATTAGTACATTCCTTTGCAGAACAAAGAGGAGAGCTCTTTTGCAATGTTCTCAAAAGAAAAAGCCTAGAGTAACCACTACATTGATGAGAGAAGTGGTTAATACTTTAGGTTCATATATTGGTTTCCTTTCCCATCTTGCATCAGCTGTGTGACCCTGGGCAAGTTGCTGAAATTCTCTGAGCCTCAATTTTTTCTTTATGCAAAATGAAGACAGATTTGAGTTGCCTCAAGGATAAAATGAGACAATCCCTATATAATGCTTAGAACACCTGAGCATTCAGCAAATGCTGGCCCCTGTCATTGTTATGAATACTGGTGTTACACTACTGAGAATCTGTTTTTCTTTTCCTCTTCTCAATGTCTCTAGCAGAGAGTGAAGTCTTGCTAGGCTGGGAGGGAGACAGTTTTAAGGAGAGGTGAGCAGGCAGAAATCATCTCACCATCTTGGTTTGTGCCCCAGGAGGCCTGGTATGAAAAGGGGAATGAGAGAGCAGGTCTCACGAGGACACAGGTCCCACAGCAGAGGCACCAGAGGGAGCAGGAGCCCACAGAACGTGGTGGGATGGTCCAGACAGGAAAGTGTGGCCAGATGCAGTTATGTCTGTGTGTTTGGAAGTTTGTGCAGTTATGTCTGGGCTTTGGAAGCAGCAGAAGCACCCTCAACAGTCCTGGTGCTGCCAGCTTTTTGCTCCCAGACAAGCTGCAGAGGCAGACAGGATCACCCCACTTCAGCAGCACCAGGGGTCTGAAACGGCAGTCCTAGGCAGAGAACTCGCTTCTGTTCCCACGTCCAGGGCTCAGGAGGATGTTTTTCTTTCTTTCGTTTGGGAGGAATGTTCTTCCAAGAGATGGTTGGGCCATGAGGCCAGAGAGGAGGCGGAGTTGCCCAGATGGCACTGTCTCTTCTGCCACCCGCTGGTTCTTATATAACATAAGGTCCCCCCAGCACATTTCCTCCCAGGATTATGAGCCAGGAAAGGCGAGTGGGCCGACCAAGCACCCTGTTTACAATAACAGCCTTCATTTTCCAGATAAGAAACCTCAGACTCAAAGAAGCTAAGACCTTGACCAGTGTCACACCTGGATCTCAGGCCTTTGTCTCTGAGACACTTCTGTCCCGTCCTATATGGCACATCACCCCACTTCAGGAGATGTTTACTTCCGGGGGGCTTGCTTTTCTCAGGTACATAGAACTACATAAACAATAGTGCTCCCTTTCGCCTAGGGATGCCATGAGTTTGAGCTAAATTTAGAGAACCCTGTCTCTTATTTTGATTTCCTGATGCAAGTTTCTCCTTTCCTTCTTTGATGTATTTGCAGCAAGTTCTTTATAAAATCTTTGTCTTAACTGCCCTAACGCATGTGTAAGCTGCTCAGATCCCTATTGGGAATAGGTATAGGATAAATAACAAATTTCAAATGTTTACATTTAAACATAGTGTCTACACGACCCTCTGATACGGAAATGTGTCTGGGAAATGAGATGTTCTGAGGATTAGGAGATTCTGATGGATGGAGATGGGCAAACCCTACTCACAAGTGGAGCAGGAGGCTGGCAGCTCCCCTGGTGTGATGTAAGGGGTGCGTAGAGGCTGCACGTGTAGGGGATAATACTTTCCCACTCCTGGCTGGCACCCGATACACCAGAGTGGGAATTTCATCCTCCAGCTAACCATTTTGAAATCCCTCGGGAAATATGGAAGGTGGCAAGAAGGGTCGCCTGCGAGCTGGTTTCAGGCATGGCCGCCTTGGTGCTCCTCTGTTAAGTCAGATCATCTTTCGGGGCAAGGTCATGGTTTACAGGGGATGAGGCTGCCCTGAATGCGACACCGCGGCAGCCTGCCTGCACCGTGTCATCTGCCAGTGTCACCCCTAAAAACACTAGTGCCGCAGGGTTAGTTCTCGCCTCTTGACCCCCCCCCGCCCCTCCCCCACCTCCAGCCCGCTCTCACCCTCCCAGTTTCTGACCCCCTGGCTTAGGCTGCCATTGTTACCACCATCAAGTTGGTGACACTTGCTCTTCCCCCTCCCAGTTTCCTGATTCTGGGTCCCTCTTTTCCATGCCTGCAGCTTTCCTTTCCCCAAAGGCCCCATGCCTGCCCTCAATGTTCCCCAGAAATGCCCCACCCTTCCCTAAACTGCTTCCTAGAGGTGTGGACTAGAGGAGTGGGAAGACATAGTGGCTGGGTGGGGAGGGGTGGCTTGTAAGGTGACATTGATCATCTCTGGGGCCACTGACCTGCCACTACTTCTCTTGGAGCCCCAGCAGTACAAAAATCAAGTTGGATTTAGCATCTCTAATGCCCTCCCAGTTTAGACATTCTCTGGTTTTCTAAAGTTACCATAGTCTGGGCTGTGATCCAGCTTGAAACACCCTAATGGTGCTCATCTCGTCTCCCCAGACTACACAAGTGTGCATCCCAGCCCCGCTTCTGAATTTCCATGTGATCGTACACAAAAGGGGGCTCCCAGGATCATCGAAACCCAAGTCCAGGTCCCTGTGACTAATTCCTCCACCAGAGGAATTATGAAGAGCTAGTTAGACTGAGATTCTGGAACCACTAGTGCAGTAGGCTCCCACGAATGCACTTGCAGGACAGCTGAGAGCCCCATTTCCCAACTGGTACCTCATAGGAAGGACAGGTGAGACAGGTGTCCAGTCTGAGGAGGAGGGGAGGGAGGGGCTTCTTCTGGTCCTGCGGCTCTAAGCCATCACTCCACGGGCATCCCCAGGGCAGGCTCTGCTCCACACCTCCACCCAGCATATGCATATCCATTTATTGTTGTTCAGTTGCTCAGTCGTGTCTGGCTCCTTTTGACCCCATGGACTGCAGCACGCCAGGCTTCCCTATCCATCAGCAACTCCCAGAGCTTGCTCAAACTCATGTCCATTGCGTTGGTGATGCCGTCCAACCATCTTGTCCTCTGTTGTCCCCTTCTCCTCCCGTCTTCCATCTTTCAAAACATCCTTCATGGACTCAGCCAATGTCTGCCCTCAAGAGGTAAATTTTAACACATTTGTTCCCCTCTGCTTCTACCAAGTGGGAGACATGGAGCAAGTTTCTTCAGGCCGCTTGCCAAGAGCTGGGTGGGTGGAGAGGAAGAGGGCTTTTCATTCTGGGTCACAGTCAGCCCTCTAGGTGTCCAGCTCCTCTCTCCCCTCGGGCCTGTGGGAAGCAGAGTGCTGACTTCACGT